>NW_020837971.1:21396450-21743881 GCF_003676395.1 Aethalodelphis obliquidens | reverse complement strand
CACCATATTACAGTATTAGAGTATTCTGAATTTGACTATATACCTACTTTTACCAATGTATTGTATGTTTTCATCTGTTGTTATGTTACTCTTTAGTGTACTTTTATTTTAGCCTGAAGGACTTTCAGTATTTCTTGCAACGCAGGCCTAGTGTTGATGAACTACCTCTTCTTTTGTTTTCTGGAGAAAATCTAACTTTCCTTTTATTTCTGATGGACAACTTTGCCAAATAAAGTATTCTTGGTTTTTTCTTTCAGCACTTTGAATAAATCATTTCATTTTCTCTGGAAAGTTTCTGCTGAGAAATTTGCTGATAGCCTTATGAGGGTTCCCTTGCATGTAAGAATTTTTTGGTTTTTTCCTCTTCTTATTTTTGAAGTTCTCTCTTTGTCTTTGATTTCAAACAGTTTTTTTTTTAATTGGAGTATAATTGCTTTACAATGGTGTGTTAGTTTCTGCTTTATAACAAAGTGAATCAGTTATACATATACATATGTTCCCATATCTCTTCCCTCTTGCATCTCCCTCCCTCCCACCCTCCCTATCCCACCCCTCTAGGTGGTCACTAACAACCGAGCTGATCTCCCTGTGCTATGCGGCTGCTTCCCACTAGCTTTTATTTTACGTTTGGTAGTGTATATATGTCCATACCACTCTCTCACTTTGTCACAGCTTACCCTTCTCCCTCCCCATATTCTCAAGTCCATTCTATAGTAGGTCTGTGTCTTTATTCCCGTCTTACCCCTAGGCTCTTCATGACCTTTTTTTTTTTTTCTTAGATTCCATATATATGTGTTAGCATACAGTATTTGATTTTCTCTTTCTGACTTACTTCACTCTGTATGACAGACTCTAGGTCCATCCACCTCACTACAAATAACTCAATTTCGTTTCTTTTTATGGCTGAGTAATATTCCATCGTATATATGTGCCACATCTTCTTTATCCATTCATCTGTTGATGGACACTTAGGTTG
Organism: Aethalodelphis obliquidens; assembly: GCF_003676395.1. Classification (NCBI taxonomy): domain Eukaryota; kingdom Metazoa; phylum Chordata; class Mammalia; order Artiodactyla; family Delphinidae; genus Aethalodelphis; species Aethalodelphis obliquidens. The sequence goes on along the minus strand of NW_020837971.1, from coordinate 21,742,905 downwards.
CTTCCATGTCCTGGCTATTGTAAATAGAGCTGCAATGAACATTTTGGTACATGACTTTTTTTGAATTATGGTTTTCTCAGGGTATATGCCCAGTAGTGGGATTGCTGGGTCGTATGGTAATTCTATTTTAGGTTCCTTTTTAAGATTTCTGTATCTCTGTTTAACTTAATTTTGTCCATCCATTATCTTCCTGATTTCAGTGAATTATCTTTCTAAATTTTCTTGTAGCTTCCTTAAAACAGCTATTTTGAATTCTTTATTGGGCACGTCTCTTTGGGGTTAGTTTTTGAAAAATTATTGTCATCCTTTGACAGTTTCATGTTTTCTTGGTTCTTGATGCACCTGGAACACTTAGGTTGCTATTTTCACATTTGAGGAAGGAATCACCGCTTCCAGTCTTTTTGATTGGCTTCAAGAACAAAATATCTTTCATCAGCCCTGCTAGGGATTCTGAGGTTTTCTCAGATTTTTCTATGCATACACTCTTCCACACCTCTTGTTATCTCTTGGAAAGGGATTTCATAAGATTGTATGTCTTTTCCCCATCCTGCCAAGCCACACCAGGTGCCGACAGCCTTCTTTGTTTTCTCTAGGGCAGTGTCAAATGCTCAAGTTTGCATCGCTTCTCTCAATCCTGCAATGTCAAGCTGGTTTCTGCATGTGCTCACTACCTGTCTGCAAAGGCTCACTTTCACTGCCTTTGAGGACAGACACAGTGAGATGTGTGTGTCAGTGAGGTATGTGGAATATTGGAGGCACCTGTGGGCTAGTATTGGGGAACCCCAGTGGCTCATGGGCAGGCATCCTGATGAATTCCACAGCACAGTTAAGATCTGCATTGGAGAGCCCTGAATGCTGTTCTTTCAGCTGCTCCCCACTTCCCAGCCATGCAGTTCACTTTGGCCTTCTGGATGGGACAAGAAAGATGTGGGTCTCTTTGGCAGCATCCGTGCACCTGGAAAAGCTAGGTTCTCACTCCATGCTCTCACTGTCCCCAGGAGAGAAATTCCAGTCTAAGCAGTCTCCTGTTACCAAACCATGGCACCTTAGGGGCGGGGCCACGTGGGAGCATTGAAACTGTTCCTGTACTGTGTCTAATGCAGTCTATCTTGATTGTTTTTTCTCCAGTAGTGTGTTGGAATTTCTCCACTGGATTCCCGGATTTTCATAAAGGCACTATTTTCTGTGAGTGATTGTTAAAAGTGTTGCTCTTTGGAAGAGAGTCGGAAATTCTTTGACTGTTTTGAAGACGTCATTCTCCCAGTTCAATTTAAGTTAAAATAACAAACCTTTATTTAGCACTTGCAGTGTGCAAAATATACACTTTTTAGTTTGTAAAATTTGAACTCTAATTCAAAGCTGAGCAAAGGAGTGCTCTCTTAGAAGGACATTTGCATTCCACAGAGAGCAAAGGGTTGGCAAAATGTGTCCTGAAAAATATATAAATAGAGCAAGTTATCTAAGATATCTGAGGCTTAAACAAATGTCATTAACACTTTCCACATTTATTTATGGTGATGATGGTGATGTTATTAATGCAAAAGCAGACATCGTCTATGTTAAATGCAGAACAAGTAAATTCAAGATCAAGTAAAGACTGATATGTAGATTAATCTATATTGCAAGTACATTTGAAGAATAACTGTGCTCACAGGAAAGGAGAGATCTGTATAGAGCCTGGAAAGAAAGGGTGTCAAGGAGATAGCCTTGGGTCTTAGAAATTCGGAGATGTGGGGACCTTATTCATCTATGTTTGCCAATTCAGCACAGCATGTTGATCACTTTTAAGCAGATGCATATATTGCACTTGATAATGTGAGCCTTTATTATTGTACAACGTATACCTTATCCTTTTACAGCTGGCTCCCAAACCACCCCCCTGATTACAAGTTGTCTCCCAAGTAGGGGAAGTTCATGTTGAATAATAGATCTGAGCATCCCAGAACCCCTGGTAGCCTCATTTCTCATAGTAAATCAATAAACACCATCCTCATTTTTGCAATCTGTGTCTTATGAGTTTGAGTACTATTAGTCTGCCTTGTTTTGGTAACCTGAGGTCCTTGGTCAGTGGAAGTTGAAGCTCAGCTCTGATGCTCTCTGATCCTGGCATCATAGGGGGTCCATGAATGTATGTTAAGTGAATACACTGAAATAATGTCATAGTAGGGGACTTGGCTTCAGTCACTAGTTAACATCCCTAAGTGGCATCTTTATTTTATCATGCTAACTGCAGGACAAGCAAACTGATGAAGGATCTCAGAACAGATTATGAGTTTCTGCTCTTGGTGTTGGATATGACGATAACAGCAGGTTTGTTTAGAAGATTTTTGACAGGAACATGCCCTTTCAGAAGTAGTTAAGGAATAGCCAAAATGCTAAAGATTCAGGGAACCAGTTAGACATTTAATATTGATTAGGCCCCGGGGGTGGGAGCATATTTAGAACCAAATATTGGGAAGAGAGTTACATCATGCTCCTTGGGACAGTGCTCCTGGACCACTAATAACTAAGCTGTGTGATCCTTTAATTGAAGCAATGAAAGCTGAACATTCTCTGTGCACAAAAAAACAAAATGATACCAGTGACTGTTAAACCATAAACATAACAAGCATCCTCTACAAGACTGAATAGTGTCTTTCATACATATGTATTTACATTTTTCTAAGATCCAGAAATGTACTTACAATGCATAAAATGGTTATCTAGAAATAAAAAAATGCGTGATGCACTTCTAAATTTATAACAGGCATTTTGTTATCATTTATTTTCTCAATAAATGAATGAAAAGCACACCTACTATCACTTAGGCATCTTTAGTATATTTTGTGGTTGAAATGGGTCATTATACATAAAGAGATTGGGGACTATATTTCTGGAGTGTTCAAGGAGATGAACAGGGCTTTATACCTATGCTCTTTCTTGAATATTTGCTAGTTTCCCATTTCTTTAACTCTCACTAGATATACTATTTTTATTCTTGTTCTCACCCTCACTTTCTCATTTTTCTGTGTACATCATTATGTAGGTATATGTATCAGTCAGGACAAGCTAGGTTATACTGTGATAACAAACAACCTCAAAATATCAGTGGTTCAAAACAACAAGCATTTATTTATTCTTCATACTTCTTGTCCTTGTCTTGTCAGCCAAAGGTATTCTGCTCATTTGGTCTCTCAGATGCTCTGGCTTATGGATCAGGCACCTTCTTGGACATGGTCCGTCACCACATTTGAGGGAAAGAGCCCTCAAGCCAGAAATGTGCTCAGACTTATTAGCTAGAACTTGTGGCATGAACCTGTAGGACCTCCAGGAGTTTCTGAAGTGAAATTCTACTAGAGGATCAGAAGGTAGAGAGCCAGGAACTCTTGGTGGCCTCCTGCATTAATGACTAATACAGCATTCTGAATCATTGCTTTCATCCAAATATACTCTTAGGGGAAAAAAAATGTACACTGGAGAGCATTAGACCAAGGTGGTCCTTGCTGTTAGGACAAGGAACCACATCAGTGGAGTGTGAGTGAAATCACGACAAACAGCCAGATGGCCCAGATCAGGTGCTCTAGTAGCCTTGGTAAGCAGATCCTTTTATTAGTTAATATACTGTTCTAATCAGAGCTTGATCAGGGACATCAGTGATATCTAGTCAACTTCTCCAGGATGTGGAAGAGCAGCCACTGATTTTAAGAGAAAAAGTCATCAGTTCCTGAATTCATATCCACCTTTGATAGGAGAAATGTGCACAGTGTGGCCAATGATTTGTTATAAAATCAAGGTTCCCAAATTCTCAGTTTTTCCTTTTTCAAGTAAATTATAAAAAAAATAATCAGAACATTTCCCAAACTGAATTCACTGTATGTCAACATAGACTTGATTTCACAGAAAAAGATGGACTTAAACTCCTTTATCAGACCATGTGATTTTCTAGTTTTGGAAACATTTTGTCTTTGTTTATAATATGCAGTGAACAGTGGCAGCCGACAGCAGAATGTGGGGTGTCATGAACACCAAATTGAGGCATTTATTTCTCATTTTTTAAGAAAATATTTTTTGCAATGTCTGTGATAAAATTTAAAGAAGAGGAGAACAGTAAAAATTACTGCAATAATCCCTGTCAACAAAGATATTGACGACTTTCCCAGCAAGAAGGGATCTCTCCTTTCTCCTAAGACCTGAATACTTGAAGCACCCCCCACCGAGCCTCCTCAAATGCTAAGTACCTTAAGGTGCCCACCAAATATTTGTTTAAGGAAGATAATTGAGGAAGATCATGGTGATGGTCTAATAAAAAGGGGATTTTGAGATGCAAATGGGAGACATTCAGATGGATAATATCCAGGAATAGAAGGTAGATGCCATGTAGGTGGTATTATTGGTATTATTAGTTATCTTTTTTTAAACTAATTTTTATTGGAATATAGTTGCTTTACAATGTTGTGTTAGTTTCTACTGTACAGCAAAGTGAATCAGCCATACATACACATTTATCCTCTCGCTTTTTGGTACTATTAGTTTTCTATGGCTGCTGTAACAAATTGCTGTATACTTTGTGGCTTAAAGCAACATCAATTTATTATCTTACAACTCCAGACGTCACACTAAAATGGTTCTGACTGGGCTAAAATCAAGGTGTCTGCAGAGCTGCATTCCTCTGAAGTCTCCAGGGGAGAATGTGATTTCTTCCTTTTTCCAGTTTCTAGAGATTTCCGCATTCTTTGGCTGGTGACAGCACCCTCCACACTCAGCCAGAAGTATAGTACCTTCAAATCTCTTTTTCACTGCGACCTTCCTCTGTCCCTCTAATAAGCACCTTATTGATTACATTTGTCTCACCTGGATAATCCAGGGTAATTTCCCCATCTTGAGAACCTTAATTTAATCACACCTGCAAAGTCCCTTTGACCATGAAAGGTAGTATATTCCCAGGATCCAGGACTATTCACACATGTCCAGGGACACCTTCCCAGTTGGTGGTTGGGGAGGTGGGGGGTGGGTGGGCATTTTTCTACCTACTACAGTGATGAGAAAAAGAGTAAGTAAATAATAGTCAGGCAAAGGTACGGACAAAATTACTCCTCATCTCTCATTTCACCTTGTTTTCCTGCCATTTTAGTCAAAGCTTCCTTAATTTATTTGGAACTTTGTCATTTCTTTCTGTTTGTTCCATGCTAAACACAGAAAAGTAATGCAAAGTGGACCCAGACCCCTTCAGTGGCTAAAGAAAAAACATTATGCTAACCTGAGATGAAACTCGACAAGTGATGCATTACTCAGAAAACCACTGGGCACTGAAATTGCATATTATGCAAATATATTCAATTCCTGACCATTGCTGAAGAAGTTTTTATAGGTAATTGCAGAAGGCTACAGCAGTGGCTTTCCTACTAGGGTTTAATGTTTCCAGTGGATGGTCATGAATAGTGATATTTTACCTAAGAATAAAATCACTCACTTCCACTTGAAACACTCATTAGCAAACTTTTTAAATGGTTGCATTGTCTGAAGCCTGATTAGTCCTGTTGGACTTTGATTAATGTTGCTCATTACTTAGATTGAGCTTCAGCTTTGTGAAGACTACTCCATTGCCTTATAATGCGAAACAACTTACATTGAAATTGAGTCATGTAGACAAATGATGGTATTTTAGCCAATTGACTAGTGGTGCTTTCAGAACCCTCACGAGATGTCTAGGCACATTGGAAAATGCCACATCTTTAATAGTTTATAATTATCACTGGGCTATGAATTGGTTTCACATCTGCTGAGAAGACCTTGTCACAGGTTTCTTCCTGCATGAGATGCAGCCCTGATAAGACAAACAATATGCATATCTTGCTGCCTGCAAACTCTATATTTGGCCTTACTAACAGTGAACCTACAAGTTTAAATCTAGTTTCCCCAGTAATCTCAATACTGTGAATCTAACTAGAAATATTATCTCTTTGTTTATCAGGAGAGGTAAATCAGGTAGAACCACAGCAGGCTGTGCACTCTTAATTGGACTATTAATATGATGGATGAAGACTATCATTTAAAATTTTATGGGGTAGAGCCACAAGGCATACGAAGCCCCCTCTGTGTTGTGTAAGCAAATGAATGGAGACAACTATAACCCCATAAAATCTCATGCGCAAGGCTGTAATTGATGAAAATCTAATTATGTCTTTTAGAGGGGAGGGGTCAAAACTACATAAGTTAAGTACTAATTTATTCATAAAAATAATACACAGTCTAGTTTGCAATCCAAGGAAAAGAGATAGAAATAGAGACATATATTTAAAAAGTAGAAAACATAAGAAATAATCAAAATGTAAAGTTTCTCAATTTTTCTCAATTTTTCCTTATGTTTGGTTTATTATGTAAACAATTTTGATCTAAAACTAGAAGCCTGTGAATGATATGATTTCAGACCAATTTGTTGTCATGTATTGGTTGGGTTAATTATCAACAGTTGTGTAAAATATTTGTGAAAGTTTCAAATTTCAAATCATGCAGTCTTTAAACAAGAATAAAAGTTTTTGATTTGGAGGTTAAAAAAAGAAATGCCTGCTTTTCCTTTCTTCTTTTGCCTGAAAAGATTAATCACACCACAATCTCCAGTAGTCATACATACTGATATCTACTGTGCATTTAGAAAAATGAAATTTCTTGCTTTGCAAAGAAGATAGTATACTTTTTGTCACATAATTGTCATTAAACAAACAATAACCCCCCACCTGTTCCTAAGACTATTGGGAAACTGTAAATGTATGATTAAAAAAAAGAACAAATCAGTACACAAATGTCTATTCAATCATAACACTTTTATTAAAAAGAAACAGATGCAAACATGTGCTAAAAGTTCACACAAAAACCAGGGAGTTATTAATACAATTGTTTGGTGTCATGTAGACATTCAAACCATCCTAAGAATTTTACGGTTGTGTAAAAAAAAAAAAATGCTTTTCCATGATTCAATTAAATAATTGCAGAGTTCTGTTAAGCAGTAGGATAATATGATCTGGATGGGTTTGGGCTGGTCTGGGAGGGAGAAAAGGTGTAAATGGACACGTGAAAGACCAGAAAGGACAGAATTCAGAGGACGGGCCTGATGGCTCAGATGCTGCCAGGACTCTTCTCAGTACTGTTTTCCTGAGGTCAAGCTCTGTGGAGGGGAGGGAGGAGGTTGGAAACCTGGAATCAGGGCATTTAGAATCTAGATCTCTATGATCTGGGAGGGGATGGAACTGGGTGGGATGGCTCTGGGTTGTTCCATTTTAAGCAGAACGCAAATTGATGGAAAATGTCTGGCAATAGTCTGGTTGTGATAAATGAATAGTATCGGGAGTAAAAAAGACTGTGATCTGGGAGAACAGCTAAAGGTCTATTACCAGGCTTCTGGAATGAAAATAAATAGACCTCATGAGAGAGATTTTGAGGCAACAATTAATGAATTAAAAGATTTACTGAAGGTAGATGATTTGGGAATTAATGGTATGATACACATATGGATGCCAGACTTCAAGCTGGAGCAGATCTCATTGACCACAGAGGGAATGTTGGTCTCAGATGAAAGGCAAGGTGATGAAATTGACAAGTGTTAAATGTGAGTGTGAAAAAAAGAAAGTGAGTGTGAACTGATGGAAGGATTTTCCAAAGGAAACGTGCCTCTGTTTATTAGTGACATGAACCTGATACTTATCCCCAAAGACAATTCTATTATCATATTTTCACAATTGTTAATCATATGCGATTAAATGTGCTACAGGAAACATATAGTCAAACCAGTGTAATAAATCTATTTGTTACCGAACTGGTCGACCTAACCCACACCAGTGTCCCAGCCTTGTCTGAGACCCCTTGTCTTGACCAGAGAAGTTCTTTTTCCCATCAGATTTGAGAAGCAAAACCGATGCTGAGACTGGAACAGCACAAGCTTTACTCAATGGCCAAAGAATGGAAAAGCAGGAACCTAGTTCACAAATCAACTTCTTAACCTGATTCGGGTGGAGACACCAAATACTGTAATAGGAGGGTCCAGGTAAAAGGGAGGGATTTGAAAAGAATGGGAGGAATATTCATGAGTTATTCAAGAACAGGGGTGTGGTTTCCACCTGGAACACTCCTTTTCAGTCCTTGTTTGGTCTCTTCTGGTTGTTGTCATGGCAACTGTCAACTGTCATGATGCTGGTGGGTGTGTCATTTAGCTAATGCATTACAATGAGCGTATAATGAGGTTTAAGTCAAATCATCCCCCATATTGGGTATAGCTGGTTTAACCTGTTCTTGTTTTCTTCTGTTGCAGCTTCCTCCTGAAACTTAGGTAAGAGTAATTGGTTTCTATTCCAGGGAGAGGTAGGGGTATGATTCTCTGGCTACAACCTTGGTAACAAAATAAAGTGTTCAGGTAAATAAGAATTTTGAGGTATCACTTTTTTTATGATCTATTTATATTTTTTAGGAAATGCAAATTGGAATTATCGAAAACATTTGAAGAATTTTGAGAATACATTTGAAGGCAAAATTACATAAAAAATGGCTACTGATTGTCAAACCTCCAGGAGTCTATGAGCACTTTTCTTATGTCATGTTCACTTGTAGGACAGTAACCTGGAACATTCTGAGCTGACAGGATTTATGTGAAAGGATGATTATATTTTAAGGTTACAGAATAACAGAACATACTTTGATCTGAATTGCATGGTATTTTAAACAACCCTATGTCCTATTTTGTGTACTTTTGATGCCCCATAACTTCTTGAACCACATAACAAATAAAATACAAGCCAAGAGCAATATTAATTCCATCATAAATTCATGGAGCTGGAACCAACAAAGTGAGAGCAAAGTTAATGCCATGTGGAATTGAGATTTTTTTTTTAATGTTCTGAAGAATGCTAAAAGCTTTCTGCATACATGACATCTAAACAATTGATGTTTTAAAAACTGATTTTACACATTCATCAAAAAAGTGTTAATCTGTAAAAGTGTCAGAATTGAGTGGAGTATTTCTGCTCTATCATATACCTTGTATGTAAAACTTCACTATTAATAAAACTTTCCTTATTATGTATCAAGATCTCTGATCAGTGCTTTACTTGCATTATATATTATTCAATTCACAATATCATTTATGATTTACCTACTTTGCTCAAGTTATGCAGTTTCTATGTGCAAGAATTGTGCTTAAAATATAATCTTTGGGAGGGACCTTCAAGATGGAGTAAGATGTGGAGATCACCTTCCTGTGCACAAATACATCAAAAACACATCTACATATGGAACAACTTCTACAGAACCCCTACTGAACACTGGCAGAAGACCTCAGACTTCCCAAAAGGTCAGAAACTCCCCATGTACAAGGGTAGGGCAAAAGAAAAAAGAAAAAAAACAGAGACAAAAGGATAGGGACAGGACCCGCACCAGTGGGAGGGAGCTGTGAAGGAAGAAAGGTTTCCACACACTAGGAAGCCCCTTTGTGGGCAGAGACTGTGGGTGGCGGAGGGGCGGAGCTTCGGGGCCACAGAGGAGAGCACAGCAACAGGGGTGCAGAGGGCAAAGTGGAGAGATTCTCACAGAGAAGATAGGTGCTGACCAGCACTCACCAGCATGAAAAGCTTGTCTGCTCACCCACCAGGGCAGGTGAGGGCTGGGAGCTGAGGCTCCAGCTTCGGAAGTCAGATCCCAGGGAGAGGACTGGGGTTGGCTGCATGAACAGAGCCTGAAGGGGGCTAGTGGACCACAGCTAGCTGGGAGTTTGTCCGGGGAAACTCTGGACCTGCCTAAGAGACAAGAAACCAATGTTTTGGGGTGTGCGAGGAGAGGGGATTCAGAGCACTGCCTAAATGAGCTCCAGAGAAGGGTGTGAGCTGCTGCTATCAGCCCAGACACCAGAGACTAGCATGAAAGGATAACGTTGATGCTGCTGCCACCAAGAAGCCTGTGTGCAAGCACAATTCACTATCCACACCTCCCCTCCCAGGAGCCTGTGCAGCCCACCACTGCCAGGGTCCAACTTCTCAGGGAGAACACACAGCATGCCTCAGGCTGTTGCAATGTCATGCTGGCCTCTGCCACCACAGGTTTGCCCCCATTCAATACCCCTCCGCCTCCTGGCCTGAATGAGCCAAAGCCCCCTAATCAGCTGCTACTTTAAGCCTATCCTGTCCGAGCGAAGAACAGATGCTCTAAGGTGACATAAACACAGAGGAAGGCCCATATCCAAAGCTGAACCCCAGGAGCTGTGTGAAAAAAGAAGAGAAAGGGGAATCTCTCCTAGCAGTCTCAGGAGCAGTGGATAAAATCTCCACAATCAAGCTGATGTACCCTGCATCTGTGGAATACATGAGTAGACAATGATCCATCCCAAAATTGAGGTGGTTGACTTTGGGAACAAATGTAGAGCAAAATGTAGACTTGAGGTTTGCTTTCTGCATCTAATTTGTTTCTGGTTTTATGATCTTAGTTTAGTATTTAGAGCTTATTATCATTGGTAGATTTGTTTATTGATTTGGTTGCTCTCTTCCTTTTTGCTTTTTTTTAGTATATTTCATGACGATTGTTATCACTGGTATATATGTTTTTTGGTTCAGTTGTTCTCTTCTTTCTTTCTTTTTTTAATTACTCTTTATTATTTAATTTTAAAAATATTTATCTTTTTATTTTAATAATTGTATTTTATTATTATTATTTTTCTTTCATTCTTCATTTTTTTCCCTCCCTTTCCTTTTGAGCTGAGTGCCAGACAGGGTCTTGGTGCTCTGGTCGTTTGTCAGGCCTGAGGCTCTGAGGTGGGACAGCCAAGTTCAGTACATTGCTCAACCAGACACCTCCCAGCCCCATGTAATATCAAACAATGAAAGCTTTCTCAGAGATCTCCATGTCAATGCTAACAACCAGCTCCACTCATGACCAGCAAGCTACAGTGCTGGACACCCTATGCCAAACAACTAGCAAGACAGGAACACAGCCTTAACCATTAGCAAAGAGGCTGCCTAAAATCATAATAAGGCCACAGAAACCCCCAAACATACCACCAGACGTGGACCTGCCCACCAGAAAGACAAAATGCAGCCTCATCCACGAGAACACAGACACGAGTCCCTTGCACCAGGAAGCCTACATAAGCCACAGAACCAAGCTGAGCCACTGAGGACAGACACCAAAAACAACGGGAACTACAGACCTTCAGTCTGCAAAAAGGAGACCACAAACATACTAGGTTAAGCAAAATGAGAAGACAGAGAAACAACACACAGCAGATGAAGAAGCAAGGCAAAAACCCACCAGAACTAACAAATGAAGAGGAAATAGGCAGTCTACTTGAAAAAGAATTCCGAATAATGATAGTAAAGATGATCCAAAATCTTGGAAATAAAATGGAGAAAATATAAGAAACGTTTAAGGACAGCAAAGAAGTAAAGAACAAAGAAACAGTGATGAACAACAACATAAATGAAATTAAAAGTTCTCTACAAGGGATCAATAGCAGAATAACTGAGGCAGAAGAACGGACAAGTGACCTAGAAGATAAAATAGTGGAAATAACTACTGCAGAGAAAAATACAGAAAAAAAAGAATGAAAATAATTGAAGACAGTCACAGAGACATCTGGGACAGCATTAAACACACCAACATTCGAATTATACAGGTCTCAAAAAAAGAAGAGAAAAAGAAAGGGACCGAGAGAATATTTGAAGAGATTAAGGTTGAAAACTTCCCTAATATGGGAAAGCAAATAGTTAATCAAGTCTAAGAAGTGCAGAGAGTCCCATACAGGATAAATCCAAGGAGAAACGCAAAAATACACATATTAATCAAACTATAAAAAGTTAAATACAAAGAAAAAAGATTAAAAGCATCAAGGGGAAAACAACAAATAATACAAAAGGGAATACCCATAGGTTAACAGCTGACCTTTCAGCAGAAACTCTGCAAGCCAGAAGGGAGTGGCAGGACATAATTAAAGTGATGAAGAAGACAAACCTATAACCAAGATTACTCTACACAGTTAGTATCTCATTAAAATTTGACGGAGAAATTAAAAGCTTTCCAGACAAGCAAAAGCTAAGAGAATTCAGCACCACCAAACCAGCTTTACAAGAAATGCTAAAGGAACTTGTCTAGGCAGGAAACACAAGAGAAGAAAAGACCTACAAAACAAACCCAAAACAATTAAGAAAATGGTAATAGGACAAACATATCGATAATTACCTTAAATGTAAATGGATTAAATGCTCCAAACAAAAGACATAGACTGGCTGAATGGATACAAAAACAAGACCACTATATATGCTCTCTACAATAGACCCATTTCAGACGTAAGGAAACATACATACTGAAAGTGAGGGGATGGAAAAAGATATTCTATGCCAATGGAAATCAAAAGAAAGCTGGAGTAGTAATTCTCATATCAGACAAAATAGACTTTAAAATAAAGACTATTACAAGAGACAAAGAAGGACACCACATAATGATCAAAGGATCAATCCAAGAGGAAGATATAACAATTGTAAATATTTAAGCACCCAACATAGGAGCACCTCTATACATAAGGCAAATACTAACAGTCATAAAAGGTGAAATAGACAGTAACACAATCATAGTAGGGGACTTTAAAACCCCACTTTCACAAATGGACAGATGATCCAAAATGAAAATAAATAAGGAAACACAAACTTTAAATGATACATTAAAAAAGATGGACTTATTTGATATTTATAGGATATTCCATCCAAAAACAACAGAATACACATTCTTCTCAAGTGTTCATGGAACATTCTCCAGGATAGATCATATATTGGGTCATAAATCAAGCATTGGTAAAGCTAAGAAAATTGAAATTGTATCAAGTATCTTTTTGACCACAGCGCCATGAGACTAGATATCAATTACAGGAAAAAAAATCTGTAAAAAATACAAATGGAGGCTATACAATATACTACTTAATAACCAAGAGAACACTGAAGAAATCAAAGAGGAAATAAAAAAAATACCTAGAAACAAATGACAATGAAAACATGACAACCCAAAACCTATGGGTTGCAGCAAAAACAGTTCTAAGAGGGAAGTTTATAGCAATAAAATCCTACCTCAAGAAACAAGGAGATTCTGGAGAAGATGATGGAAGAATAAGACACAGAGATCACCTTCCTCTCCACAGATACATCAGAAATACATCTACACGTGGAACAACTCCTAAAGAACCCCTACTGAATGCTGGCAGAAGACCTCAGACCTCCCAAAAGGCAAGAAACTCCACACGTACCTGGGTAGGGCAAAAGAAAAAGAGAAAACAGAGACAAAAGAATAGAGACGGCACCTGCACCAGTGGGAGGGAGCTGTGAAGGAGGAAAGGTTTCCACTCACTAGAAGCCCCTTCACAGGCAGAGACTGTGGGTGGCAGAGGGGGTAGCTTCAGAGCCACGGAGGAGAAAATAGCAACAGGGGTGCGGAGGGCAAAGCGGAGAGACACCTGTACAGAGGATTGGTGCCAACCAGCACTCACCAGCCCGAGAGGCTGGTCTGCTCACCCGCCGGGGCAGGCAGGGGCTGGGAGCTGAGGCTCAGGCTTCGGAGGTCAGATCCCAGGGAGAGGACTGGGGTTGGCGGTATGAACACAACCTGAAGGGGTAAGTGCGCAACAGCTAGCTGGGAGGGAGTCTGGGAAAAAGCCTGGAGCTGACGAAGAGGCAAGAGACTTTCTCTTCCCTCTTTTTTTCCTGGTGCGTAAGGAGAGGGGATTAAGAACGCCACTTAAAGGAGCTCCAGAGATGGGCAGGAGCCACGGCTATCAGCACGGACATCAGAGATGGGCATGAGATGCTAAGGCCACTGCTGCCGCCACCAAGAAGCCTGTGTGTGAGCACAGGTCACTATCAACACCTCCCCTCCTGGGAGCCTGTGCAGCCCACCACTGCCAAGGTGCCTTGATCCAGGGACACCTTCCCCGGGAGAAGACAAGGTGTGCCTCAGGCTGGTGCAACGTCACGCTAGCCTCTGCTGCCACAGGCTCGCCCCACGTACATACCCCTTCCTCCCCCTGTCCTGAGTGAGCCAGAGCCCCCGAATCAGCGGCTCCTTTAACCCTGTCCTGTCTGAGCGAAGAACAGATGCCCTCCAGTGATGGACACACAGGGGCAGGGCCAAATCCAAAGCTGAACCCAGGGAGCTGTGTGAACAAAGAAGAGAAAGGGAAACCCTCCCAGGAGCCTCAGAGCAGTGGATTAAAGGTCCACAATCAACTTGATGTACACTGCAACTGTGAAATACCTGAATAGAAAATGAATCATACCAAATTGAGGAGGTGGACTTTGAGAGCAAAGATATATTATTTTTACCCCTTTTCCTCTTTTTGTGAGTGTGTATGTGTATGCTTCTGTGTGAGATTTTATCTGTATAGCTTTGCTTTCACCATTTGTCCTAGGGTTCTGACTGTCAGTTGTTTTTCTTTTTTTCTTTTTTTTTTCTTTTTTTGATACACAGGCCTTTCACTGCTGTGGCCTCTCCCGCCGCGGAGCACAGGCTCCGGACACACAGGCTCAGCGGCCATGGCTCACGGGCCCAGCCGCTCCGCAGCATGTGGGATCTTCCCGGACCGGGGCACGAACCCACGTCCCCTGCATTGGCAGGCGGACTCAACCGCTGCACCACCAGGGAAGCCCCAGTTGTTTTTCTTTTTACTTAAAAATTTTTTTTTCTTAATAATTATCTTTTATTTTAATAACTTTATTTTATTTTATCTTAATTTATTTTATCCTCTTTCTTTATTTCTTTCCACTTTTTTCCCCCTTTTCTTCTGAGCTGTGTGTAGGACAGGCTCTCAATGCTCCAGCCAGGTTTCAGGGCTTTGCCACTGAGGTGGGAGAGCCAACTTCAAGAAACTGGTCCACAACAGACCTCCCAGCTCCACGTAATATCAAATGGTGAAAATCTCCCAGTGATCTCTCTCTTAACACCAAGACCCAGCTTCACTTAACGACCATCAAGCTACAGTGCTGGACACCCTATGCCAAACAACTAGCAAGACAGGAACACAGCCCCATCCATTAGCATAGAGGCTGCCTAAAATCATAATAAGGCTACAGACACCCCCAAACCCACCACCAGACATGGACCTGCCCACCAGAAAGACAAGATCAAGCCTCATGCACCAGAACACAGGCATTAGTACCCTACACTAGGAAAGCTACACAACCCACTGAACCAAACTTAGCCACGGGGCACAGACACAAAAAACAGTGGGAACTAAGAACCTCCAGCCTGCAAAAAGGAGACCCCAAACACAGTAAGATAAGCAAAATGAGAAGACAGAAAAACACACAGCAGATGAAGGTGCAAGGTTAAAACCCGCCAGACCTAACAAATGAAGAGGAAATAGGCAGTCTACCTGAAAAAGAATTCAGAATAATGATAGGAAAGATGATCCAAAATCTTGGAAATAGAATAGAGAAAATGCAAGAAACATTTAACAAGGACCTAGAAGAACTAAAGAGGAAACAAACAATGATGAACAACACAATAAATGAAATTAAAAATACTCTAGAAGGGATCAATAGCAGAATAACTGAGGCAGAAGAACGGAAAAGTGACCTGGAAGATAAAATAGTGGAAATAACTACTGCAGAGCAGAATAAAGAAAAAAGAATGAAAAGAACTGAGGACACTCTCAGAGACCTCTGGGGCAACATTAAACACACCAACATTCGAATTATAGGGGTCCCAGAAGAAGAAGAGAAAAAGAAAGGGACAAGAAAATATTTGAAGAGATTATAGTTGAAAAGTTACATCATATGGGAAAGGAAACAGTTAATCAAGTCCATGGTGGACAGAGAGTCCTATACAGGATAAATCCAAGAAGAAATATGCAAGACACATATGAATCAAACTATCAGAAATTAAATACAAAGAAAACATATTAAAAGCAGCAATGGAAAAACAACAAATAACACACAAGGGAATCCCCATAAGGTTAACAGCTGATCTTTAAGCAGAAACTCTGCAATCCAGAAGAGAGTGGCAGGTCATATTTAAAGTGATGAAGGAGAAAAAACTATAACCAAATTTACTCTACCCAGCAAGGATCTCATTCAGATTTGATGGAGGAATTAAAACCTTTACAGAAAAGCAAAAGCTGAGAGAGTTCAGCACCAGCAAACCAGCTTTACAACAAATGCTAAAGGAAATTCTCTAGGCAAGAAACACAAAAGAAGGAAAAGAACTACAGTAATAAACCCAGAACATTTAAGAAAATGGGAATAGGAACATACATATTGATATTTATCTTAAATGTAAATGGATTAAGTGCTCCCACCAAAAGACACAGACTGGCTGAATGGATAAACAAGACCCATATATATGCTGTCTACAAGAGACCCACTTCAGACCTAGGGACACATACAGACTGAAAGTGAGGGGACGGAAAAAGATATTCCATGCAAATGGAAATCAAAAGAAAGCTGGAGAAGTAATTCTCATATCAGACAAAATAGACTTTAAAATAAAGACTATTACAAGAGACAGAGAAGGACCCTACATAATGATCAAGGGATCGATCCAAGAAGAAGATATAACAATTGTAAATACTTATGCACCCAACATAGGAGCATCTCTATACATAAGGCAAATATCTAAAGCCATAAAAGGGGAAATTGACAGTAACACAATCATAGTAGGGGATTTTAACACCCCACTTTCAGCAATGGACAGATTATCTAAAATTACAAAAAATAAGGAAACACAAGCTTTAAATGATACATTAAACAAGATGGACTTAATTGATATTTATAGGACATTCCATCCAAAAACAAAAGAATACATATTTTTCTCAAGTGCTCATGGAACATTCTCCAGGATAGATCATATCTTGGGTCACAACTCTAGACTTGATAAATTTAAGAAAATTGAAATCATTTCAAGTGTCTTTTCTGACCACAATAATATGAGACTAGATATCAATTACAGGAAAAGTTCTGTAAAAAATACAAACACATAGAGGCTAAACAATACACTATTTAATAACGAAGGGATCACTGAAAAATTCAAAGAGGAAATCAAAAAATACCTAGAAACAAATGTCAGTGAAGACATGATGACCCAAAACCTATGGGATGCAACTAAAGCAATTCTAAGAGGGAAGTTTAGAGCAATACAATCCTACCTTAAGAAACAGGAAACATCTCAAATAAACAACCTAACCTTGCACCTAAAGCAATTAGAGAAAGAGGAACAAAAAAAAAAAAAAACCCAAAGTTAGAAGCAGGAAAGAAATCATAAAGATCAGATCAGAAATAAATGAAAAAGAAATGGAGGAAATGATAGCAAAGATCAATAAAACTAAAAGCTGGTTCTTTGAGAAGATAAACAAAATTGGTAAACCATTAACCAGACTCATCAAGAAAAAAAGGGAGAAGACTCAAATCATAGAATTAGAAATGAAAAAGGAGAAGTAACAACTGACACTGCAGAAATACAAAAGATCATGAGAGATTACTACAAGCAACTCTATGCCAATAAAATGGACAACCTGGAAGAAATGGACAAATTCTTAGAAAAGCACAACCTTCTGAGACTGAACCAGGAAGAAATAGAAAATATAAAGAGACCAATCACAAGCACTGAAATTGAAACTGTGATTAAAAATCTTCCAACAAACAAAAGCCCAGGACCAGATGGCTTCACAGGTGAATTCTATCAAACATTTAGAGAAGAGCTAACACTTATCTTTGTCAAACTCTTCCAAAATACAGCAGAGGGTGGAACACTCCCAAACTCATGCTACAAGGCCACAATCACCCTGATACCAAAACCAGAAAAAGATGTCACAAAGAAAGAAAACTACAGGCTAATATTACTGATGAACATAGATGCAAACATTCAACAAAATACTAGCAAACAGAATCCAACAGCATATTAAAAGGATCATACACTATGATCAAGTAGGGTTTATTCCAGGAATGCAAGGATTCTGCAATATACGTAAATCAATCAACGTGATACACCATATTAACAAATTGAAGGAGAAAAACCTGATCTTTGGTAATGGAGGCAAGAATATACAGCGGTGAAAAGGCAGCCTCTTCAATAAGTGGTGCTTGGAAAACTGAACAGGTACATGGAGAGGTATGAAATTAGAAAACTCCCTAACACCATACAGAAAAAAAAAATAAACAAAACTCAAAATGGATTAAAGAACTAAATGTAAGGCCAGACACTATCAAACTCTTAGAGGAAAACATAGGCAGAACACTATATGACATAAATCACAGCAAGATCATTTATTTATTTATTTATTGCGGTATGTGAGCCTCTCACTGTTGTGGCCTCTCCTGTTGTCGAGGACAGGCTCTGGACGTGCAGGCTCAGTGGCCATGGCTCATGGGCCTAGCCACTCTGCAGCATGTGGGATCGTACAGGACCAGGGCACGAACCCGTGTCCTGTGCATTGGCAGGTGGACTCTCAACCACTGCACCACAAGGGAAGCCCAGCAAGATCCGTTTTGACCCACTTACTAGAGAAATGGAAATAAAAACAAAAATAAACAAATGGGACCTAATGAAACTTAAAAGCTTTTGCACAGCAAAGGAAACCATAAACAAGACCAAAAGACAGCCCTCAGAATGGGAGAAAATATTTGCAAATGAAGCAACTTACAAAGGATTAATCTCCAAAATTTACAAGCAGCTCATGCAGCTGAATAACAAAAAAAACAAACAACCCAATCCAAAAATGCATAGAAGACATAATAGACATTTCTCCAAAGAAGATATACAGATTACCAACACACACATGAAAGAATGCTCAACATCATTAATCATTAGAGAATTGCAAATTAAAACTACAGCGAGATATCATCTCACACTGGTCAGAATGGCCATCATCAAAAAATCTAGAAACAATAAATGTCAGAGAGGGTGTGGAGTAAAGGAAACACTCTTGTGCTGTTTGTGGGAATGTAAATTGATACAGCCACGATGGAGAACAGTATGGAGGTTCCTTAGAAAACTACAAATAGAACTACCATATGACCCAGCAATCCCACTACTGGGCATATACCCTGAGAAAACCATAATTCAAAAAGAGTCATGTACCAAAATGTTCATTGCAGCTCTATTTACAATAGCCAGGACATGGAAGCAACCTAAATGTCCATCAACAGATGAATGGATAAGGAAGATTTGGCACATATATACAATGGAATACTACTCAGCCATAAAAAGAAACGAAATTGAGTTATTTGTAGTGAGGTGGATGGGCCTAGAATCTGTCCTACAGAGTGAAGTAAGTCAGAAAGAGAAAAACAAATACCGTATGCTAACACATATATATGCAATCTAAGAAAAAAAAATAAAAGGTCATGAAGAACCTAGGGGTAAGACAGGAATAAAGACACAAACCTGCTAGAGCATGGACTTGAGGATATGGAGAGGTGGCAGGGTAATCTGTGACAAAGTTAGAGCATGGCATCACATATATACACTACCAAATATAAAATAGATAGCTAGTGGGAAGCAGCCACCTAGCACAGGGAGATCTACTCTGTGCTTTGTGACCACCTGGAGGGGTGGGATAGGGAGGGTGGGAGGGAGGGAGATGCAAGAGGGAAGTGATATGGGAACGTATGTATAGGTATAACTGATTCACTTTGTTATAAAGCAGAAACTAACACACCATTGTAAAGCAATTATACTCCAATAAAGTTGTTTAAAAAAAAAAGAAACAAGAAACACCTCAAATAAACAGCCTAAAGTTACACCTAAAGCAACTAGAGAAAGAAGAACAACAAATCCCAAAGTTAGCATGAGGAAAGAAATCATAAAGATTAGATCAGAAATAAATGGAAAAAAATGAAGGAAACAATAGCAAAGATAAATAAAATTAAAAGTTGGTTCGTTGAGAAGGTAAAGAAAATTGACAAACCTTTAGCCACTCTCATCAAGAAAAAAAGGGAGAAGATTCAAATCATTAGAAATAGAATTGAAAAAGGAGAATTAACAACTGACACTGCAGAAATACAAGGGATCATGAGAGATGACTACCAGAAACTATTAGCCAATAAAATGGACAGACTGGAAGAAATGCAGACATTCTTAGAAATGCACAACCTCCTGAGACTGAACCAGGAAGAAATAGAAAATAGGAAGAGACAAATCACAAGCACTGAAATTGAAACTGTGATTAAAAATCTTCCAACAAACAAAAGCCCAGGACCAGATGTCTTCACAGGTTAATTCTATCATACATTCAGAGAAGACCTAACACCTTTTCTTCTCAAACTCTTCCAAAATATAACTGAGGGAGGAACACTCCCAAACTCATTCTACGAGGCCACCATCACCCTGATACAAAAACCAGATAAAGATGTCACAAAGAAAGAAAGCTACAGAATCCAACAGCACATTAAAAGGATCATACACCATGATCAAGTGGGGTTTATCCCAGGAAGGCAAGGATTCTTCAATATACCTAAATCAATCAATGTGATACACCATATTAACAAATTGAAATAGAATAACCATACGATGGTCTCAACAGATGCAGAGAAATCTTTCAACAAAACTCAACACCCATTTATGATAAAATCCCTGCAGAAAGTAGGCATAGAGGGAACGTTCCTCAAAATAATAAAAGCCTTATATGACAGTCTCACAGCCAACATCGTCCTCAATGGTGAAAAATTGAAATCATTTCCTCTAAGATCAGGAACAAGACAAGGTTGCCCTCTCTCACCACTATTATTCTACATAGTTTTGGAAGTTTTAGCCACAACAATCAGAAAAGAAAAAAAGAATAAAAGTAATCCAAATCAGAAAGAAGAATTACAGCTGTCATTATTTGCAGATGACATGATACTATACATAGAGAATCCTAAAGATGCTACCAGAAAAGTACTTGAGCTAATCAATAAATTTGATAAAGTAGCAGGATACAAAATTAATGCACAGAAATCTCTATTTCTGTATAGGCATTCCTATACACCGATGATGAAATATCTGAAAGTGAAATTAAGGAAACACTCCCATTTACCATTGCAAAAAATAGAATAAAATACCTAGGAATCAATTTACCTAAGGAGACAAAAGATCTTTATGCAGAAAACCAGAAGACACTGATGAAATAAATTAAAGACAATACATACAGATGGAGAGATATACCATGTTCTTGTATTGGAAGAATCAACATTGAGCAAATATCTATACTACCCAAAACAATCTACAGATACAATGCAATCTCTATCAAACTACCACTGGCATTTTTCCCAAAACTAGAACAAAATATTTTACAATTTGTATGGAAACACAAAAGACTCCGAATAGCCAAGGCAATCTTGAGAAAGAAAAATGGAGCTGGAAGAATCAGGCTCCCTGACTTCTGACTATACTACAAATCTACTGTAATCAAGACAGTATGGTATGAGCACAAAAACAGAAATATAGATCAATGCAACAAGATAGAAAGCCCAGAGATAAACCCACGCACATATGGTTAACTTATCTTTGATAAAGGAGGCAAGACTATACAGAGGAGAAAAGACAACCTCTTCAATAAGTGGTGCTGGGAAAACTGGGCATGTACATATAAAAGTATGAAATTAGAACACTCCCTAACACCATACACAAAAATAAACTCAAAATAGAATAAAGACTTAAATGTAAGGGCAGACACTATTAAACTCTTAGAGGAAAACGTAGGCAGAACACTTTATGACATAAATCACAGCAAGATCCTTTTTAACCCACCTCCTAGAGAAATGGAAATAAAAACAAAAATAAACAAATGGGACCTAATGAAACTTAAAAGCTTTTGCACAGCAAAGGAAACCATAAAAAGACAATGCTCAGAATGGGAGAAAATATTTGCAAATAAAGCAACTG
This sequence comes from Aethalodelphis obliquidens, assembly GCF_003676395.1. Taxonomy (NCBI): domain Eukaryota; kingdom Metazoa; phylum Chordata; class Mammalia; order Artiodactyla; family Delphinidae; genus Aethalodelphis; species Aethalodelphis obliquidens. Next base: position 21,721,056 of record NW_020837971.1, on the reverse strand, counting down.
ACAAAGGATTAATCTCTAAAGTTTACAAGCAGCTCAAGAAACTCAATATCAAAAAACAAACAACCCAATCTAAAAATGGGGAGAAGACCTAAATAGACATTTCTCTATAGAAGATATACTGATTGCCAACAAACACATGAAAGAATGCTCAACATCATTAATCATTAGAGAATTGCAAATCAAAACTACAATGAGATATCATCTCACACTGGTTAGAATGGCCATGATCAAAAATCTAGAAACAATAAATGCTGGAGAGGGTGTGGAGCAAAGGGAACCCCCTAGCACTGTTGATTGGAATGTAAATTGATACAGTTGCTATGAAGAACAGTATGGATGTTCCTTAAAATACTAAAAGTAGAGCTACCATATGACACAGCCATCCCACAACTGGGCATATACCCTGAGAAAACCATAATTCAAAAAGAGTCATGTACCAAAATGTTCATTGCACCTCTATTTACAATAGCCAGCATATGGAAGCAACCTAAGTGTCCATCAACAGATGAATGGCTAAAGTAGATGTGGCACATATATACAATGGAATATTACTCAGCCATAAAATGAAACAAAATTGAGTTATTAGTAGTGAGGTGGATGGACCTAGAGTCTGTCATACAGAGTGAAGTAAGTCAGAAAGAGAAAATCAAATACCATATGCTAACACATATATATGGAATCTAAAAAAAAAAAAAAAAGGTCATGAAGAACCTAGGGGCAAGACAGGAATAGACACAGACCTACTAGATAATGGACTTGAGGATACGGGGAAGGGGAAGGGTAAACTGAGACAAAGTGAGAGAGTGGCATGGACATATATACACTACCAAACATAAAATAGGTAGCTAGAGGGAAGCAACTGCATAGCACAGGGAGATCAGCTCTGTGCTTTGTGACCACCTAGAGGGGTTGGATAGGGAGGGTGTGAGGGAGGGAGACGCAAGAGGGAAGAGATATGAGGACATATGTATCTGTATAACTGATTCACTTTGTTATAAAGCAGAAACTAACACACCATTGTAAAGCAATTATACCCCAATAAAGATGTTAAAAAATAAAAAAAAATCAATACTTTATATATGTCAGAAAAAATATATATATATATTTATTGAGTCAAAAACTCTTCCGTGGTGGAGAGATAATAGAAAAACACACTGAACAGAAGAATCCAAGTCTTTTCTGTGATAGAGCTCACATTCTTGTAGGAGGGACAATACACCAATAAATAAAATGTCATGTTAATAAATAATAAGGGTGAAGGAAACATTTAAGAGTGGAAGCTACAAAGAAGATGCTATACTAATAAAGTTGTTAAGGAGGACCTCTTAGAAGAGGAGGTATTTCAGGTGAGACTGAATGCAGTGAAGGATTGTATGATGGAAGCAAAGGGGGAAAAACAGTTTAGGCAAAGGGAATAAGCATGGCAGTCTCTGAAATGAGAAGGGCTTTGTGACAATGAAAGTGAATTTCTAGAAAATGTTGGAGATGCAGGAGGGTCATTTAAAGGCTGTGTAGTCTATAGTAAAAATTTCATTTATTTTTTAAATTTTATTTTATTTTTTCGGTACGCGAGCCTCTCACTGTTGTGGCCTCTCCCTTTGCGGAGCACAGGCTCCGGACATGCAGGCTCAGCAGCTATGGCTCATGGGCCCAGCCACTCCACGGCATGTGGGATCTTCCTGGACCGGGGCACGAACCCGTGCTCCCTGCATCGGCAGGCGGACTCCCAACTGCTGTGCCACCAGGGAAGCCCTATAGTAAAAATTTTAGACTCCATTTATAAGGTGGTAAAAAATTGGGTTCTTAAAGAAAAATATTACTTGTGCCATGAATGGAAGGCAGAGTATGGGTAGGTGGGAAAGATATTCCTGCCAAAAAACTGGAATATAGTATTATGTAAACATGGATGGAGTATTTGAGCATTGACTATCATGTCCACACAACAGGTGTGTAGTGGGATGTAGTAGAACAGGAGTGAGTTTGTGTCAAATTGTGGATTTCTACTCAATAATATCAACATTTTTATATAGTTATTGAGAAACTCTATATGTTTTTTGAAAGTAAGGTAACTGGTCAGCAGTTGTGAGGAAAAGGTCAATGCAGATGTAACATTTAGAACAGGGCTTTTCAAGGAGATATCCTGAGGTAATTCTAGCCCCACTAAAACTAATTGAAAAAGGAACTCAACAAAATAAGTTTGGGAAGCATAGTTTTGAATGACCCTGGGAGTTCAAAATGAACTTTAAAAAGTTATTCAGTTAACAGAGTTTAACCCAGAGCTTTCCAGTGCTATTTTAGCATAGAACATCCACCACCTTCTATTGGTGGGGAAATTTTTTCTACACAAAAGAAGAGAGTTATTGCAATACTGCCAAAGAGCATTAAATAGAACTTGAAGTTGAATGGCAAAGTTAAAGGAATCAGATAAAAGAAAGTTATGAAACAATGCCTCACTGTTAGATCAATTGGTGAAAAAGACTCACAATAAATGAGAACAATGTTAATTAAGCAACAGATATTAATCAGATATTCATTTTCTATTTTGGCTGGTGGATATTGATTTGAATGGCTAACAATAGAGGAAATCCTTAAAAGGGAAATAATCTTGTGTGATTAATATCTACAAATAATTCACTGCCCATAGATGTTAAATTACATTACAAAAATTGAAATTTGTGCAAGCTGTGAAAGAATATGAACAATGCACAGGACATTAGTTTAATATTCATCCTCAAATGCTAGTTGTTTATCAAACAGCTTTTAGGTTGCAGGATAACCTTTCAGAATTTGAAGGTGAATCAAACTCCAGTCAGAACAATGGAAGTGGTACATTCCAGGAGCATAACACATTTCTTATTGTTTTATGGTACACAAATTGTATGCAATTAAATACAATGATATTATGGAATCTTAACATGAGAAAAGATTGATTTCAATTACATATGTAACTGAAATTCAGCTTTAAGAAAGTTATAGAACCTAACTTCCCAGCCTTGACACTCATTCATTTGTTCCCACCGCAATGCTTCTTCCATTGTAAGACAAGTCCCTGGTTCCCATCACCAATTTTTTATTCATTAATTTATTCCTCTTTGCAGTTCTTTCCTTTTCTGACAACTTGCAATGAGCCATCCTTTCAATCTTCCCCCCAGAACTCCCCTGGCTCCTTGTCTTTGCTTCCCAGTCTCCATAGACTGAGCCTAGACCAGCACAGCTTTCTGCTTCATGGGACACAGAACCACTGAGCCCTCCCAAGGAAGATCTTCCCAGCAGCCACCCTGACCACATACTGGTAATCTGGAGCTAACTGTGATGCTCACTGGTTCTGATCTTTTCAGTTCTTGCCTTTGACTTGTAGGTGAATTCTACACAAATGAATACAAGGTCTTCATATCATGAGCCTTCTTTATCTCTCCTCTGGTCACTCATACTGCTCTACCATCTATTTGAACTATTTGAAGTTCCCTGAATGAACCATGCTTATATGCAAGTAGGCCTTCAGATGTGAATCTCTCAACCTAGAAGAGCTCTCCTCTTCCTCAATATGGTTAAATGTTCTTCCTTCTTCAAGATTTCATTTCACTGACCCCCTCCTCCAAAAATCTTCTATGAGGTACCAGGGGTTCTATCTCCTTACTTTTTTAACACCCTATGTTACCCTTCCTGCTATTGCTTACTTTGTTTTGGCCTTGAGATTGCCCCCATCTCTCTCCTCCTGGGACTATGAGTTCCTGGCGGGCTCAGTCTGTATTGAATTCACGAGTGCATTCCAGATACCAGCACAGAGCATAGGACAAAATGGGTGAATGAAGTACCTCTATATTTCATGTGCATAGATATTTCAAATGTTTGATAGTCAATTATTCACATCCCTTGGAAAGAGAAATGTATATAATGTGTGTGTGTGCATGTATGTAGATATATATATAGTGACAGAGAGATTGTTTGACTATGAGGAATTGGCTCATACTATTTAGGAATCTGAGAAATCCCAGGATCTGCTGTCTGCAAACTGGAGACCCAGGAAAGCCGGTGGTTTAATTCCAATCTGAATCTGAAGGCCTGGGAACCAGGGGAGCCAGTGGTGTTAAGTCCCAGTGCAAGAACAGGAAAAGATGAGATGGTCCAGCTCAGCAGAAAGGCAGGAAGGGGACGAATCTTTCCTTTCTCCACCTCTTGTTCTATTCAGGCCCTTAACAGATTGGGTAATACCTACCCACATTGGGGAGGGTGATTTACTTTACCAAGCCCACAGATTGAAATGCTAATTTCATAAAGAAACACCCTCACAGACACACCCAGAAATAGTGTTTAATCTGGGAAGCCTGTGGCCCAGTCAAGTTGACACCAAAGATTAACCATCACAGGAATTAAACTAATTTCATGCAGCTGCAGTCCACTGACCATTGCCAACACTTAAAAGAGATCCTATTTATTTGCCCCACAGATGGGACCCCAATTTTACAATGGTGAGTAGACAGTTGCTACCTGGCTTTTAATCCTGCTCTTCCATAGACACAGACTTTCAACATAACAACTTGATAAATTTGGGGTCAATCTGTTGTGGTCTCTTAGATTTTTAAATTTTATCTCCAGTACAAGGGGGTTTGTGAGGCTTGAGGAAAGGGAGGGTGATTCCTGACCAGTCACTTGCCCACATGCAGTCTTAGTGTAGAGCTCCTCGTTGGGAACCACATTTCCATAGTAAAGATACCACCTTCAGGTCCAAAGACCCTCCTTTAAATTCACCTGCAGAGGATATAAAGGTCTGAGCACCTGTCTAAAATACTAAGGATGTGAGCAAACAGGAAAAATATGGTTCACTATAACAGACTTCCATTCAATCTGTGTGGTGGTTTATAACTCAGCCTTTCAAAGACCTTACTTTTTCCAACTTCCTAGTCTAATCCCAGAAATTGATAAGGAGATAGAACAGCATGTAGGAGTCAAGTTAAACTTACATGGTTCCAAATCCTAATTTGCTGCATCTTAAGAATCAAATTCCTTGTGTCTAAAATGGAGGTTAAAAACTACCCAAGAGTGTTAATGTGAGATGTGAAAGAGAAAATGCATTTACAAATCACAGCATTTGGGAAGCATTTATAAGTGATAAAAATATAAGTGATTCTTAGTAGTATTTCTCACTATGAAAAATATAGAAATTCCTCAGGAGGAGACTCACAGATATGGCTCAAAAGAAACATAAAAATTAAAAGATTTGAAGACACAGAAAACAAACTTATGGTTACCAAAGGGGACAGCAGGGCAGGTGCGGGGGGGCAGAGATAAATTAGGAGTTTGGGATTAACATATACACACTACTGTATGTAAAATATGTAAACAACAAAGACCTACTGTATAGCACAGGGAACTATACTCAATATCTTGCAATAATCTAAAACAGAAAAGAATCTGAAAAAAGAATATATATATATATATATATATATAACTGAATCACTCTGCTGTACACTTAAAACTAACACAACATTGTAACTCAACTATACTTCAATAAAAATGCAATTAAAAATCAATAGCATAGTTGAGAAAAAAAATCAAAAAGAAAAAGTAAATGATTTGATCTGAAAAAGTAATTGATAGTAACAAGTGGAAATTGTTCCAGAATGCAGCAAATATTTGGTGTCCACATAATCAAATTTAAAAAAATGAAAATTTACCTTCAGAAGGAAAAAGTATCTGATATTCTATTAAAATATCATGAATTCATTTTTGACCATCATTCTTTGGTACCGACCGATATGCCTGGCATGGAGCTTGCTGTAATGGGAGTGGTGATGGCCAAGCCTAATGTGGTCCCTTCCCCCAGTGAATGAGAAGGACAAAGCGCAAAGAGCAAAGGCATTGCAGACTTACATCTCAGATCATTGCATTGAAGAGTAAATTCAAAGTGCCACACAGTGGGCTGAAGAGAGGAGGAAGGTCCTAATCCAGCTAATGGGGTGGGGTATGGCAGGAAAATGTCTTTGGTGAAGTTCCATTTACTATTAGTTCCAATGTTTTCAAGAAATGGAAAACCCAACATATAGTATCAAAAGCAGTAAGCAGGACAACATGATCCAATTTGTTCTTTAAATAATTACTCCACCTATAATGCGTTAGGGAGATTTGGGGAGTAAAATATGGATGGAGGGAGACAATATTTTTATTTTTTTTAAAAAAAACACAATTGTGTACAAACTGTGCATCAGGCTTTGGGTTAGATAAATGAAAAGATGGACAAGGTCTTTGCCTTTATGGAACTTACAAAGTAGGAATGACATATATGAAAATGTAAGAAAAGGACTATAGATTGTGATAAGCACAAGAAATTAACCAAATGGGATGCTACGATAGGAGTAAGATTTGGAGTAGTCAAGAAGAGCACCTGACATTTAATCTGAGAGCTGAAGGATGGTGGGCATAGCTAAGCACAAGGTGATGGGGGGACAGAAACATGGGAAAGAGACTAAGATGTATTTGACCTAAAGATGATCATACTAAGTGAAGTAAGTCAGACAGAGAAGGACAAATACCATGTGATATCACTTATATGTGGAATCTAAAAAAAAAATGACACAAATGGACTTACCTATAAAACAGAAACAGACTCGCAGACTTAGAGAACAGACTTGTGGTTGATAAGGGGGAGGAGTGGATGGGGAGGGATGGACTGGGAGTATGGGACTAGCAGATGCAAACTAGTATATTATATATATGTATAAATGAATCACTTTGCTGTACACCAGAAACTAACACAACGTTTTAAATCAATTATACTTCAATAAAATAAAATATAAAACAAAGATATATCTCAAAGATATCAGTCAAATTGATAATGGATTTATAAAGAGGTAAGGGGGAGAAAGTTGCCAATAATGATTCTTAGATATTTTTTGTGTGTAGGCAATAGAGTAAATCGTGCGACACTAGTAGTTGGAGAACAAAAGACATGCCCAGATAAAAATGTAATTTTGTGGTCATTAGAATTAGATGCCACAGTGCTCCAAAAGGAGAAGAAAATGTGGTTCCAGGGGACCCATGCATCTCTTCTTTCATTCATCTCTTTCCTGCCAAGCAATTATTGTTTAATTGGAAATCTATTCCCCTTTAGATGACCTCCCCTAAATCAAATCTAACCAACAATCAACGAGCATTTTCAGAGTGCCTGCTGTGTGTAGGACATTTTGTTTTTAAAGCAAAGTATTAACATTTGGAATATTAAGACAATTACATATTTATAGAAAGTGTGGAATCTTTCACTATCAGAATTAGCAAATAAAGTTGCTGTCATGTATTAATGGCCTTCAGCAAACCTTCTTTACAGGTTATTTAGAATTCTCTATCTGCATTTCAGAGTTTCTTGTTTACACCAGTAGGACAGATTACTGATAAGCTCTCCTTTTTTTGGTTTGCTTGTTTATTTTGCTGTCTCATAAAGTCTACAGTATAATTGCAAATTTTTACATCATAAAAGATGTAAAGAGAGTGATTTTGACGGCAGTAGCAATAAAATTTCTTTCTTTTTTTTTTTTTTGCAAAAAGGAAATTTAATGGAAAATAGGGTTTATTATTCCTCACTTATACCAAAATGTACTTTGGCCACATCACACCCCAGCATGATCTCTGATCGCAGAAAATGCTAGAAGACTAGATTCCTGCTTATTCATGCATTCATTCTTTTTGCAGTGGAGACCTCGGACCTGGTTTGGTCAAAGACATGTAAACCTATGTTCTGAAGTGTTAAAAAGCCATGCTACTGCTTGCCAAGGACATTTTCTGAAGAATGTTTGGAGGAATGAATGGAATTTCAAGTCTGGTGTTCAGTGTGTCATCATCAGTCTCTAAATTTACTTCTTAGCTATGCTGAAATGTAAAAGCTCAGCTAAAATTTTACTGCTTTGTCTATTTAATATGGCAATTTGAATAATACCAGAAGAAAATGGAAGCAAAATTACATGTTTTTCTAAATTCAGAACTAGTCCAATGGGCTATTTTTATATGTATTGTTAGATCAGAGCTCAGATAAAATTTAGTATTCAAATATAATCCTCTCAACACAAAAAACAGCCATCTGAATGAGATAATTGCATATCTAAGGCTGGCAAAAATGATTTGGATTAGAATAATAGAAAAAGGTGGAGAGCAGAAATTCTTTTTTTAATTTTTATTTATTTTTTAACATTTATTGGAGTATAATTGCTATACAATTTTGTGTTAGTTTCTGCTGTATAACAAGGTGAATCAGCTATACGTATACATATATCCCCATATTCCCTCCCTCTTGCGTCTCTCTTCCACACTTCCTATCCCACAGCTCTAGGTGGTCACAAAGAACCGAGTTAATCTCCCTGTGCTATGTGGCTGTTTCCCACTAGCTATCTATTTCACATTTGGTAGTGTATATATGTCAATGTCACTCTCTCACTTCATCCCAGCTTATGCTTCCACTTCCCTATGTCCTCAAGTCCATTCTCTAGATCTGCATCTTTATTCCTGTCCTTCCCCTAGGTGCTTCATGACCATTCTTTTTTTAGATTCCATATATATGTGTTAGCATACGGTATTTGTTTTTCTTTTTCTGACTTATTTCACTCTGTATGACAGACCCTAGGTCCAACAACCTCATTACAAATAACTCAATTTCATTTCTTTCTATGACTGAGTAATATTCCATTGTATATATATGCCACATCTTCTTTATCCATTCATCTGTCAGTGGGCACTTAGGTTGCTTCCATGTCCTGGCTATTGTAAATAGTGTTGCAATGAACATTGAGGTACATGACTCTTTTTCAATTATGGTTTTCTCAGTGTATATGCCAAGTAGTGGGATTGCTGGGTCATAAGGTAGTTCTATTTTTAGTTTTTTAATGAACCTCCATACTGTTCTCTATAGTGGCTATATCAATTTACATTCCCACTAACAGTGCAAAGAGGGTTCCCTTTCCTCCCCACCCTCTCCAGCATTTATTGTTTATAGACTTTTTGATGATGGTCATTCTGACCTGTGTGAGGTGATACCTCATTGTAATTTTGATTTTCTTTTCTCTAATCATTAGTGATGTTGAACATTCTTTCATGTGTTTGTTGGCAATCTCTATATCTTCTTTGGAAAAATGTCTATTTAGTTTTCTGGCCATTTTTGGATTGGGTTGTTTGTTTTTCTGAAATTGAGCTGCATGAGCTGCTTGTGTATTTTGGAGATTAATCTTTTGTCAGTTGTTTCATTTACAAATATTTTCTCTCATTCTGAGCATTGCCTTTTTGTCTTGTTTATGGTTTCCTTTGCTGTGCAAAAGCTTTTAAGTTTCATTAGGTTCCATTTGTATATTTTTGTTTTTATTTCCATTTCTCTAGGAGGCGGGTCTAAAAGGATCTTGCTGTGATTTATGTCATAGAGTGTTCTGCCTCTGTTTTCCTCTAAGAGTTTTCTAGTGTCTGATCTTACATTTAGGTCCTTAATCCATTTTGAGTCTATTTTTGTGTATGGTGTTAGGAGTGTTCTAATTTCATTCTTATATATGTAGCTGTCCAGTTTTCCTAGCACCATTTATTGAAGAGGCTGTCTTTTCTCCATGTGCATGGGTTTATCTCTGGGCTTTCTATCCTGTTCCATTTATCTATATTTCTCTTTTTGTGCAAACACCATACTGTCTTGATTACTGTAGCTTTGTGGTGTAGTCTGAAGTCAGGGAGCCTGATTACTCCAGCTCCGTTTTTCTTTTTCAGGTTTGTTTTGGCTATTCAGGGTCTTTTGTATTTCCATACAAATGGTGGAACATTTTGTTCAAGTTCTGTGAAAAATGCCATTGGTAGTTTGATAGGGATTGCATTGAATCTATAGATTGCTTTGGGTAGTACAGTCATTTTCACCATATTGATTCTTCCAACTTAAGAACATGGCATACACCTCCAACTGTTTGTATCATCTTTAATTTCTTTCATCAGTATCTTATAGTTTTCTGCATACAGATCTTTTGTATTCTTAGGTAGGTTTATTCATAGGTGTTTTATTCTTTTTCTCACAGTGGTAAATGGGAGTGTTTCCTTAATTTCTCTTTCAGACTTTTCATCATTAGTGTATAGTGACACAATAGATTTCTGTGCATTTATTCTGTATCCTGCTACTCTACCTAATTCATTGATTAACTCTAGTAGTTTTCTGGTAGCACCTTTAGGGTTCTCTATGTATAGTATCATGTCACCTGCAAACAGGGACAGTATTATTTCTTATTTTCCAATTTGGATTCCTTTTTTTTTTTTTTTTTCTTCTCTTATTGCTGTGATTAAAACTTTAAAAACTGTGTTGAATAATAGGGGTAAGAGTGGGCAACCTTATATTGTTCCTGATCTTAGAGGAAATGGTTTCAGTTTTTCACCATTGAGAATGATGTTGGCTGTGAGTTTGCCATACATGGACTTTATTATGTTGAGGTAGCTTTCCTCTATGACTACTTTCTGGAGAGTTTTTATCATAAATGGGTGTTGAATTTTGTTAAAAGCTTTTTCTCCCTCTATTGAGATTATCATATGCTTTTTATCCTTTGTTTGTTAATATGGTGTATCACATTGAATGATTTATGTATATTGAAGAATGCTTGCATTCTTGGGATAAAACCAACTTGGTCATGGTGTATGATCCGTTTAATGTGCTGTGGGATTCTACTTGCTAGTATTTTGTTGAGGATTGTTGCATCTATGCTCATCAGAGTTATTGGCCTGGAGTTTTCTTTTTGGGACATCTTTGTCTGGTTTTGGTATCAGGGTGATGGTGGTCTTGTAGAAGGAGTTTGGGAGTGCTCCTCTCTATATATATTTTGGAAGAGTTTGAGAAGGATAGGTGTTAGTTCTTCTCTAAAGGTTTGATAGAATTCACCTGTGAAGCCATCTGGTCCTGGACTTTTGTTTGTTGGAAGATTTTTAAATCAAAGTTTCAATGTCAGTGCTTGTGATTGGTCTGTTTATATTTTCTATTTCTTCCTGGTTCAGTCTCAGAACGTTGTGCTTTTCTTAGAATTTGTCCATTTCTTCCAGGTTGTCCATTTTACTGGCATACCGGTTGCTTGTAGTAATCTCTCATGATCCTTTGTATTTCTGCAGTGTCAGTTGTTACTTCTCTTTTTTCATTTCTAATTCTGTTGTTTTGAATCTTCTCCCTTTTTTTCTTGATGTGTCTGGTCAACAGTTTATCAGTGTTGTTTATCTTCTCAAAGAACCAGCCTTTAATTTTATTGAGCTTTGCTATTGTTTCCTTCATTTCCTTTTCATTTATTTCTGATCTGATCTTTATGATGTCCTTCCTTCTGCTGACTTTAGTTGTTTTTTTGGTTGTTGTTGTTGTTCTTTCTCTATTTGCTTTAGGTGTAAGGTTATGTTGTTTATTTGACATTTTTCTTGTTTCTTGAGGTAAGATTGTGTTCCTAAAAACTTCCATCCTAGAGCTGCTTTTGCTGCCTCCCATAGGTTTTGGGTTGTCGTATTTTCATTGTCTTTTGTTATAGGTAATTTTTGATTTCCTCTTTGATTTCTTCAGTGATCTCTTAGCTATTTAGTAGTGTATTGTTTAGCCCCCATGTGTTTGTATTTTTTACAGATTTTTTCCTGTAATTGATATGTAGTCTCATAGTGTTGTGGTTGGAAAAGATACTTGATATGATTTCAATTTTCTTAAATTTATCAAGGTTTGATTTGTGACTCAAGATATGGTCTATCCTAGAGAATGTTCCATGAGCATTTGAGAAGAAAGTGTATTGTGTTTTTCTTGGATGGAATGTCCTATAAATATTAATTAAGTCCATCTTGTTTAATGTGTCATTTAAAGCTTGTGTTTCCTTATTTATTTGCATTTTGAATGTTCTGTCCAATGGTGAAAGTGGTGTGTTAAAGTTCCCTACTATTATTGTGTTACTGGCAATTTCCCCTTTTATGGCTGTTAGCATTTGCCTTATATTGAAGTGTTCCTATGTTGGATGCATAAATATTTACAACTGTTATATCTTTTTCTTGGATTGATACCTTGATCATTATGTAGTGTCCTTCTTTTTCTCTTGTAATAGTTTTTATTTTAAAGTCTATTTTTTCTGATATGAGAATTGCTACTCCAGCTTTCTTTTGATTTCTATGCATGGAATATAATTTTCTATCCTCTCACTTTCAATCTGTTTGTGCCCCTAGGTCTGAAATGGGTCTCTTGTAAACAGCATATGTACAGTTCTTGTTTTTGTATCCATTCAGCCAGTCTGTGTCTTTTGGTTGGAGCATTTAATCCATTTACTTTTACAGAGCAAGGTAATTATCGATATGTATTTTCCTATTACCACTTTCTCAATTGTTTTGGGTTTGTTTTTGTAGGTCTTTTCCTTGTCTTATGTTTCCTGCCTAAAGAACTTCATTTAACATTTGTTGTAAAGCTGGTTTGGTGATGTTGAATTCTCTCAGCTTTTGCTTGTCTGTAAAGCTTTTATTTTCTCTGTTGAATCTGAATGAGATCCTTGCTGGTTGGAATAATCTTGGTTGTAGGTTTTTCCCTTTCATCACTTTAAATATGTCACGCCACTCCCTTCTGGTTTGTAGAGTTTCTGCTGAAAGGTCAACTGTTAACCTTATGGGGACTCCTCCTTGTATGTTATTTGTTGCTTTTCCTTTGTTGCTTTCATTTTTTTTTCTTTGTATTTAATTTTTGATAGTTTGATTAATATGTGTCTTGGCGTGTTTCTCTTTGGATTTATCCTGTATGGGACCCTCTGTTCTTCCTGGATTTATTGGCTGTTTCCTTTCCCATATTAAGGAAGTTTTCAAGTATAATCTCTTCAAATATTTTCTCAGTCCTTTTCTTTTTCTCTTCTTCTTTTGGGACCCCTATAATTCGAATTTTGTAGCATTTAATATTTTCCCAGAAGTCTCTGAGACTGTCCTCAATTCTTTTCATTCTTTTTTCTTTATATTGCTATATTTCCACTATTTTATCTTCCAGTTCACTTTTCTGTTCGTCTGCCTCAGTTATTCTGCTGTTGATTCCTTCTAGAGAATTTTTTATTTAATTTATTGTGTTGTTTATCATTGTTTGTTTGCTATTTAGATCTTCTAGGTCCTTGTTAAACATTTCTTGTATTTTCTCCATTCTATTTCCAAGCTTTTGGATCATCTTTACTATCATTACTCTGACTTCTTTTTTAGGTAGGCTGCCTATTTCCTCTTCATTTGTTTGATCTGGTGGGTTTTTACGTTGCTCCTTCATGTGCTGTGTATTTCTCTGTCTTCTCATTTTGCTTAACTTACTGTGTTTGGGGTCTCCTTTTCGTAGGCTTCAGGTTTGTAGTTCTCATTGTTTTTGGTGTTTGCCCCAGTGGGTAAGGTTTGTTCGGTGGGTTTTATAGGCTTCCTTGTGGAGGGGACTGGTGCATGTGTTTGGTGGATATGGCTGGATCTTTTCTTTATTTTGGGCAGGAACATGTCCAGTGATGTGTTTTGGGGTGTCTGTGAGCTTATTATGATTTTAGACAGCCTCTCTGCTAATGGGTGTGGTTGTGTTCCTGTCTTGCTAGTTGTTTAGCAGGTGGTGTCCAGCACTGGAACTTGTTGGTCATTGAGTGGAGCTGGGTCTTAGCTTTGAGACAGAGATCTCTGGGAGAGCCCTTGATAACTGATATTACATAAGACCAGGAGGTCTCTTGTGGTCTGTTTTCCTGAACTCAGATCTCCCACCACAGATGCTCAGGCCTGACACGTGGCTGAAGCACCAAGACCCTGTCAGCCACATGGCTCTTGTTGTTAGATGATCCTCATTCCATCTGGAAAAGGCATAAATCTGACAGTCTCACTTCAGGTCTAACCCATCCACCATTTTGCCCTTTGTGCTTAATCTGCTTATAGCACTTGCACATTTCACTTGCTAATAGCAGACACCATGCAGAGGTCTTGCCCCCAGCACTTCAGATCAAAGTTCCTCATGAAATGGCTCAACCTATACCTCAGCTCAGAACATGCACTGAATTTCTTCACAGGACACTTAACTCAGGATCTGGAAATTATTTTTTAAAGCAACTTCCATTAAATTTTATCCTAGAAATATAAGTTCAATTCATGAACAATAATAAGAGTTAAGAACAAGTACTTGACAGAAAGGTAATTCTTCCATCAGCCTTAAAATAAATTAGCACTTTCTTTTGCTCAATCCTTTTATTCTCATTTTTTCAGAAACACTTTCTTGTCATAATCACCTAAAATCAGATAATGAAAATCATCATCATTTCTTCTTACTTAAAAAATAAATAGTATAGAATAGTTGAGATTTTTTTTGTCAATTACTTGTAAATAGATGAAGGAGGAATTTCCAAACTACAAGTACTAACAAAATTTAGAGACAAGAACATATTTGTTCTTGAAATATGAACACATCCATTAAAGTTTGTTATACTTAACGTCAAGTTAAATTATCAAACTAAACTGGACAAAACAGTGTTCTCTGAAAATAATACTGGCAGTTTCAAATTGGATATCAAATGAGAATAAGAAGAATCTGTTTATAACACTCCCTACAGATGTGTTTTTTAATGACATTTTTGTGGTACTGGAAAATATGATAAAATTTCTCAGTGTAGACAGATTAAAAACATACAGATTGGTATAATAATTTATAATTGACAAAGAACCTAGATAAGCATTATGCATATCCCTGTAAGAGCAGCAATAGAAATAGCATTTCCTTGTTTTCCTTTTTGGGTTCCTGAGACTCAGAAAAACCAAATGACTTACCCAAAGTCTCATAGTTAGTGACCAGCTTGAGATTATCTCATGTCTCCACACCACAAAAATGTTTTGCTTGTTTTTTTATAAAAATGTTAACTCTTCCATTTGAATATTAATTTAAAATCTCAGCATACAATATTTTTTAAATGTCCATGGGTTCTGGTGAAGGATAAAAATGTTTCAGTTGTATTAATTTAAATGAAAAATGAATTCTCACAATCTCATATTATCTTATCCATCTCTACAGTCACAGAGTTACTAAAGTTCAATTAAAAGCAATTAATTGAAAATATTCCCTTGAGCAGGAAGAAATGCATCACCACAAGTATGATTATGTATAGTCATTGTCTATTGAAAAATCATTAATACATAGGAACAATAAATATGTAAAAAGAATGGAGTGCCAATTACAGATTACAGATGATACTATTTTGTTTGTTTTATTTTGCAGTTTTCTTTTGTTGTTTGTTTGTTTTTGCAGTACACGGGCCTCTCACTGTTGTGGCCTCTCCTGCTGTGGAGCACAGGCTCCAGATATGCAGGCTCAGCAGCCATGGCTCACGGGCCCAGCCGCTCCACAGTATGTGGGATCTTCCTGGACCAGGGCACGAACCCGTGTCCCCTGAATCAGCAGGTGGATTCTCAACCACTGCACCACCAGGGAAGCCACAGATGATACTTTTTATTCACTTTACCCTGATACAGTAGAGGTGATGAGTCATGATATTAACATTCCCAGAGTGTTCCCGAATAATGGGTTTTAAAACACTGACTCTTCTGTTAATGACATTTGAAACAGCCTAATTCAGTTTTTACTTTGCTGTGAGGCAGGCACAGTGTAAATTATTTTATGGAAAAGAAAAAACAAATGTGATTTTTAGTTCTAACAACAATCTTTTCAAATAAGTATTATCATCCTGTTATACAGATGAGGAAACTGAGATTTACAGATTCCAAGACATTTGCCCCATATCACTTGAATAGACATGATGGAGCTAAAATTCAAATTCAGGGTTATTTCAATCCAGAAATCATGCTTTTTCTATTAAGTTAACAGATGAGTCATTCAAATGAGTCAAATGTCAGCAGTTTCATATGGTCCAACCTGACATGTGGGTCATTGAGTGTTTTTAATACTGGCATTTTTAAAGATTAAAAATGGTAAACAAACGGAAAACATTATATCATATTTTAATCTTTTAAAGTTCAGTGTACATATGTGTGTATTTATTTATCTACATTTACATATACTTAGTAATTACTAAAGCTACTTAAATATTTTAAACTATAAGCTATTTAAAGATTTAAAAATTCAGGAAGATACACTTCTATGTTTAAAGATAAAAAAAGTCCACTTAGAGAATGTCTTTTATAAAACCACAACCTATGATGCAATATGTATAGTAAGAAAAAATAAATGGAGTATATGGGTTTGAATTATGAATTCATCCTTCATTAACCATGTGAACTTTGGCAAATCTATGCTAACTTTGCTGTACTCAGTTTCCTTATCTGTAAAATAAGGGGAAAATTACTACAAAATAAAGTCTACTTCATAGGCTATAGTGGGAATTAATTACGATTATGTGTCTTAGTTTTCTCTCACAATTACCTCTCAGTATTAGAAAGTTTTATCTGTACAAAAGATTTTTCTATTTTTTAGGAAAAAATAATTTTATTAGGAAGGTATAATTTAATAAGTTTTGAAAAATTGCATGTTAATTAATCAGTTTGTTTTATTAGTCAAGATAGCTTTTGCTTTGCTTTAGTGGCAAGCACAAATTCTTGATATTTTTTTCTTTCTTGAAAGATAGTCATGGGGGGTTGGCAAGAGCTGGGGGAGTGAGTCTTTATCACACACAGTCACTCAGGATATGGAAGCAGGGAAACAGCCAGAACAGCAAGGTCTTACAGCAATTAGTGCCTCAGTCTAGAAGTGACATAAATCATTTCTACTCACCTATCCACAGGCAGGTAGGAAAAGTAGGTTTCCATATGCCCAGAAGGAGAGAAGAGCCCATATTGGTGACCTTAGCGATATCTGTGCAGGTGCTATAGACTCAGCTGGTTTCTACTAGCCCTGCCTTCAAATATCCTTTGCTTTCAGAAACAGATTCATTTTTCAGGAAAAAAATTAACATAGGTAGATTTTGATGACTCATCAATGTAACTTACTTTTCCTTTTTCTTCTAGTACATACCTGAAATGCTGTACTTCTTGGTAACAAAGATTTTGTAGCCCAAAAAGAAAGATATTCTCTGATAAAATTGCTTTGGCACTGTGTGGACCTTTTTCTCTGCTTGCAGAATCAATCTTGAATATTTTAAGATAACTTATAAAGGAAACAAAAGCAAACAAAACCCTTCTCCTTATACTTCTTTGTCCTACATGAGTGTCAATGTAGAAATTGCTCTTCTGTGGATACAGTTACAGAAATAGTTACATTGATTGTCTTGTCATAGTTACTTAAAATCTTGCATCTTTCAGAATTTTCCTGTGCTATTTTACAGTTGCTTCTGGGTCTCCAAGTCTTTGCTAACATGTTTTCCTCAGGTTCCAGTGCCTTCACAGCTGATGAGATGTGGGAACTTTCATCCTTAAAGACCACATTCACTTTCAGGACAACTCTCCCTGCACGTCCCCTCCCACCCCAACTTTCAGCCCTTCTTCTCCTAGAGTCCTTAGTATGTAAAACCACCTACTCAATTCTAAAGAGAAATAGAGGGGCTCTGAATAGCAGGTTCCCACTTGGAAAGTTCCCTGGGATCAGAGACTATGTCCTCTTCAAATTTCCTGTGTTCATTGTGTCAATAGCAGTATTCTCCATGTTTTGTGCTCATTTTTACTGAACTGGAATGTCACATCAGATTGCTGTATATTTCTCTATATTGGAAAGCAAGTTATCTACCTGTTTCTGTACTTCTTATGTGTTAGAATCTAACCATTAAATTTTCTTTTTATTTACTTCCTATTTTCCTTTCCACAGATGTTAAACAACAAGGTACATTTTATGGCCATGATATTTTGTTCCATAACTAAGTTTAACCTCACTAGATGTTTATAGCTTAAGACAATAATTTCACCTGGTATTCTCTAAATGGGCAAGTTGGCTAATGACTAATCTTGGCTGATGCATGTTTTACTTAATATTCTGCATATTTACATTTTAAGACTGGCTATTTCTAAGTCAAAATAAAGTAGATTTCAAATCATTACATTATTGAAGGTGAGTGTTTATCCGTCTCAGGAAACCTCTTTCCTAGTTGTTAATACATTCAATTATGTTCTTTCTATTAATTCCCTCATATTTGAGGACAATTAATTTAATTGATTTTAATTGTATAAAGTAATTATTATGTATGATGTTAGCTGTAAGTTTTGTGGATGCTGTTTATTGAACAGAGGAAGATCTCCTCTATTCTGAGTTTGCTGAAGTTCTTGTGTGTATTGGATTTTGCCAAATTCTTCTTCTGCATCAATTGATATGATTATGTGTATATATATATGGATATAGATATCAATTTTTTTGATACACTGGATTGCCATGATTCGTTTTCAAAAGGTAAACTAGCCTTGCATTCCTGGGATAGATGATAGACATCACTTGGTGTCAAATTATTTTATGCATTGCTGGATTCAACATGGATATATTTTGTTGTGGATTTTTACACCTAAATTCATGAAAGATACTGGTTTGTAGTTTTCTTCTCATCTCTCTCTCTATCTCTCATGTCCCCTCTCTCTCTCCTGTCTTTGTCTTGTTTTAGTATCAGAGTAATATTAACTTTGTGAAATGCACTAAGAAAGTATTTCCTCTTCCTCTGTTTTCTGAAAGACATTGTGTAATATTGATACAAATTCTTCTTCACAGGTTTGGTAGAACTCTCCAGTGAAACCCTGTGGGTCTGTAGAAATCTCTTTTGAGTGTTTTTAAGTTATAAATTCAAATAACTCAGTGGTTATAGAATTATTCAAATTGTTTCATCTTGGTTGAATTTTGATAGTTTCTGTTTTTTGAGAAATAAGTCCATTTCTTAAGTTGTCAACTTTATGACCATGTAGGAGTTTACAATGTCCCCTTATCATCCTTTTAATGGTTGCAACATTTGCAGTGATATGCTGTCTCATTCCTGAAATTTCTGCTTTGTGTCTTCTCTCAATTCATCTTTATTGATCTTTTTAATCTATTTTACTGATGTTTTGAAGAAAGGACTTTTTGTTTCATTGAGTTTATTCTTTTAAATTCGATTTGTTTCTGTTTTTATCTTTATAATTTTCCTCCTGTGTTTGCTTTGTATTTATTTTGTTTTTCTAATTTCTTGTGGTAAGAACTTAGATTATTGATTTGTAAACATTCTTTGGTCTGCATTTCCTTCTCTGCACTACTTTAGCCACATTTTGCATACTTTCATAGGTTTTATTTTCATTCCATCTATATAATTTTTTTTGAGAAACTTCCTCTTTGATTTATGGATTATGAAGAAGGGTCTTGCTTAATGTCCAATTGTTTGGAGACTTTTCCTGTTACATTTCTGTTATTGATTTCCAGTGTGATTTCAGTATGGCCAGAGAACATCCTCTATATGATTTAAATTATTTAAACATTTTAAATTAAATAAAATTCACCAAAACATTGTGGTGAATGTTCCATGGACCAAATATTTTGTGATGGGCTCCTGGTAAACCCATTTTACATATGCCATGAAGGAAGATATCATGTTTGTTATACTGGACACACCAACCTACCTTCCGTAGAAAGTTACTCTCTATCTTCTAAGAGTCTTTACTCTGTGAACATACCTGAACAGGTAATCCAGAACACAACCTGTAAAAATGTTTCTGCTCCAGAGATGTACAGAAACTGAGAGGCCCACAGAGAATTGTCTTCCTGCAGAACCATTTAGTGACCTCTTACACCAAATTCTATTTTAAATTCATATAAAATTCCAACAAATTAAAATTATTTTACCCATCACTGTCATCTGTATAATACTGAGCTCTGTTCCTATTCATTCAAGTTTACCACTCTGCCTCTAAGGAAAAGTTTGTAACTTTCCTAACCAAACCATTACAGAGTTCTTGTTAAATACTTACATATTATTTTTTGTTGCTAGTGTTATGTGATTTCTCCCACTTCAATACTTTTAATTGGTTATTGCTGATATACATAAAATTAAGTAATTTGATTATTTAGTATGCCATTCAACACTAACCATTACTCTCAACTCTTATTTCCTCTAGATTCTTGTTTTAATAATTTCAGTTAATTGTCAATGAGTTCTAGGTTGCCATCATAATAATCAGATGAAATAACATTGTATCTTCATTGCTAAAATATAGATTATTTGTACTGGTCCATTGTTTATAACTTTTAGATCAAAATCATTTAATGCCATAGTGGGAATCTGTCTTTTTCTGACTTTGGTGGGAATGGATTTGGAGTTTCAACCCAAGTGTGATGTTGGCTATAGATTTCAGGTCAATAACCTCTCTATGGAGAACTGGAGGACCGGTGGGTGGATCACTGAAAGTGTGAGTTCATTGCCCCTATCAGCCGAGGCAGGACTACATCCTGAAAGTGGAGTTCCCCCTCAGCTTCTGCGTCTTTAAGCTGGACTCCTCTCTTACAGGAAGAAATGAGAAAGAAGTGAGAGTGAGGAAGGGGTTCTCTCTAACTCTGGGTCTGCTGACTTCTGCTTGCAGTGGTTTCCAGCCCTGCTCAGCACTCCTTATTGTGAGACACGGGGTCTTGCTTGCCTGGGAGCCAAGCCAATGATCCGGACAGAGAGGTGCATGCAGTGTAAAGGTCCAGCGTGGACATTCTTCAGAGAAATTTTGCCTCCAATCCAGCGAGTCTCTGCAAGGAACTTAGATCCAAAATTTACCTGTGATTAAACGGAGTCAATACTTTGGTTTTGAATTGCTGATCTTCTGTTTGGAATCCATGATAGCCATTTCAAGCCCTGGAGTCAGTGAATGACTGTCTTGTATCTAATGGGCTGTCTCGCTGGCCTCCTCCAATTCCAGTATCCCAAGCAGTGGGCAGACCCAGGCAGGGCAGTTCTGTGTTGAGAACGGACCATGTCTCCAGCAGCATACTTGCAATGAAGAATCTCACACATAAACGGGGATATGGGTGCTTTACAGCCCACACAGACCTGGTACTTACTATGCTGTTAGTGACTGCCATGGGGAGACGTTTCTCATGGCATCAGTTGTGGTGGGAGTGGAGTTGGGTACACTGGCTTCCTGTTATGATCACTCTTTCATTCTCATGATGTGGAAATAACTCTCGCTGAAGGGAGATGCAATCTGTTAGCACAGGCTAGGCATCATGTTAGTCAAAAGGCAGCAAGTCTTCCTTACGCTTCTGCAGAGACTAGGCTTTCAAATCCTTCCAGAAAGAGGACATCAACGCCAATATATATCCTTTAACCCATTTACGGAAATTGTTGGAATTCTTCACCTTCCCACTGGTGATGTGGCAGCCTGAGAGATTTTCCTTTTAAGACATGAGAAATCTGTCTTGTTGAAAGAAAGCCCTTTGCTAGGTCCTAAGGATCACAGGCGACCCTCGGTACAAGATCTGACTCTGATCTGGGCCCTGATGCAGCTACTTGGATAAATCTGAAAAAAACATTTCTCCAGCGCTGGGTAGCCTGCCACAGGCATTCAGCCTGTCCCATGAATGTCAGGGTGAGCTCACTAGGCCTCCCCTCCGAATATGCTGGAAGCTCCCTCTCTCTTTTTTCCCTTCAGCGACTCTTCATGGGTCTGCTGCTTAAGGGAGCTTATATTGGCTTTTACCTGGAATAAGGAATAGGCCTTGTGGTGCTGAGCATATATACCTAGATTCAGCTCTGAGAATAATTGCTTGAAAAAAAAAATCACCACCAATAATACAGATCACCTCAAAGCTATTGCTTTCTGTAGAATTGCCTGTTTTAATTTAGTTCTTTAAGCTCATATAAATAATTAAAACCAATAGAAAGGGATAACTTATTTCTTCCATATTTCTATCTATAACTTTATTCTCATTGTCATATATTGTTTTAAATATCTAGTTGCATTTTTATTTATTTTTTTATTGTTCTTTGAGAAAAGAGTTGAATGTCCACTCTAATAGTTTGAAGTGAAAATAGTCAACCAGTCAGAATACATTCTTGAATAAAACCACATTGTTACATGGGAAAATTCCTGCTTCTTTCAACAATTTGATTCTAAGAATTTCAGTCAAAGCGGTGAGAATATTGAATCCATACTAGAAGATACAGATGTATTGCCATGAATATGTGTGCGTGTGTTGTATGTGTCTGTTTATTTCTTCTTTTTTTTTTTTTTTGGAGTTAAGATCATTTCTGGTGTCCTAATACAGGTTATTCTGGTTTTAAAGCCCAGGGTAAGGTTAAATGATTGCTTCAAGGATTCTCACTCTTAGTTTGCTAAGACAGTAGATCTGATAATTGTCAAATAAACACAAAAGCAAATCGATGTCAGATGTGAGGGAGGTCTGTGGTCCTGTTCTGCAGGGCTCTGTCTTCAGAAAGATTTTATCACTGGCACAGTTGAAACCAGTAGAGTGAAGGTACGGATGCAACAAATGACAGAATGGGAAAGATAGGCATGTTTTAGTGAGCAGTGTGACAAGGTGAATCCAGCTTTAACAGAAAGCTCGGGTAACTTTGAAAGTGTCTTTCAAGTCAGAGACTCTTTGAACCCAAATTTATGAAGATGCAACTTTTATTTCCATTTAACTTTAAAGTGATTCTCACCCTCTCTTTGCATAATTTTCTTTCAAGTGAATATGATTGTTATGAACACAGATTGGTCTCATTGTCTAAGTCATTGACATATGGATCATTGTGCATTTTAAGATCAATTGTTCTAAAGTTCAAATTCTTCACTTACTGATGTGCACAAGTGTTTTAGTACAAAAATAACTTTAGTAGTCTGCTCATCATTGTGATCCCAAGTGGTAAACTAAAAGCCTATCATTTCAAGCCATCTGCAGCACCGGGTTAATATCACTTTCACAACATGATCTACAGCCGTCAGAGATCCTTTTTGTAAAACCATTCAGTGGCCTTTTATTGTTTCCACTCCCCCCCAAAAATGCGTAAAATGAAGAATTCTGCTCCAATTATCTCTACCACCAAATGCTATGAATGTTGGAATATACAAAGAAAAGTTGACTGTCTATTATTTTGGCAGCCTTCCATCTACCATTTGCTAAATAAAGGTTAACAAATTAATGAATCAGGCTGAGAACATGGAGACCATTAATTTCAGCATTTTTAGAGATAGCACCATATTCTATTAAGAAGAGAATAATTTGCACTTGAGGCTTTTTGATGACATTTACATGAAGACTCACCAACTGTTGTTTCCCAAAGTAAGAGGAGATTTCTCTATCTGGATAGCCAGATTCTATGGACATAGTCAGACACCTCAACTCTTTAACACTCTGGAAAACCCAAAAATCTTGATCGTCATAGAAATGGGCTTTGTGAGAAGAGTTGAAAGCTTCAGTTTCAGTTGGCTTCCAGCAGTAGTCCTATTGTTTTGAGGAATAACCTTAACCTTTGTGAAACTCATTTTCTAAATTTGTAAAATGAGGCTATTTGACACACATAATTCTAAGTTGCTGTTCAGTATTTAAATTTTGTGGTTCCAAATGGAATTAAATCAAAATGTACGTAAACATGACTTTGATTTTCACTAGAGATGATGAAGAACTGAGATATGAATGTGGTAAGGCTACTTTGGTTTACAAGTTCAATGAAATCCTACTATTGGTTGTAGAATGTCATTAAATTCAAGTCCTGCTGGGCTCATCCTTCAGAAGCTCTGAAAAAGAGAGTGAGGGATAAAGATGGGTCAAGGGCAAAGAAATACACAATGGAAAAGGACAAGATGTCCCAGAAGTAGTAGATCACTCAAATGTTGGCAGAGATTGGAAACGTAGTAGAGCTGATTGCAAAAGTGATGAAAAAGAAGCAGTAAACCAGCAAGTGTGGTGGCACAGTCACAGGAATGGTATGTATAACCACTTTCTGGATTGCAGTGTGAATTCCTAAGTGGTCTTCTTCCATGGTCAGTCAACTTTAGCACAGCTCTACACTACTGCCATTTATTTTTCTGAAACCCACAGTCACGTGATGAATCATGACTTTCCTAGTCTTCCTCTTCAATAATGTAGATCTTTGACTGACTCCCGTTAGTCCAGTGGATACATTATTACCTCTGTAGCCCACTCTGCACCTCTGTCCACTCTGCCCTGCTCTGTGCTCTGCCATATACTCTCCAGCTACCATGATGGAAGCTGCTAGACAATCATTGTCTCCCTGCTATACCTCACAGGCTGTTCGTTCTGATGAGAATACTGGTGTTCCTTTTCCATATTAATCAACATTTACTTATTCTTCAAGGCCTCATTCAAATACTGCTTCTCCCATGAAATGTTTAATGTCTATCTCAGTTTATTTTCTTGCTTCTTCCTCTGTGTTCCCAGTGTACATTTTTACATTCCGTTTTTTTAAGCATGTATCATGCCATAAGCATTTGTGTACTAGACCATGATAACTACCTATGATATCTCTTGCACTGTTTTATCAGATTTTGAGTTATTACATTTTGAAAAACAGAAAGAGATACATAATTTAAAGGTTGTTATGTACACAAGTATGCATTTATATATGTCTGTGTGTATGCGTGCATACACAAATTTGTAAATAAAAATTTCTTGAATGTTGTCATGGATGGTACAGAAGAGACCAATCTGTGTTGTGTTCTGTTTACTCTGTTAAAAATATACATAAAGTATTCATGTACTTAGGAACACAAGGAACATCAGTGCTATTTAAGAAACATAGTCTAATAAATTTCTAATCTATCTTCTACTCTATATTCTAAATTTTATCTTTTGATTGAACTGGAAATAGGAAAGCCGTAATTTTGGACCACATAAACTTAGCCTCCCATGGAAGAGCCTTTCTGAGCTATACTTGAATGAAATGCCTTTAGGTTTCATCTTGAATTGCTCAAAAAGCAGTCCAGCAAAATTATCTTTGGTGTGGTTTCTAAAAAACATATCATTAATGACATTATCTTAGTATGTTTCATGTGAATTCCAATGTGAGACATTCCAGCCTTTAGTGGCAGAAAATTTTGTGCTTCCGATGAACTAACGTGTGACCTTTTTGCTGAAATGAAAACTATGCCAATTGTCAGATTTTCCTTTTTCCTTTGGTTGAAAGAAAAATGAAAGTGAATTTATAGTAAATCCTATGAACTCTTAGAAATGCAGTATTTTCTTCTTTTTTCCCCTCTGTCATGAACCTGCATGCATCTGATATTTAAGACCTGCTGTGTAACATTTCAAAATAATTTTAAAAATATGTATTTATAATGATTTTCATGGAAAAGTCAGATGTCTTACTTCTGAAACTGTTATACTTTAGTGACATGAATTCTCCATCAGAGATACTTTATTCAACTTCCTTAACCACTTTAAATTATAAGCGTATTAGTACATGTAAGGTATTTCAACCAGAAATGTAGCCTGGTGAAAAATGGCTGTCTTGGGAGCCTGGAAGCAGACACAGAGAAATCCAGAAGGAAGCTGAGATGTCTCAGCCTTGGGAACTGACTCCAGTCCAGGAACTGAGGATGAGGAAGAACAATGTAGTGGGCAAAGTGGTTCATTGGGCACAGGCTTTATAACAAAGCCTGGAGGGAAGGCAGAGGAGGGAGAAGGTGAGGAGGGGAGGCTGGGCTTACAGAACTCCCTGGAAATGCAGAGCCAGCCCAGAGTGCACTCAGCCAAGTGCACATTTATTTTATTTTTTTATTTTACTTTTTATTTATTTTATTTTAAATTAATTTTTATTGGAGTATAGTTGCCTTACAATGTTGTGTTAGTTTCTGCTGTACAGCAAAGTGAATCAGCTATGTGTACACATATATTCCCCCCTTTTTGGATTTCTTTCTCATTTAAGTCACTACAGAGCAGAGTAGAGATCCCTGTGCTATACAGTAGGTTCTCATTAGTTATCTATTCTATACATAGTAGTGTATGTGTGTGAATCCCAATCTCCCAATTCATCCCACCACCACCCTTTCCCCCTTGGTGTCCATATGTTTGTTCTCTATGTCTGTGTCTCTATTTCTGTTTTGCAAATAGGATCATCTATACTTTTTTCTAGATTCCACATATATGTGTTAATATATGATATTTGTTTTTCTCTTTCTGACTTAACTTCACTCTGTATGACAGACTCTGGGTCCATACACATCTCTACAAATGACCCAATTTCATTCCTTTTTATGGCTGCATAATATTCCATTGTATATGTGTACCACATCTTCTTTATCCACTCCTCTGCTGATGGACATTTAGGTTGCTTCCATCAAGTTCACTTTATTTTAAACAGATGCCTAATCCAGGTCTGAAGATGGAAACTCACTACTAAGTAACTTTTTTTTGTTTTTTTTGTTTTTGGTTTCAATGACAAACATTTATTTCTCATAGTTCTGGAGGCTGAGAAGTTCAAGATCATCATGAACATGCTAGACAGTCTTTCATTTCCTTTTGATCTCTTTTTATATGTAAACTTGCCCAAACATGCCTGCCCTACCACCTTATTTAAAGCAGCATCTTCACTCTCTGTGCCCTGATTCTACCTTACAATCCTACTTTGCATGGTGTTGCATAATATGCTATATTATATTCTACTTACTGTCTGCTTCCTAGAATGAAAGCTTCAAGAGGGTGAGGACTTTATTTTTTGCTATTGTCTCCTCAGAGGCAAGGAAAGAGCCTGACATGAAATAATCACTCTATAGCTATTTGTTCTGTGGATTAATAATGGAAAGGGACCTAGATTATCTTACTGATCTCAAAGCACATTAATGATGCTCAATTCAGAGAGGGGAGAGATTATAAAAATAAATAATATGGTAGATGGCCTGCTAAGACTCATTTCCTAAGAGAGCCAGATATTAATCCCACACAAACACAGAGACCTGACATCTCAATGATTTTTCCTGGAGTCTCGTGGTCTGAGGGAAGCCAAAGTGTGGGACCAATGTTTACCTTGCTTTTCCCACTAGATTATACAAAGTGAATCTTAAGAAATGCTGTGTCATACAAAATAGATTGACAGCTTGACTGGGAAAACTCTTTCCTGTAGACACGTGGGGGTCTTGTGCTCACGCTGGGCCGCGATAAGGGCTATGGGATTCATAATGTGCTATTTAAAGCCCAGCCCTGCCCTGGCATTCCCAGCAGCCAGTTGGTTTTTGATGATTTCCCCCTGCATACTCTACAAGCCCGCCTAGCTTGACTGCTTGAACAGAGATGCACAAAACCCCACTGAGCATTCTGCCCTGAGCTCCACAGAAGCCACAGTTCCTGACCCCGATCTTGGTGACTCCAGCCAGACAGAGCCAGTGTGCCCGTGTAAGGGCCCTGGGGTGTCTGTTGCAACATGGAAGCCTGCTTTCATTCTCTTTGCCTTGACATCAAGGCTATCGTGATGATGCTGTAAGGAGGCCGGTGAGCCCTTTTGAGCTTCTGAACCTGTGATGCTCTCAGGTCTCAGTGCTGCAGATGGCTTTGGTTTGCTGGTGGGAGGTGGCTGGAGACCTGCTCTGAGGAGTTGGGGAAAAGAGACAGAGTAAAATGAGACTCAATGGAGTTTTACAAGTCACGTTAATGCTCACACATCTTTGCACCATCATTCTGCTGATATTCTTTCCCAAAGAAATGGTATAAAGGAAGGAAAAGAATAGAGTGTGAAAGAAGACGCTCACACTAGGAATTTGTCTCTTAGCTGTGACTGAAGCCAGGAGAGCTGAGAACTGGGACTAGCTGATAAGTACTCCCCTTTCTCAAAGTGAGGTCCCAGGCCTCCTTAGGCAGGACTGGAAAAGGCATGGAAGAAGCTTGACCCTCAGCTCAAAACCTGCCTGGAGGACTGTTGGGATTTAACAGAGGATTTATCAGGAGAAGGGCTGTGGGTTCCAGCCTCCCAGGTGAGGAAGGGGAGGTGTGGCTTGGCAAACACCTACAGGTATCTGAAAAGAAAAGTCTCCAGAGAGAGAAGAAAAGAAAGAGAGAAATAGAAGCAGCCCGTGGCGGCTGACATGGGCTGAATATGAGAGGTAGCTGTCCTCCTACCAGCAGTGTTTTCAGGCCCATAGGGGACTAGGGTTGTCGGACAAAATATAGCTCATCCACGTAGGTCTGAATTTCCCACCCAATATTTGGGACATATTTAGGCTAAAAATGATCTGTTTATCTGAAATCCATATTTAACTGGGTGTCTTCTATTTTAGTGATAGAGAATTTTTGCTGTGGTCAGTTCAAGAGGGCTTCCTGCAAGGGTCAAGGATATGTCAGTAGCCCAGAGGCTGGGTGCCAAAGAGCAGCTCAAGCTCTAAGGTTGGGGCAGTGGACCATTCATTGAAGGACAGGCACATCCAGAGTATAAAACTGCAGCTGAAAAGATGAAGTAGGGAATCTCAGGGTTGCTGGCTAGGGTCTGTGTGCTAAAGGGCTAAAGGACCTCAAGAGGATGCCCAGGGCAAAGGCCAGCTTCTCCTGCAAAGTCAGGCCTGTGCTGGCCCTTCTCCTCCCTCCCTGACTCTGCCACGCAGGGTTCGGAACATTCTGGCTTGGGGGGGGAAGGAGAGTTAGAGCAAAAGGTGGGGGGAGAGAGAAAAAGCCAATCGTGTCCCCTCTCCCCCCACCACCAGGTTCAAGGTTGAACCTGAACCCAGGAGGGTAGGTGGGGAGTGATGACACCAGGTGTGATTTGTCCAAGCAGAGAAGGAAGCTCCCCATAAAGGATGAAGGAAAAGCACATCCTACAATGAGCATACATGCAAGGCTCTTCCCACAATAGGGTAAACAAGCTGGGCAGAGTGGAGTTGGTGGATGAATTACGGTGCAGACATTTCAGAGAACATCATGACATCATAAGAAGTTCCTGTATTTTTTCATTCAAGAGGTATTTATTGAGCTAATTATTAGATAAGTGAAAATCAAAACTACAATGAGGTAACATCTCACACCGGTTAGAATGGACATCATCAGAAAATCTACAAACAACAAATGCTGGAGAGGGTGTGATGAAAAGGGAACCCTCTTGCACTGTTTGTGGCAATGTAAATTGATATAACCACTAAGGAGAACAGTATGGAGGTTTCTTAAAAAACTAAAAATAGAACTACCATATGACCCAGCAATCCCACTACTGGGCATCTACCCAGAGATAACCATAATTCAAAAAGATATATGCACTCCAATGTTCATTGCAGCACTATTTACAATAGCCAGGTCATGGAAGCAACCTAAATGCTCATCAAAAGACGAACGGATAAAGAAGATGTGGTACATATATACAATGGAATATTACTCAGGCATTAAAAAGAATTAAACTAGGTCATTTGTGGAGACGTGGATGGATGTAGAGTCTGTCATACTGAGTGAAGTAAGTCAGAAAGAGAAAAACAAATATCATATATTAACGCATATATGTGGAACCTAGAAAAATGGTACATTTGAACCTGTTTGCAGGGCCGAAATAAGAGACAGAGATGTAGAGAACAAACGTATGGACACCAAGTGGGAAAGTGGCAGGGGGTTTAGTTGTGTGATGAATTGGGAGATTGTGATTGACATATATATACTAATATGTATAAAATGGATAACTATTAAGAATTTGCTGTAAAAGAAATAAAATGAATTTCAAAAGTTCAATAAAAAATATTGTTACATCTCAATCAATTACCTACGTTAAAGATTTCCTCCTTTTATTGTTTAGGATCACAATATATATTGCTCTATGATAACCTGTTTTTATTTGATAAATGAATATGTAATATAAAAAAATAAAAATAAGGTTACAAGATTTATATGATAAATCTCTAAAACATTAATGGAGGGAATCAAAGAAAAACTAAATAAATGGAGAGACTCACCATGAATTTGGATTGAACACAATATAATTTCAGATGTTAATTCTTTCCAAATTGAACTATAGATTTAATGCAATACCAATTAAAAATCCCAGCAGGATATCTTTTTGATATATACAAGCTGATTCTAAAATTTATATAAAAGCTAAGGAAACTAAAATGGCTAAAATATTTTTGAAAAAGAATCATAAATTTGAAGCAGCCACAAACTACTTGGTTTTAAGCTTTTTGTAAAACCAGAATATTCACATTAGTGTGATATTAACAAAGTTATACTCACGTGGGCTAGTGAAAAAGAACAGAGTCTGACCACAAGTATGGCCAGTTGGTATTTAATAAAGTTTTAAAGGCAATTCAGTGGATAAAGGGTAGTCTTTTCAACACATGGTTTTGAAATATCCATGTTTAAAACTATAAAGTTTTTGAATAAAATGAAGGGTATGAGTTCTTAAGCACTGCAGGAAAAGCCTGGTCTATAAAAGAACACATTGATCAGCTGGACTCCATCAAAATTAGAAATGTTTTCTCTGAAAGGTATTGTTAAGAGAATGAAAAGACAAGCTACAGATTGGGAGAAAATACTTGCAAATGACATATCTGGTGAAGGACTTGTATCCAGAATTCATATCTAGAATCCATTGTTGTCCTTATAATGATTCTCTTCTTAATAGTTACCCTCTACAAACTAAAACTACATGAGGGTTAAAAAGGGCAGAGGGCTTCCCTGGTGGCACAGTGGTTGAGAGTCCCCCTGCCAATGCAAGGGACACGGGTTTGTGCCCCAGTCCGGGAGGATCCCACACGCCGCGGTGCGGCTGGGCCCGTGAGCCATGGCCGCTGAGCCTGAGCGTCCAGAGCCTGTGCTCCGCAACGGGAGAGGCCACAGTAGTGAGAAGCCTGTGTACCGCAAAAAAACAAAAAACAAACAAACAAAAAAGGGCAGATTACAGTATATATTGTTGGGTTTTTTTTGCGGTACTCGGGCCTCTCACTGTTGTGGCCTCTCCCGTTGCAGAGCACAGGCTCCGGACGCGCAGGCTCAGCAGCCATGGCTCACAGGCCCAGCCACTCCATAGCATGTGGGATCTTCCCTGACCGGGGCACAAACCCGTGTCCCCTGCGTCGGCAGGCAGACGCTCAACCCCTGTGCCACCAGGGAACCCTTATATTGTTTTTTTTTTTTAATTTTTTCAACATCTTTATTAGAGTATAATTGCTTTGCAATGGTGTGTCAGTTCCTGCTTTATAACGAAGTGAATCAGTTATGCATATACATATGTCTCCATATTTCTTCCCTCTTGCATCTCCCTCCCTCCCACCCTCCAAATTCCACCCCTCTAGGTGGTCACAAAGCACCGAGCTGATCTCCCTGTGCTACATGGCTGCTTCCCACTAGCTAGCGATTTTACATTTGGTAGTGTACATATGTCCATGCCACTCTGTCACTTTGTCCCAGCTTACTCTTCCCCCTCCCTGTATCCTCAAGGCCATTCTATAGTAGGTCTGCATCTTTATTCCCATCTTGCCCCTAGGTTCTTCTGACCATTTTCTTTCTTTCTTTCTTTCTTTCTTTTTGATACCATATATATGTTTTAGCATACGGTATTTGTTTTTCTCTTTCTGACTTACTTCACTCTGTACGACAATCTCTACATCCATCCACCTCACTACAAATAACTCAGTTTTGTTCCTTTTTATGGCTGAGTAATATTCCACGGTATATATATGCCACATCTTCTTAATCCATTCATCTGTTGATGGAGACTTAGGTTGTTTCCATGTCCTGGCTATTGTAAATAGAGCTACAATGAACATTATGGTACCTGACTCTTTTTGAATTATGGTTTTCTATGGGTATACTCCCAGTAGTGGGATTGCTGGGTCATATGGTAGTTCTATTTTTCGTTTTTTAAGGAACCTCCATACTGTTCTCTAGTGGCTGTATCAAGTTATATTCCCACCAACAGGGCAAGAGGGTTCCTTTTTCTCCACACCCTCTCAAGCATTTATTATTTGTAGATTTTTTTGATGATGGCCATTCTGACCAGTGTGAGATGATATCTCATTGTAGTTTTGATTTTCATTGCTCTAATGATTAATGATGTTGAGCATTCTTTCATGTGTTTCTTGGCAATCTGTATATCTTCTTTGGAGAAATGTCTATTTAGGTCTTTGGCCCATTTTTGGATTGGGCTGTTTGTTTTTTGGCTATGAAGCTGCATGTGTTGCTTGTATGATTTGGAGATTAATCCTTTGTCAGTTGCTTCATTTGAAAACATTTTCTCCCATTCTGAGGGTTGTCTTTTCGTCTTATTTATGGTTTCCTTTGCTGTGAAAAAGCTTTTAAGTTTCATTAGGTCCCATCTGTTTATTTTTCTTTTTATTCCCATTTCTCTAGGAGGTGGGTCAAAGGGATCTTCCACTGATTTATGTCATAGCGTGTTCTGCCTATGATTTCCTCTAAGAGTTTGATGGTGTCTGGCCTTACATTTAGGTGTTTAATCCATTTTGAGTTTATTTTTGTGGATGGTGTTAGGGAGTGTTCTAATTTCATTCTTTTACATGTACCTGTCCAGTTTTCCAAGCACCACTTATTGGAGACTATTTTTTTCCACTGTATATTCTTTCCTCCTTTATCAAAGATAAGGTGACCACATGTGCGTGGGTTGATCTCTGGGCTTTCTATCCTGTTCCATTGATCTAGATTTCTGTTTTTGTGCCAGTACCATACTGTCTTGATTACTGTAGCTTTGTAGTATTATCTGAAGTCAGGGAGCCTGATTCCTCCAGCTTTGTTTTTCTTTCTCAAGATTGCTTTGGCTATTCGGGGTCTTTTGTGGTCCCATACAAATTGTGAAAATTTTTGTTCTAGTTCTGTGAAAAATGCCATTGTAGTTTGACAGGGATTGCATTGAATCTGTATATCGTTTTGGGTAGTAGAGTAATTTTCACAATGTTAATTCTTCCAATACAAGAACATGGTATATTTCTCCATCTATTTGTATCATCTTCAGTTTCTTTCATCAGTGTCTTATAATTTTCTGCATAAAGGTCTTTTGTCTCCTTAGGTAGGTTTATTCCTAGATATTTTATTCTTTTTGCTGCAATAGTAAATGGGAGTGTTTTCTTAATTTCACTTTCAGATTTTTCATCATTAGTGTAGAGGAATGCAAGAGAGTTCTATGCTTAATTTTGTATCTTGCTACTTTACCAAGTGCAATTGATTAGCTCTAGTAGTTTTCTGATAGCATCTTTAGGATTCTCTATGTTTAGTATCATGTTATCTGCAAATAGTGACAGCTTTACTTCTTCTTTTCCGATTTGGATTCCTTTTATTTCTTTTTCTCATCTGATTGCTGTGGCTAACACTTCCAAAACTATATTGAACAATATTGGTGAGAGTGGGCAACCTTGTCTTGTTCCTGACCTTAGTGGAAATGGTTTCAGTTTTTCACCATTGAGGATGATGTTGGCTGTGGGTTTGTCATATATAGCCTTTATTATGTTGAGGAAAGTTCCCTCTATGCCTACTTTCTGGAGGGTTTTTATCATAAATGGGTGTTGAATTTTGTCAGAAGCTTTCTCTGCATCTATTGAGATGATCATACGGTTTTTCTCCTTCATTTGTTAATATGGTGTATCACAGTGATTGATTTGCGTATATTGAAGAATTCTTGCCTTCCTGGGATAAACCTCACTTGATCAAAATTTATGATTCTTTTAATGTGCTTTTGGATTCTGTTTGCTAGTATTTTGTTGAGGATGTTTGCATCTATGTTCATCAGTGATATTGGCCTGTAGATTTCTTTCTTTGTGACATCATTTTCTGGTTTTGGTATCAGAGTGATGGTGGCCACGTAGAATGAGTTTAGGAGTGTTTCTCCCTCTGCTATATTTTGGGAGAGTTTGAGAAGGATAAGTGTTAGCTCTTCTCTAAATGTTTGATAGAATTCGCCTGTGAAGCCATCTGGTCCTGTGCTTTTGTTTGTTGGGAGATTTTTAATCACAGTTTCAATTTCAGTGCTTGTGATTGGTCTCTTCATATTTTCTATTTCTTCCTGATTCAGTCTTGGAAGGTTGTGCATTTCTAAGTATTTGTTCATTCTTTCCAGGTTGTCCATTTTATTGGCATATAGTTGCTTGTAGTAATCTCTCATTATCCTTTGTGTTTCTGCATCGTCAGTTTTTACTTCTCCTTTTTCATTTCTAATTCTATTGATTTGAGTCTTCTCCCTTTTTTTTCTTAGTAAGTCTGGCTAATGGTTTATCAATTTTGTTTATCTTCTTAAAGAACCAGCCTTTATTTATTGATCTTTGCTATCATTTCCTTCATTTCTTTTTCATTTATTTCTGATCTGATCTTTATGATTTCTTTCCTTCTGCTAACTTTGGGGCTTTTTTGTTCTTCTTTCTCTAAGTGCTTTAAGTGTAACTTTAGGTTGTTTATTTGAGATGTTTTTGTTTCTTAAGGTAGGCTTGTATAACTATAAAGTTCTCTCTTAGACCTGCTTTTGCTGCCTCCCATAGGTTTAGGGTCGTTGTGTTTTCATTATCATTTGTTTCTTGGTACTTTTTGACTTCCTCTTTGATTTCTTCTGTGATCTCTTGGATATTAAGTAGTGTCTTGTTTAGCCTCCATGTGTTTGTATTTTTTACAGATTTTCCCCTGAAATTGATATCTAGTCTCATAGCATTGTTGTTGGAAAAGACACTTGATATGATTTTAATTTTCTTAAATTTACCAAGGCTTGATTTGTGACCCAAGATATGATCTATTCTGGAGAATGTTCCATGAGCACTTGAGAAGAATGTGTATGCTGTTGTTTTTGGAGGGAATGTGCTATAAATATCAATTAAGTCCATCTTGTTTAATATATCATTTAAAGCTGTTGTGTTTCCTTATTTATTTTCATTTTGGATGATCTGTCCATTGGTGAAAGTGGGGTGTTAAAATCCCCTACTATGATTGTGTTAGTGTCAATTTCCCCTTTTATGGCATTTAGTAATTTCCTTATGTATTGAGGTGCTCCTATGTTGGGTTCATAAATATTTACAATTGTTATATCTTCTTCTTGGATCGATCCCTTGGTCATTATGTAGTGTCCTTCTTTGTTCTTGTAATAGTCTTAAAGTCTATTTTGTCTGATACGAGAATTGCTACTCCAACTTTCTTTTGATTTCCATTTGCATGGAATATCTTTTTGCATCCCCTCACTTTCAGTCTGTATGTGTCTGTAGGTCTGTAGTGGGTCTCTTGTAGACAGCATATATATGGGTCTTGTTTTTGTATACATTCAGCCAGTCTATGTCTTTTAGTTGGAGTATTTAGTTCTTTTACATTTAAGGTAATTATCGATATATATGTTCCTATTGCCATTTTCTTAATTATTTTGGGTTTATTATTGTAGGTCTTTTCCTTCTCTTGTTTTTCCTGCCTAGAGAAGTTCCTTTAGCATTTGTTGTAAAGCTGGTTTGGTGGTGCTGAATTCTCTTAGCTTTTGCTTGTCTGTAAAACTTTTCAATTCTCTGTCAAATCTGAAGGAGATCCTTGCTGGGTAGAGTAATCTTGGTTGTAGATTTTTCTCTTTCATCACTTTCAACATGCCCAGCCTCTTCCTTCTGGCTTGCAGGGTTTCTGCTGAAAGTTAAGCTGTTAACCTTATGGGGATTCCCTTATGTGTTACTCGTTGTTTTTCCCTTGCTGTTTTTAATATTTGTTCTTTGTATTTAATTTTTGATAGTTTGACTAATATGTGTCTTAGTGTGTTTCTACTTGGATTTTTCCTGTATGGGACTCTCTGTACTTCCTGGACTTGATTAACTATTTCCTTTCCCATATTAGGGAAGTTTTCAAGTGTAATGTCTTCAAATATTTTTTCAATCCTTTTCTTTTTCTCTTCTTCCTCTGGGACCCCTATAATTTGAATGCTGGTTCATTTAATGCTGTCCCAGAGATCTCTAAGATTGTCCTCAATTCTTTCCATTCTTTCTTCTGTATTCTGCTCTGCAGTAATTATTTCCACTATTGTATCTTCCAGGTCACTTATCTGTTCTTCTGCCTCACTTTTTCTGCTATTGATCCCTTCTAGAGAATTTTAAATTTCATTTATTGTGTTGTTCATCTCTGTTTGTTTGCTCTTTAGTTCTTCTAGGTCTTTGTTAAATGTTTCTTGTATTTCCTCCATTCTATTTCCAATATTTTGGATCATCTTTCCTATCATTATTCTGAACTCTTTCTCAGGTAGATGCCTATTTCCTCTTCATTTTCTAGGTCTGGTGGTTTTTTGCCTTGATCCTTCATCTGCTGGGTGTTTCTCTGTCTTCTCACTTTGCTTAACTCACTGTGTTTGTAGTCTCCTTTTTGCATGCTGCAGGTTCTTACTTCCCGTTGTTTTTGGTGTCTGTCCCCAGTGGCTAAGGTTGGTTCAGTGGGTTGTGTAGGCTTCCTTGTGGAGGGGACTGGTGCCTGTGTTCTGGTGGATGAGGCTGGGTTTTATCTTTCTGTTGGGCAGGTCCACATCTGATGGTGTGTTTTTGGGTGTCTTTTGCCTTATTATGATTTTAGGCAGCCTCTGTGCTATGAATGGGTTTGTGTTCCTGTCTTGCTAGTTGTTTGGCATAGGGTGTCCAGCACTGTAGCTTGCTGGTCATTAAATGGAGCTGGGTCTTGGCATTGAGGTGGATATCTCTGGGAGATTTTTGCCGTTTGATATTATGTGGAACTCAGAGGTCTCTTGTGGACCAGTTTCCTGAACTTGGCTCTCCCACTTCAGCAGCACAGCCCTGACACCTGGATGGAGCACCAAGAGCCTGTCCTCCACTTGGCTCTGAATAAAAGGGAGAAAAAAGAAAGAAAGAAGAAGATAAAATAAAATAAAATTAAATTAAGTAAAATAAAAGAAAATTAAATTATTAAAATAAAAAATGATTATTAAGAAAAAATGTTTTTTTAAGTAAAAAAAAACAAAGAAACAATAAAAACAGACAGACAGAACCCTAAGACAAATGGTAAAAGCAAAGCTAAACAGACAAAGTCACACACAGAAACATACACACTCACAAAAAGAGAAAAAGGGGAAATATATATATATATATATATTTGCTCCCAAAGTCCACCTCCTCAATTTGGGATGGTTTGTTGTCTATTCATGTATTCCACAGATGCAGCGTACATCAAATTGCTTGTGGAGATTTAATCCACTGCTCCTGAGGCTGCTGGGAGAAATGTCCCTTTCTCTTCTTTGTTCACACAGCTCCCTGGGTTCAGCTTTGGATTTGGACCTGTCTCTGCGTGTAGGTTGCCAGAGGGAATCTATTCTTCGCTCAGACAGGACGGGGTTAAAGAAGCAGCTGATTCGGGGGCTCTGGCTCACTCAGTCTGGGGGGAGGGAGGGGTACGGGGCGAGCCTGGGGTGGCAGAGGCTGGCGGGACGTAGCACCAGCCTGAGACACGCTGTGTGTCCTCCCGGGGAAGTTTTCCCTGGATCCCAGGCCCCTGGCAGTGGCGAGCTGAACAGGATCCCTGGAAGGGAGGTGTGGATAGTGACCTGTGCTCACACTCAGGCTTTTTGGTGGTGGCAGCAGTGGCCTTATCGTCTCATGCCGGTGTCTGTGGTCTGCGCTGTTAGCTGTGGCTCACGCCTGTCTCTGGAGCTCCTTTAAGCAGCACTCTTAATCCCCTCTCCTGGCACACCAGGAAACAAGGAGGGAAGAAAAAGTCTCTTGCCTCTTCGGCAGGTCCAGACTTTTCCCCGGACTCCCTCCCGGCTAGCCGTGGTACACTAACTCCCTGCAGGCTGTGTTCAAGCCAACCTCAGTCCTCTCCCTGCACTCCAACCGAAGCCCAAGTCTCAGCTCCCAGCCCCACCTGCCCCTGTGGGTCAGCAGACAAGCCTCTCGGGCTGGTGAGTGCTAGTCGGCACCGAACCTCTGTGTGGGTATCTCTCCACTTTGCCCTCCACACCCATGGTGTTGCGCTCTCCTCCCTGGCTCTGAAGCTTCCCCTCCTCCAACACCCACAGTCTCTGCCCGCAAAGGGGCTTCTAGTGCGTGGAAACCTTTCCTCCTTCACGGCTCCCTCCCACTGGTGCAGGTCCCGTCCCTATTCTTTGTTTCTGTTTTTTCTTTTTTCTTTTGCCCTACCCAGGCACGTGGGGAGTTTCTTGCCTTTTGGGAGGTCTGAGGTCTTCTGCCATCATTCAGTAGGTGTTCTGTAGGAGTTGTTCCACATGTAGATGTATTTCTGATGTATCTGTGGGGAGGAAGGTGATCTTCACGTCTTACTCTTCTGCCATCTTGAAGCTCCCCCTTATATATTGTTGTATGATCTGATACACAAATACAGCAAGAAAAATTGGGGGGAGGGAAAAGAATATAGAGATTTAAAAATTTACCTGTTTTCAGTAATCTTAATTGATGATGGTATTGTTGTTATTCTGAGACTTTTGTAATAATTATGAGATGTTCTTAATATATATATACCCTCTGCATATGCTAAGCAGAAAAAGGCAGCATTGCTGTCTGGTTGTGGGACTCCCCCATTTACCTTTTCTTCCTTTGGATTCCAGGCCACGTGGACTTCATCCTTCTCCTTCAAAAGCATGCAGTGTCCCTGTTGGGATTGTAAAATGTATTATCTTGAATAAAATGAACCAAGACTGGTGAGGACCCAAAACCAAAAGAAACACCTAATGATCAATCCAGAATCAATTTGAGAGACTTGGAAAGGAAAATATGAGAGAACAAT
The DNA here is from genome assembly GCF_003676395.1 of Aethalodelphis obliquidens. Classification (NCBI taxonomy): domain Eukaryota; kingdom Metazoa; phylum Chordata; class Mammalia; order Artiodactyla; family Delphinidae; genus Aethalodelphis; species Aethalodelphis obliquidens. Next base: position 21,682,583 of record NW_020837971.1, on the reverse strand, counting down.
GTATTTTCTTCTTAACATTTGACATGTACCCTAATCATTCTAAAATTCTCTTAATTGTTCATTTTTATGAATCATCCTCAAATCCACAGAAACTTGTCTTAAAGTTGTTTTTTATTGTGTTAAATATAGTGAATGACTTAAAAGTGACAATCAGATGACTAACAATATTCCTATTCCTATTATTTAATGATTATTGCTGGGGAAATGTGTAGGAAATCTTCCCTTATAATGGTGAAAACTGTGCTTGGCAAAGCAGAATTCCTGGGACTCCAGTGGGAGAAAAATCTTAAATTGGATGTGAATGAATAGATAGATGGATGTTCAAAACAACAGGGTAAATTGTGAGAGGATAACTGACTCAAGGATACAGCCATGGTAGTGTTTAAAATCATCTAAAAATCTGCTTTATAGAAAAATCAGCTGTCTTTGTGATGGCAAGAACAGTTCCGGGTTTATGCCAGCCTACTCTATTTCAATGTTGATATTCCCTTTTTCTAATGCATGAGCTGATGTAAGGTAAATGTTACTGTTTTACAGAAGATAAATGACCGAGAAAAAAAGAAACATATCCAAGAGAAAGACATCTACTCCCTAATCCTAATTATTCTTGACATCTAAAATTTTAATTTATTTGATAGTGTCTTGCTCCATAATATATGAATTATAGGAAAAGGTTTTATATTCATTTATCCTGATTTGCTGTGAAAAGTTCTTTGTTCTTTTGTTCTAAATTAATTTTCAGTTTGCCCTATTCACTCTCAAAAATTCCCTGTTTTGGACAGTAAATGATGCCTTTACCTGAATTATGAACTCCTCCTGTTCTAATCTTGCAGGGATTTTTGTCCAGGATCCTTTAACACTGCTGTGTTTAGACTTCAAGAGCACAATTCATCCCACTTCTTTGATAGCATCTTTCCTAATGATCAGGAGATGGCAACTGTTCCTGACTCAGTGAGTCAGTCTCATTGACTCGTAGTAATTAAGAGCATGGACTTTTAAGGGGAAATGTCAAGGCTGAAGACCTACTTTGTCATTCATCTGCTGTATAACCTTGAACAAATTATTAACATCCATGTATCTCATTTTCCTTACCTGTAAAAGGGTGTAATAACAGTACCTGCCTTATGGGCTCACTCTGAAGATTAAATGAGTTAATGTATGCAAATCACTTTAAAATAATGGGTGCATATTAAGCAGAATATTAACTGGTATTACCTTAAGTGAAATCCTCTTACCTAGCTTCATCTTGTGGAAAAAAACTTTCAGAGTCTTTCCTTTTTCTTCACATCATCATGAAGAAGTAATTACTAACTTACTTGCTACATAAATGAGAGAGGTTTTCCTCTCTCATATATATAACACCTTACTTTCTCTAACTCAGAGTCAAATTTTTTTTGTTTGTTTACTTTTCTATGCATTATTATTTATATCTAATATATTTCTATGCTTTTCTAGACTTTCCAATAATAATTGAATAAATTCTGGATGTTACTCTTACAGGTAAAAATCCTGTGTGTCTTAAAAGAACATGACAAAATGTGATAGAATTCATGGAAAAGAAACACCTTCATATTCCTAAGTTTATTAAAAAGTTTAATGTGTATAATACCATATTTGAATTTCAAAAAAATATTCTGTGTTTATGAAGTAACAGAAATGACTAGTATATGGAGTGTACATGTACAGATTGAAACTACATAGAAAGAAGTTATCTCTAATAGCCGAAAGCATCAAAGGTGTACTGATCTTATCAGTAACAAATTTCCCAGCATGAGATATATTCACATATATAATGATCAAGGGTAATCTTTGGGCTTGTGTGTGGAGAGGAAGAATGGACCGGATGGGTAGTTGGGTCAATCAAAAATCTTTGTCCCTCTTTCTGTGAGATTTTCAAATTTCTAATACAAATAAATGTATTTTTAATTAATTAATTAATTTATTTATTTACTTTTGGATGTGTTGGGTCTTCATTGTGGTTCTCAGCCTTCAGCAGTTGTGGCTCATGGGCTCTAGAGTGTAGGCTCAGTATTTGTGGCACACAGGCTTAGTTGCTCCATGACATGTGGGATCTTCCCAGACCAGGTATGGAACCCGTGTTCCCTGCATTGGCAGTCAGATTCTTAACCACTGAGCCACCAGGGAAGTCCCATAAATGCATTTTTGGAATATTTACTTATTAAGGAATTTGTGGCTAAGCATTTTGCAGAGTGAAAACATAATTTCAGCTGAAACACTTATGTATGTTTCAAATTAATTTTTAAAATTTGGCTTTTGGTTTTCAGCTTCCTTAGACTGAAGTTTGAACTGTACGTATGTTACTTTTAATATTAACAGTCAACTCATGTCCTGTCCTTCTGCCTTGCTCTCCCAAGGAGGAATCTGTAATCAGAATCACACTGAAGGGCACAGTTCTGCTTTGATTTGTACGTAATCATTGTTTTTTTTCTATGTACATAACTTGAAAGGAATGTTAATTATTGATGAGCTAAAGAGCAGACTAAGTGGTTATTTTGTGTTGGAGTGGTCCAAAGACCAAGTGTAAGGCAGAGGTGATTAATCCTCATCCGTTCATGAGTCACATGGGGTAACCTGCTTGTCTGAAAGACGTTAATGATGAGGGCTGCTTGCCTCTGTCTGAATGAAGCCTGTCTGCTCCTGGGATAACTTTTCAAGTTGGCTACTCTCCTCTGTAGGGGTAATTGGGCCCAAGTTAAGTGAAATTAAAGTCCGGCTCTCTGTGGAAATAGACCACCGTTGTTGCAGGCATTGTCAAGACTGATGTGTACCTCCTTGACTCTTCCACCCTCTGCATGATCCACGCCTTGTAAGCAGTGGAAAATACAATCAAAAATGATAAACTCAAAAGGCAGAGTCTTAAAAGAAACCTTTTCCTTTACTTCACTAGTCACAATTTCTGAGAGGTGCCAGGAGACTTTTCTAAAAAGACAAGGAAATAAGATAGGCTATGGATTTGTTCCTGACAGCTGGGGGCTGTCTCATTGAGCCAGGAAAGCAGGAGAAAAGAGGTAATTGAAAGAATCAGGCAGATGTGTTTACCAGACTGATCCATGTGAGAGAAGGGACTTTGGGGAAGAGAGAGCAGTAGGCTTGGGTTGAGAGGCCTGATGACTGCCACAAGTGATTGATGGGATGGAAGAGCACTGAAGGGCCCTCCAAAACATGCATAGTCAGTTGTGTTAAAGTGACATGAAAACCTAAGTATAACAAGTCACCATTCTTGAAGACAGTTTAGCAATTACAACCACCAGTTAGTAACCCATGTACATCTAGTTCAGATCTCTTTTCTGAGGCTCAGTCCCATATAGCAAACTTCAATTACAAATCTCTACCTGGAGGCTCCATGAGCACCTCAAATTTCCCATGGCCAAATCTGTACTCAACATCATTTTCCCCAGCATGCCCACTCCATCCCAAAATTTTCATCCTTTTTCATCATTGGTGAATCAATCCAACCCCTTCAATCAAGCAGGAATCCTATGCATTATTTTTTAGACCTTTTTATTATATAAAATTTTCTTTTCTATAACTGAAACCAAGTTTCCCTACTGAGTTTATGACTAACCTCTCTATCCAAAACAATTTCCCCCTTTCTTGTCCTGCCCTGTTCCCCTCAGGACTAAGGAGTAACAAGAAAACGGGGGATTGAAACCCAGCAGGACACTTGGGGAACTCTCTTGAGTATATGAGCCCCTCTATCCTGTGGGATCTTCCCAGACCAGGTATGGAATTTGTGTCCCCTACATTGGCAGGCAGATTCTTAACCACTCTTGAAGTAAAAGACTTTGCTTTAGTCCCTTATGCCTCCCTTGAGTCTCAGAAAGGTTGGCTCAAGGGTCAATGATTAGAAGAATGTCAACATGTAGAAACAAAGAATAGCAGTTGGGCCAATGGAACTGGTAACAACGTAAACAATAGATGAGCCATATAGCTGAGTCACAGAACTTTAGTTCCTCCCTGAAGGACACAGATAACAGTGTCTGATACACAGTCTTAAGTTGTTTTTACAGAAATCAGACTCCCATCAGATGAAAACTGCTGAGTCCAAGCATGTAGACCACAGACCAGTTGGAGCCAGGAGGCTGATGATGCTCGAAACTTCACCTTGATGCCAGCCAATCCAAGAAATGAGCATGAGCTGATCACACACCCTGAAGCCCTCTCCCTCACATTGCTTTTAAAATCCCTTCCCTGAAAGCCATTGGGGAGTTTGTGTCTTTGAGCATGAGCTGCCCGTTCTCCCTGCTTGGCACCTGCAATGCATGCTATACTTTCCTTCAAAGCCCAGTGGCAGTAGATTGGCTTTACCGCACATCAGGAGAGCAGACCCGAGTCCAGGTTCAATAACATAACCAAGAAACTATTAGGTCCTCTCAAGGTTCTTCCTGTCTGCCTCCTCCCTCTCTATCCTTACTTCTGCTTTGTTGATTCAGGTCTGAAAAATTGTCCAGCTGGACTGTGGCAATTCACCTCTGCCTCCACTCTCAAAAGATATCCTTCTAAATGTGAAGGTAATTGCATGATCCCAATTCTTTGCATTCTACAGTGATGCTGCTTGCTCAGAGGGAAGCAGTCAACATTTTAAAGAATAACATCCATTCTCTTTCTGATTATACCTCTCCCTATTTCTCCGACCTTACCTCCTGCTAAACACCTATCATACATTTTCTGCAGCTTCTGTATTGGAGCAAATAGGGTGTTTCTAAACATGCCGTGTTCTTTCAGCCTCTGAACTTTGATGGGATTTCCTTTCCTTTACCTTTACTGTGCACTTCTCATCTTCAGTGTCTGTAAACTCTTCCCTAATTTTGCAGTTTGTAGCGATCTCCCTCTTCACAACCTCCCAGCACTTCTGTGATTGTAACCACACTTTTTTAAAAACATAAATTTATTGATTGATTGATTTTATTTTTGGCTGTGTTGGGTCTTTGCTGTTGCACCGCCTTTCTCTAGTTGCGGTGAGCGTGGGCTACTCTTTGTTATGGTGCATGGGCTTCTCACTGTGGTGGCTTCTCTTGTTGCAAAGCACGTGCTCTAGGCACATGGGCTTCAGTAGTTGCAGCACGCAGGGTCAGTAGCTGTGGCACACGGGCTTAGTTGCTCTGTAGCATGTGGGATCTTCCTGGACCAGGGCTCAAACCCATGTCCCCTGAATTGGCAGGCGGATTCCTAACCACTGTGCTACCAGGGAAACCTTGCAACCACATTTTAATAAGACATTGCCTACTTGTCTAGTTTTCTATTCGTCTGTACACTTTTTTTTTTTTTTGCAGTACGCGGGCCTCTCACTGTTGTGGCCTCTCCCTTTGCGGAGCACAGGCTCCGGACGCACAGGCTCAGTGGCCGTGGCTCACGGGTCCAGCTGTTCCGTGGCATGTAGGATCTTCCCGGACCGGGGCACGAACCCGTGTCCCCTGCATCAGCAGGCGGACTCCCAACCACTGCGCCACCAAGGAAGCCCTCTTCTGTACACTTTTGAAAGTAGGGACTATGTCTTATTCATCTGTTAATTCCTAGTTCCTGGCATAGAACTTAATATGTAATAAAACTTCAATAAATAACTAGGTAATTAAGTTGATGAATCAGTTATTATTATTTAAGTGGTAAAGGTTATATGTTGTTGGCTTAGTTGAGTGTAGGATAGAATCTGTAACCACACTGAGAGTCACCTCCCTTACATGCTCTCTAGGTGGGAGAGAAGAGTATGAAAGCACAGGATGCTGTGGCTTGCCTCCTTGGCTGGTACAAACCCAGCAAGGACTCCTGGGAACAGAGACTGTGCAGCTTTGCTTTTGCACCTCAGGGGAGATGGGGAGGAGAAACGGTGCTGCTAGTTCTAATTAACTGATTAATGACAAGATGCCCAACATGTCTTACTCCATAGAATGGTGGGCATGTTGCTTTTAGAAATATTCCCTGAAGGATTATCTTTTGGAAAATAGATGCCATTTCTTAGGCTACCTACAATCAGAAGACCTGGACAGGGGCAACTTTCAGCCTATGAGAAGGAGACTCTCAGATGAGGAGATGATATTGTCAGAACATTTCCAGAAGAAGGAAAGAGATGATCCCACTACAGTTTGAATTGGAAGTGTTCACCTGCTAGAGTTGCTTATTAGTTAAGATAAGTCTACCAAAAAGAAACAACTCAAAAATACTGAATATATATTTTTAAAAACATATCTTTTATGTGTTTGAAACTGGATGATAAAATTATAATCTATTTTTTAAGCATAAATGCCTTCTAGGGACTTCCCTGGTGGTCCAGTGGTTAAGACTCTGTGCTTCCAATGCAGGGAGCGTGGGTTCCATGCCTGGTTGGGGAACTAAGATCTCACATGCCTTCTATATTTTTACAATAGACCAAGGTATTTGTAAAAGTGCAGAAACTAGATGCTTTATCTCAGTTTTCAATTAAATATGACATCACCAAACATTAGAATGAAGCACCGGTAGAGCGGCATAAAACACAAGGAGGAAACTTGACATGGCTTTGTTTGCTCTCTCTGAGTCTTACTAACTAACCCTTTAATCATAGAGCAGTTATTTAACTTCTCAGATCTTTCCTCATCAGGATAGATTGAGGATTAAACTGATGAGTGGATATGTAAATCATATAATCCAGTTCCTGGATTACAGCAGGAAGTCAATAAGTGGGATTTCTTGCTTTTGTTATTTTTATTTTCCTCCATTCATTTAAATACATTCTGAGCAACTTTCTAAGAGCCACAGGCTGGGATAGGTTAAGGTGTTTAAAGACAACTCAGCTGCTCACTGTCATGCAAGGACTCACAGCCTGAGGTATGAAGGGAATGGTTGTGGAGTTGAAAACTCTCCAGGATAGAATGAAGGTATATGGGGGTGTGCAAGGTCACCCACACTGACCTTTTTTTTTTTTTTTAACATCTTCATTGGAGTATAATTGCTTTACAATGGTGTGTTAGTTTCTGCTTTATAACAAAGTGAATCAGTTATACATATACATATGTTCCCATATCTCTTCCCTCTTTGTCTCCCTCCCTCCCACCCTCACTATCCCACCCCTTTAGGTGGTCACAAAGCACCAAGCTGATCTCCCTGTGCCATGTGGCTGCTTCCCACTAGATATCCACCCTATGTTTGGTAGTGCATATATGTCCGTGCCACTCTCTCACTTTGTCACATATATATGGAATCTAAGAAAATAAAAAAATGTCATGAAGAGCCTAAGGGTAGGACGGGAATAAAGACACAGACTTACTAGAGCATGGACTTGAGGATATGGGGAGGGGGGAGGACAAGCTGTGACCTTCTTTTAAAAGTAAGAAGTATTTAATCTTTGGAGAAGAAAGGAAGGGTGCCATGACAGAAGAACGGGTTGAAATAAGGTCTCAGTCATAGTGCGCTTGAAGACTATAAGCTTTCAGAATGAGAGAATCCTGAAACCAAAGATACATGGAGAGGGAGAGACAGGTGCAGGGAACTCATGGAGGAGAGTGGACCCACGAACTCAGGACATTTTATTGGAGAATCTGTTTCGATAAAAAACTTGTTTATTTATTCATACAATTTAAAATTTATATAACTTGTTTAGTAATTAATTTAAAATTATTCATGCACAAAATGGTAATTTATTATGTGATTTGTAGAAATAAAACAAAAAAAATTTTCAAAAAATAGTGAAATGAACAACATTCAATATGCTTTTAAATCTATTATACTTACTAATTGTACATGATCCTTTATTTCTCTTATTATCATTATTATTATTATATCCTAACACAGCATGATTGAACATACCTCATTATATTTTAATATCTTTCTTTAACACTCTGTGAGGCAGCAAATTAAAGGTTTGGTTCTAAATTTTCTTTTTTCCACTGATTAAAATTAGTGGCTGTCATCAGAAGAAGAAACTTCACGAACTTATGCAGCTATAAATGAAAGGCATGCATGATGGAATTGCTACCAAATTTAAATTTTAAGGTGCACATTATATTTGTTTTGGCAAACTGTTGCATATCTTTCTCTTTACTCATTCCTAACTCCAGAAAGAAAATCTGGTACTTCCAAAGACATTTTAAATCTCATTCATCAACTATGCAAACTTTTAATAAAATTTAGTAGTGCATTATTATGATGTTGATGTTACTTCATTGCAAACTAATCAAAATGGTTTATTTTAAAAACAATGTTTAAAAAATGTTAATAAAATTATTTTATTATATTTTTAATTAGGAGCATTTTCAACAAGTTAGAAAATTATGTTTCCAATTTACTTAGTGTGAAAATATCAGAAATTTTGTGGTTTCACATGTCATTTTTGGCAACAAAATCACATACAATGAAAACATTTCCAAATGACTATTTTCAAAATGCAGTTTGTTTCTCACATTTTTCATAACTTGAAGATAGATATTAAAATGATTTTTTTAATTTAAAAATAGCCACTAGATATCATGTGACTGATTGGCTTCATATCAAAGCTGAAATAGTGAGCTTACTCAGGAAAAAAAACAGGGTTCAATGAAAGGGAAATTAACTCATCTTTATATCCAAAAATTCTCCCAAGGACTTTGTCATGAAGAAAGCTTTGAGCCTTTGTAGGGTTAAAATAAAATATCTGCATGACCTTCTCCCATTGCATTGCAATGTAAAATTAAAATGGCGATATCTTAAGAAGCATTGATTTTATTAAAGTAATATTTTGCATTATGTTGTGCTCTCCTCGTGGCTTCTAGCTGCCCACATAAATACTGTCCCTGGTGTGACACAGTCTAACCTGTTGCTCACTTAAATTTGTGCTGTTCTCTTAGGGTAAAGATTGAGATTAATATCCAAGCCCCTATAGGAATTTGTTAACTGCATTTATGTGACTGAGTTCTAATCAGTGAATCTGCCCAGAAACAGCCCGTTTTACTTCCAGTAACCTCTTAGTCTCAGTACTCTTCTTACTTCTGTGCCAAGCACAGCAAAATTGGAAACTGCACACTGATAATAGGGGTGTCAAAAAATGATGGACTCCTGGTACCCTGAATCCCCAAGTGGAAGAACAACCACTGACCAGGAATATCTTCCTTGGCAGTTAAGTGAGTTAGAGACTCATTTTGTGTTTTACCATTTGTGTTAGAACCCTTTCATATGATGTCCACATTCCAACCCTCGAAACCTGTGAATATGTTAGGTTATATGACAATGGAGAATAAAGGTTTAGGTGACCTTGAGATAAAGAGATTATCCTGAATTATCCAATTAGGACCAGTGTAATCACAAAAGTTTTACAGTGAAAGAGTAGAGTATGTCAGAGTGATTCATTGTAAGATTATCCAATTAGCCATTGTGGACTTTGAAGAGGGAAAGAGGCCACAAGCTAAAAAATGTTGGCAGCCTCTCAAAGCCAGAAAAAACAAGAAAACCGACTTTCCCATGGAGCCTTGAGAAGGAACACAACCCTGCTGAAACGTTGATTTTAGCTCACTGAGACGCATTTTGTTCTTCTGATCTCTAGAACAGTAAACTAAAAAGTTTGTCCTGTTTTAAATGGCCAAGTCTGTGATAATTTGTTAGGACAGCAATAGGAATCTAATATAACCACTCACATTGCACCTACCTTCACCTCCTTTGTACACCATTGGATCTGGGGGTTCATTTGATAGCATAGCTAAATTGCAAAATAATACTTTGTGGTGTGTTTGAAACATTGTCTTAGCAAACAGGCACTGGGCATTGAGGTTAACTGTTATCCTAATTTGGAACCCCAAGACTCATGGTGTGAAGTGAAGGCATATTTGGTTCAATGTTGCCTAAAATAACATGACAGGTTAACCATACACCTGATAGTCTTATGGCTTTCAGTGAAGCGGTTGGAAAGATCCAGATGGTTAGTGTGTTTTGACTATTATTGGGTTCCTTAAGTAGGGAATATAAGAAAAAAAATGTTTAGACTAAAATGCATGGCTTCCCAAGTCAAGATGGAAGGAGATAGAAAGTTCAGAGGTCAAGAAGCTATAGGTTGGAAAGCCTGACTCCTTCTGGAAACCTAAGTGGTAAGGTGTCATCCAAGAAGGGTGTTAATGACAGAAGAAAAAGTTGGTTGAAAAACCTGAACTCAAACTGGTGGCAAGCACTGAAGTAGGGGTATGCTATTTCTTCAGGTCTATTTTACATGGCCTTGATATAGATGTCAGTAAGCTGGGAGAGAGATGGAGAGAGAGAGAGAGAGAGAGCCTGAGACAAGACCTCAGGAATATGTGTTCACCCTGTGAGAAGGGATGGGAAGACAAAGGAGAAGAGGAAGTCTAGATCTCAAATTGTAATTCAACAACAGAAAGATAAAACCCCCTATTTAAAAACAGAAAAAGGATTTGAATAGACTTTCCTCCAAAGAAGATATACAAATGGTCAACAAGCACATGAAAAGATGCTCAACACCATTAGTATCAGGGAAATGCGAACCAAACCGTGGTGACATACCACATCGCAGCCACTAAGTTGTCCATACTAAAAACAAACGAACAAATGAAAAACTTAGAAAACAACATGTGTTGGTGAGAATATGGAGAAATTGAAACCCATGTATATTGCTAGTGGGAATGTAAAATAGTTCAGCCACTGTGGAGAACAGTTTGGCCCTCCCTCAAAAATTAAACATGGAATAACCATGTGACCCAGGAATTCTGCACTTACATATATAACCAAAAGAATTGAAAAGAGGTGTTAAAACAAATACTTGTTCATGAATATTTACAGTAGCACTATTTACAATAGCCAAAATGTAAAAACAACTCAGATATCCATCGAGGGATTAATGGATATACAAATTGTTGTGTGTCCATTACATGGAACATTATTCAGCGATAAAAGGTACTGACACAGCATAAATGAACCTTGAAAACACTGCTGAGTAAAAAAGGCTAACACAAAAGGTCACATGTTGTATGACTTCATTTATATGAAATATATAGAATAGATAAATTTGCTGAAACAGAAAGTAGATTGATGATTTACAGGTATTTCAGAGAGGAAAGAATGGGGAGTAGTGGATACAGGATTTTATTCTGTGGTGATAAAAATGGTTTGGAATAAGATAAGTGTGGTGGTTGCACAGCATTGTGAAAGTATTTAGTGCCACTCATATATGAATATGTGAATTCACCTCATTAAAATAAGGTTGTATATATATGATATGTATGTGCTAGTGTGTATGTTATATATTTTTTTAAGTATAAAATATATCTGGTTCTTGGGAAAAATAAACAAAATAATCAAAGCAGCAGCTAAAATAATTTTAATAAGTGAAAGTGGTTATTAACCAAATAAATGCAAATATAAGAAATAAATGAGAAATAAATTTCAAAACAAAGACACTGAAAAAAATTTATGCAAAGAAGTTAGAAGACATAAATTACATACCAGATTTTCCTAAATGGCATGTAGGAAAATGTGAAAACACAGATGTTATCACAGCTAACAAAATATGATTTGTCTAATCGGAACCCAGTAGAGATAGAAAACTTAAATATCAGAGAAGAATAAACCCAAAAGTTGAGAGATAAACATGAGGGACTTCTCTGGTGGTCCAATGGTTAAGAATCTGTCTTGCAATGCAGGGAATGCCAGTTCGATCCCTGGTCAGAGAACTAAGATCTTATATGCCATGGGGCAGCTAAGCCTGTGGACTGCAACTACTGAGCCTGCATGCCACAACTACAGAGCCCACACACTCTGGAGCCTGCACGTCACAACTAGAGAGAAACCTGTGCACCGCAACAAAGAGCCCATGCACCGCAATGAAAGATCCTGTGTGCTGCAACTAAGACTGGATGCAACCAATAAATATTTTTTTTTAAAAAGAGATAAACATGAGTAAAAATATTAAGTTAGTTATGGAAAAAGAAATGCAAGAAGTCACCAGGGAAAAGTCTTAAATTGCAGAATCTGCTTCTGCCTCCTTGTCTTCTATTCTCCTTCCTTTTATTTTCATGTAAAATTATTTCATTGAAATCTTAATTTATTCTCATAATAGGGGCCATTTGTATCTGTAATAAAGCTTGTTTGTCAGAGGCAGACTTCTTGGCATTTATGTTTTTGGGTTTTCCCATGGTTGCAACAGATCTAGAATAAAAAAACTAAAATGCACTTCAATTCAATCAATGTAGTTGTTAAAAATTACACTGATATATTCAGGGTCCATAGGATCATGGCTACCATACTTAAGTGCAAACATCCTCTTATGGGGCAGCCAATTTAAATCATTCTGAGTTGTTGACTTTATGTTGATGGGAAGAGGATGAAATATGATGGAAGTTTCAAAAAGTTTACAATGAACAATTTGGAGGAAATAGTATCATGATATCAGAACACTTTCTTAAGGTTTTATAAAGCAAACCAGCTCTGTTCATTCTACCTCGGGGCCCAACGTTCCCTGGGACTGGGGATTCAGTCACTGATAGAGCTGGCACTGCCCATCCTTACAACACAGATCTTCTGTATTAAGGTGAAGAGAGTGAATTCAAAACAACTAAATACACACTGGCTAAGAATACAAAGGAAGCATGAAATAGCTGGTCAAATCTCCCTAATGGATGTAATGAGATAGCATCAAGCATACTGATCATGGCAGTCCAGGAGGCAAGACCAGCTATATAATTTTAAAAATAAAACTGTGGGACCCTCATGCAAAAATAGTTAGGATTTTAAAAATTTTATTGGAGTATAATTTATTTACAGTGTTGTGTTTAATTTCTGCTGTACAGCAAAGTGACAAAATTACACATATTCTTTTTTGTATTCTTTTCCATTATGGTTTATCACAGAATATTGAACATAGTTTCCTGCGCTATACAGTAGGACCTTGTTGTTTAAGGAATTTTAAGATGGTAACAACAGAGTATTCAACCAAAGGTAAGCATTTCTGAGGCCAGAGTCCTGCATGATTGCAGAGAGCCATGCCAATGAAGCCAACAGGTTGTATCCTAGGGAACAGTCATGTTTTAAGCTATCTTTTTATTTGATCATTCACCTATTCACTTATTCATCTAAAGCTAGTATATGAGTGAAGTAAATGGCTAAGGTTCTGCTCTTGTGGAACTTACATTGTGTATAAAATCAGATAAAACAAATATGTCATATGTCAGGAAACTGTATTTATTTTGGAAACTGTATTCAAGAAAGTTCTCTCTGATACTTAGATCTGGTAGAGACATAAATGAAAGGAAAGGTCAAGCCAGATGTCTGTCTGTAGGAAGAGGAGTCCTGGTAGAGGGAAAAGCGGGTTCAGCATTTCTGGGCTGTGTCCTTTTTCAGATGTCTCAACAATGGCAAGGAGTCATGTGACCAACTAAGAACACAGCAGTGGGTGAGAGCAAAGGAGTAATAGCAGAGTGGTGGGTCTTAGAGGCCATATAGGTTTGGATTTTAATTTTTAAAATTGTTTTTTCTTTTAAATGAAAATTGTATATATATATATATATATATATATATATATATATATATATATAGACTTTACATCATGATGTCTTGATATACATATACAAAGTGAAATAATTACTACAGTCAAGCTAATTAACATATCCATTTCCTCACATATTTACCCTTTCTTTTTTGTAGAGAGAGCACCTGAGATCTATACCCTTAGCAAATTTCTAGCATAAAACACAATACTATTATCCATAGTCACCATGCTGTACCTTAGATTTCTGGAAGATATACATCCTACATAACTGCAACTTTGTACCTTTGACAAACATCTCCCCATTCTGCTGCCTCCCCAAACCAGTCCCTGGTAACTAACATTCTAGCTATGAATTTGACCTTTGATCTTCCATAAATAAATGAGATCATACAGTGTTTTTCTTTCTTTCTATTTCACTGAGCATAATTTCCACCAGGTTCATCCATGTGTTGCAAATATCAGGATCTCCTTTTCACTAAGGCTGATAAAATACTATCATATACATAATTCTCTTTTTTATGTTTCTTTTTTTATTGGAGTATAGTTGATTTACAATAAATGTAACATACAGGATAAAATACTATCATATATATAATTTTCTTTTTATATCTTTCTCTTTTTTATTGGAGTACACTTGATTTACAGTATTCTGTTAGTTTCAGGTATACAACAGTTTTTAAAATTTGTTTTTTATTGTGGTAAGTAAGTCACAGAATATAAAACATACCATTTTAACCATATTTAACTGTACAGTTCAGTGGCACTAAGTACATTCATGTTGTTGTGCGACTCTCACTATCATCCCTCTCCTGAAGTTTACACCTTCCTAAACTGGAACCCTATTTCTTTAAACACTAACTCTCTATTCCCCCTCACCATCTCCCCACACCCTGGCCCCCTGGCACCTACCAATGTACTTTCTAACTATGAATTTGACTATTCTACGTAGCTTGTGTAAGTGGAATCAATCAGTATTTTTCTGCACCTAATGTATATTGGAATGCATTTTTAAGGTTAACTTAATATATGTCCTGCAAACAGATTGTACCTTCTTTTTTTTCCCCCTGTGCTATATAGTAGGCCCTCCCCAGCCATCCACTTCATACATAGTAGTGTATATATGTCAGTCCCAATCTCCCAATCCATCCCACTCTCCCCTGGCTGCGTGGGCCCAGGCGGGCTGAGCGCTGCCCCCTCCAAAACCTCCTCTGGCTGCGCTGGCTCCTGCAGACACACCCATGGAAGCCTGTGCCCCCGCCAGCCTGCACGGGCACCTGTGATCTGGGCCAGCTTCAGAAGCAGATGCTGGTGAGAGGAACACATGCAGAGGTGGGGCTGAAACCTACCTAGAACTCTTGGAGGCCTTCCTGGGGGTGGTGGGGGTTGGATGTGGCTCACTGTGGGGGCAGGGACACTGATAGCAGAGGCACAGGGTAATTTTTATGTTTTAATTAATTAAATTATTTAATTTCAATCTATTTATTTATTTTTCTGTTGTGTTTTGTTTTGTGGCTGTTGTTTCATTTTAATTTTTTCTAATATATTTTTTATTTTCCTAATTTTATTTTATTTTTTATCCTTTGTTATTGTTCTGCTCTTTTTTGTTTGTTGTCCGTTTGTTTTGTTTTGTTGTTTTGGTTTTAGTTTTGGTTTCTTTGTTTTGTTTTGCCATGCCACACAGCTTGTGGGGTCTTGGTTCCCAGGCTGGTGGTCGGGCCTGAGCCCCAGTGATAGTAGTGCCGAGCCCAAGCCGATAGACGAACAGAGAACTTCAGGTCCCAGGCAATATTAATCAGTGTGAGCTTTCCTGGAGGTCCTCATCTTGGCACCAAGACCCAGCTTCACCCGACTGCCTGCAAACTCTAGTGCTGGACTCCTCAGGTCAAACAACCAGCGAGACAGGAATACAGCCCCACCCATCCACAAAAATGAGATGACAGAGAAATATGTTACAGATGAAGGAGCAAGGTAAAAACCTATAAGACCAAATAAATGAAGAGGAAATAGGCAATCCTCCTGAAAAAGAATTCAGAGTAATGTTAGTAACGATGGTCCAAAATCTTGGAAATAGAATGGAGGCACGGATCAAGAAAATAAAGGAAATGTTTAGCAAAGACCTAGAAGAACTAAAGAAAAACAAACAGTGATGAACAACACAATAACTGAAATGAAACATACACTAGAAGGAAACAATAGCAGAATAATTGAGGCAGAAGAACGAATAGGTAAGCTGGAAGATAGAATGGTGGAAATAACTGTTGAGGAGCAGAATAAAGAAAAAAAGGATGAAAAGTAATGAGGACAGTCTCAGAGACTTCTGGGACAACATCAAATGCACCAACATTCAAATTATAGGCATCCCAGAAGAAGAAGAGAAGGAGAAAGTGTCTGAGAAAATATTTGAAGAGATTATAGTAAAAAATTTCCCTAACATGGGAAAAGAAATAGCCACCCAAGTCCAGGAAGCACTGAAAGTCCCATACAGGATAAAACCAAGGAGAAACATGCCGAGATACATATTAATCAAAGTAACCAAAATTAAATTCAAAGAAAAAGTATTAAAAGCAGCAAGGGAAAAGCAACAAAAATCATACAAGGGACTCCCCATATAGTTATCAGCTGATTTTTAAGCAGAAGCTCTGCAGACCAGAGAGAGTGGCAGAACATATTTGAAGTGATGAAAGGGAAAAACCTTCAATCAAAATTACTCTACCCAGCAAGGATCTTATTCAGATTCGATGGAGAAATCAAAAGCTTTACAGACAAGCAAAAGCTAAGATAATTCAGCACCACCAAAACAGCTTTACAACAAATGTTAAAGGAACTTCTCTAGGTGGGAAACACAAGAGAAAAAAAGACCTACAAAAACAAACCCAAAATTATTAAGAAAATGGTAACAGGAACATACATATCGATAATTACCTTAAATGTAAATGGATTAAATGCTCCAACTAAATGATGCAGACTGGTTGAATGGATACAAAACAAGACCCATATATATGCTATCTACAAGAGACCCTCTTCAGACCTAGGGACACATACAGACTGAAAGTGAGGGAATGGAAAAATATATTCCATGCAAATGGAAATCAAAAGAAAGCTGGAGTAGCAATACATATCAGACAAAATAGACTTTAAAATAAAGACTATTATAAGAGACAAGGAAGGACACTACATATGGTCAAGGGATCAATCCAAGAAGAAGATATAACAAATATAAATACCTATGCACCCAAAGTAGGAGCACCTCAATACATAAGGCAAATGCTAACAGCCATAAAAGGGGAAATCAACAGTAACACAATAATAGTGGAGGACTTTAACACCTCACTTACACCAATGGACAGATCATTCAGACAGAAAATTAATAAGAAAACACAAGCTTTAAATGACACATTAGACCAGATAGACTTAATTGATATTTATAGGACATTCCATCTGAAAGCAGCAGAATACTTTCTTCTCAAGTGCACATGGAACATTCTCCAGGATAGATCACATTTTGGGTCACAAATCAAGCCTTGGTAAATTTAAGAAAATTGAAATCATATGAAATATCTTTTCCAACCACAGAACTATGAGATTAGAAATTAATTACAGGTAAAAAGTGTAAAAAACATGAACCCATGGAGACTAAACAATATGCTACTGACTCTGTTTTTGCAGATTATATTCCATTAACATTATCCCATTCATCTGTCAATGGACACACAGGCTGTGTCCATATCTTGGCTATTGTGAATAATGCAATAAAACTCAACAGGATTTTCTGATTATTTGCATGTGGCATATAAAAATAAGTCAGGAAGTCTGAGTTATTTCAGACTGATAGGATGGCGTTGCCTTTTACAGAAATGGATCGTATGGTCTTCCAAAGAGTAGGTCATAGGAAAAAAAAAAAAATCATGAATCTTGTTTTGAATAAGTTGGTTTTGAGATGTCTCTTAAACCTACAAATGGAAATGTTACAGATAGATTTAGAAATATGAATTTTAAGTTGGGGAAAGCCTTTGTGACAGCTGAGGACCTGTGGGAGAGTTGAGGGCACAGATTGAAGAGGTAACAAGGCACTGACTACAACTGAGAAGAGCAGGGTGGAGGAGGACTCAATCCTGCAAAATACAAATTCTTGGGCATCCATTGATGAAGTCAGTCAGCAAGGAAATTGAGAAGAAATGTCTAGTAAAATATGAAAATTAAAACAGTGGTATCCCAGTTGTCAATTGAAGAAAATATTTCAGTAGGAAAAATTGACCAACTGTGTCAAATGCTGCTGGCTGGTCAGATGAGATGAGGACTAAGATATCTTCATTTTGTTTTGCAACATGAAGCTCACAGGTGAACTTGACTGATGATTCAGATTTAGGTAGTGAGATAAAAGCAGATGACATTTCACCATGGAGAGCAAAGAAAGGCCAACTGGAATGAGAAGAAAATAAAGTGTAGAGATTTATAATGTGTAATCTCATGGAACAAAGTTGAGAAAATTAGCAATGGAAAGTGTGCACCTCACTGAAAGAATTATTAAGATGACATCGTTACGAATGAGCATACATTTGGATCATTTTGTATGATTTAAGTGTATTATCTCACATACCTGCCCAGGAAGAAGTTAGGCCATCATAACACAAGACCACATTTTAATATAAGCATTTGTTTGCAAGAAT
Source organism: Aethalodelphis obliquidens (assembly GCF_003676395.1). Classification (NCBI taxonomy): domain Eukaryota; kingdom Metazoa; phylum Chordata; class Mammalia; order Artiodactyla; family Delphinidae; genus Aethalodelphis; species Aethalodelphis obliquidens. The sequence goes on along the minus strand of NW_020837971.1, from coordinate 21,664,463 downwards.
CATATCTTCATGATTATTTACATAATCAGTCATGTCCACTGAATTTGGAATATTTCAGGAAAAAAAGAATTAAGAAACTGGAATTATGGTGAGAGAAATAAGATATAGTGGGGAGACATGCATGAAAAAAAGAGACCTTAAAATGCAATCTTGGGAGTCACCTGCCTTTATCTTTAGGGGAGAAATCCACTGGGATAGAGGAGAGAGGGCTGAGAGCATGGCAGTAGTCTATACCTTCCTGATACATCAGATGTGGGTTGAGCAGGGTTATAGTCTTAATTCCATAGCACATGAGAAGTTTAAACAGAGATTATCTAGGTGCTGAGATTATTCTGTCTTTGGAGCTAATCAGGGTATAGAAAAATAAAAATGAGTGAACAGGGTGACTGTTGGAACCAGAAAAATTGCTAGTTTTACAGGTATGGGTGGAAACATTTCAATGTGGAATACTTTTCCATTGCATCCCTGATGGTTCTTTTAGTTAAATATTTTATACAGCAGCTAGGCACAATCTATTAGCAACTGGCAACATGGAATTACCAGCAAATTATCACTAGTCTACTACTGTTCAGGGCAGCTAATAGAATCCAGTCCAAACAAGTAACAGGAAATGAACAACCCAGAACAAAATCTTTAATGATTTCAGAGGATCACTTCAGGTTTCCAGATTACTGGTCCCTATAGCAAGAGTAAACTGCCTGTTTCTACTTGAGCTCTGATACTTCGATTTCGCTTTTAGGAAACAATAACAAAAAATCTCCACATTCAGCTCATGGTTCTTGGGGTGAGAGCAGGAGGATAACTGAATGAGGGGAAACAAATTCTATTTGATTATCTGAGGTTTTAAAACTTGAAATTTAAATAATGTTGCTTATGCTCTATAAATTTCTAACTCTTCACATAAATATTTTCAGTGCAACATTTTTGTTTAGGCATCAAAGGGAGACCAACCTGTGATGCTGAGTCTACCGGGATTTGGTTTGAAATTGCTACAGAAATTGATCTTGGACCCACTGAGTTGATCTTGGTCCCTACACTTTCTCTGCTCACACTGTCTTCCATGTCCCAAATCCTTCCCACCCCTTTGTGTTGTGCCATCTGGAACTCCTATGTTACAGAAAACACATTGTTCTATATGACTAATTCTTCATGGCAACCCTCCCAGGGAGCCATTCAGCTTGGGGAAGGACGAGGGGTTAGAGTTACAATCATATGTGCTCCGAACCCACCCCACGTGGTGTCTCCCCCATCCTCCCACACTTCCTGCACACCCAACCTTGACACTGCCCACTCTGTTGATCCTGTGACTGTCCTCAGGGTAGATAAATGGTTGATACCCATCACTAAATCTTCCAACTCTCCACAGTTGACTTCATGTGTATACTCAGATCATTTATTTTGATCACTGATGCATCCTTATTGCCTAGAATAGTACCTGGCCCATGGGAGGCAGCGTAAAAATACTTGTTAGTAAATGGATGGGCAAATAAATCGATGAATATGTTTTCTTAAAGGGTAAAACAAGATATTGTGTCAGGACTTGTGCATACACAACAGATAATCATTTTAAAAGAACAGCTCAAGGGAACAACTCTCTCTGATATGTCAAGGATCATGGCAATTCTACTCTCATGGGAGTGTGCTGATTCATGTTAATGCAGAAAATAAATTAGAAGAGCTGTTCCAGTGAACAGAATTAGGAACAAGAGATGGAAAATGTAGGGAGACAATTTGCAATTTGACATAAGGAAGAGCATTCTAACAATGAACATGTAGATATAGAGAGAAATGATTTGGGCTGATATAGAGATAAATGACTTGGTATATAGAGAGAAATGACTTGGGCTGAGAATCAAATATATTAAATTTCATAATAATTTGAAACCAGGTCTTCAGTATGCAGAGAGTTTTCTCCCAACATTTTTACTTCCAGGAAATTGTCCCTCAAGCTGCAGAGGCCTTAAAAACTGTGAGGAGTGGAGCTGGCTAATGATTTGCAAACACACCAGGCCAGGTCCACACTCTATAGAGCAGATGTCAGGCTATTTCAGATCTGCCTTCAAGATATTCCTCCCTCCAACACTCCCACTTTGAATCACATCCTGTCCTATCTCTAATCTTAATAGGACTTACTTGATTAAAAACTTTTTTTTTTAAGAAAAGGCTAAGTTCAAATAACGTTTATGAGGTCTGAGGAAGGTTTTGTGAAGAGTTAAGAACTCCTAAAATGACTAGAATGAGCTCTGGGCGGAGACACAGTGGGGAAGCTTAGGTTTTCAGAAGGCAGTTTTGAGAGAATTTGGAAGCTGAAAGTGGTTAAGGAAGAAATCTATTAAAGATGGAGAAGAGAGTAATTTCTCCTTTATGAATTTTCCTGGGTCCTACTCAGCAAAAGAGTGCTGGGGCCACGCACATCAAGACATGTCATAAGTTGGAAGAGATCTTCAGTTCATCTAAACTATACTCTGTATTTTATAAATGAACATATTCAGCCATCAAAGGCTTAAATACATACCTTAAATTTACCTAACAGTTATGTGAATCCCAAGTCACCTGATATATTTGCTCAATTATTGCACACCGGTTTTGTATATAAAGCTATTGACTCAGTTTCCAGTTATATTCTAGATATTTGAGTTAATTAGTCTGCATTGGATAAATTTCATCAAAATATTCAAAGTAGCAACATGATTTTTTCCAGTCTCATTGAGATATAATTGATATACATCATATTAATTTTAGGTGTACAACATAATAATTTGATATATGCATATATTACAAAATGATTACCACAAGTTTAGTTAACATCCGTCACCTCATATAGTTTTTTTCTTGCAATGAGAACTTTTAAGATTTACTCTCTTAGCAAGTTTCAAATATACAATAGAGAACTGTTAATTATAGTCACCATGCTGTACATTACATTCCCAGAACTTATTTATCACATCACTGGAAGTTTGTACTTTTGACCACCTCCACCCATTTTGCCCACCCCCCACTCCCTGCTTCTGGCAACCACCAATCTGTTTTCTGTGTCTATGAATTTGGTATCTTTAAATTTCATATATAAGTGAGAGCATACAGTATTTATCTTTCTCTGTCTGACTTATTTCACTTAGCCTAATGCTCACAAAGTCCGTTCATGTTGTTCCAAATGTCAGGATTTCCTTCTCTTTATGGCTGAATAATGTTCCATTGTGTATATATACCACATTTACTTTATCTATTCTTCCATCGATGACCACTTACGTTTTTCCATGTCTTGGCGAACATGGGGGTGCAAATATCTTTCAAAAGAGCGATTTTGTTTCCTTTGTATATATGCTCAGAAGTAGGATTACTTCTATACTATTTTCCACAGTGGCTGCACCAATTTACACTCTCACCAGCAGTTCACAAACATTCCCTTTTCTCCACATCCTCATCAACATTTGTTAGCTCTTGTCTTTTTCATGATAACCATTCCAACAGGTAAAGTAGTGATCTTATTAGAGTTTCAGACATAAATATTTTGGATGCCCAATCTATCCTTTTTTCTTTAACATCTTTATTGGAGTATAACTGCTTTACAGTGGTGTGTTAATTTCTGCTTTATAACAAAGTGAATCAGCTATACACATACATATATCCCCATATCTCTTCCCAGTTATTCTCATAACTCATAGATCTTGAATATATTGAAGAAAAAGAAACACTTCATGTAAAGGTAGGAAAATTTTAAATATTAATGACCGTACATGGCTGCCCTTACCCCTGGAGTAACGTGGACCAAATGAAATCTGTCATAAATGTATAAATGTCATGGCTCATGACTAATTTCTGAGGGCCCTTTCCTTGGCATTGATTGAACATCTCCAAGTGTGCAGAACATTTTGCTTGATGATTTGAGTGTTTTATCCCTTGATTCCCATGTCAAGCCTATAAGGTAATTGTTACCCTTATATTCTGAATGAGGTGCCCAATGCTCAGAAAGAACAGAGTCACCTACAGATAGGTGTATCTGGCGTTACCCACTGCTCTCTACTGTGACATTTCGGTGGTAATTTGTACTCTTCATAGGTGAGTCGTGAGATGATCCCCCATCCCTATATGCCTGCCCCGGTCCTCCCCTGAGTCTGAGTGGTGCAGCCTCAGAAGTTTTCCACTTGTTTGCTCCTAATTGTAGACCAGCAAAGACCAGACATGTTCAGAAAAGTCTTTGGGGATCTTTACATCCTACCTTGCTTGCAGTCACTCAGTTCTCTTCCTGTGCAGAAAGCAGAGAGGTGCTGTGGACCAAGCATTTTTACTTTAAATGTTCAAAGGGAGAGTCACGAAAAAGAAAATGAAAGGAGTGAGAATTCTGGAATTCTGAGAAGAAATGATGCCTGTGGTTGGGGGTAAGTTATCACTCATCTTTCCTTCTTTTTCTTCTTCTTTTTCTTTTCTTTTTTTGTTCTAATTATTCCTGGCTTATCATAAAGGACACAAAGCTGTATGGAGCTCTCATGCCCTCCCAGGTTCACCACGTTCCCAGTATCTACATGTGGTCACCAAAACAGAAGCTCTCTGAACCCATCCTTCAGGGTTTTTATAGAGGTTCCATTATGTAGGCATGATTGATTAAATCATTGATCATTGGTGATTCAATGGTCAATGATCTGAGACAATGATGAAGGTCTGGACTCAGTCTCCAGAGACTCTCCCCAGAGTTTGCGAGTTGAAAGTTCCAACCTCTAGCCATGCCGTGGTCTTTCTGAAAACCCCCATCCTGACACTATCTAGGGATCCCAGCCACCAGCCATCTTGTAACATACAAAGGAAACACTCAGGAGATTCCAAGGATTTGGAGTCTCTTGTGTCAGAAACTGGGACACTCCCCTAAATTCCCTCTCCTTTGTCCTCTCTCACCCTCCCTACTCTTCCCTTCACTCTCCCTTCTCTGGCACTTCCCTTTTCTTACAGATCTTCTACTCTAGGTCCCTTGTTGGAGAAGGGCATCAAAAAGATGTGATGGCCAGTTGACCCTCCAGCTAGACCAGAGCAATTGGATGCTCCTCACCCCTCCCCTGTCCTTGGAAGGTGCGAAATGCTTGCCTTTCCCAGGGTAGAAGACTCCCGAGGACACAGCCTTGAAATAGTAAAGTGTTGAGACAGCTTGGATGGTATGTGTGACTGAACCCAGGTAAGGCCTCCGTATAAACCTTTAATATTCTGGTGGGCAGGTGCCGAGATCTACTCATCTTGAGGTGCCCAAGACAAGCCTCATTAAGTAAGTTCCCTGCTTATTGAACCTGCCTCCTGCCCATCAGGAGAGTCTGCCTCTTTCTTTGGTCCCTCCCTGTCCCCTGAGTATGGGGACAATTTTCAGATCTCACCAGGGGAGCTCCCAAGGAGATTGCGAAGCAACACCCCTGCCTCTCCTTTTCATCTCTCTGCCTGTCCCATCCCCATTTTCACCAGCTCTGAATTACCTGTCTTTTATGTTCCCTGTAGCCACCGCACCCCACCCCAGCAGGCGCCTTTAGGAAAGCTGGATCCAGCACCAGACCCTGCCTCCTGGCATGCATCTTTAGTATTCAGTTTCCTGCTTCAAGCTCAGCTCTGCATGTTAAGTATGGCTTGAACTTTTCCCCTTTTTTCAAAAATGTTGTTTCTTCCAAATGCTCATGAGCACTTCTAACCACTTTCAGTATGTTTTGATTTGCCAGCTGTTTCTTCCTGGCACTCATCTAAGCCTCCAGCCATCTGCTCGCCAAGTTGAAAAAGGGAACATAGAAACATGCTTTTCCTGCAGCAACACACACGCTCTGACCTTTCTTTCTAACCTTGCTCTCAAAACCGGTCACTATGGGATGCACAGTGTGTCTCTATGTAGCCTCTGCAAAATGGCAACACATAATAGCAGGTGGTTCCCACGTGAGAAAAAAAAATTACAAAGAAGCAACACTGTATAGCAAAGATAGGGGAAGCAGGAAAGAACTGAACAATTACTAGGTACATGGAAAGTACTGGGAGTGAAAAATTTGCCTAGCAACTCCCAGAACTGGTATTAATTCCCTGTCTCTGGGGTTCTGATTTGGGGTGTGGGGAAGGATTAGAGGAGAAGATTTCTAAAGTCCTTTCAGGACTCAGATAGCTATAAAGGAAAGTCCATGCATCTTGAAGGCCTAGACTTAAATTTTTCTGTGACTTGATCTTTCTCTCTCTCTCTCTCTCTTTTTTTTTTTTGCGATATGTGGGCCTCTCACTATTGTGGCCTCTCCCGTTGTGGAGCACAGGCTCCGGACACACAGGTTCAGTGGCCACGGCTCTTGAGCCCAGCCGCTCCGCGGCACGTGGGATCCTCTCGGACTGGGGCACGAACCTGCATCCCCCGCATCGGCAGGCAGACTCCCAACCACTGCACCACCAGAGAAGCCCTCTCTTTTTTTTTAATGGATCAAATTTGGTTTTATTGATTGATTTTTTTTTAAATTGAAGTATAGTTGATTTACAATATTGTGCTGGTTTCAGGTGTACAGCAAAGTGATTCAGTTACACACACATACACACACATATAAATATGTATATAATTGTATTGGTTTTATTTTCCAATTCTTTTCCATTATAGTTTATTATAAGACATTAAATATAGTTTCTGACTTGATCTTTCTTATTATCATTTTTTTCACCTACAAAAGAGAGACAACAATGTTCATGTCAAACTTGATACGTGAATTCAGGGAGAAAATACTTATGTAATACTTGGCTGATGATATGAGACTCTGTTAAGTCCATGGGCTCCAGAAAGGCCAATTTCTCAAATCAGAAAGAAGGTTCAGAGAAGATTTTTAAGGTTATGAAACATTCAAGTGTACTTAACCCAGCTCTCCAGGGCCTACCCTCAGTTTTCCTGGAATGCAGGATCTCTTTGGGAATCACAGACATTCAGAGACATACCTGTCTAATGGGCTGAACCTTCAGGCCTTCAGCTCAGATGAGTGGTTCTACTGCAAACTGAAACCTGGAGACGGCAGCAAATCTTCACCTTCGTTGCTACTATTCTAGTTTGGACTCGGGACAACCAACATTCTTATTCTGGGCCCTGTGCTCTGGAAGGCCCAGCTCTGCCTGCCTCTAGCTGGAAACTCCATAGATCACCCTCTGGGGACCTGAGACCCTGGCCTTTCCTGCAATAATAGGCCCTCACTCTCTTTCAGGGTTCCTGCAGTGGGCAAATGTGATGGTGTGAGTGCTGTTTTTTAAAAAAAAAAATATTTTATATTGGAGTATAGTTGACTAACAATGTTGTGTTAGTTTCAGGTGTACAACAAAGTGATTCAATTATACATATACATATATTTATTCTTTTTCAGATTCTTTTCCCACTTAGGTTATTACAGAATACTGAGCATAGTTTCCTGTGCTACACAGTAGGTACTTGTAGGTTATCGACTTTAAATATACCAGTATGTATATGTCAATCCCAAATTCCCAATTTATCCCTCTCCCCTTTCTCCTTTAGTGACCATAATTTTTTTTTCTAAGTTTGTGAGTCTGTTTGTGTTTTGTAACTAAGTTCCTTTGTATCATTTTTTTTAGATTCTGCATATAAGTGATATTATATGATATTTGTCTTTCACTGTCTGATTTTCTTCACTTAGTATAATAATCTCCAGGTCCATCCATGTTGTTTCAAATGGCATTATTTCATTCTTTTATATGGCTGAGTAATATTCCATTGTATATATGTACCACATCTTCTTTATCCATTCCTCGATAGACATTTAGGTTGCTTCCATGTCTTGGCTATTGTAAACAGCTTTGCAATGAACACTGTGGTGCCTGTACCCTTTCTAACCATGGTTAGATCCTAGAAGGTGTGGGGTGTATTTGGAGCTTGGGCACAAAGGCTAGTGTGTTTAAACACATGAATGCAAGCCCCTACATGGAACAGCAAAGAGCTAAGGTGAGAAAGAAGGGCATGGGCTGGGTACCTCCACTTGATATTATTTAAAAACTCATAGATGATGTTGGGGACGGGGTTCATGATCCAGGCCACTGTGATCCCCAGATACACCATGTTCCTAACTAAAACCAATTTTCCTTGTTTCCTGTCAGTCCATTCTCTTTATAGAAACCAGAATGATCTCTTAAAAGGAAAATCAAATCAATTCAATGTTACCTTAGAATCCTCAATGATTCCTCTGCAGTGAGAAGGCAAGCCCCACTCCTCACCAGTGTGCAGGGCCCATGACCACACCTTCCCACCTGCTTCACCTCCCGTGCCTTCCCTCCCACCTTCCCTGACTCCCTGCTTCACCCCTAGCCCCTCTGCTTTTGCCGCATCTCCTTACATACGTTATGGGGTATCTGACTCCAATTCCTCAGGTCATCTTCTCAGATAAATCTTCCATTCTCCTCCTAAGCCTTCACCAGTCCCTCTTCTTACCAATATTCATGTATTGGAAAACTTTTAAAACATTGTATCATCTATGTCTGTGTTTGCATGTTTATCTCTGTTGCCTGTATCATAGCTGAGCGGTGCTCTGAGTGCCTTGTGAGCCGTCTTGCCCACATCTTCTCCAACTGTGTCCAGCTGATAGTGGGTGTCACTTGAATCACTGGCTTGAGGATCTCATGGACACCAGACATGCAAAAGAAGAAATGAGGGCTTCAGGGCAGAGCTCAGGTGCAGCTCGGATGTCAGAGGGCATGGAGCGATAGTTCTGCTCTTCTCTTGAGGCTGTTCTTGTCCCTCTACCAATGTGCATCCACTCCCAGAGCATTTCAGTGAAATCTGGGGAGGAGCAGCAGGCTGTGGTATAAAGACAAAAGCCATATCAGCAGGTGTTGGGAAAGGCAGTCATGCCCAGCTTGTCACCCCTTGTGTGATTCCATAAGAGTGGCCTTGGGCCAGGGATGTTTCCTTGTAAAGAGGTAAAGGAGCCACACATCCTGAGCTGGGGATGCTGCTGTGTTTGGGAACATGATTTCCTGGTCTGGCTTGATGTATGAGCTTTGCTTTGCTCTGCTTGAGCACGTGCATCAGTGGCCCAGGCCAACCCTACTGCTAGGTCCAGTCCCCCAGGGAGGGCAGCACAAAGGGGGTGCGTGCACTCACACTGCTCGGGTTGTGCAGAGTGCAGACCCAGTGGGGATCTGCCCCTGGGGACCCAGTGGACTGCAGGGTCTGAATCTCCTGCACTCTCTCTCCTCTCGTTATAAAGATACACCGCTTGAGGCTAGGGTGTGTGTTGTCTAGTCTTGGTGACCTCCAAACCTGCACTGGTGTCTTCCCAGGGAGGAACCTATCTGCCTTTTAACCTTAGCTGCAGTCATGTTGGATTCTTCCCTGAGGCACAGCCTGACCACCCTGTGAACAGAGACACCCTAGCAACTCAGAAGCACGACAGTGGGGCCCATTCTGGAAGAGCAGGTCAGGAGGGAGAGCAGGAGCCCCGCAGAAGAAAACTGCAGGAAAGAACCCACAGGCAGCCTGTGGTGCCTCCCTGGGGAAGCTGACCCTGGGACGGGCAGAGATGGGTGAGCTGTGAAGACAAGTCAGGCCTAAGGATCAGAGCAATGTGGGCCTTGCACCATTTTATGTGGTGCAAATCTTTTTCCAGTTTTTGTTTGTTTGTTTGTTTAAGACTTTATTTTAGAGCAGTTTTAGGTTCACAACAAAATTCAGAGAAAGGAGTAGATATTTCCCATATACCCCTTGCCCCTACCCATGTAGAGTTTCCCCATTATTAACATTATTTACCAGAATAGTGCAGCTTTTACCAAGGATGAACCTCCATTGACACATCACAGTGGCCCTTGGTGGTATATATTCTACAGATGTGGACGAACGTATAATGACATATCCATCGTTATAACGTCATACAGAATATTTTCACTGTCCTAAAAGTCCTTTGTGCTATTTCTATTCATGTCCTCACCCCACGCCGCTTCATCCCACTCCCAGCAACCACTGATCCTTTTACAGTCTTCGTAGTTTTGCCTTTTCTGGCATGTCATATAGTTGGAATTATAAACTGTATAGCCTTTTCAGATTGGCTTCTTTCACTTAGTACGATTATATGCACTTAAGGTTCCTCTATGTTTTTTCATGGCTTGATAGCTCCTTCCTTTTTAGTGCTGAATAATATTCTGTTGTCTGGATGTACCATAGTTTATTCATCCATTTACCAGTTGAAGACCATCTTGGATGCTTCCACATTTTGACAATTAAGAATGAAACTCCTATTAAGAAGTACAAATTATTGTGTATAAAATAAGCTATAGGATATATTGTACAACATGGGGAATATAGCCAATACTTTATAATAACTATTTATGGAGTATACCCTTTAAAAATTGTGAATCTCTATGTTGAACACCTGTAACATATAATATTACAGTATGTCAACTATATCTCAATTTTAAAAAAGAAAAAAATGTACATTATAAAAAAAGAATAAAGCTGCTATAAACATCCATGTGCAGGGTTTTGTGTGGACATAATTTTTCAGCTCCTTTGGGTAAATACCAAAGAACTTGATTGTTAGATCATATGGTAAGAGATGTCAAGTTTTGTAGGAAACTACCCTCCAAAGTGGCTCTATCATTTTACACTCCCACTGGTTTGCATTACAACCCAGCAATGAAGGAGAGTTCCTGCTGCTTCCACATCCTCACTGGCACTTGGTATTGTCAGCATTCCAGATTTTCGCCACTCCAGTAGGTGTATAATTGTATCTCACTGTGGTTTTAATCTGCCTTTCCCTGATGACATATCATGTGGAACATCTTGTCATAGGCTTATTTGCCATCTGTATATTTTCTTTGGTGAGGTGTCTGTTAAGGTCTTCAGTCCTCTTTGAATCTGTTTTTTTTTTTTTTCTTATTGTTGCATTTTAAGAGTTCTTTATGTATTTTTGATAATGGTCCTTTATTTGTTTTGTCAACATTTTCTCCCAGTCTGTGCTTGTCTTCTAATTCTCTTGATACTGTCTTTCACAGAGTAGAAGGTTTGAGTTTTAATAAAGTCCAGCTTATTAACTATTTATTTCATGGCTCATATCTTTGGCATTGTATCTAAAAAGGCATCACCATAACCAATGTTGTCTAAATGTTCTCCTGTGTTATCTTCTAAGAGTTTTATAGCCTTTCACTTAAAATTTAGGTCTATGATCCATTTTGAGTTAATTTTTATTTATTTCCCTGTACTTATTCAGTTGTTCCAGCACCATTTGCTGAAGAGATGATTTTTGCTCCACTTTGTTGCCTTTGCTCCTTGACAAAGATCAGTTGACCATATTTATGTGGATCTATTTCTGGGCTCTCTTCCTTTTCATTGATCTATTTGTCTATTCTTTCACCAATGTCACGCTGTTCTGATTAGTGTAACTTTACACTAAGTCCTGAGGTCAGATAGTGTCAGACCTCCAACTTTGTTCTTCTTCAATATTATGTTGACTTTTCTGGGTTTCTTTTTTTAACTTAAAAGAGTATTTATTTAAAAATATATCTAAAATTGTCCATGCGTATTGCAATAGATTTCTGTAAATGTTCACATCCAGTTCTTTACAGTATGGTAATCCATAAGGAGCTGAACTAGGATGGAGATTTTTCATTTAACAATTTTTATATTCTTTACCTTTATTATGTTTTAAACTACTTTATTGAGGTATGATTGATATACAAAAGAAAAAATACTGGACTGTCCCTGTTGCCCCTGAAAGCACGTACAAGTAAAATTTAGGCCCTAAATTATATTCCCATAGCCCACTTAAATAGTCCTGGAAATTTTTAGCAATATTTGGAAGTGAGATTCAGGGGGAAATTTGCATGTAATGGTAGTCAGAGGTGAAGCGTGATATTTGGAATATTAATATAAATTGTTCACATTTACAATCCTATGCAAATGAATCCTGGGATATACTGACCACTTCTGTCAATATTTGTGTTTGTTTAAAACATAGTCTGCTTGGGATGAGACTCACCAATGGCTACTTACAATAAATGGACTTAGTCCAGCTCCCACATTACTCCTATTGCATGGAGGGAAGACCCAGCATCCTTAATAAATACTGAATGCTTCATTTCTATACTATATTAGAAATGTCTCAAAGTCTGTTCAGACACTGAGGTGTTCCCCAAAAGCTGGACATAATTCTGAGTTCTCCAGGGGTCATAAGGAGAGGCTTAGCCAAGTCCTAGAAAGATCATGGCCAGCTTATGGACCAAAAGTCCTCAAGGGACCAGTAGGCCATCCATATATGTGGTTACTAGGGCTGCTGACATAGGAGATTAGGTCTTTGTATGTCTTATGCACACAGACCTCAAATTTATTGCTATCTCAAACTCATGACTGCTAGAGCGTGCACACTCCAGCTCCGTTGTCTGAGCCGCTTTGCCCCTCCTTCCAATATCAACAAGCCAGGCTTGTCATCCAAATATTTCAGAAAATGAACTCTGCAGCTCTAACTTCTCCTCCAGAGGATTAGATGGAAGGATACAATTGAACATCAAAATGAAACAACGGTGTGAAAAGTGGGTAGAGTTTCACTTAGTGCAGGCTTTGCTGGCGCTTACATTGTCACTCAGTCTGATCTGCAAGGAAGAAACAGCATGAAAATTCTTCTTCAGGGGACGCAGGGTGGTCAGACCCCTCCAACCTTATCTTAATGAAGGGTTCTATTTGGATTGGTTTGCAGGATACCTAAAACATCCCTACCTCCACCTACAATATTAGAATACCAGCATTAGCATACACAGTCAAGGAGCATATGGTCGTATGGGCTCAAGGACACAGGAAGATTCATGTGCTCCTTACAGAGGACCTGTATCTCTGTTCAAGGTTTCCCCTTGACAAACAAGCCTGCAACCTAGTGGAATTCAGTAAACACTTGTTTCCTTTTCCTGTAATTCTTATCTTCTTTGAATGACAAAAAGGAAGCTGAGTTCATGCATGCAAAAATACAAGATAAATATCTTCCCAGATCTTCTCTATGCCTATTATGGACTGATTTATTTATTTCATTGCAATATAATTACCTTTATTTCAGCTGAACCATGGATTACAAGAGTTGGAATATTTGCTTTGTCATCAGTAATTCATTTTCATTCCTGGGTATTTAAAGTTTGAGCTAAAATAGAATAGTTACACACACTGAAACCATGCTTTATAAGAAGACTGATTCCTCATATTCTTAAATTCACCCAGAGAAATCATGTACTACTTAATTCCTGCAGCACTTGAATGCTATTTAAGAGGAAAAGAGGAAAATAAATCAGAAAACATTACCCTTGATTTCAAAGACATCTGGAAGGCTCTGAGTGTGCTGCTTTGTTTAAGCCAGCAAGTGACAAAAGCTGCTAGCAGTGTGATGTTGATGAAAAGACAGGTCCTAGCCTCAGTTTCTGCAAACCTGAAGGTTTCCCATATTCCTTTTCCAGAAGGAATATTTCCTCCTGGCTAAGGAAGCATTCCCAAGTGAATCCATCTTCTCCAAAAGTTAGTCTGGGGCTGATAATGTGGTTTGTTTCCAGATAAAAAGATTGCTTATCTATTTTAATAACTTTAGATAAGTATTCCCCATCACTCTTCACATATTTTCTTGTTATCAAACCAGATCTCCATAACCTCTGCAGAAATTTTATTCTAACAATAAGTTCTACAATGACACACTTTTGCTTGTGGTATTAATAATGTGACAGCAAAAGAGGGGATCAAATTAATACCTGTAATGAATCAGTTTACTGTAGGTGATTAATAAAGGGACTGAAACTCAGATGTCCAAAACATGACATTTGAAATACCATCATTTTAACCTTTGGGAAAAAGTAGCTGCCATGACTTAATATGTTTATTATTAGAATAATAAGTGAATTATCTAAGTGAGCTTCATGCCTCATTAATTCTCCTGATAAATACTATATATTGTGATATGTACTGCTAATCAGCATTGATACATCTAAGAAGCTTAAAGCTGAAGGGACCTGGGAGTGAACTGAATCGTGCAAGGGCTTTCCAGGATAGCTCTTTCCTATTTTAGAATTTTTAACCCTCACATTTTAAAAGTTGAACACTCCCTGTCTGAACTCCAAGTCTGCTGTGAGGTGGGGTAGGGGATGCGGGCTGTGCTCCGCCCCAGTGTGGAGGAGTATTTTATTACTGACAATATGTATAATGACAGGTGTGTGGTGACCATCAAAACAGATTAACTTTTGGTTGGTTTTATTATTGTTGCTGGATTCCCACAGTCAAGGCACTGTTTATAGCCTGAATCAGGATGGCCCGTTCCCACCAACATCACCACCATCCCGCTGAGAATGCCACCACTGTGCTCAAATCCCAAACTCCAAAGTGACTCCAGGGTTTGGGAAAAGGCTAGTGATCAAAACACTTTCTCCTTTATTTAAAACCATAATCTGGGAGTTCCCTGGTAGCCTAGTGGTTAGGATTCCAGGCTTTCACTGCTGTGGCCCAGGTCCAATCCCTGGTGGGGGAACTGAGATCCTACAAGCTGTGCAGCAAGGCCAAAAATAAACAAACAAACAAACAAACAAAAAAATCTGATTTTTCAGCCTCAACCAGCTTTTCTGATTCCTGGACAGGGAAGAAATCTGTCTTAAATTTGAGACAACCGATGATAGATTTAAGAGAGCAGTATCTCATTTATCTGGTAAATGAATTTTCTCTCTCCCTGCTTATAAGTTTAAACACAAAAACAATGTGTTCTTCTAACCATTAAAAAAAGAAAAAGCAGCTATGAGCAGAGTTGTATTCACCACACGACATGATCACTTTCATTTTAAAATTTTGTGAGGATGTGTTTACTCTCATCTGGGCAATATGGAAGCCACTGGCAGAAAATGAATTTAAATGAGAAAATGCATTTTTTAAAGCTCTACATAAACTTTAAAATGTTCCATAAAGTGCTAGGGTTAAAAAGTGAGCCTCTAAGCCCTAAGTTTTCCCACAGCTCTAGCAAACCTAGGTATTGTGAAGGAACTTTGTTCTGACTGTTCTGTGAGTTGGGAACTCCTGTGGGGTTTAGACCTGAACAGAGGGAGAACATGCTGAGCCCGTGTGATTTTATTCTTCTCTTTTATTCTCTCTTACTCACTCTTTTCCCTTTTTCTTTTAATCTTCCTTTTAATATATTAATTCATGTACTTATTTTTCTGGCAGACATGCTGTAAAATCACCTACTATGTTGCTGGCACTGTGGCCCAAGGGACATGCCAGGATTGGATCAGGTAACCTTTGGTGACATCTGGACAAACACTAAGGAGAGCACTTTGGTTTAAAAAGCTGAGTTTCACAGAGTTCCTCATTAGTTAAGATCTCTACACTCATAAAGAGTCCTTCACGCTATTGCCTTGCTGTCCACAACACTCCAGGCTTTTGAACTCAGCGCTTCAACACCAGTTATCAAAATTTCCATCCTCAGTATAATGATATTCTCCAACTAAATTCATTCTTACTTAAGATGTGAAGGAGATTAATTTACAATGCTATCTTTATGTTAATTGCGGAGAATAATGTGGGATTTATCTTTGAATGCTTAAAGTTAAGTATATTTTTCCCTTTAGTTTATTTACATAAAAATAAAAATATTTCAATGTTATTCTTTTTTATTATTATTGAAGTGTAGTTGACTTACAATATTATATTAGTTTCAAGTATGCAAGATAGTGATTCAATATTTTTATAGCTTATATTCCATATAAAGTTATTATAAAATATTGGCTATATTCCCTGTGTGGTACATTACATCCATGTAACTTATTTATTTTAAACATAGTAGTTTGTATCTCTTAATCCCCTTCACTTATCTTTCTCCTCCCGCCCATCCCTCTCCCCACTGGTAACCACTAATTTGTTCTCTGTATCTGTGAGTCTGTTTCTATTCTGTTATATTTGTTTGTTTGTTTTACTTTTTAGACTTCACATATAACTGATATCATACAGTATTTGTCTTTTTCTGAGTTATTTCACTAAGCGTTAATACCCTCAAGTTCTATCCATGTTGTTGCAAATGGCAAATTTTTATACTTTTTATGACTGAGTAATATTTCCTTGATTATCTTCTTTATCCATTCATCTGTTGATGGACTATAATGGCATTCTTATTAATAAGATTAAATAGGGTTTAACATATATTTAACCAAGGAAAAAACTGTGGAAGACAGATTTAGCATCCCAAGTAAAATTACACCAGATAAAATAAAATCAACATCTAAAGGTAATTAAGTACAGATCAGAAAGTTCAGTAAAGCAAATCAAGGAAGAAGGAGCTTGGATGAAAAGTCTATGCTTTAGATCTGATGTTCCAGAACATGGGGTGGTTTGGAAGAACTACCAAAAAAGATAAAGAGGTGAGATGAAAATGCTCAGAATCACAGTTTGCAGTGGCAACTGACAAAGATGACAGAAGACAAAAAGAGAAGAAAAGCATAAAATATCTGTATTTAGAAATTAGGATGTTAAAAGATTCTATGTTTAAGTAATTATACAAAAATTATTATACAATATTTTGGATACTTATCAAAAGTTAAGTGAATAACTGGATAAATTGTAATGTTTCTTTACTTTGCAGTTCCCTGTACTTAAAAAAAATATTATACAGAATATAAGCCTTGCAACAAAAGCAAAATAGACAAGATTCAATGAAAAAGCATAAAAACATGATTTAAATGGAAAGACAGACGTTGAGTTTATGATGATAGAGATATATTATGTGGATAACTTTTTCAAAATAGCCTCATCTCATTGAATGCAGCCCCATTTCTTCAGTTCTGGTGTCCACATCTTTCTCCGATGGACCAGAGACCTGCTGAAGGGCCCTGTAAGTCCAACTGACCTTGGCATTCTTTATTTCTGTGTCAATAGCTCTCTACATGGGTGAGTGGAGCCTGTTCAGGGCTGAGATCATGGATACGGGACTATCCGAGCTCTGTGGTTTCACTGGCATTGAGAGATCGATTGGCAAGGTGCAAAGAATTAGGGTGTGATAGACCCAAGCAAGTGATTTTCATTGTTATTGTGGAAAGTCTGATTTTATTCAGATATAATTGTGCTGTTTTTCCATTAAACATGAAGCATTGGCCTTTCCTGGTGGTGAAAGATGCAGAAAGGCTGACAGTCTTCATGGACTAGTTTTGATAGGAGAGTTTCTTTTTTATTATTATTTTTTCCCATAGTTCTGACAAAGATGACTGTTACCAATGGCAACAATGGCAGTAGCTTAACTACTCCTGTGGTGGGATCTTCAAAAATGATGAAACCATGGATGGTGTTATATTCTTAAAACTGTCAATGAGCCAGCTGCCACTGTGACTGCTCGTGGTTTGTTCAAGAAGATGCCTCCCAAAATGTGTTGCTATTTGATCTGAGAGTCAGCATTTTAACAAGACTGCCCTCAGTAACCAAAAGTATAATGTCATATTTACTGCCTTGGACTCTCATATGGGTAGAGAATCTGACTACTGAGTGGGCAGCCATTTAGTGTTGAATTCAGAGCAAGCACATAACGTAGCTCAGTGAGAACATTCACCTCTGTAGTAATATGACCATGGTAGCCAGCCACACCCTCTCCTTTCCAGCACCCAGTCTTGGACTGAAGTTGATTCCTCCTAAGAAGGGATTAAATTCTATATCTTAATACATATGCCTTGTTTGAAAATCAGAATGCTGGTCTGGTCTATGGGGCCTGGACTCTGTAGGCTAAGCTAGACAAGTCACAGATGCATGACATTGGTGAAGTTACCCACACGGCCAAGAATCAGTTAGAGATACCTACAAGGTTCTGATGACAAGAGATTGCTAAACAACATTGTCTATCACTGGCCTTAGCTGTCATTATCTTATGCAACAAGAAATCTGAAAATATTTAGGTCTGGTTGTTTTTGGATGACACTCGTCTTTCCCTTACAATCTCCTATGGCATCATGTCTGCTCTGACTAACAATAATGGCTCTCTTCCTCTCAAGCTTAGACAGACCCTCCCGACCTATCTGGCCATCAGTCTGGTGAGCTCATTCAGCTTCGTAAAGATAGGTCAGCCAGGGCCCAAATGATTGACAGGTTTGAGCCCATAAACATGCCTGATGCACTCAGAGCTAAGTAACCTTCAATACTGATGCCTCACCTCCAACAGAATGTCCAATATAGACAAACACAGGAGCACAGGGAAGAAGATTACAGTTACCAATGACAGAGGTCATTCAAGCAAGGAAAATATGGGAACATGAGAAGCCTGAGGTGAACACATCTGAGGAGAATCTGAGAGTCAAGCTATTTTCCGAGACAAACTTGAACTCTAAGCGTTCAACCTGAATGTCATAATGGAAGATGTATAAAATAATGGAAACATGGTCTCTAATCTCCAAAGGTCAACCACTGAGGAGGGAACATAGACTAAACAAGAGACACGTGTGAATAAATATGGTGTGATTGACTATGCTACCCTACAAGAAGGATAAGAATTAGACTTTTTTAGAGAAGGGAGATGATTTACAATGAGAGAGTCAGGGGTTGACCTGGCTTAGAAAGAGGAAAGGAACTGAGATTTCTCAGTAAAGAATGAGAATGAGGTTACCCTCATTGCAGGATAATCATTTTAATAATGGGAAAACAAACCATAAACTTGTTTTCTACCACTGTGACTCATCTCTGTTTTGTAAATAGTTCATTTGTACCAGTTTTTCAGATTCCATATATAGGCTATATCATATGATATTTGTCTTTCTCTGTCTGACTTACTTCACTCAGTATGGCAATCTCTAAGGGGAAAGGGGAGTATGAATTGGGAGATTGGGATTGACAGATACACACTACTATGTATAAAGTAAATAATTAATAAAAATCTACTGTATAGCACAGGGAACTCTACTCAACACTCTGTAATAAGCTATATGGGAAAAAATCTAAAAAAGAGTGGATATATGCATATGTATAACTGATTCACTTTGCCATGCAGCAGAAACTAACACAACATTGTAAGTCAACTCTACTCCAACAAAAAGTAATTAAAAAGAGAAAAAATAATGGTAAAGGAAGGAATTTCATGGTGACTCAGGAGGCTGAATATGTTTGAATCTTCTTGGCTTCCTCCTATTCCATGATTCTTTGAACTAAGGTGTCACGTAGTATTAGATATTTATATTTTTCATAAATGTTAACCAGCATTATATTATATGGCATTTTGGATACTGGTGTTAAATATATATGTTTATAATAATTATTTCCTTCATACAATCAGATTTAGTGTGGAAAATTAAACAGTCGACAATTTCCACATTAATAGCTTAAGTACTAATGAATATTTGTAAGGGAAATTCATGTCATTGCCATGTATGCAATAATGGTTTTGATCTCTATCAATTTAGGAACTTTTGGTAAGGTAAGAGTCTCCTTCATAAATATAGGATTAGAAGGGTAAGTGTTGAAAAGTTATACAATGCATTGTACATAAATTTCCAATGGCTCAAGACGTTTCATTTTAACATTAGCTTTTCAGAAGAGAGATTAAATGGAAATCTTCTTATTTCTCTATCTGTGAAAGGTTAAATACATTTACCAAATGCACATCCTTTCACTTGGACAATACCTATAAGAACAAAGGAAGTGACATTCCACTCGGTCATTAGTGACTGGTTACCAATGTTTTCAATATAATTTTAATCCTCTTCATGTGCTAGTGATGACTTCAGATGAGGCCTAAAGATCACGACATTTTCGGGCTGTTGTTTAACCCGCAGTATATTCAATAGTCCACTCAGAGTGATCTATTGAAATTAATTTTCAGCCCTTTGACCAGTCATCTTACTCATGAATAAATTGACTTTTGAACACCAGCACTTACTATCTGAATTTTAACGGGCTAAGAAATATGATTTCATTTATATGTGGAATATAAAAAAATAAATAAATGAATGCACAAACCAAACCAAACAAAAACAAATATATATAGAGAACAGAGTAGTGGTTTCCAGAGGGGAGGGCAAAATGATAAAAGGGGGTCAACTGTCTGGTGATGGATAGAAACCAAATATTTGGTGGTAAGCATGCTGTAGTGAATACAGAAGTTAAAATAAAATGTACACATGAAAGTTAATGTTATAAATGAATGTTACCTAAACAAATAAATAGAACAAAAAAGACAGACCAGATGTTTAGCCCAGCTAGTTGATGCCATCTTTGAGATGCCAAAGTGTAGTAACAAAATCCTTGTGCTCTTAGCTTCCAGGATCACTGGTGTTTGGCAGAATCATTCCCTTGCCGCACAAGACTGAGGTCCGGTTTTCTTGCTGGTTGTCAACCAGGGACTTCTCTCCACTTCCTGAGGCTACAGGCAAGTAC
This sequence comes from Aethalodelphis obliquidens, assembly GCF_003676395.1. NCBI lineage: Eukaryota > Metazoa > Chordata > Mammalia > Artiodactyla > Delphinidae > Aethalodelphis > Aethalodelphis obliquidens. Next base: position 21,644,140 of record NW_020837971.1, on the reverse strand, counting down.
CAGCACCTGGCTCCCTGCTCTTACTATACACCTGTTAGCTTCCTTCAAAGGACAGGAGGGGACATTCTTTTAAAAGGCTCACCTGATTGGGTGCAGCCCAAACAGAATAATCTCCTTTTGATTAACTCAGAGCCAACTGATTAGAATCCCAGCCATGGGAATGATAGCGTATCATATTCACTTGCTCTGCCCACAAGGGGATGTGATTATATATGGTATGTAGACCAGGGTGTAGGAATTATGGAGTCAGCTTAGAATTCTGCCCACACAGGTTGATTAGTCTTGTTTTTCTCCTTTTTATTTTTATATTGAAGTACAGTTAACATATAATATTATATTAGTTTTAGGTGTACTACATCATGATTTGACATCTATATACCTTAAGAGCTGATCACTGTATAAGTCTAGTAGCCATCTCTCACTGTACTAAGTTATTGCAATATTACTGACAATATTAACTACGCAGTATATTATATCCCCATGACTAATTTATTTTATAACTGGAAGTTTGTACTTCTTAATTACCTTCACCTAATTCACCCAACCACCACCCCCATCCCCTCTGGCAAGCACCAGTTTTTTCTATGTATTTATGATTCTACTTCTGTTTTATTCTCTTTGTTCATTTGTTTTGTTTTTTTTTCAGATTCCACATATAAGTGAAATCATATGGCATTTATCTCTCTCCATCTGGCTTATTTCACTTAGCATAATACCCTTGAGGCCCATTCATGTTGTCTCACTAGCAAGATTTCAATATTTTTATGGCTGAGTAATATTTAATTGTGTGTGTATATATATGTATGTATATGAGATTTTATATATATATATGTAATATAATTTTCTTTATCTGTTCATCTATCTATGGTCACTTAGGTTGCTTCCATATCTTGACTATAATTAATAATGGTACAATACACACAGAGCTGCACATATGTTTTTCAAATTAGTGTTTCTGTTTTCTTTTTTTTTAACTTTTATTATATATTTGCGTATAGTTGATTAACAATGTTGTGTTAGTTTCAGGTGTACAAAAAAGTTATTCAGTTATACGTATACATGTATCTATTCTTTTTTAAATTCTTTTCCCAGTAAGGTTGTTACAGAATGTTGAGCAGAGTTCCCTGTGCTATATGGTAGGTCCTTTCTGGTTACCATTTTAAATATAGCAAATACCCAGAAGTAGAATTGTTAGATCATATGGTAGAACTACCTTAAATTTTAAAAAATAATTAATTAATTAATTTGGCTATGCCAGGTCTTAGTTGCAGCACACAGGATCTTTAGTTGTGACATGCAGGATCTTTTAGTTGCAACATGATAACTCTTAGTTGCAGCATATGGGATCTAGTTCCCTGACCAGGAGTTGAACCTGGGCCCCCTGCATTGGGAGCATGAAATCTTAGCTACTGGACCATCAGGGAAGTCCTATCTTTAATTTTTTGAGGAACATCCATACTGTTTTCCAAGTGGCTGCACCAATTTATAATTCCACCAATAGTACACAAAGGTGCCCTTTTCTCCACATCCTCACTGACACTTGTTATTCCTTGACTTTCTGATAATAGCCATTCTGACAGGTGTGAGGTAGTTTTGGTTTGCGTTTCCCTGATGGTTAGTGATATTGAGCATCTTTCCATGTGTCTGTTGGCCATCTGTGTATCTTCTTTGGAAAAACATCTAAGTCCTTTGACTATTTTTAAACTCAGGTTGTTTATTTTTTTTCTTGTTGAGTTGTGTGAGTTCTTTGTGTATTTTAGAATTAACCTCTTATCAGATATATCATTTGTAAATATCTTCTCCCATTCAGTAGGTTGCCTTTCCATTTTGGTAATGGTTTCCTTTGCTGTACAAAAGATTTTTAGTTTGCTGTAGTCCTGTTTATTTTTGCTTTTGTTTCCCTTGCCTGAGGAGACAGATCCAAAAACATATTGTTAAGACTAATGTCAAAGAGCACACTATGTTTTCTCCTGAGAATTTTATGGCTTCATTTTCTTACATTTAAGTCTTTAATCCATTTTGAGTTTATTTTTGTGTATGGTATGCTTTCATTCTTTTGCACATAGCTATTCGGTTTCCTCAACAGTATTTATTGAAGAGACTGTCTTTTCCCCACTTTATATTCTGGCTCCTTTGTGTTAGATTAATTGACCATATAAGCATGGGTTTATTTCTGGGGTCTCTATTCTGTTCCATTGATCTGTGTGTCTGTTTCTGTACCAGAATCATACTGTTTTGATTACTATAGTTTTGTAGTATAGTTTGAAATCAGAGAACATGATACCACCAGCATTCCTCCTTTTTCTTAAGGTTGCTTTGGCTACTCAGAGTTTTTGTGGTCCTATACAAATTTTAGAATTGTTTGTTCAAATTTTGTGAAAAATGCCATCAGTTTTTTGAAAGGGATTGCATTGAGTCTGTAGATTGCTTTGAGTATATGGACATTTTAACAATATTTACTCTTCCAATCCATGAGCATGATATAACTTACTATTTGTTCGTGTTGTCTTAAATTTCTTTCATCAATGTCTTAGAGTTTTCAGAGTGCAGGTCTTTTACTTTCTTGATTAAATGTATTATTTGGTAAATTAACCCTTTTAAGACAATTGTAAATTGAATTGTTTTTCTTAAATTATCTTTCTGAGAGTTTGTTATTAACATATAGATATGCAACAGATTTCTGTATATTATAATAAATTTGTATTCTGTAATTTACTGAATTCATTTATTAGTTATAATAGCTGTTTGGTGGAGTCATTAGGGTTTTCTATATATAGTTTCATGTCACCTGCACTTTGTGGCAGTTTTACTTCTTCTTTACCAATTTGAATGCCTTTTATCTCTTTTTCTTGTCTGATTTATTGTCAGATAGAACTTTCAATACAATTTTGAATAAAAGTGGCAAAAATATGCATCCTCATCTTGTCCTTGATCTTAGAGAAAAAGCTTTCAACTTTATACCATTGAGTATGTTGTTAGCTGAGGATTTGACATATTTGGTCTTTGTTATGTTGAGGCTTTATTATGTTTATTTTGTTTCCTCTGTACCCCCTTTGTTGAGAGTTTTTATCATAAATGGAGTTTGCATTTTGTTAAATGCTTTTTCTGCATCTATTGAGATAAACATATGATTTTATTCTTAATTTTGTTAATGTGGTATATCACATTGATTTATTTGCAAATATTGAACAATCCATGCATTCCTGGAAAAAATCCCATTTGATCATGGTATATAATCTCTTTAGTGTATTGTTGAATTTAGTTTGCTAATATTTTGTTGAGGATTTTTGCATCTATATTCATGAGGGATATTAGACTGTAATTTTTTTTTTTCAGCATCTTTCTACGATTTTGTAATAAGGGCAATACTAGCATAGTAGAAAGAGTTTTGAGGCCTTGTTTCCTCTTCAATTTTTTGAAATAGTTTCAGGATAGGTATTAACTCTTTTTAAAATGTTTATTAGAATTCACCTGTGAAGCTGTCTGGTTCTGTACTTCTGTTTGTCAGGAGGTTTTTGATTATTGATTCAATTTCATTACTAATGTTTATTCTGTTCAGATTATCTATTTCTTCCTGATTCAATCTTGGAAGATTGTACATTCTAGGAATATATCCTTTTTTTTTGATTGTTCAATTCATTGTCATCTAATTATTCATAGCTGTCTCTTATGATCCTTTGTGTTTCTGTCATCTCAGTTGCAACTTCTCTTTCATTTCTGATTTGATTTATTTGAGGCCTTTGTTTTCTTTTTTCTTGAAGAGTATGGCTAAAGCGATATCAATTTTGTTTATCTTTTCAAGCAAGCAGCTGTTAGTTTCATTGATTTTTTCTATTGCTATTTTAGTTTTTATTTTATTTATTTCCATCTTATCTTTATTATCTCTTTCCTTCTACTGACATTGGGCTTTGTTTGTTCTTTTTTTAATTCCTTTAGGTGTAAGGTTAGATTGTTTATTTGAAAAATTTTGTTTGCTTGTTTCCTGAGGTAGGCTTGTATTGCTATACACTTCCTTCTTAGAACTGGCTTTGCTGCTTCAAATAGATTTTGGAATGTTGTATTTCCATTTTCATTTGTCTCCAGTTATTTTTTTATTTCCTCTTTGATTTCTTCAGTGACTCATTGGTTGCTTAGTATCATGTTGTTTAGCCTTTCTGTGTTTGTGTTTTTTCCAGTTTGCTTTTTGTAATTGATTTCCAGTTTCATATAATCATGCTCAGAAAAGATGTTTGATATTATTTCAATCTTCTTAAATTTATTGAGACTTGCTTTGTGGCCTAGCATGTGATCCATCCTGGAGAATGTTCCATGTGCACTTGAATGTGTATTCTGCTGCTTTTAGGTGGAATGTTCTATATATATCAATTAAGTCAACCTGTTCTTATGTGTCATTTAAGGCCAATGTTCCTTGTTGATTTTGTTTGTGAATGATCTATACATTGATGTAAGTGGGATGTTAAATTCCCCTACTATTATTGTATTACTCTCAATTTCTTCCTTTATGTCTGTTAATATTTGATCTATTTATTAGAAGCTCCTATGTGGGTGCATAGATATTTACAATATGATAACCTCTTGTTGGATTGTTACTTTTATCAGTATGTAATATCCTTTTTGTCTCTTGTTACAGTCTTTGTTGTAAAGTCTGTTTTGTTGGAGTTAAGTATTGCTATCCCAGCTTTCTTTTTGTTTCCATTTGCATGGAATAACGTTTTTCCGTCTCTTCACTTTCAGTCTATGTGTGTCTTTAGGTCAGAAGAGACTCTTGTAAGAAGCATATTTAGGTCTTTTTTTAATCTGTTCACCCACTTTATGTCTCTTGATTGAAGCACTTAATTCATTTACATTTAAAGTTATTATTGTTAGGTATGTACTTATTTCCATATTTTAAAATAAATTTATTAACTTATCTACCTATCTATCTATCTATCTATCTTTGGCTGACTTGGGTCTTCATTGCTGCATGCCAGCTTCCTCTAGTTGTGGCCTTTGTTGTGGTGCATGGACTTCTCATTGCAGTGGCTTCTCTTGTTGTGGAGCATGTGCTCTAGGAGGGCAGACTTCAGTAGTTATGGTTTGCAGGCTGTAGAGTGCAGGCTAAGAAGTTGTGGCACATGGGCTTAGTTACACTGTGACATGTAGGATCTTCCCGGACCAGGGCTCGAACCCATGTCCCCTGCATTGACAGGTGTATTCTTAGTAACTATGTCACCAGGGAAGCCCTTTATGTCCATTTTGTTAATTGTTTTCTGTTTTTGTAATTCTTCTCTGTTCTTCTATTTTTCTCTTCCCTTGTAATATGATGACTTTAGTGTTATTTTAACTTTATGATTGATCAAGTTGGAGTGCATTCTAAAATTTCTACATTTTTATGCCCACTTCCCTGTTTATTTTTTATTTTTATTTTTTTGGCAGTACGCGGGCCTTTCACTGTTGTGGGCTCTCCTGTTGTGGAGCACAGGCTCCGGACACACAGGCTCAGCTGCCATGGCTCATGGGCCCAGCTGCTCCGCAGCATGTGGGATCTTCCCAGACTGGGGCACGAATCCATGTCCCATGTATCAGCAGGTGGACTCTCAACCACTGCACCACCAGGGAAGCCCTGTTTTATGTTTTTGACATAATATTTTACATCTTTTAATTTTGTGTATTCCTTAACTAAGTTCAGTGAGAGCTTTATAACTATTACTTTGAAATTTTTATCTGTTAAATTGCTTCTCTCCATTTCATTTAGTTTGAGTTTTTGTCTTGTTCTGTCTTATTTGGAAGATACTTGTCTCTTAATTTTGCCTGACTCTCTGTGTTTGTTTCTATGTATTAGGTATATCATTAGATCTTCCAGTCTTAAAAGAGTGGCCTTATGTAGAAGATGTCCTTTGGGGCCCAGTGGTTCAATCGTTCTTGTTTACCAAAACTTTAGAGGTATCCTCTGTTTGGGCTGCATGTGCCCTCCTATTGTGATTGGGCAGCATCTGCTGCATGTGATACCTAGCCTGGCTAGCTGCATGGCTCAGCTGCAACTGCTGTAGACTCCATGGTAGGAGGTCTGGCCCCTGGTGTGAATATCCATGAGGCTTGGTTGTGACTGCTGTGGGTACACTGGATGGCAATGCTGGCTCCAGCACAACTGGCTGTGAGGCTCAACCATAACTTTTGTGGGTTTACTGTTGTGTGGGGCTGGCCTCACAGAAGGTAAACAGCTTAGGGAGGGTGGTGGTGGTGTTAGCTGGCACAACCCCACCCTGGCTGGTGCAGGATGAGAGTTGATTTAAAGAGACCAGCCTTTGGGTGGGCAGATTGTGTGGGGCTGGTCCTCAAGGGATTGACAGAGTGGTGTGCACAGTTTTAGGCTGAAGGAGAGTGACAGAAATGTTGCCCACTAGACTGAGCTAGCTACATGGAAGGAGAGTTTTAAAAAATGCACCTGGGGACATCCCTGGTGGTTCAGTGGTTAAGAATCCACCTGCCAAGGCCAGGGACACGAATTTGATCTCTGGTTCGGGAAGATCCCACATGCTGCGCAGTGACTAAGTCCATGCACAAAAACTACTGAGCCTGCACTCTAGAGCCTGTGTGCTGCAACTACTGAAGCTCATGCACCTAGAGCTCATGCTCCACAACAAAGGAAGCCACTGCAATGAGAAGCCCGTGCACCACAACAAAGAGTAGCCCCCACTCGCCACAACTAGAGAAAGCCGGCACACAGCAACAATGACCCAATGCAGCCAAAAATAAATAAATAAATAAATTTATAAAAAATGCACCTGCTAGCACTTCTGTCCCTGGAGAAATTTCTACCAGATTCCTGCCCCTATGTTACCACCCTAAAATTAGTCAATGAATCTCCTTCTCCTATGACCCAGCTGCTTTTCAAGCTGCTGTCTCTGTTCTGGGATTTGGTGCAAGTAAATTTGTTTGTGAGCCCTTCAACAGAGGAGCCTCAGTTTCCCATAGCCCTCTAGTTTTCACAGATGTAAATTCTGATGGTTTTCAAAGCCAGAAGTCATGGGGGCTTGTCTCCCCAACTGGGGAGCCTGATGTGGGGCTTGGGCTCCTTGTTTCTTTGGGGGAGGCTCCATAATGGTAATATCCCCCCTACTTGTGAGTCACTGCACTGGGTGTGTGGATTCTGACTGGACTGTATCCCTTCTCCTCTTCTCCATCCCCATGTGGCCTTTTCTTTATATCCTTAGTTGTAGAAAACCTGTTCTGCTGGTCTTCAGGTCATTCTCAGAGATAGTTGTTCTATATTTAGTTGTAGTTTTGGTGTGTCCCTGGGAGGGGGTGAGCTCAGGATCTTCCCACTTTCCATAGGCTGATTATTCAAAAGTCCTTAAATTCTGAGTAGATTTTAACAGTGTAAAAGAGTGGATAATCTTAAGCTGAACTGGGACAACTCTGTGTTTTTTTCTGGTATGCCTGGAAGTCTGGTACTGACCTTTGTCCAAGATAAGAATAAGATGTGCTAGCTGGTGAATTATAATGTGCTGCATAGAATTTGAAACTTCCCTGGAGGAGCTCAAGGTTAGTGTCTCTACATTTTTCAGAAATGTGTTGATTGGGGGTTTATACCTGTGTACACCAGGTTATTCAGTCTGACTTTGCTATAAGACCAGTGGGATATATAGACCTCACTGGAAACTTTTGCCTGGGGTTTCCTGAAGGCACATTTCCTCATGGATATTTTGATTCATATTCTGAAGGTGAAGCTTCTTTTTGGTGACCAACCACTCCAGATATCTGGACTCAAGAATTTCCTAGAATGTGGAACTTTAGGTGCTAATACTAGGGAAGTCCCAGGAATAGTATATGAGTTGGTTACTCCAAGTTACATCCTGTGCATCTGAGGAAGGACCCTGGGGAGTGAGCAGGATGCTTGTAATACTCTTAGGTACACGATGCCTGCCTGATTTTTCTCTGTGTTCTTTATCTTTACTTCAGCTTTACATGAATTCACCCTATGAAGACTTATGAGCCCTTTCAGTGATCCTACTCTATGAAACAGATGAAGCATTAGAAGTTTTTAAAAACAAATGCTCTGACTGGTAGACAGTAAGTAAGAATTTTGTTTTTAGAACTTTTTTCACATGTCCCTGGGAAGGCTATTAAGAAAGATTATTCATCCTTTTTCAAGAGAAGAGTCATATTTTTACCCTAGGCCTAACTTTTCAGCTGTACACTTATAGTCTTATGACTATAATAATAGGATATCGGTTTTACCATCATGTAGTGTTTTTGTATTGCTTCATAAAAATTTTTCATGCATTTTAATCATTTTATTTTACAACAACCCTATGAGGTAAATGGGGGAGTTATCTCCATTTTGCAATGAAGAAATGGATTCTTGGAATAGAATCCAAGATTCAGTTTGTTTGGTGGACTTCTCATAAATCTACTGAGCCTTATGCTTAAGAGTATGGTCTGGTGTTATTGTCATATATATCACTATGTGCTTTCAAGTCCTTATCTAAACGGATCTTGATACAAATTCTGTATCTTGGGCTGAGAGAAAGGGAAGGAAGTAAATTAATATTCTTAGCTCTCCCACTATGTGTCAGGTCTATTATTATTATTATTTTTTTTTTTTTGTAAATTGTGCAGAGCATCTTACTTCAATGCCAGAAATTTGATATGAAGATGGAAATATCACCTAAATCTTATTGACACATTTGCTGGGGTTAGAGGAGATAGTAACGTTTTTGAGCTCCCACAGCTGGTAAAGCCACTTATTTTGTTCCCAAATACATACTCTTTGTAGTTTTCCAAAACTGTGACATTGTGCAGTTTGATAGGACTTTGACACCTGACTGATTAAAAATCCAACTATATTCAGCATCTAGTTGGAAACATTTTAGGAAGCAGTTTTCTCTCATGACATTTCTCTTCACTGGGCAGTGGGGCTTTACTTGTTCAAAACTCATCCTCTTCAATTGTCTCCCTTTAACCTGTAAATTGATTTAATGTCTGCTTGACAAATTCCCCATATATCAATTCTAAATACTAACACATAGAATAATTTTCAATACTTGAAAAACAGCCTCCCATGTTCCTTCAAGTCTTCTCTTCTATAAGCTATATATTCAAGTTCCTTTGACCGTGCCATATACGACCCAGTTTCAATACTATTTCCCATTTCAAAAAGCTCTCTTCTGGATCCAATCCAGTGTGTCAATGTCCCTCTTGCCATGTGTCACACACCCCTGTGTACAGTATTCTTGACATGCTCTGGGGTATCATTCTGCTATCTGAACCTTCTTTTTCTGCAATTTGGGAATGCATTTAAACTGGAGTCTCTCAAGTAACTGATCTTTGCAATCCTGTGATGTTGGTTGAGGAGGCACGAATATCAGTTCATAGTTTTATATAGATCGATACATAGGTGTGTATATATATATATATATATATATATATATATTTATGTATAGACACATATATATAAAGAGATATAGATGTAGTGATGAATAGATATAGATAGAGACATGTTAGATAGATGGCTAGATACCTTTGAGCCAAGCTGGGACATTATTTCACACCCATTTTCCATCTTGACTTTTCCTTCAGTCCTATATCTATGAAAGATGAACCTTCTAGGAGAGAGTGATGCTATGCTTTACTTTCTGTCATAAAATGTGGAATAGTAGTAGTTCAATAGAACTTCTACCTACAAATTAAGAAAATAATTCAAGAATTATAAAATCAATCAGAATTATAAAAGCAAAATGTCTTCATGAAATGTTTGTGTTATACAACTTTTTTTTTTTTACTGAATTCTGCTTTAGCATAAAAGAACAACCCAAACTAAAGGTCACAGTAAAAAAACCGCTGGATTTATAGTGTAAATATTGTGAATAAATTGTTCATAGTATTACACAGTAATCTTTATGTACTCAATCAGATGAAAATTTCTTTTCAATCTTCGTACTAAGAGAAGTTGTAGCTTACTACTTCTATATCTGTTTATATACACTTAACTATACATAATTATATCTATCTATTTATCTCTCCATCTATATATCTGCCTATATTTTAACTTCCGATCACTGTGAATTAAGACACTAAATTTATTTTTTCCATATTTATTGTTAGAAAGACTACAGGCAAACCTGATGTTCAGATGTATCAAATATGTAAGTGAAGATGACAAACAAGTGTGCTTAGTTTTTATTCATGGCTCTATTTAATATCCACATTCTTGTTTTACTATTTTCATTTGATTAACGCTTCAATAAAGCTGAGTGACTGTATTTTATTATCCATGTTGGAGTAGAGGTTTTGACACTCCTTCCAGTTCTTCTTTCTGGTCTGGGACTCATGCTCCTCTACCTTCTGCATTCTTAACTCCTAATGGATAGAGTCCACCACCTTCAGATAACCACCCTTTGTCAACCGGAGCTATTGATTCCCAAACAGTCAGGATGTCAGTCCACCTGAAATCCTGCACCTGCGGGAAACCTTCTGGGTTTGTTCCTCTTCTCCTCTTGTTTCTTCAATGCCTTCTGGGGATACATCCTTAATAACTAGCATACATGCATGCCCTTAACTCACGCTGTGCCTCTGGAGACCCTAAATGAAGGCATTGTTTACAATATCACATATGAATTTTATATATATATATATATATATATATATATAGTCTTTATGTCAAATATAACTTTTAAAGCTCACTTTTAATAATTGGAAATACTTACAATTATTGGTAGGAATTGGGAGGAAAGTGATGTACTGGGAAGGGTATAAAAAGGATGGAGGGATGGTCAATTCTCTGACTATAGCTTCTTAGATTGTTGACATTTGGAGCTCCATTAATGTTTCATATTTTACCTCCCCTCCACCACACACCATACTCAACAAGGACGGGGAAAAAACTCCAACCTGTAAAAGAAACAAATGTACTTACTGCTTTTAAAATGAATAAAATTGCCACACTGGTTGGAGAAACAAAAGCTAGCTCAAGTAATATTTGCACACTGTACTTTGACTCTATACCCTCAAGCTAAAACAAAACAAACAAACAGAAAAATGATAATAACTATTGGCTATTTTTTTTCTTTTTTTTTTCTTGCAGATATATAGGTTAGCTATTCTGAAGTGACCTTTTGTACATTCTAGGACTGAGCTAATAATATCCCATTGTGGATAATGGGAACTAGGTTTCTCACTGTCAGATATAAATTATAAATATGAAATGAATTCTGTGGTACTGCATTGAAATCAAAGGCACCAATATAAAATCATAGTTTTATATAGATGGAAAATAGATAAGATATATTTATATGTTGAAATATATATATACAGATATAATTATATATAGATATAGTTACATAGATCAATTGTTGTATATGAATATAACTACATCTCAGTTTCACTATAGATAGATATAGAGATGAATATATATTGGGTATAACTATCTATGGCTACATAAACTATGTATCTAAATATATTATCTATATCTCTATCAAATATGCTATTTAGAATATGTATCTATGTATCTATGTATCTATCTATGTATCATCTATTAGCTCTGTTCTCTCAGAAGGGCTAGGAGAATTATACCATAGTAGTAATTAGGAAACCTAGTGCCCATATTCACTAAAAGGAACCAAGGTTCCTTGGAGGAAGGGTTAATGCTACGGCTGGGGCAGAGAAAGGACAAGATGAACCTGCAACATCTCTATGTCAGAAAGTAAGGGAGATGCTTAGGGACAACACACACACACACACACACACACACACACACACACATGCACGCACACATGCCAGAGCTGGATTTAGGGACTCCTATCAGATAATCCTGAGACAATTTGCATGCCAAAATTAGTATTAATTGATTATTACCTATGAAATAAAATAAGAATCCATGAGTTTATACTTATACAAGAAAATGGTGGGGAACTTTTTCTTACATTGGAATGTCAACTAATATTTACAGAAAGAATGATAGAATTAGGAAACTACAATGTGGTAACCATCACAGTAATAATTGTTTTAGGTAAGGAACATCAGTAGATGATAAAACTAGTGGGAGAAAGTTTGAAGAGTAACAGGATATTTACACGTTACCAAAGTATCTATAAACAGATACTTTATTATAAAAGGAAAAATAGAATTTTACAGTGGAGTGGTATGGCAGACATGAATTTAATCAAGTAGTTGACATAATATGTATTGAGACAAATTGATATTTTGTGACTTCTGCTATGAGACAATGAGAAGATCACCATAACACTTCTGGGATATTTCTGACAAAAGTGAATAAAATCTATTCAATGATGAGGAAACTTAAGACAAATTCAAATTGATGGGCATTTTAGAAAAATAAATTTCCTGTACTTATCAAAAACTCAGTCATTAAAGGTAAAGTGAAATTTAACAAAAGTTCAAATTAAATGAGTTCTGCATAATATGAGAGGAACATAATAACTGAATGCAACTCACAATCTGTGTTTCTATAAAGAAAATTATTGAAATAGTCATTAAAATTTCAATAATGTTTATAAATTAACTAATAGTGTTGTATCAGTGTTAGTTTTCTTATTTTTATAACTGCATTGTGATTATGTGAGGGAATATCCTTGTTAATTGAGGAACACTATCTCTGCAACTTATTTTGAAAGGGTATGCAGATGCATAATAGGTATATCTACCTTCCCACGGGAAGAGACAAGTCTAAGGCAAATGTAGGAAAATATTAACATTTGAAGAATCTGTGTGAAGAGTATACTGGAATTCTTTATACTAGTCTTCTAATTTCTATGTATGAAATTATGTAAAATGAAAAAAGTTGCATAACCTATTATACATCATTTATTTCCCCAAATTTTCCAGTTTATTTGGCTTTTAACATTGTTATGATTATTATTTATCTATGGAGCTTTTCTCTATACATTTGGCTTGGCTATTATGCTTTTCGAGTAATTTCCAGATTGCTTAGAAATTCTTCTTCCACCTAAGGTCAGATAAGTAATTACCTACTTTTATATATACCATTCTTATTAAAATCAAGACATCTTGATTGTAAGATTCACAATTATTTTGTGCACCACTAAGAAATAAAACTATGACATGCCATTCATTGTAATGTGTATCATTATTTTAATGATATTAAAATGTTGAAATACACAGATGTTAGAACCAACAAAATACAGCATTTCCTTAATTATTTTGGAAACATTCAACTCTGAAATTCATCTAAAATGTATTTTGGCATTTGTTATTACAGATTAATCTGAGGCTCCTTTATCATCCAATTATATATTTTTCTAATATCTTCTACTGCTTTTCCACTTACTGAATCTGCCTTTGTCTTTTCATAGAGAAATGTAAACTATTAATCTTGTTATTGAGACTCAAATATTAATCTTACTTTTGCCAATTAGTATAATGATCTATGTTTTTTGTTTTTTTTTTTCTTGTGGTACGCAGGCCTCTCACTGTTGTGGCCTCTCCCGTTGAGGAACACAGGCTCCGGACATGCAGGCTCAGCGGCCATGGCTCACGGGTCCAGCCGCTCCGCAGCATGTGGGATCTTCCCAGACCGGGGCACGAACCCGCATCCCCTGCATCGGCGGGCGGACTCACAACCACTGCGCCACCAGGGAAGCCTCACAATGAATATTTGATGTGGAATTCTGATTATTGTATACTCATCTCTCTAGGAAGCCCAGGACAAGTCTCACTTGCTGTTACAGTCCTAATGTGGTGCCACATTCTTCCTCAGAATTTGTTAGAATGATCAGAGACACACTTGATTCTGATCAACTTTCCACCCAACTACTAAGGTAGTGCCATTGGATGGAATACTGAGCCCCTCTGGAAAATTCTTCTTTTACTACTTCCATTATTCATACTTTCAAGCAATTTCCTGAAGAAGAGGCACGACTCTTCTAAACTATTGAGCCAATAAGAGAAATCTGGTGTATTAGTATTGCAGCTCTACCTCATCATTATAGTAAGTCAAGGAGGGAAGGAACCAGTTAATTTCTGAGGATGCGACTTTGTCTGCAGAGAAGTTCCTTATTTTTGAAGCAGTATTCCTCACTCATGGGTTTCTACACCTATATAAAATATTAAGAAATAAAACTGTCATTAATAACAGCAATAGAAAATGACAACAACATGAAATATGCTAATAATAAAGACTGAGTCATCATCACAACCTCTCATACGAGATAGATTCATGTGGCTCACATACCAGTTTCAATGTTCTTAATGAGTTAGGGGACACGGTCATCTGCTGAGGAAGCAAAGGCAAGTGTTGGGTATGGGGAGAGTAACAGAGTTTTGTAAAGCCTGTAAAAAGACAAAATGAGTGGATAAATGAACTGCAGAATAATATGAAGTTTGCAGTATTCAATTAAGAACACAGCTGACATTCAATTAAGAACATATAATGACACAAACCATATCTTTAAGGTAAAGTTGCTTCAGTACCCTTCAGCCCTGGTTTAGTCACATAAAAGGCAGACTTTTGTTTCCTTCCATATCAGAAATCCTTTTGACAACATGTGACTGTATCCTTGAATACTTCAAAATGGAAAGGAATTAATTTCATTGTTACAAAAACAATTTCATGGTTAAATTGTTCTTATTTTAGAATCTCATATATTGAGGCAAACTATTCTTTTTTTTAACGTCTTTATTGGAGTTTAAAATTTTATTTTATTGAAGTATAGTTGACTTACAATGTTGTGTTAGTTTCTGGTGTACAGCAAAGTGATTCAGATATATATACATATATATATATATTCTTTTTCATATTCTTTTCCATTATGGTTTATTACAGGATATTAAATATAGTTCCCTGTGCTATACAGTAGGACCTTGTTTTTTATCCATCATATATATATATATATATATATATATATATATATATATGTATAGTTTGCATCTGCTTACCCCAAACTCCCCATCCATCCCTCCCCAACCTCCCTCCCCCTTGGAAACCACAAGCCTGTTCTCTACGTCTGTGAGTCTGTTTTTGTTTCATAGATACTGTATGATATCACTTATATGTGGAATCTAAAATATGGCGCAAATGACTTATCTATGAAGCTATTCATTTTGTAAATTTTTATCTGTTGCTTCTAGATCTGCTCCCTTGGACATTCTCATTATTTCTTGATTACTTTTATATCAGCCTCTTCTGATAAGAAGATCTGGTTTACTTGTGAGCCCATCCCACCTCTGGGATGGCAGAGTCAGCAGTATTATAGGACCTACACTTGTCCTTGAAGGAACAGTGGGCTCTGCTTGTGGCTCTTCCTCCTTCGAAAAAAATTTAAGTATATAGTTTATTGTGATAAGTATCTAAACATATTTATCATTGTTTCTCATCTTTCCCAGTCAGCTTCTTTAATGTTTATTATATTCTTCCTCGATACAAAATTCTCAAGCTAAATTTTAAAAAATAATTTTCACACAAACAGAGGAAAAAGTGATGTTTCTAATAAAGTTTAGGAACAAACAAAAAGGAGTAGGAATGATAGCTCTAGGCAGGTTTAGTGCCTGCGGTTATTTCTTTAATTCTCAGATGTATATTTTTAAATTAACTGAATCATAAAATGAGCTGACGTCTTGAGAGGCAAAGGAAAAATACTTTTTATTGGCTAATATCTGAAAGAGATTTCTTATATTTTATATGCTTGCAATAATGAACCAAGCCTAGGAAATAGTGAGAAGGTAACATACAGAGGAGGCACAATGCATAAACAATACATAGTGTAAGCTCAAGGTCCATGTAGAAATTGTTTACAGTAATCCTGCTACAAACCCAACAAAAAAGAAACAGTTTAAATTTACATTACATTTAAGTTAATGTTGTTATACAGGGTCATTTAACAAAGAGTTATAGCCTCAAGGTATAGTGTTAGTCTATACTATTTAGTTATAATTTACTTACAAGAAAGATAAAGACTCCAGTGTATTTGCAAGATCAAGAGGATATATAGCACTAAGAGATACACATCTGGAGAGCCATAGAAGTAAGCTATTTGTACCTGAAGTTGAGATTTAGAGCACAGGCTGTGTTTATGAACATTTTTACCTTTCGAATTGGGCTGAACATACCAGAATTAATTGTACAGAGCTGAAGGAAACAGGGCATTGAAGTATTCCCTGCAGCGAAAAACTGGAGATCAGTGGCATTAAACCTAGAGCGTAAAAGCGTCTACTCTTTGTCTCCATATAATATTTTAAAGTAAACTTCACCTATTCCAATCAATTCACTGTCTGAAGAGGAGATTTGGGAGTATTATTCTCTTTTTTCTTCACTGAGTGAAATAGAAACTCAATTCCTTCAACCCAGCTTTCCTGGTCCATCATGAATGGATGCTGACAAACTTTCAAGCCATCATTCCAGCCCTTTGCCCACTATTCGCCTCCAACAAGTTGAGAGTACAGCCCAACTTAACCACTCAGCACCCAGCTCGTCATTCCTCCTGGACGGACCGCAGTTGGGTAAAACCCAGAAAACCGCGACACCCAACGTGAGATGGAAAATCTCCATGTTTCACAATGTTTTTGTTATTATTACTAAAGTTATTTGGACTGAACAAATCAAACGTCAAACATTTCAGAAGATTTAGGATAAGCTTTGATATGCCCTGTGCTTGGCATAGTTTTAGACCTAAATTTAAACATGTAAGGAATTTTCTCTCTCTCTCCTTCCCTACATACCCACCCACGCCCCCACACACACTTAAACGGAATTATCTAAATATTCATTATTAGACAGTTAGCCCTTTAAATTCCATATGTAAAATAAAATACTAGACAGTCATTAAAGATGAAGTGCAGCAACATTTAATTTTTTTTTTTTTTCTGTAATAAGTTCACTTAAATAATAAAAGTGTTTCTCTCTGGTTACAGTTTTTAAGGCATTTTATTTTAGAGAGATCAAATATCCTCCCTTCTTTTCTATATTGTAATAAGAAAGCTATAATTCATAATTAATATTAAAGTATGTGATGCTTTATATTGTTTACAACATAGAATATACATACATAGAAATGGATTAAATATAAAAATAATTATGGTCAAGGGTTTGTTAATTTCCCTTGTCTTTTTTCGAGTTTTGTTATTTTATTGGTCCAGAACTCTTTCCCCCATTCTTCTGGATATACTTTTCTTATGAGGAACACACCCTATCTGATTCAAGCTTTCCATCTCCAGGCACGAAGGTGGGATTATGAATTAAGCCTAAACAATTCTGGCTCCACGGGTTACTGTAAATCTGGGATTCCAGCAGCCCTCACTCTTGCCATGAGGAAATAAGCTTTCTTATAGAATTAGGTCAATTAGAAATATTCAGAGCCCCAAAATGAAGAAAGGGAAAGACGTGTCCCAAGCAACATTTTGAGCTATTGTATTAGCTGTGCCTAAAACCAGTCCACATCCCAGGAAGGTAAGTCAACTTGGGGCCTTTCACTTAAGTTGACCTGAGTTGAATTTGCATCATTTGCAACTGGAAGTCATTGCCCATCTCTTGTATTTAAGTATTTCAGTATTACATTGTTTTAGATCCATTGGAGATTAAATCTTTGATCCATATGCCATCACTGTAGAATAATAAATGAAGATAAATATGCTCTTAATTCTATTTCATTATTTTATATTTTGTTCTTTAAGCTAGCTTATGTGTAGTTTACTCCCTCATGTCCAATTTTGCTAAAGTTTCTCTGGTGTTCATTTTTTATCTTCTTTTTATAAAAACACTGATTTGAAAGGTTCATTCATCTCTCAAGCTGCTGAAATATTTCAAGTAATTTTTTTTTAGAGAGGACACATAGGTGTTACACTTTCTTAGTCCTTGCTTGTCTAAATTCCTTTGTTCCCACACATAAATGATACTCTGTCTGAGGATAGAATATTTGCTTCACAATATAAAAGCCTTTGAAGCTGTGGATATTAGGATTTTTGGAAGTCTGAAGGCAAACATTTTTCTTTTGTAAAAACCTATTTTTTCAGGGCTCTTGTAATTATTTCTTAATTACTTAATAGTTCTACATCTATTAATGGAATTTAATTTGTAATAAAGAATTACCTTAAAAGAAATTTCCAAACTTATCTGACTTCAATAGTGAATTCTATTAAGTCTTTAAATAGAAATAATAGTAATACTGCATTAGCTCTTCCACAGAATATGAGATAAGGAATCATACCTTCATACTTTTCTTTTAGAGTCATAAATAACATTGATATTAAAAAAAAGAAAACTGACAAGTACCGTATCTGATTCTGGCCATAATAAAGTATCTATCACCAGACAAGCCATTCTGCCTTTGAAAACTATGCACCTGGAGAGAATATGAAAGCAGTCTTTTCAGAGATTAGATAATGTGACCTCTGAGAAATGGGAAACAGGCAAGATATCAAAGTGGCATTCTGGCTAGAAGTACATTCCAAACTGAAGCCCAGGAAGGAAGGGCCTAACAGTAAAACAATCCTGCAGAGCTTAGGGGTAGAGAAGAGACCTCTGCGAGGTCTGAGCCACCGGCTTCTGTGCCGCCTTCACGGAGACAGGGCTACACAGAATTCACAGAGGTGTCACGAAGTCAGTGACTGCATGCTTAGCTGTCCATGAAAAGGGATGTTTTGTGACCTGGAAGAGAACAGTCACTAGGTAACTGTAAGGTGAACAGAAATTCCAAAGTTGGAAACTGCAGAGAAACAGAGGTGTGGGGCTTGGACCCTCAGAACGCCTTGTATCAGAGTAATACCAAGTCAAACTCGTGTGCTTTTCCTGCCAAGGCCTAAAAACAAGCATCAAAATGGTCAGTGGAGATTAACTGCCTTCCAAGAAAGAAAAAAAAATCAACATCTTTTAAAGGCATAAAACACAAATAAATCTCAGTTCTTTAAAACACTGTACCCAAAGTTGGGGCTAAATTATTACATACCAGGAAAAGAGCATATAAACAGACCCAGAAATGATAGCAATATTGAAATAGGCAGTTATTTTATTTTATTTTATATTTATTTATTTATACAGCAGGTTCTTATTAGTTATCCATTTTATACATATTAGTGTATATATGTCAATCCCAATCTCCCAGTTCATCACACCACCACCCACTCCCGCTTTCCGCCATTGGTGTCCATACATTTGTTCTCTATTTTAAAACATGTATTATATTCCTACTTACGGAAGTAAAGAAAATGACAAATATAATTAGTGAAGAGAGTATAATATCAGTAGGAAAATATTAGAACAATATTGAAATCCTTGAACTGGAAAGTAGAATATGTGGGAAAAAAATCATTCAGTGAGCTTAACAGCATATTGGAAACTGCAGATAAAAAGATTTAAGGGGATGAAGATAGCTAAAAAATAGTGAAGAAAATGAACAAAAACTGGACCACCTGAGGGCAATACCATTATCAAACATACATGCCGTTTGAGATTCAGAAGAAGACGAAAAAGAGAAACTGGGGTAGAAAAAAACCTGAATATGTAATAGGTGATATTTATTCCAAATTAGAGGAAAAAAAAGACACACACACACACACACACACACACACACACACACACATACAAGAGGCTCAACAAATCCCAATCTAGGAAAGGTCTCCAAAAACCAGACCAGGGCTCACTAGAGTAAAAGAAGACAATAACACAGAGGGAATAGTAATTTAAAATCCACTGATTCTCATTGAAAAGAATGCAGGTCAAAAAAAAAATGGAGTGAAGTAAGGGAAAAAAAATCTATTCAACTAGGATTTTTCCGTATAGAGAGAATATATTTTAAAACATGAAAATTAAGTAAAATGATTTTTTGATATACAAGATTTGAAAAGATATTTACCATGCAGATAGATGTTCAGCATAGAAAATTTTAAAGAGAGCTTTTTAGGTTGAAGGAAAATGATAAAAGATGAAAATTTAGATCTAAATAAAGGAATGAAGAGCACTGAATATGTACACATATTGATACAGAACAGTCTAATGTTCATATATCTTACATTCTCTACAGGAAAATAAATTGTTTAAAGGCAAATTAATAACCATATATTACAGAGTTTATAATACATGTAGATATAATACGTGTAATGACAATGACACAAAAGCCTAGTGGGGGTGGTTTTTACATTATATGTGAAGTGTTATAATACTAATTCATGAAAAACTGTCATAAATTTAGAACAATTAATACATATGCAAATACATTAAAACAGAAGAGATATAGCTAAAGTCCATTAGCTTTTAAAATAGAATACTATAAGTAATAACTCATTCAAAGAAACCAGGAAATAATAAAAAAATATATATATTAGACAAATTGAAAACAAGAAAGATGGTACATTTAAACCCATATAAACATATATGATTACATTATATGTAAAGAACAACTCAAAATAAATTGGAGATAATGTCAGACTGGATAAAAACAACAAGAAGACATACTTTTATTTGAAAGACAAAGATGGTTTAATATTTAAAGATGGAAAAAAAGATAAGCCACACTAATCCTAAGAAAGCTGTAGTGACTATGTTACTATTAGTAGATTTTGAGACAAGGAGTCTTACCATGGTTATGGTTTTCATCCTTCTTTAAGACATAGAACATATTTATAACTTGATTTATGTCCTTGTTTGTTAGTGTCGTTATATCTGTAGTTTCAGAATCTATTGATTGAATCATATCACCCTCATTCTTTGCATGCCTGTTAATTTTTGTTTGGAATCCAGAACTTGTAATAACTTCAAAATAACTTCTAGTGATGGAAAATAAATAATCTGAAATAAAATATATACTGGGTCTTTATTCCTGTCTTACCCCTAGGTTCTTCATGATCTTTTTTTTTTTTTTCCTTAGATTCCATATATATGTGTTAGCATACAGTATTTGTTTTTCTCTTTCTGACTTACTTCACTCTGTATGACAGACCCTAGGTCCATCCATCTCACTACAAATAACACAATTTCGTTTCTTTTTATGGCTGAGTAATATTCCATTGTATATATGTGCCACATCTTCTTTATCCATTCATCTGTTGATGGACACTTAGGTTGCTTCCATGTCCTGGCTATTGTAAATAGAGCTGCAATTAACATTTTGGTACATGACTCTTTTTGAATTATAGTTTTCTCAGGGTATATGCCCAGTAGTGGGATTGCTGGGTCATATGGTAGTTCTATTTTTAGTTGTTTAAGGAACCTCCGTACTGTTCTCCATAGTGGCTGTATCAATTTACATTCCCACCAACAGTGCAAGAGGGTTCCCTTTTCTCCAAACCCCCTCCAGCATTTATTGTTGTCATTTATTGTCCTCTTTATAGTGGCTATTGTACCATATGTGAGGTGGTATCTCATTGTGGTTTTGATTTGCATTTCCCTGATGATTAGTGATGTTGAGCATTTTTCATGTGTCAGCCATCTGTATGTCTTCCTTATAAAAATGTCTATTCAGATCCTCTGCCCATTTTTTAATTAGGTTATTTGATTTTTGGCATTATATGAGATATTTCTATATTTTTGTATATTAACCCCTTATCAGATATACTATTTGCAAATATCTTCTCTCAAAGTAGCTGGTCTTTTGTTTTGCTGATAGTTTCCATCATTTTAGTTTAATCTAGTCCCTTTTTTTGTTTGTTTGTTTTTCTTTTTGTTTTTTGTGGTACACAGGCCTCTCACTGTTGTGGCCTCTCCCATTGTGGAGCACAGGCTCCGGATGCGCAGGCTCAGTGGCCATGGCTCACGGGCCCAGCCGCTCCGCGGCATGTGGGATCTTCCCGGACCGGGACACGAACCCGTGTCCCCTGCATCGGCAGGCGGACTCTCAACCACTGCACCACCAGGGAAGCCCAATCTAGTCCCTTTTGTTTATTTTTGCTTTTGTCTCTCTTACCTGAGGAGACATAGCCAATAAAATATTACTAAGATCAGTGTCAAAGAGTGTATTGACTGTGTTTTCTTATAGGGACTGTGTGGCTTAAGGTCTTACTTTGAGTCTTTAATCTATTTTGAATTTATTTTTGTTCATGGTGTGAGTGAGTAGTCCAGTTTGATTCTTTTGCATGTAGCTGTACAGTTTTCTCAACACCACTTATTGAAGAGATTGTCTTTTCCCTATTGTGTATTCTTGTCTCCTTTGTCCTAAATTGATTGCCCATTAAATGGGGGTTCATTTCTGGGCTTTTTATTCTGTTTCATTGGTCTATGTGCCTGTGTTTGTGCCAGTGCCATACTGTTTTGATTGTTTCATAGCTTTGTGGTATAGTTTGAAATCAGGGAGTATGATACCTCCAGCTTTGTTTTTCTTTCTCATAATTGATTTGAGTACTTAGGAACTTTTGTGTTTCCATACAAATTTTAGAATTGTATATTCTAGTTCTGTGAAAAATACCATTGGCATTTTTACAGGGATTTCTTTGAATTTGTAGATTGCCTTGGGTAGTATAGTCATTTTAACAATATTAATTCTTTTAATCCAAGTACACACTGTGTCTTTCCATTTGTTTATGTTTTCTTCAATTTTTTTCAACAGCATCTTATAGCTTTTTGAGTACAGGTCTTGTACTTCCTTGGTTAGACTTATTCCTAAGCACTCTATTCTTGTAAATGGGATTGTCTTCTTAATTTCTCTTTCTGTTAATTTGTTGTTAGTGTATAGAGATGTAACAGATTTCTGTTTATTAGATTGGTATCCTGCACCTTTACCAAATCCATTGATGAGCTCTAATAGTTTTTTGTAGTTTCTTTAATATTTTCTATGTATGTATCATGTCATCTGCTAACAGTGACAGTTTTACTTCTTCTTTCCAACTTGTATTCTTTTATTTATTTTTCTTATTTGATTAGTGTAGCTTATACTTTCAATATTAAGTTGAGTAAAAGCGTTGAGATGGACATCCTTGTCTTGCTTCTGATCTTAGAGGAAATGCTTTCAGCTTTTCACCATTGAGTATAAAGTTAGCTGTGGGGTTATCATATATGACCTTTAGTATGTTGAGAAATGTTCCTCTATACCCATCTTGTTGAGAGTTTTTATCATAAATTATTGTTGAATTTTGTCAAAGGCTTTTTCCACATCTAATGAGATGAACATATGATTTTTGTTTTTCACTTTGTTAATGTTATCACATTGATTGATTTGCGGATATTGAACCATCCTTACATCCCTGGGATAAACCTCACTTGGTCATAGGTGTATGATCCTTTTACTGTATTGTTGAATTTGGTTTACTATCATTTTGTTGAAGATTTTTGCATCTATGTTCATCAGTGATACTGGCCTATAATTTTCTTTTTTTGTGATATCTTTTTCTGGTTTTGGTGTCAGGGTGATGCTGCCCTTAGAGAATGAGTTTGGAAGCCTTCCTTTCTCTGCAAATATTTGGAATAGTTTCAGAAGGATAGGTGTTACTTATTCTCTAATGTTTGGAATAATTCCCCAGTAAAGTCCTCCAGTCCTGAACTTTTGTTTGCAGGGACTTCTTTTTTTTTTTTTTTTTTATTACAGATTCTATTTTATTTTGAGCGATTGGTCCATTAAAATTATCTGTTTCTTCTTGACTCAATTTTGGTAGGCTGTATGTTTCTAGAAAAATTTCCAATATTTTGGACAACCTAGAAGAAAGTGGGATGTTAAAGTCCCATACTATTATCATGTTACTGTCAATATCTCTCTTTATCTCTCTTAATATTTGCTTTATGTATTTAGGTGCTCTTATGTTAGGTACATATATATTTATGACTTTTATATCTTCTTTTTGGATTGATTCTTTGATCATTATACAATGTCCTTCTTTTTCTCTTCTTACAGTCTTTGTAGACTGTATAGGCGTTGTCTTTTCAAAATTATTTATAGAAATTATGAGGCCTAGGATATTATTTTCTTAAAGAGAGAGTATTGTGTATTCCTGGTACCTTGTTACTAGCAATCTTAGGCCAACTCAATTAATTTTATTTTGGGGATCAAAATAATTCAGAATTGGGTTATAGTCCCTTTGACAATATATTCCCCAGAGGTTTCCAGCTCTCCCCTATATTCTCAGATATCAAGCCAAGTGTAAAAGTGCTCTAGTTAGGAAACTGACTGACCTGCTTTAGCCACTCCTCTTCACTCAGTAACTCTTCCCCATCCAGATAATGATCTCTATAATAATTCATTATTTATCCATGCATATTTTTACTCTTTAAATATTTTGATCAATTTCCTCAGCAGAGGAGTTGCTACGGTTTCTCTAGTCTGCTGTTATCAACAAGGCCAATATCTCCAATTGTGCTCCTAATTACTTTTTGAATGTGTCACTTTGAATTTTGAATATGCCATTCATCTTTAATAATAAAAGCAAAGGGATAATATATTTGTTTATCATGGAAGTCATGTTTTCTTTTTAGTCTGGATCATATAGGCAAACATGAGATTCCCAGAGAAACATAGAATATCAATTTCAATCTTCTCTGAGTCTCAGCTTTTATCACTCTCCTCTCCCAAAGCATTGTTCTCTACTAAGGCATGGGCAGGGAGTGGGTTGGTGGATATCAAATATCTCAGACAATAGCTTATTTCACAAAGACTAACATTTCTTTTTTTTTTTTTTTTTTTCAGTACGCGGGCCTCTCACTATTGTGGCCTTTCCCGTTGCGGAGCACAGGCTCCGGACGCGCAGGCTCAGCGGTCATGACTCACGGGCTTAGCTGCTCCATGGCATGTGGTTTCTTCCCGGACCGGGGCAAGAACCCGTGTTCTCTGCATCGGCAGGCAAACTCTCAACCACTGCGCCACCAGGGAAACCCAAAGAGTAACATTTCTAAGAAATAGGTAATAATGAGTCACAAGGGAAATAAGCCATGAATGTGAAAAGGCAATTAATTTAAAGAGTCTCCCTCACAAGATAATATTGCAAGATATCAATAGGTTCATTTTCCCTAACAAAATACAATGCTTTCATTAATTATCTCTAGATGGTAGAATTATTATAATTTAGCTTCTTTACGCTCTGAATTTTCTACATAGCACTCATTTTATTTTATAATAAAAATTGATTTTTTATAAATTATCTTATGATTTAAAAATATTTCTTGTCAGAAAAGAGCAACGATAAAATATTTTCCTTTCTTTAATATGTAATTTGAAATTACTCTGCTTGTAAATTTCTTAGGCCTTTCTAATTTTAATATAAGAGAAATATTAACTAAAGATATGTAATATACTTTTTCATTTGAAATAAGGTTTTTTCAGGAAACACTTTCAAATGGACTGTCCCTCTGGTTAAACATTGTTTCTAACATTGAACTGTTAAACATATTTCATAACTATTTGGCCTGCTAGTCCTTCACTTTAAAGATCAAAAGCTTTATATTACTAATGCCATAGTACTTACAAGATATTCACATCTGCTACTGCTATTAATTGATTGATCACCTGTCATGATTAACTCAATATTGACCTAAATAACCATTAGCATTTAAGAAACTCTGTCAATAAAGAATTGATGAGATCAAATGTTTTCAGAATCTTAGGGGTCAAGATTCATTTGTCTTATGACTTCATAATTTTTGTTGCACACTCCAGTATCATCATTGTCAATTGCACTGCATTTTGCTTATTTGTTTATCTTTGCTCCCAGAAGATTGAATCTGATCATTTCTTATGTAATTTTGGGAACTTTGAGTTCATGTAAATGTTCCAGAGAAGAAAATCTCCTTGATTTTCTTAGTAAACAAGTTACTTTCTTTGCTGTTGGTTTTGTATACATTCCAACACTTTCTATGCCTAGATAAAAGTATTTCTGTGTTGATTCATTTTTTTGTGTGTGAAAATGAATATCATCTTCAGTGGTTGCTGTTTTGACTTAGTTAACCCTAGCTGATTTCCTTCCATGTATTCCAGGATTTTTCATGTTTGGAGAAGCATCTAGAGGTTGGATCCCTCTTTGTCACATAGTAAAGAGTCAGACACAGTGTGCCAGAGGCTACCAGAGCATGGGATGACTATTATTGAAAAGCAGTCAGACCTGCAGTCTCTAATTCATCCCAAGCTAGGAAACTTGTGAAAAAGTTGAAAATTCTCATGGAGACCTTTCTAAGAAATTACTGACTAAATACCTTGGAAAATAAACAAACAAACAGCAACAAAAACAACAAAACATTGCCGTATTTTATTTTTCTTTTTCTGCCTTGTGAATGTATTTATATGAAAAGTCATTCAGCAAATTATTTTTAATGAAAGAATTTTCCTTTGTGACCCATATATTTCCAGAGAGCTCATTGCCTATGAATTTAAAGGATTTCTGCAAGATATGGAGGATTGTGTGATTTTAGAAGCTGTAAACTTGACCTCACTTTTTACACCTAGCCATTCTAGAAAAAGGATACCACTGATCACCAAGAATGTATAGAAATGATTACCTCATCATGACAGTATTGAAGATTACAAGCTAGTCATTGTGCAAAATGTCTCATGTTTTTCATTTCAAATGTTTTCTCATGATTTGACTCACCATTGGAACTGGGCAAGAATATCACATATAGGACACTATGATCTTTTCATGTGTTCTATCTGGTAACACAAAAATTTGATTTGTCTCATAATTTGTAATATTAAGTTATTTGAAGGCTGAAAATTATGCTTGAAATACTAAAGAAATTAAGAGAAAGATGTAGGCAGTATTTGGGGCCATATTTCCTCTAGAAGTTTCTGACAATTCTAGTATTGCCTGTTGGCTTCTTCTTCCAGTAGAGGTGCTAAAAAGCTGCAAAGCTGAGCAAAAATGTGAACCCGGTCTTGGGACTAATGTGGCAAAAAGTGATCTCTACAAAGAAGGAGAGGTGCCCTGGCATCCTAATCCAACACTGAATTACATCAACAAGGCAGCTTCTAGGCAAATCAATCCCTGATTTGATTAATCTTGTTTTATAGAAGACAAATGCTTATGTATGTAAAAACCTGAAAAACAATTTCCATATAAATTATTAGAAGATATCACTAGTTGTCAAGGTTATTGAATAAAAGGTCAAAATACATGAGTTAATTCTGTATTGTAAAAATACAGAAGTAGTATTATACTAGTAAAAGCAGTATAATATTTTAAAAATAACTTTTAATATGAAGACTCAAAATTATAAAGAAGTCAATTCTCCCCAGACTGATTTAAATTGATTAAAATTGACAAAGAAATTCTAACTTTATAGGGAAATAAAATGTCAAAGAGTAGCCAAGACATTCTATCATCTTCGAATACTGGTTTTCATTTCTCTTGTGTAAATAGCTGGAAGTGTGATTGCTAGGTTATATAATAAGTGTGTTTCATTTTCTAAGAAATGGCCTAACTTTGTTTCAAAGCAGCTGCACCATTTTGCAATCTCATTTGCAGTGTCTAAAAATTACTCCACATCTATGCCAAAGCTCAATATTTTCAGTGTTTTTTTTTTAATCCATTCTAATATATGAGTAGTGGTATCCCACTGTGGTTTTAATATGCATTTCTCTAATGCCAGGAAAGTACTTGCAAAAGCACTTCATAGAAACTTGAATCTGACATAAACTTGCTTAATGCACTAAGAAATGACTGAGGGAAGATGCCTGGTAGTAACCATCACCTGAATTTAATTGTAAATGTCAGATTTAAAAAGAAGTAGATTTGGAATGTAAGAATAGTATTTAAATGTTTTATGATTTAATGAAACAAAAAAAGTTAAAATTGGAAAAAAAAAGTGATAGAAAGATAAATGTTGTATTAATTTATGGTAGAGCCTCTAAATAATATTATTTGTTATATTGTAAGCTTCAAGTAATATTATTAAAGTAATTAAACAAATAGTAGAAACTAAAATAAGCAAAAATAGAGTTCAGTACATTATCAAAAGTAGCAAAGTTTTCCATTTGCACAAAAATGTGAAGCTTCATATGTACCAAAAGGAATAATGAATAAAATTTAAGAAAAGTAAATCACATAAAGAAAAAGTACAATAAATATTATAAAATACACAGTATACTTTGGATAAACACAGTATAAATTTCATAAAGCAAAAACAGCTAACTAAAATATAGAAGACATAAACAATAAAAATCTGTAAGATAGATCTTATGTATACATATATATGTATACGTATGTATATATGATTTTCATATCCTAATAATAGTGAATGCACCTTTTTTTTTTAAAGAAAACTTTTCAACATTTCCATAGAACACAAGAATTTTTGGTAGTTAATTTTCATGCAGAAAACCTCATTAAATTCTATGGGATAGAAAATACGAATATCCCATGCAATACAACCATGGAGTAATAACAAAAATCAACAAAAATGTCACATATATTTGAAAATTTTATAACTCTATTAATCAATGTTTGATTCTAAATATATAAAAGTTCATATCTTCATATTTTCTTAAAACAGCAATAATAATGCACTCACAAATCAAAATTTATGCATTAAAATGAAGCAGCTCCAGAAGAAATCATAGCCTTAGATACTTATAAGAATACAACTGAAATAATGAAAATAAAAAAAAATAAATGCCCAATTCAAAAAGCATGGGAACTGAAAGAAAAAAGTAAATTAAAGAAGGAAAGACATTATAAAGGCAACATCTATAATTAATGCAGAAAAGAGGAAAATCAGAGAACTGCAAAATAAATCATAATGCTGATCCTTTAACTTTAAACAACGTGGATAAACTATTACATATATAATAAATAAAAAATGAGAAAACATAAATATGTAAAGCTAGCATACGTGGGAATAATGATTTAAACAGAAAAATATTTAAATATGAGATTAATTTGAGTAACTCTTTGGAAATCAATTTGGAAACCCAGGTGATATGGATAATTTCTGAGGAAATTATACTATGTTACAACTGAAAAAAAATAAAAGAAAAACTCATCCAAACTTATCCAAGAGCCTCCACAAACAATCAGCAAGCACAGGGTTTTTACACAAGTGTTCTATAAATCCTTCTAAGGCAGAGTTTCTAATAATTCACAAATTGTTCCAGAGAAGAAGAAGAAAAATTCAATTTCTTGCCATGAAGAGAGGATACCATTGACATTCCAACCTGATAACCATAGCAAAAATAAAGATTTCATATCGGTATAAAAATGTAAAATCCCTAAGTAAAATATTTGCAAACAGAATTCAACTGCATGGTAAACAGATAACACACCAATATGAAGAAGGATTTATTTCAGAAATGTAAAATTGGCTCATTGCTAGGACACCATTGTTATGATTCAACATATTAATTCATCTTAGAAAAAAATGGTAGGGTTTTCCCCATAGTTGTTAAAAATGCTGTCAAAACTTTAAACATTCATTCATATTCAAAATACTCAATAAAATTGATTGATATACCTTTAACATATAAAATACATATATATACCTAGCTCAAAAGCCAGCAATTTATTTAATGTGAAAATGCTAGAGACTTTTTCACTTAGATGTGAAGAAAAGAAAAGCAACTATGTCGAGTATGATTTAACATTTTGGAAAATGTAGCTACTATATTCAAATATGAGAAAAACAATTAGAGTTATAAAAATTAGAATCAAATGTTTAAAATATTCTATTGAGTAATTATACAATAATACGACTGGAAAAATACCTAGAAAACCAATATTAAAACTACTCACAAGTTACTAATTTGTGGATTTTTCTTAATTCTAGACCCAAAGCTGCAAGCAAATATGAGAAATAAAGTTGTAGCTTTCCAACTTCTCTGAGAAGGAAGGGAGAAATGGAAATTGAGAAAGACAATCCACAATATCTAGAATATCAAGAATAAAAACTTCATATTAAATGCAGACATGTAAGCACACAAAAAGGCAGAGAGCCACATTTTCCATAGAATCTTTAAAATTAAACTATTTAAATAATTGGAGTTTTCAAAAATAATTGAATAAACTTTCTACAATAATGAAAAAAAACACTCACAAATTTTTAAAAAATCAGCAAAAAAAGCAATAGCCTTCATATGTTCAAAATAAAATCTTAATTCATTGACATAAAGCAAGAGGAAATCACTTGTTTCTTTTTTGGGGGGGTACGCGGGCCTCTCACTGTTGCGGCCTCTCCCGTTGCGGAGCACAGGCTCCGGAGGCACAGGCCCAGCAGCCATGGCTCACAGGCCCAGCCACGGTATGTGGGGTCCTCCCGGAGCAGGGCACGAACCCACATCCCCTGCATCGGCAGGCGGACTCTCAACCACTGCGCCACCAGGGAAGCCCTGGAAATAAGTTTTATTATGGAAACGAAAAAAGTACAATAACAGGAGGCATGAAACATGACAAGATATGTGCAAACATTCCCAAAAGGAAAAAAAAAACTTGAATGATAGCACATACTTCATGGATTAGATGACTCAGTCTCATAAGGACATGACATTTTGAAAGAAAAGAAAAATGTTAATTTCAGTGATCTAAATTTCCACCTTAAGGAGCTAGAAAAAGAAGTTGAAATTAAACCAGAAGATCCTCTCGTAGAAACTCCAGAAAGGAGCACAGCCATACCAACACCTTGATTTTAACCCAGTGAGACCTGTTTTGAATTTCTGGCTTATGTAATTTTAGGATAAGTTTCAAAGCTGCTAAATGGCAATTTGTTATGTATCAATTGAAAACTGATACAAACATCTATGACATCTACTTGTCGTACTATCATACTTGAATGTTACATGTTGAACACATGTCACTAAGATTAGGGGCAATGTAAGGATGTCTACTTTCATCATTTTATTAAATATTTTATGAAATGCTAACAAAATGCAATTAGACAAGGAAAATAAATATCTACATTGAAAAGAAAAAAATATAAAACTGTCTTCATTCAGAGAGAAAAAAAGATGGAAAACAGCAACTGTATTTCTAATACGAGTTTCCAATTGTTGGAAAAATAAAATTTGAAAGAATATCATTTAGAAAATGACAGGGCAAGATACTGGCTCATATTGACAGTATATACACATGTTAAAGGACTTCTATTCAGAATATATAAAGACCTGTTACAATTTAGTAAAAAGAAAAAGAACCCCAATATGAGTTTTAATTATTTATTTAATTGTTGTATTTGGGATTCACATTTTTAATGAACAAATACTATATAAAATGAGATATATAAATTCAAATAAAATATAAAAATGGGAATTGTAAATTAAAAGGAGAATGAGACACCATCACAGATTGGCTAAAATAAAGACTGGAGTCCATGGCCAGAAATGATGGAGTAACTGGAACTCCCCTACATTGTTGATGATAGTATAAAATTACACAACTACTTTAAAAAGCAACTTGGCCATGGTTTATACAATTAAACATAAAGTTACCTAATGACCCAGCTATTCTACTTGTCACTTATCACAGATAAATGAAAGCACATGATTCCAAAATGTAGCTTTATTGATAATAGTCATATGCTTAGAACAAATGAGTATCCATCAATAGAAGAATGGATAAATATGCTGTGTTATAACCACACAGTGGAACACTCCTCAGCATTAAAACAGGTAACAGCATGGATGAATTTCAATGACATTACAGTGACAAAAAGGAACCAGACACGAAACGATGACTGTTTCTCCTTGTTCAAGTGTTAGAATGTACAGCTGGAACTCACTCAAAATCATGTTGTGTATGGCTGTGTCTCCTCTCTACTCCATCCCTATGTTATAGCTCATCACAATGTGTGTGGTGCCTCTCCAGACTGTGTTTCTTGTCACTGACAAATTCCTTTTTGCAACGTAAGGCAGCATTCACAGTTATTGAGGATTAGGGTGTTTGCATCTCTGTGACACCATTTGTTTGATTGTATTTGTACAAAATTCAAGAACAAGCAAAACCTAACCTGCAGTGACAGCCTACGGTTGTGTCTGCTGCTGGGAGTGGGGAGATTAACCACATAGAGGCATGAGGCAATTTTCTGGTGTGAAGGAAATGTTCTACATCTGGTTTTGATGATCATTTCCAGGTGATTATATTTGTCAAAGCAGATCAAAATGGACTGTGCACTTAAATTTTTCACAATGATAGCTCAATAAGTTTGATTTAAGATAAAGTCATAAGGGCTTCCCTTGTGGCACAGTGGTTAAGAATCTACCTGCTAATGCAGGGGACACAGGTTTGAGCCCTGGTCCAGGAAGGTCCCACATGCCACGGAACAGCTAAGCCTGTGCTCCACAACTACTGAGCCTGTGCTCTAGAGCCCACGAGCCACAACTGCTGAAGCCTGCACACCTAGAGGCCATGCTCTGTAACAAGAGAGGCCACGACAGTGAGAAGCTTGCTCACCACAACAAAGAGTAGCCCCTGCTCACTGCAACTAGAGAAAGCCTGCACCTAGCAACAAAGACCCAATGCAGCCAAAAATTAATTAATTAATTAATTAAAAAAAATAAAGTCATAAGTAAAAATCAGTAGCATTTATATATGCAAACAATAAATTGATTATATAAAGGGAGGGAAAATACTGTTTCATTGTGGTAACAAAAATTAAAAATACCTAGGAAAGCAGCATAATAAGAAATGTGAAAAATATCTATAAGGAACATTTTTAAATATCCTTGAGAGACACAAAAGTAGGTTAGAGCCAAATGAAAAAACATCTCATTCTTCGATAGGATGAGTCAACTTTATAAAGATGTCTGTTCTCTTTTTGTGAAACTATATATTTTATATATTGATAATTATATTAAAAAACTATAAAACTTCTTTTCTAGAGCTAGATAAATTTATTTTAGAGATGATATGGCTAAGCAAACCCACAAAAGTATGCAGGGTAATTCAGAAAAGGAAAAGAAAACAAAACAAATCTGTAGAAAAATTTTGAAGTTTACATAGTAAGTTTGTCTTAAATTTTATAAATATCATAATTCTGAAACTATTTTTGCATGTATTGTAGGATACAGCAAAGGAGTAAAATTATTGCTAGTTTTTGTAACCAATTATGAGAGAAGGGAAAAACAAATATAGGGTGGGGAAATCTGAGGACAAATCCAATTGTGTTAGATTTGAATTCAAGGTGTTAGAATGAATGCATGGCTTTTAAATATATCTCTTAATGTTGTCTACTAAAAGTGCTCAAAAGCAATGATAGCCAATTAGTGATGAGAACAACTAGAGATTAGATTGTAATTCTCTTTCTATTTAAAAGGAACTGAGACTCCATGGAGAAATGTCTAACTACAGGTTCCAGGTAGAAATATAACAGTGTGAGTGCAGGACATTTTGTCGTTTCAGAAAGCAAGAGTAAAAAAAATTTTTCTTCACAGAATAATGCAAGCCAATAAATGTGGTATAATTTAATGAATCAGAAAAACAATGACTTTTACACATGCTATTTAATAATTGATTCAGGCAATTGTGATTATTGAATAAACCTCTGGAAAAAATGAAGAGAATTTATGAAGTCAAATATGACCAATACCAGTAATAAAAAAAGAATATCAAAATTTAATTCAGAGATTTAAAAGGAAATAAGAGAATATTATCAACAAATTTATGCAAATAAAATTTATTTTTTATTTCATTTTGAAGTATAGTTGACTTACAATAATATATTATCAGTAGTTTCAGCTGTACAGCATAGTGATTCAGTATTTTTACAGATTATACTCCATTAAATATTTTAATAAGATAATGGTTATAAATCCCTGTGCTGTACAATATATCCTTGTTGCTTATCTATTTTATCATAGTAGTTTGTGTCTCTGAATCCCATACCCCTAACTTGACCCTCCCCCCCTTCTTCTCCCCTGTGGTAACCACTAGTTTGTTTTCTGTATCTATGATTCTGTTTCTGTTTTGCTATATTCATGTTTATTTATTTTTTTGGATTCCACATATAAGTTATATCATACAGCATTTGTCTTACACTGTCTGACTTATTTTACTGAGCTTAATATTCTCTAGGTCCATCCACCTTGCTGCAAATGCCAGGATTTTATTCTTGTTTATGGCTGCATAATATTTCATTATATATATCTATCACATCTTTATCCATTTGTCTGTTGTTGGACACTTGGTTTGCTTCCATAGCTTTGCTATTATAAATTATGCTGCTATGAACATTGGGGTGTGTGTATCTTTTCAAATTGGAGTGTTTATTTTTTCTGATTAAATACTCAGGAGTGAAATTGCTGGATCATATGGTAGTTCTATTTTTAGTTTTTTGAGGAATCTCCATACAATATTCCATAGTTGTTGCACCAATTTACATTCTTACCAAGAGTTTACAAAGTGTTTCCTTTTCTCCACATCCTCACCAACATTTGTAATTTGTAGACTCTGATGATTGTTATTCCATCAGGTATGAGGTGATTTCTCATTATTGTTTTGATTTGCATTTCTCTAATGGTTAGTGATGTGGCACATCCTTTCATGTGTCTGTTAGTCATCTGTATGTCTTCTTTAGCAAAATGTATATTTAGGTCTTCTCATTTTTTGACTGGGCTGTTGTTGTTGTTGTTGTTGTTTGATATTGAGTTGTATGAGCTGTTTATACATTTTGGATACTAACACCTTGTCAGTCGTATCATTTGCATATATTTTCTCCCATTCAGTAGGTTGTCGTTTTGTGGATGACTTCCATTTCTGTGTAAAAACTGTTAAGTTTATTTAAGTTCTGTTCATTATTTTTGCTTTTATTTATTTTGCCTTATGAGACAGATGCAAAAATGAATTGATCTGGTTTATGTCAAAGAGTATTCTGTGTATATTATTTTCTAGTAATTTTATTATTTACGGTCTTAGATTTGGTTCCTTAATCTGCTTTGAGCTTATTTTTCTGTATGGTGTGAGGAAATGTTCTAATCTTATTCTTACATGGAGCTGTCCAGTTTTCCCAGCACCACTCATTGAAGAGACTATCTTTTCTCCATTGTATCAATATATTCTTGCCTCCTTTGTCATAAATTAATTGACCATGGGTGCATAGGTTTATTTCTGGGCTCTCTATTCTGTTACTTTGATCTTTGTGTCTGTTTTTGTGCCAGTACCATGCTGTTTTGATTCCTGCAGTTTTTACTATAGTTTTACATCTGGGATAATAACTCTAGCTTTATTGTTTTTTCTCAAGATTGCTTTGGCAATTTGGGGTCTTATGAACCCATGTGGTTCCATGTGAGTTTAGGATTATTTGTTATAGTTCTATGAAAAAAATCATGAACATTTTGATAGGTAGTGCATTAAATCTATAGATTGCTTTGTGTAGTATAGCCAATTTAACAATAATAATTCTTCCAATCCAAGAGCATGAGATATCTTTCCATTTATTTGTATCATCTTCAATACCCTTTATAATTTTTTTATAGTTTTCAAAGTATAGGTCTTTCACCACATTGGTTAAATTTATTCCTAGGGGTTTTTTTCCCAACATTTTGATGAGATTTTAAATAGATTATTTTTTTAACTGTGTCTTTCTGATAGTTCATTATTAGTTTCTAGAAAAGCAACAGATTTTTGTATATTAATTTTGTATGTAGCAACTTGCTGAATTCATTTGTTAGTTCTAATTGGTTTTGGGTGGAGATTTAACTGTATTTTATCTATAAAGTATTATGTGATCTGCAAATATTGACAGTTTTACCTCTACCTTTTCAATCTGGATGCCTTTTATTTATTTTTCTTGTCTGATTTCTGTGGCTAGGACTTCCAATACTTTGTTGAATAGAAGCAGTGAGAGTGGGCATCCATATTTTATTCCTGATTTTAGAGGAAAGGTTTTCAGCTTTTCACCATTGCATATGGTGTTTGCTGTGGATTTTTCATAAATTGCCTTTGTAACTTTGAGACATGTTCCCTCTATATCCACTTTGATAAGAGTTTTTATTATAAATGTATGTTGAATTTTGTCAAATGTGTTTTCTGCAACTATTGAGATAATCTTGCAATTTTTACCCTTCTTTTTGTTTAGTGTGGTGTATCACAGTGATCAATTTGAGAATGTTGAACTAAATTGCATGCCTGGCATAAATCCAATTTAATTATAGTGTGTGATCCTTTTCATATATTGCTGGATTTTGTTTGCTAATCTTTTGTTGAGAATATTTGCATATATTCATCAAAGTTATTGGACTGTAATTTTCTTTTTTTATAATGTCTTTTGGTGTTTTTGTGATCAGTGTAATGTCCTCTTCAATTTTTTTGGAATAATTTGAGAAGGATAGGTATTAGTTCTTCTTTGTTTGTTTGGCAGAATTCCCCTGTGAGTGGGAATTGTCTGGTCCTAGACTTTTCTTGCTGGGAGTTCTTTTTTTATTATTATTATGAACTGAATTTTCTTTTTTTTTTTTTTTGAATTTTCTTATTAATGATTAGTCTGTTCAAATTGTCTGTTTTTTTCTTGATTCAGTCTTGTCTGTTTGTTTCTAAAAATTTGTCCATTTTTTCTAGGATGACAATTCGTTAGCATATAACTGTTGATAGTGTTCTCTTATGACTTTATGTATCTCTGTGGTATTGGTTGTTATTTCTTCTCCTTCATTTCTTATTTTATTTGTGTTCTCTCTCTTTTCTTTAGTAAGACTGGCTAAAAGTTTTTCCATTTTTTTAGCTTTTAAAAAACTCTTAGTTTCATTGATATTTTCTTTTTTTTGCGGTACGTGGGCCTCTCACTGTTATGGCCTCTCCTGTTGCAGAGCACAGGCTCTGGACACACAGGCTCAGCGGCCATGGCTCAAGGGCCTAGCTGCTTCACAGCATGTGGGATCTTCCCAGACTGGGGCATGAACCCTTGTCCCCTGAATCAGCAGGCGGACTCACAACCACTGTTCCACTAGGGAAGCCCAATCTTTTCTATTTTTTTGTGTCTACGTTATTTACTTTGATTTTATTATTACCTTTCTTCCTCTGACTTTGGGGCTTTGTTTGTTCTTCTTTACATAATTATTTTAGATGGTAGGTTAGATTGTTTATTTGAGATTTTTTTGGTATCTTGAAGGACTGTATCAGTATAAACTTCCCTCTTAGAACTTTTGCTGCATCTCATAGGTTTGGAGTGTTGTGTTTCCATTTTCATTTGTCTCAAGGTATTTTCTGATTTCCTCTTTGATTTCTTCATTGACCCATTGGTTTTTTAGTGGCATGTTGTTTAGTCTCCATGTATTTGTTCTTTTCACATTTTTCTTTTTGTAATTGATTTCTTTTTTTAAAAATAGATTTTATTTAGTTAGTTAGTTGTGTATTTATTTATTTATTTATTGGCTGCATTGGGTCTTCAATTGCTGTGTGTGGCCTTTCTCTAATTGCTGAGGGCTTCTCATTGTGGTAGCTTCTCTTGTTGCAGAGCACAGACTCTAAGCGCACAGGCTTCAGTAGTTGTGGCACATGAGTTTCAGTAGTTGTGGCTCATGGGCTCTAGAGTGCAGGCTCAGTAGTTTTGGCGCATGGGCTTAGTTGCTCCACAGCATGTGGGATCTTCTCAGACCAGGGCTTGAACCCATGTCCCATGCATTGACAGGTGGATTCTTAACCACTGTGCCACCAAGGAACCCCTTGTAATTGATTTCTAGTTTCATGCTGTTGTGGTCAGAAAAAATGCTTGATATAATTTCTATCCTCTTAAATTTGTTGAGACTTGTGTGACCTAGCATGTGATCTATACTGGAAAATATTCCATATGCACTTGAAAAGAATGTGTATTCTGCTGTTTTTGGATGTAATGTCCTGTAGATATCTGTTAAGTCCAACTGGTCTATTGTATCATTTAAGACTTCTGTTACCTTATTAATTTTCTGTCTGGATGATCTGTCTATTGATGTAAGTGGTGTGTTAAAGTCCCCTACTATTAGTGTGTTATTATCAATTTCTTCTTTTATGTCCATTTGTATTTGCTTCATATTGTTAGGTGCTCCTGTAGTGAGTGCATATATATTAATGAGTACAATAATCTCTCCTTGTATTGATCCCTTTATCATTGTATAATATTTTCTTAGTCTTTTGTTATAGCCTTTGTTTTAAAGTCTATTTTGTTTGATATGAGTATCACTGTCTCTGTTTTCTTGTCATTTCCATTTTCATAAAATATCCTTTTTCATCCCCTCACTTTCAATCTGTGTGTATCTTTAGCCCTGAAATGAATCTCTGGTAGACAGAATATTGAAGGGTCTTTTTTTTTTTTTATCCAATTGGCCACCATATGTCTTTTGACTATTTAGTCCATTCACATATAAAGTAATTTTTTTTTTTTTTTACAGTACCAGGCCTCCCACTGTTGTGGCCTCTCTCATTGTGGAGCACAGGCTCCGGACATGCAGGCTCAGTGGCCATGGTTCACAGACCCAGCCACTCTGCGGCATGTGGGATCTTCCTGGACTGGGGCACGAAGCTGCATCAGCAGGCCGACTCTCAACCACTGTGCCACCAGGGAAGCCCTAAAGTAATTATTGATAGGTATGTACTTATTGCCATTTTATTACTTGTTTTCCAGTTGTTTATGAAGTTTTTCTCTGTTCCTTTCTTCTTATTTTTGTTTCTTTCCTCATGGTTTGATGATTTTCTTTAGTACTATGCTTGTGCTCCTTTCTATCTATTGCAGATTTTGGTTTCGTGGTTACCATGGGGTTCATATATGTTGATGTCTAACTATTTCTATGTGTTTTAAACTGGAGTCATTTAAGTTCAAACACATTCTAAAAGATCTACATATTTTTCTCCCCTTCCCCACATTTTGTGTTTTTGAAGTCATATTTCACATCTTCATACTTATCCCTTATCTATTTATTGTAGTTACTTTTACAATTATTTTATTTTTAATCTCTTATTGGTTTCTTTAAGCAGTTGATCCTCAGTCCTTACTATATTTATGCAAATAAAATTTAGATAAAATACATCTTTTTAAAAAGAAATTACTGAAACAAAAGAAAGAGAAAAACTGAATAGCTCATATTTATTAAATATATTGAATCTTAATTAAAAAATCTTTCCCAAATTAAATTCCAAGCCTACATTACTTCAGTGATAAATCAAGTCTACTAACTATTTAAGGAAGAATAGCAGTAATATTTTACCAATTCTTCCAGAGAATAGAAAAAATGGAAGTACTTCCAATAAATATAAAGAGTCTATATAGTCCAGCATGACAGCCTGTGATACACAAACTTGACAAAGACATTATAAGAAACATGTATTAGAGACTAATCTCATTTATAAATATAGATGCAAAAATCTTTCAAAATTAACAAAATAAGTCTGGCAATATATGAAAAGAATGACATATTAGCGGCAAATTCATTTTATTAAGGGGAAAAAAGTTCTGTTTTACATTTGTTCATTTTATTAATATAGTTTAACATGTTACAATAAGAATACAATGTTAAAAAATATTTCAGTGGCTATGGAAATAATCCTTAATTAAAGTAATTTTACCTTCAGACCAAAACTCCAACATAGCACTAGTGAGATACTTTACAGGATAAAGAAATATGGAGGCATTTCTGGGACTCTTAAAATGTACATCTAATCATTCACACTGTACAGCCCAGAAAGTTACCCCATGTATAAAACTGATAGAAATGCAAGCCTGTATGCACAAAATGTATATGTTCAGCAACGATTGAAGCAGGCTTATATCTACCAGCTCCAAATTTGAACCGGTCCTAAGTTCCATTACTATTCAAATGCAGAAATCATTACTGAGCTAAAATTTAAAAGAACCGAATAAGAAATAGAATAATTATCTCCCCTTTAAGTGAACCAAGACCAATAGAATACAGGGTAGGTAATTTTATTCTTATTTTTTATATGCCACTGAATATTTTGAAGCTTATTCTTCCTTGCAACCTTTCCATTGCAACCTGCACTAATTATGAAGCAGTAGCCAGTGAAATAATATACCACCTAACATTGTTGTGTCTCTTTTCTTTCCTTGCTTCCTTTGTGCCATGGACTTTCATCTTTCTTATAAAGTGTTGGCATCTTAATCCTTACCAAAGATTCTGCAACTATAAGACCTAAGCTAAGACAGTGTATTTTCAAATTTGCAAGATTCTGCCAAGTAATTTTCTATGTGGTTGGATCATTTTCACTTCCATAGTAGTATAGTTGAGTACTGGGTACTCCACATTCCTGACAATTCTTATTATTGTCAGCCTTTTTGATTTTAGCCATCTTGTAGTCCTATTATGGTAGCTAATTGTAGTTTTTATTTGCATTTCCAGGATAACTAATGATGCTGAACTCCTTGTCATATAGTTTTAATATAGTTGTTAGTCATTTGAAAAAGCTCATTATGAAGAGCTTATTCAAGAGTTTTGTCCATTTTTTTATGGCTTGTCTTTCTGTTATTGAGTTTTGTTAGTCTTTGATCAATTTAAGTTACGAACCCTTTCTGAGATACATATGTTGCAGCCGTCTTTTCTTACTCTATGGCTTTCCTTTTCATAGGAAATGTTCCCAACTTTATTAAAATCTAGCTTATTTTTTCTTTATGGTGACTAGTGCTTGTTGTGTCTTGTTTAAGAAAATTTTTGCTCAACTCAAGGTCATGAAGGTGTCCTTCTCTGTTTTTTCTAAAAGCCTCAGTTTTACCATTCTAGATCCAGAATCTACTAGGAATTTGTGTGTGGTGTGACAACACAGTCAGATTCACTTTTTTCCCTGTATATTTCTCCAATGTAACCACTGTTTATTAAAAATATCATTTTTTACCACTGCCCTTTAAATGCCATCATTGTCAGAAGCTCGAGAATACCAACAGAACTAAGTCAAAGGAAGACACATCTAGGCATTTCATAATAAAACTACTGAAAATCAAAGATAAGTAGAAAGTCTTCACATCATCCAGAGGAAAAATAATACAAACATATGGGGAGGAAACAATACAAATGACCAGTGACTTCTCCTCAGATATAATGGATACCAGAAGACAGGAAAGCAACATTTTAAAATGCTGAAAGACAAAAAGAATTGCCAACCCAGAACTCTATAGCCAGTGAAAATATCTTTTAACAATGAAGGTTGAATAGACATATAACTGCATTTCTACCAATTGACATGAAACACAAGAGATTCTGAGGAAGGTTATTAGGCTGACGTGAAATGATATCAATAATTACTCATATCATTGGAAAGGAAGGGAGAACATCAGAAATGGTAAATATGTGGGAAAGTGTAAAAGACTTTCCCTCTTAAATTCTTCAAAATATATATAACTTTACATATATATATAAATATATATATATATAAATATAAATATATATATATATATATATATATATATAGTGACCATTGCATAAATAAAGGGGGTCATGATAAATGGACCTATACAACTACAAGGTTTTTACATTTTATAGGAAGTGGTACAACATTAAATCTAACTAAACTAAAAAGTTAATAATGTATACTCTATTCCCTGAAGTGACCACTGCAAAGTAATATATATAAGGTTGTAGTTAAAAAGCCAGAATTAAGTTAAATGAAATTT
The DNA here is from genome assembly GCF_003676395.1 of Aethalodelphis obliquidens. Classification (NCBI taxonomy): domain Eukaryota; kingdom Metazoa; phylum Chordata; class Mammalia; order Artiodactyla; family Delphinidae; genus Aethalodelphis; species Aethalodelphis obliquidens. The sequence goes on along the minus strand of NW_020837971.1, from coordinate 21,602,778 downwards.
TTAATAAACAGTGGTTACATTGGAGAAATATACAGGGAAAAAAATGAATCTGACTGTGTTGTCACACCACACACCACACACCTAAGAATGCATGTTATAAAATGTGTGTAAGACTTTTGTAGGAAAATTATACTGGGAAAAATTAAAGACCTGTATATAATGAGAGATATGATAGGTTCCACAGATTATAAAGTTAAGTGTATTAAAGACATGAATTATCTGAAAAAACTGAATTATAGATTTAACCCAATTACAATCAAAATCCTCAATAGAGTATTTCATTGGAATTGACAAGCTCATTCTAAAATTTATATGGAAATGAGGAGATAAAGAGGAGCTTAGACACACTTGAAAAAGAATAAGGCTAAAGTCTTGTTCAACTAGCTATTACAACTAAACATAGAGCTAATATAAATAGCACAGAATTACTTAAATGCAGAGAGATAGACTAATGAGACAACACAAATTCCAGAATCAGCCCCCTACCCTGACTTGGTGTATGACAGAGGTGCCCCTACAGGGCAGTAGGTGAAGAATGGTTGGTTCGGTATGTGTTGGTTGGGCAGTTAGCTTCCCAGGTGCTAAAAAAAAAGACATTTTACAACTTCAGCTTCAGGTAGATTGTAGACTTAACTATTTAGGTCAAAATTATAATTATTGTAGAAGATAATATACTCTAAGGTCATTAAAACTTCAGAGTATGTAAAGTTTCCTTAATAAGAAACATTTTAGAATCAAGAAAATTACCATTTAAAACCACAATGAGATATAATTAGAAATAATCTGATAGCCCAATCTTTAAAAGTCCGGATACACCAAATAATCAGATTGGAGCAATAGAAACTTCCATATGCTGAAAAAGAAAATGTTAATTGTCACTTGTCACTTGGAATATAGTTGGGCAACTTATATGAAATTTGAATACAAATGCTTTACGACACAGAAATTTCACTCTTGGATAGATGTCTTAAGAGAATCCATTCATGTGTGCTTCAGATTTGTATACAGAATGTCATGATAGCCAAAGAGAAGAAAACAAATGAAAACAAATGTCCCTGAAAAGCAGAATTGATAAATACACCATAGTGTATTCATAGAATAGAGTACTGTGTGGAAATGACCACGAAGAGACTACAACTATATACACAAATATGGATGACCCTTGCAGTCATAATTTTCCTTAAAAAAACCAAGGAATGTAATTCAATTTACTGTAGGAGGCAAAGGCAAGAACAGAAAAATGCACACATAGTTCAAAAAAAGCAAGTTAGGGAGTACCAGAAAGTTGAGGACAGCAGTTACCTGTGCGGGGATGGAGGCTGTGATTGGAAAGTGACACACGGGGGTTTCTAGGGTGTTGGGGTGGTGATAGGTACTCATTTTCTCCTAATTCAGTATAACTATGTTTTATTCACTTTTCTGTCTGTGCATCGTGTGTTACACTAGAGCACATCAGATGACATAATGGTGACCTTTAGTCACCTGCCTTCCACTCTGCACAGGACCATCACCTCCATGTCATCGTGACGCAGCTCAAATACAAACCTCCGACTCTGGTCATAGACCCAGGAAAGCCCAATTACTTTAGCACTCACCTGCACAGGAGTCCTTCAGGTAGGGTAAACTGAATTAAGCCTAAAAATATCATATGTTTAGTTGTAGAAATATTGCAAAAATAAATTTTTCACAGTTTACATTTCTTCTCAAACTATGGTCTTCCCACCAGAATCTAAGGGCTATAAATGTGTTTTCTGCTATGACAGTGGAAATGGGAAGGAGAGAGGGGAGAAAACTGTCCACCTCTGTCCTATGGGGGTCATTCCTGGAATGATGTGTAGTAGAAGGTATTTTTCAGATTACCTTGGAAGAAAGTATATGTTCTTATTAATTATAATGGCTATACTAACCACACAACAATATAATGATAATGATGATGAGGTCTGGCATTTACTGAAATCTTATGACTTACCTCTTGACCTACCCATGTCAAAACCCTCATCATGGGCCTACTACTTCATATCTGCCCAATGAGGAAGAGGATAACATTAGCAATTTTGTTTTCTCCCAATCGTATATTACGCAGAAGCTCAGTAAACATAGCACGTGAAGCAGAGGTTCTGCTCTGTTGAACCAGGGGGCTGGAAAGCTTAGTCCATTCACTGAGCTCCACCAGGCTCAGCCACAGAACCAAATCATTGTGTGTGTGTGTGTGTGTGTGTGTGTGTGTGTGTGTGTGTGTGTGTCTGTGCACCCACCCAGGCAGGCCAGCACATGCATTGTCAAAGGATTCAAGATGTACAACATGCATATGACGTTTTTTGCACACCATTTAAAAATTGTAAACAAAAATATCTTCAATTTAGATAAAGGTTAATATAAGAAATAGTTTATTTACTTTAAGTTTTGTAGCTGTTCTATGCTTTGGGCATTGATTGGTTTTGATAATTTGAGAAAATTATGTTAATTTTTATTTCACTTTGGGAATGGCCTTACTCCAATATGGTTATTTGTATTTTTCAGTTATTTACTAAATATCCATTTATTTTTAGCGGTTTTTGAAAGATATTTTATCTCATGGACGCATAACTGAACAATTTCTACTGTAGAGATTTTAGAAGTTTAGGAACAATTTAGCAAGTATTTTCCTCTTTTTCTTCTTTCTCTCCTCATAAACCAAGGTGATGGTTGTATGCATAAATAGATCAAATGTAATTGATTCTCATGCGTTTTTACTGGAGCATAGATTTCAGGCTGACTCAAGGGCAATTAAAGAAGAGAGCATAACCAACTGTCTCTTTGTCAGTGCAGTGTTAAATAAGATTATGACCACATTTGACTGCCAGCACTTAGAGCAACACTGTAACCTATTCTGATTAAATGCTTCTAAATATCCCAATATTTACATGAAAATATTAATATAATTTTGATTATTAAAAATGTATGTTCTTACTGGGTTTACTTCTTCACACTCTATCAGTAATTTACTTCATAAATAATTAATTTAAAATACTTTTCCATTATAATATCCTTCACATCAAATATATAAATATAAAGTATACTTTTCCTAGAGGGATGATGAGCTTATCAAACCTAATTATTTTATTACTATACTGTGTGCTAGTTAATGATTAAATGAACATTTTCTAAGATTATTTGCTGTTTAGTTCATATTTTGTTTGACTTCTATAGTTTTGCTTGTCTTGATATGAGAACAACATATCTTTAAAAGTATATTTAAACATTATTTGTCAAGATTTTTTGGCAATTTCACTATATCTTAATACTGGAAAAAACAGACATTCAGACCTCCATACAACACTTGGAAGCAGATCCATGACATGCCAACCGCTGGAAAACTATGGGATTATGACTTGATAACAGCAGGAAGATGCCTATGTAAAAGGCACACTTGGGATCCATATTCACATTTAGATACACATTATGTTCAAAAACAATATACACAGGTACACTTCATTTCCTCTAGACCTCATCTACTTAAAGCTTAATTATATTAGCAGACACAATTTAAATAACTTTCTTACATGAGATTGTTATTCCTCTCGGGAAAATTTTGTTGTTACAAATAAAATGCTGGGAGGTGATGTCAACAGTAAAAATGAAGAATCTTCCTCCCTCCCTCCCTTCCTTCCTTCATTGAATTATCTCTTTCCTGAAAACACAGTTTTTCTTACAGATAGCTCATTGAGTATTTCCATAAACTATGCCTATGTATCAGAAATTTAAAGGAAAAAAAATGACTACTTATTGGCACATTTGCTGTTTATTTCTGGCTGTTTCAGAGGAAACATAATGTTTTAAAATTTAGAAATTTCTAATAGCCAATTTTACTGGATTAGTGTAGTTAGGCCATCTAGCTTTAGATTAGAGGGTACACTTTGGAATCCAAAGATTTGTCTTTGACTACTGGTTACATCATTTCACAGCTGAGTGAAACCATAATGATATACCACTACAAACACCCCAGAATAGCTAAAATTAAAGGACTACAGATACTCATGTTAGTGAAGATATGTAACAATGGGAATTCCTATACACATTGTGGGATGAAAAATTGATATAGGCATTTGGGGAAATAATCTGTCATTACCTGTGAAAATTAAACATATGTACACCCTACAGCTTAGATATATATCCAAAATAAATCCATGCACACATCTACTAAGATATGTGCAAAATAATTCATAACAGCATTACTTATAATAATGCAAAGTGAGAAACAACTTAAATAGTCACCAGCAGTAGAATGGGTAAACAAATTAGTAAACCTTCATGCAATCAAGGCCCTATAAAGCAATGGAAATGAGACTATATAAAACTAAAAAGCTTTTGCACAGCAAAGGAAGCTATCAACAAAATGAAAAGGCTGCCCATTGAATGTGAGAAGATATTTGCAAAGGATATATCTGATAAGGGGTTAATATCCAAAATAGAGAACTCATACAACTCAACATTAAAAAAAAAAACTGATTAAAAAACCAGAATAGACATTTTTTTGCAAAAATGATATATAGATGCCCAACAGACACATGAAAAGATGCTCAACACCACTAATCATCAGGGAAATGCAAATCAAAATCATGAGATACCACTTCACACCTGTCAGAATGGCTGTTATCACAAAGACAACAAATAACAAGTGTTAGCCAGGATGTGGAGAAAAGGAAACACTAATACACTGTTGGGGGAGTTATAAACTGGTGCAGCCACTGTGGAAAGTGGTAGGGAGGTTCTTCAAAACATTAAAAATAAAACTACCATATTACCTGGCAATTCCACTTTTGGGTATTTTTCCAAAGAAAACAAAAACACTAATTTGAAAAGATATACACACTCCTATGTTCATTGCAATGTTATTTACTATAGCCAAGATATGGAAGCAACCTAAGTGTCCATGAATAAGTGCATGGTTAAAGAAAATGTGATATATCTATTTAACTATACCTATATCTAGAGTTAGATCTATAAAAAGGTATATTACTTAGCCATAATAAGCATGAAATCTTGCCATTTGCAAAAACATCGGTGGACCTAGAGGGTATTATGCTAAGTAAAATAAGTCATACAGACAATGACAAATACAGTATGATTTCACTTACGTATGGAATCTAAAAAATAAAACAAATGAACATGCATAACAAAACAGAAACAGTCATAGATGTAAAGAACAAACAGATGGTTGCCAGAGGGGAGTTGGGTAGGTGAGGAAAGAAATAGGTGAGGGAGATTAAGAGGTACAAACTTCCAGTTACAAAATAAATGAGTCACAGGGTTGAAATGTACAGTGTGGGGAATATAGTCAAAATATCTTTGTAATGGTGACAGATGGTAACTAGACATCCTGATGATCATTTTGTAATGTATACAAATAACGAACCACTATGTTGTATATCAGGAACTTACATAGTGTTGTATGTCGATTATAATTCAACAAACAAACTCATAGAAAAAAAATCAGATTTTGATTACCAGATGTGAAGGGTGGGGGGAGGGGGAACTGGATGAAGGTGGTCAAAAAGTACAAACTTCCAGTTATAAATAAGTACTAAGGATGTAATGTGCTCCATTATTAATGTAATTGACACTGCTCTATGTTATTTATGAAATTATTAAGGTAATAAATCCTAAGAGTTCTCATCCCAAGAAATTTGTTTCTATTTCTTTAATTTTGTATCTATATGAGATGATAGATGTTCACTAAACCTATTGTGATTACTTCATGATGTACATAAGTCAAATCATCATACTGCACACCTTAAACCTACACAGTGCTGAATGTCAATTTTATCTCAATAAAACTGGAAGGAAGGGCTTCCCTGGTGGCGCAGTGGTTGAGAGTCCGCCTGCCGATGCAGGGGACACGGGTTTGTGCCCCGGTCCGGGAAGATCCCACATGCCGCGGAGCAGCTGGGCCTGTGAGCCATGGCTGCTGGGCCTACGCGTCCGGAGCCTGTGCTCTGCAATGGGAAAGGCCACAACAGTGAGAGGCCCTCGTACCGCAAAAAAAAAAAAAACCTGGAAGGAAGAAAATAAAGGACATGAATACAAAAAACCCACATGTAACTTAATATTGAGCAAGAGAAGTCAAACAAGGAATATGAACTTTATAATTCTATGTAAATAATTATTAAATGGAGGCAAAACTAAGTCAAGGAGTTAAAGGTAGGATGTGAGCTACATTCAAAGAGAAGCAGCAGTGACTGTGAAGGGACGTGAAGAGACTTCTGGATGCTAGCGATACTCATTTTCTTTGTATGATTGCAACTCGTGATACTGTGCTTCAACACAAATGTGAAGTGAAGGGAAGATAGCACAATGGCATCTTGATGTCTTTCCTCCATCTTCCCTCTCTTGCGCCTCACTGTGCTGGGCATCCAGCTGCCATCTGCCACCTACAGGTGCATCCTGGTAGAGATCCCTTTGTCTCCTCTGGGTCCAAGTACCCCTTCCTGATCCCATGTGTTCCTTTCCTTGATTTACTCTCTCATTTTGTTGGCACATAACTCTGTACCTTCTTCAGGAATGATGTAAGGGTTATCAATACACTGAGACTTTAAATACCTAAAAATATTTTTATTTTACCATCACACACTTTAATAATTTGGCTAGGGACATCATTCTAGGTTGAATATCATTTCTTCAGAATGTTAAAGTAGTACTTCTATCATCTTCTTGCCTCCAGAGTTCCACTTTACATTCTCTTTCTTGCCCTCTCTCTCTGTTTCTCTGGAAGCTTGTAGAATCTTCTCTTGGTTATAATTGCTCTGGAATTTCCTAATAATGTACTTCGCTATCGTTCTATTTCTTTCAATGTACAAATACCTAGGGATCTCTTAATTGTTAACAGAAATTTTATTGGATTATTTATCTAAAGCTATCCCAGCTATTTCAGTTTTTCGCCCTTGTTCCAGATTTCCTACTATTCAGAGGTTGGACCTCCTGAGAAATTATTTTATTATACTTTCTATCTTTTTTTTCCTCTCTACTTCCTTGGAGATACCTTCAACTTTATATTTCAACTTCTTTATTGAAGTTTTTACTTCTGCTCTTGTATTTTTAATTTCTAAGGGCTCTTTTATGTTCTCTGAAGGTTCTTCTTTCTGTTTTGTGGATTCAATATCTTTTATATTTATGAAAATGTTAATGATAGAGTTTAGGTGTGTTTCTCCCTGCCAAGAATGCTCCAATTTAGCATTTCTTTGTCTGTTTCCTCCACATTAGACATTTTTCTCCAATATTCTGAAATCTTTGGCAGACTGTTCATAATTTAACTTGGAGAATAAAAAAAAAATATTGTCAACTCATATCATGTATGTGGGGCTTATTGTATTTGAGCTTCACTGTAAAATGGTAAGGATGGGCTATTTGTTGGGGAACTCTCATTTCTATGGTTTTATCTTTTCCCTTGGATTGATTACAATACTCAAATAAAAATGAGTTTACAATACTAACAGATAAAGCACTGACTACCAGGTAGAATGGAGGAGGAGGTCTGGAGGATCTCTTTATTAAAGATTCATTCTAGAAAATGCCCATGATTCCTCTCTTTTTGTCATGGTACCAACATTCTCAACTGTGCCCATTTTTCTACAGCACAGAGATCTTGTGTTCTCTTGAGGAATAAAGAGGTCAGAATTAGCAAGGGGCTTTAGTTACTTAGCTATGAGGACGTGGAGGAGGATATTGGCATGTAAAACCTTTTCAAGCCACCTTTTAACTGTTATAATTTTCTTTCGCACCAACACACAAGAAATTTTCTTTCTTTCAACACCAATCACATCAGCAAGCGTACTGCTAATTCCTGAGTTTTTGAGGATGCTACACTGTAAATCTATGCTTAGCAGATGTCCCTGTTGGAATGTTGGAAAACAGCTTGCTGGGGTCTATGTAGCAAGTCAGACATTCTGAAAAACAGCACATAATAAAACCAGACATCACATTCAAACTGATAAATTTCAGGAGAGTTTAATCAAGGAGCTAAAGAGTTTTGCAAAAAATAGAGAAACCAGAGAAATAATGCAGTACGCCAGGGTTGATAAGAAGGGGCACACCATGTAATGACAGAAGTATATGCAGAGGGCTGCCTGATAGAGCTGTGACCCTTGGCAGAGGTGTGCGGCCAGCCCAGAGTGACGCTGAGGGGAGAAAACCAGGGGACTCAGTAACTCAGCCTCTCTCTCCTCCTTCCAATCTTCTGCTGGGCTTCCTTTCGCTAAACCTAGTAAGAAAGCAGAACAGAAGGGAGCCCCGGTGACTTCGTCCATATACATCAGCTTTCTGGAGCGACGAGCAGAGTGAGAAAGGTGAAGTATGCGTGTGTACGGGCACATGGAAGCTCTCCAGCAGGGACCACCCATTTTGCTCCCAGTATCCAGGTGAAACCCCTTCTGCAACTGAATCATCTTGGGGTGTGATGTCAATTCAGCCATGCCCTCCCATGAAAATTTAGATTCTTATACACTATCTGTGTATTTCATATACGTTATCGGAGGATATGTTTTTATAAAATATATTTGCCACTGGCCAGTTATTTAATCACACATTCCATGTCCTGCCGCCTCCACCAGCTCCTGGCTAGATGGAGTTCTTTGTCTTTGTTTCTATACTTTCTCCAGAGGGCGTCTGGCTGCCACAATTTCCTCTTGGTTGGGGCTAATGGAGAGAGTGCTAAGAGGCCTCAGGGAACCTCTTGGGCTCCAGTGATCATTCTACCTCCCCTACATTGTTTGGCAACAACCCAGTTTCCAACCCTGCAATCTAGGTCAGCCACCCTGACAGTATGAGTCTCTTCTCTGCTGGTTGCATTTCTGGTTCGAGGAACCCGACGGCCAGGGCACAGACCTAAAGTCCATTTCACCAAAATTGTGACTTCATTCCCATTTGGAAACATCTCTCATTTGGGCATCAGTAAATCTGTACTCACAAGGTTACAGGGACAGAGTCAACATATATCTTTAAGTGTGTTTTTACATGATTCATCAAAATATATATTTTGCTATCCAAACAGGGACACTTCTGAGAGTGAAAGGTAGTAACAATTTGGTCAGACAACAGGCATGATTTGGGACTGTCTAGGCAAACCAGGGTGCATTGTCATCCAGAGATGGCTGGGGAAAGAGACTGATAGCATCAGAGGTTCACGCACATTGTCACTGATTTTCCATTTACTCCTCCCTCTTTTTATATGGAGGAAAGTGCAAAGAGCTGAACCATGTTTCCCACTGTAGAAGGGATATCCTGATGCTCCAGCCACTAGTTCTCCAGGAATTGCACCAACATGGCTGAGCTGAACTTGAGCAGGTTTATCTCTGGCATGAATGTATCATGCTTTACCACATGTGGCTTTTGCAATGGCCAAAGAAGCAAGTTAATTGGTGGTGTTCATCTCCCTTGCACCTTTTGATTGGAATTTGATGGTGTCAGTAATCCCTGTGATCCTAGGAATGCAGTCTTGTTTTTGGTTTGCAATCTGACAGGCAATACAAAGCTATTTAAGGGAATGTCACTGGGTACCATAGCACCAAAGAAATTTCTTCCCACTCTATATCCTGAAACTCAGGAAATGACTCACTGGATCACTGTGAGAAGACATGGGTGGAGACTCCACCTATATCTAGACCTCTACAGCTCCTACTCTGCACCATAGTCTCAGGGATTAACATGCCATTTCAAAGACAGCATCTACTATCCCTCCAAATGTCTTGGTGTTTTCCATTTTCGGTGCATAGTGAGAAAGAAAAACAGAGGTACTAACAGCTCTTCTCTGGGAATGGGTCAGGTCCTTTTATTTCTTACTTAACATCCAAAAGTTCATAGAATGTGCATATTAGATGAGGTTGTTATAATGGAAAGAGACCAAAAAGGGTCATTGCTTAATTATGTCTAAGCACAGGCTAACAGACAGACACAGGCACAAATACCTGTGAAGCTGCAAAATTTACCAAACTCTTCTGTCTGCGTAACAAGAATGACGACAAGACTGCAAGATTCAGTGAGAGGTTTAGCATTGCTCCATACTCCCAGATAAAAGGTATCCAGATGCCAATCATAGAATTTGTGCTGGGTTCTGTGTGACTGCCCCCATTCTGGGACAAAGCCCTGTTTTCTTTGTTTTTTTTTTTTTTTTTTTTTTGCGGTATGCAGGCCTCTCACTGTTGTGGCCTCTCCCGTTGCAGAGCACAGGCTCCGGACGCACAGGCTCAGCGGCCATGGCTCACGGGCCCAGCCGCTCTGCGGCATGTGGGATCTTCCCGGACCGGGACACGAACCTTCGTCCCCTGCATCGGCAGGCGGACTCTCAACCACTGAGCCACCAGGGGAGCCCCAAGCCCTGTTTTCTTGACCTTTCCCCAAATCACTCATCACAATTACAAATCTTAAAGCAGTTTTGATGGTTAATTTTATATGTCAGTTTGGCAGGGCACTGGTGCTCTGATACTTGGTCAATTCTGGATGTTTCTGTGAAAGTGTTTGTTAGATGAGATTAACACTTAAATTCCCTCCATAATGTGGGTGAGCCTCATCCAATCAGTAGAAGGTCTGAATAAAGCAAAGACTTATTCCCCCTGCAGCCTGACCCCCACCAGAGGAAAAATGAACTCTTCCAGTAGACTGACTGCCTTTGGACTTGGACAGTGGCTACTCTGCAGATTTTGGTCTACTCTGCAGATTTTAGACTTGTACCTCCACAAGTGTGTGAGCCAGCTCCTTAAAATTCTGTCTCTCTATCTACATATCTACGTATGTAATGTACATACACACACAACCTGTTTGTTCTGTTTCTCTGAAGAACTCCAACTAATTCATCAGTTTTCCCCTGACACCCTCTTCCTAACACACCCCATGGCTCTTCATCATGGGTGATCTCACCTGTTTCAGCAAATAGTAAACCGAACTTTAACTGCAGGTGTTCCTAACCATCTTTGGACTTAGGGAGTTAATAATATCCATATTGGTACATAGTTAGAGGCCTCTTAAAACAAAGCTTGAGGGAAGACTCAGGGAAAACACCTTTGACCTGTTTTATGGTCATTTTCAAAATGGATGTTGTCTCCCCCTCAGCTGAGCTACTCTGGATCTGTGAGCTGGCTGTGTCTGGAAACCAGGAAGAGACTGTGCCATTTCGCTGTGGTATCTGCAATTACGTTTATGTCCATCATTCCTAGGAACATTATAACACCACATTAGCATGTTGTCTATTTGTTTCTTTTTTGGGAACTGGAATCCCCACAGATCCCTGTGGGTCAATCACCCTTATTGCCAGATCTGGTTACTTCCTCAGAGATTGGAGAACCTTGTTCTGCTGCAGCCTTCTCACCACTGGTTCCCCTCTCAGAGCCACAGAGGACAGGAAAACGTCAAGGATGGACACTGGGCACTCCTCATCAAATTATTTTGCATCAGTGAGGAAAGTGTCCTTGGGGCTCTCCCGGGGGCTGAGGGTCTTGTTTGCACAGTCCCTTCAAACAGTGCCACCCCCTGAAACTTCGTCTCCCTCAACAGTGTAATGGAGATGTCCCAACTTCTCAACCTTACTTAGCTTATGAAAGCATTGCATTGCAGTCCCAACTACAGAAACAGCAGAAGATAAGTGCCACTACAGGGCTCATGAGTCAACCCATTAAATCCTAGGCTCATTTTAATTAACCCAGCCCCTATCTGGCCTTATGTTAGCCATGCACTGTCACACGTACCTTACAGACTGCTATCTACACAGAATCGTGAAAGTGCATTTTTCAGTGTGTGGGTGAGTCTTTCCTGTAGAAGCTCTTGTACATGTCTCTCTCTGTGTTATCCTGAGACTTAAATCTCACTGTGGCCTCAAGGCAATGGAGGATGGTTGTTCTGTGTCTTTAGGAGCTTCCTGTAAGCAAGTGCTCCAGGAAATATAATTGGAAATAATTTATGCAGAGTGATGTCTCCCTCACAGAGACTGGGGTTTGGGAATCTCTGACTTTTCTTTGTCTATTTAAATGTTCCATCCCTGATCTCAGGGTTTATTCAGTGCCCATTTTCCTAGTGTAAAAACCCTTCCCCCAAGGCCTTGAGCTCAGCAGTACTTGCCCTGGGATTGCAAGGGATAGTGCCCTCCTCAGACCTGTTATGGAATGTTTCTGATGTTTCCTGTGTGTTATTATCAACTGGATGCCCAACAATGAAAAAATGTTGTTCCTTGGGTATTAGAACTTTCAGGAAGTCAGCCAAGGCTTCATCTTTAAAACCATCCTGGATCCCAGAGTGACTAATTGCCCCAGCCATGTGATCACCCAAAGCCTCGTGCTACACCTGCAGGCATGATTCTACTGCAGTCATGATCATCTGTGTTTTGTCCCCACCCACCAGGCAGTCACTCTGCACTTCTCACAATGGGAGCAGCCCAATCAGAGTGTTGTAAGGGTCTATGTCCTCAGACCACTCCTGAGGCTGATTGCCACATCAGTCAGGGTCCTGACAGGATAACAGATGGCATGCTCAATTTGGATGATTTGGAGGAAGATAAAGTATTTATAAAGTGGTAATCAGGGTGTGGGGAAACCAAAAAAGATTTCAATACCCAGTACTAATAAGAGTGGGGGCAACCTCACCACCACAAGCCTGGAAGGATAGGAAAGGGAGTGGTTACCAGGAGAGAGAAATGATGGGTTGGGGGAGAAGGAGAGGAAGGTGTTTAAAAGAACTTTTGATAGAAATTTGGACTTTTGGTCAAAGAACCCAATCCAAGCTCTCCAAAATGGATGTAGATAAAAGTATAGAAACCAGAACCTCACTCTTTCCCTTCTTTAAGCTTGTGGCCCCCTTTGGCTGAACCCAACCAGAAGTCAGGGTGAAGGACTGTGTTGGCACTGTTCATAGGGTCCAGCTCAAAGTACAGAACTGAGCGGATAAAGGAAAGTGGGTCTGAAGAGAAACCAGGGAGGAGCCAGCCACTTAGTAACTACGAGGCCAGCGACCTCCTGCATTTTCTTTCCAACGTGTTTGCACTTTGCGTATTTTTACCTGATCAAAATAAAATGAAGAATATGTGGGGCTGATAGCGTTGATGAAGTTATTAAAGATTTTCTTTCTGAGGAGCTTGGATATAGAGGGAAGGAGAAAGATAAGGCAGCTAGTGAAAGACATAAAAAGGTCAGGGTGTGTCTTTTTAGCCATGCCTCTGCCTGATGGGAACACCCCATGTGAAAAACACTGTTGCTAAAATTCAGGACCTCAAACCTATCTTCCCGCACTGGTACTTACGGTACCCGGGTCTTACCTTGTCTCTGCTTGTGCTGAGTCTGGCCTCTTTTTCTGTCTTCCTAAATTTCTGGTCACACTGATTCCATCAGTGTTCTTTGCTTATGTGCTTCTTTGACTTCTGCTACAGATTCAATTTAGGCCAACTTTTCTTTTTCTTTCTTCTTCGGAGGGTTCATGTGTTGTTTTTTTTTTTTCTGTCTTTGTAAATTCATGCTTGCTCTTCACATTGTCCAGAGCCCTTATGCTGAGCCATTTAATCTAGTTAATTCCTGGCCATCATTATGACTCAGCTCCTCTGTGATGTCATCCCTCATCACCTCCAACTGAGCTAAGGGGTAACTCTGTTGCACCAGAGTAGTCCTTGCACATACCCTAGAGGTAAGTGGTGTAAACACCAGTCTATAGTGTTTATTGTTGCATTACACAATTTTTGGCTTGTCTTTCTGATCAGCCCATTAACTCTAAGAAGGTCAAAGCTCCTTTTTCTTTTTTTATCACAGACTGACAGAGTAGATTCTTAATAAATTTTACAGATTAATTATTGTGTTTGTTGTACAGCACCTGAAATACACTTTGTGGTTCTGACCTCTCTTACTTGACCTCTAGATCCAAAAACTGGGGGAGAAATAGGGGGTACGAAACTCTGCTGGAGCAAAGGTGGGCAGACAAGTGAGAAACAGTCAGGATTCAGGTCATTGCATTTAATCCTGTTCTGAGTCTTTTTGCCCCAGGGTTGCTTTAAATGCCTGGATCAATATTTATTTTATTGAATCTTACAGACGAATTCAACTCATGCCCAGGAAATCTGTACCTTTTTGGATATTGTTTTGCTTTTGTGATGAGACACAGAGTGTGGGTTATTCAACTGAATATACAAGAAAGAAAATCAGAACTTGGATATATAGATAACATCTTGGGACCACCCTTTTTTGTGACTTGAGTAGGAATAGTTATGGGTCAATATCTCCTTTCCAAATTCCTAGTGTTAGAGAGATTCATAGAGATTTGATCATCACTCACTAGGCTGGGGAGTCCATTACGTCTCTACCCAAAGGCAAACTCAGTTTCTTACCTGAATGCATAGATGCTTAATGCTGCTTGATTGGCTCATCTACCCGGACACATTATATTGCAAATATGAAATGGGAATTCTAGTGAAACCAAAAACACTGAAAAACATCTTTTTTTCAGAAGAACTGATAACTATGAATAATAAGTAACATCTGTTGCTAGTTATTAAGAGGGATTGTATTCTAAGTGAAAGAAAGGAAAAACATACTTAACCAACATTTGGACCTGGTCTACATTTGAGATTTTCAAGTGAGCATAAACTTTTTTTTTTTTTTTTTACTGTTTTCATTTTTTTGCTTTGGTTTGGCAAATGGCATCCTGGTGCTAACAGAAATAATAAAAAGGAATCCAAAACCTGTTTACATACAGAGTTGTGACAATTGCTATGTCTTGTGACAATTGCTATCTCTTATCAATAATGATACAAATTTAGGATAAACTGCAGAGAGAAAAATGTTTTTCCTTTTAATTCTACATATAAATTATTAATTCAGATCTTTATTCTGTCAGAGAGCCATTCAGGTAGAGTGCTTAGAGACTTGGATAGCAGAGAGAGGACATTTGGGTTATAATTTAGTGATTTTTTTTATTGTTTTAGTAAAAGGATAGCCCTTAAAAATGAAAAGTAAAAATTTAACCAGCAATAATAAGGTTTTATGAATTTAAAAAAATGTATTGTTCAGAATTTGTTTTAAAGAGGTATTAAATAATTTACAGTGTGTTCTTTCGTGTTCAAACCACAGAAACTGCAGAATTCCCAGACATCAAGTTCTCATATAGTATGTTAGATATCTCTTGTTTTCTGCTCCAAAATTATTTCCCCTTAATCTAGAAAGTGCAAAATTTCCTAATTTTACCCCCACCACTCAACATATTCTTGGTAAAATTTTCCATCTAGGGGTCCTGGCCGACAGGGAGGGACCTGACTCATTACTGGTGAATCAGGAGTCCTCTTTCATAGGTTTGCAACTTGGGCTGAGTGACACTAAGACCAAGAGGGTCACAGATGACTAAATCCCATTGATTTGACCTCTGACCTTTAGTTCCAGCTTCCCATATTCCTCATTCTGCTCTGGGTTCTGTCTTTTTGAGGCATCACTCTTCAGCCTTCCCTTGATTATAAGGAAACCCCTAACTTTCCAATAAGTATCCATATTGCTTAAATTTTCTAAAGTTAATTTATGTTCATTGTAAACAAAGATTCCTCTCAATACAACTGACATCCCCACAGCTGGTTAAATGAGTGTATAATTTCACCTTTTTGACAAAAATAGTTTGAATCAGATTTCCTTCCTTGGCAAGCAAAAGGATCTTGACCAGATGTGGTGGCATTAGTAGTGGTGCCCAAAGCCATTTAAGATCTGTAAGTATCTTTCCAGGTTCATGGTATTAAATGTTTGATCATTTTGATATTAATACATACACATGATATTAAAGTTTACTATATGCCAGGCGCTTTAAATGCCTTACATAGGTAAACTCATCTAATTTCTCACATCCTGGGAGTTAAGTATAGACCTACGACACTGTGTTTTTAAAAACACAATGTATATTATGCTCTCTATGAGGGAAATAACTCAGTCTTACCTAGCATAGTACTCCATTGTCTGCCATTGTGTGTGACATATAACAGAAACCCAATACAAATTTGTTAAATTAGTCAAATACCACATGCACATTATCATGATTATAGTAGATATCTATGTATTTATCAGTAAACATTCTTGTCTTAAAATTAATAACGATTCCTCTCTCTCATTTTGTATGCACATATTGTTATCAGAGCATCCATGTCAGGCTAGTATCATGTGATCCCATCTTTGGGAGTGTTGGAAGTGAACCAAGAAAGTAAATTTGTTCTCTATCCAGTGGTTGAAGCCAAAGATAAAATAAAGGAACAGTTGCTTGCCATGTTCTGAACTATGTGGGTAAAGCAATCTTCTTCCTCAAGAAACCAGAATAAAACCAGCATATGAAGAAAAGCACAAATGAGAATCAGAGGTCCAGATTCTAGTTCTTCCTGAGACCCAAACAAATCCCTGCTTTAGATCAATTTTATTGTTCAACCTCACAGTCTATGATGCATCTCTTGTTCTTCCAATAAAACAGCTATTTCTCTATATAGATTACAACATGAATTGTTATCCTTTTGAGTTTTGCAATATGGTAGCTTTGCAGCAAAGTATTCCTTTTCCACTGTCTAAATTATGCAATTCTTTATTAGTATATTATTCTTCACTACCTTTACAACCTACAAAAACATAACTTTAATTTGCTAACTAAATGAAAAAAAGCATTTGAAACATTTACAGCTCCAGTCCTGCTCATTATATTTAGCTGTAATTATATGGTGATATCACTCTACTGCTCAAAAATAAGTTATATCCACCATAACCTGGAATTTAAGATTTCTAAATGTATCCTCAAATTATCTTTTCATGTTCATATTCTACTCCTCCCAGTAGGATCATTTTTTAAAATAAATTTATTTATTTATTTATTTATTTTCGGCTGCATTGTGTCTTTGTGGCTGTGTGCAGGCTTTCTCTAGTTGAGGCGAGCGGGGGCTACTCTTGGTTGCAGTGTGTGGGCTTCTCATTGTGGTGACTTCACTTGTTGCACAGAATGGGCTCTAGGCACGTGGGCTTCAGTAGTTGTGGCATGCAGGCTCAGTAGTTGTGGCTCGCAGCCTCTAGAGTGCAGGCTCAGTAGTTGTGGCGCACAGGCTTAGTTGCTCCGTGGCAGGTGGGATCTTCCCGGACTAGCGCTCGAACCGTGTCTCCTGCATTGGCAGGCGGATTCTTAACCCCTGCGCCACCAGGGGTGTCCCCTAATAGGCTTTTTAAACCTCTGTCAGGTGATATTTCTTAGAGTTCACCAAAATGCACCTGGATTTTTCCCAACTTCACATTTTTTGCAAATTTTGTTTCCCTCTGGAAATGCCACCTTATAGAGAGAGATTTGAACTAGATCATAAGTCATGAAATCCTAGACCTTCATGGTACATTCTTCATGTTCCAGCTGGAGGAATAACTTCAATTCACCCAAGTGATGCAGGATATCATTCTATGTAACACAGATGACTCCCATAACGGTTCACTTAATAATGAGCAGTGTCTTTGGCCGCCAAATACTAAGTCTTCGCTACTTTGGTTAACTGTGTTGGCAAAAGGGAACTGACACATTCTCTTATTACTGTAGCAGTGTGAAAGGTGAGAAGTGATCTAAAAGTACTATAACAGAGAAGAAGTAAAAGCACAATTACTCACCATCAAATTCGTCATCTCCTACAACATTTTACTAGGTACACATTTGACCCATAGCAGAAATGTTCTTCTACGAGTATGAAAGTATAGGAAAGCATAGAAATTCTTGAGTGTCTTGTAGAGGTAAGAATGAATGTCTGTATTCTCTTATTGTGCTCCAAAATGATGATAATTCCTTCTAACTCATAATGATTGTATCTCATTCATTTTGCCCCATAATGTTGAACATGGGGTCTTGCATAGCATGGTTCAATATATGCATGCTTGATTAATCTAAACTTTTGAATAATCCCACTTGTAGGAAACATGTACATTCTCTCATAGATCACCCCTTTATATGTTCATAAGGAGTTGGCAGGATCAAAATGAGAATATTTGAAATTGATAACCAAAATATGGAAATGCATTTTTAAATAGTCACTTAAATTATATAATATATATATGTATATGTATATATATATATGTGTATATATATATATATATATATATATATATAACCTACATTAAATTTAGTCACTTTCTAGCTAGATTTCAACATGTTTATGTTTAGTACTTTAGTAATGCACAATAATTATCATGGTACAGCAACACCAATAAAATACAAAAAGGTATAAGGCATTGTCCAGACTTTGAAGAAGGAAAGGAAGATGGTTCATGGTTATGTTGGAACAACTGGCACAGAGCAGGGCTGTCCTGGGCACACTGGGACAGACTCTCACCCTCCTCATAAACTGCCTTTGCAAATCCAACCAGAATTTTCAAGCATCACAAGATAGACAAACAGGGGAGAATACTGCTTAGATACGCTGATGTAAACAGAACATGCTTGTTTCAAGAACAATTTTATCTTCAGAAATTATTTAACTATGTAGTCATATTTTCCTTAATTTTTTCACATAAATATGTTGAAATAGAAAAATTAAAGCACTGATATTGTGATAAGAAATGTAGTTTTTATACAAGTAGTGTACATTTTCAAAGATGTCAAACATTCGACAAGGTAAATGCAGAAAACATTTAGAATGAGTTGCTCTAGCTTCCAATAAATTATTAAATGTAAAATAAAAAATTAAAAACATGCTTGAAATTCATCATCAAAATTGTGACTAAAATACATAAAGTTATTTACATCTTTGGAAATGTGGAACCTATTAATAGTATAAATACCTAAAACTTAGTTTTGTACACTTGCCCTCTTTCTCTCTCTTACTCTAGTTTTCTCTTTATGTGTATGGATAATAGATAGATAGATGATAGATAGATAGATAGATAGATAGATAGATAGATAGATAGATAGATAAATTCAATATAAAGTCTTTCAGAAGAGTAGAGCAGTCCTTTGTCAGAAATCCCAGCATAAAAACACCTTTCCCAAATACTAAGAAACTGCTGAATACCAGAATCAGTATGTGAAATAAGCAAGAACAAAAAATAGCTTTCTCCAGTACAAAACAAGCTGTTTCCATGTGCTGGTACTGAGCCTGTCTGGTAGTACATGTAAAATAGATGCATACCTTCACAGGACCAGGTAGAAAAGGTAAATGCATAATCACCTAATGTGAGAGGCAGCAGGATGTTGGGACCCAGAGCAAACGAGAGAAGAAGCATAGTCCTCAGTACAGGAATCCTAATGGCATCATAACATGCATCACACCCAGTACTTCTCAGGAGTGAGTATGGCTCCCCCACTGCCAGGCTTTAAGCTCTTGGAAAAAGGTAAAGCAACTAGAGGAGGGTCAAAAAGAATGAATGCTTGCCAGTGAAGTATGCTAAGTTCCTTATCTCCTTGGTCACATGTCAGTCATACATCCATCCTTCCGAGAAGATGCTGTTGATCCCTTTTCATAAATCAGGAAATTGAGGCTTCACAATTATAAATTACTGTTTTGCAGTTACCCAAGAAGTTTTCAGAGCAGCTAGCATTCTCCAATGTTTTCTGATACTGAAATCTACTACACAGATATAACAATAACTCCCTTTATGTTCATCTTCAGAAATCAATGTTTAAGAACCGTCATGCACAAAAGCATCCATGGTATAATTCTAAGAGTGAAAGGGTCACATGAGTTGGAAAGTTGGGTCCAAAGCAAGAGAGTGCTCCTTTTGATAGCTGGTAGATATTATTACACCTGCTGAGGACTCTGTCCATTTTGACATTTAGCAAATATAGTCTTAAGAGCACTTGAGTCATCTGGCAGAGTGATTAAAAATGAAAACTCTAAACACTGATATAATGTAATCCCAGCTAAATGGAACCATAAGCCATAGCAAAGGTTGGGGCTTCTAAATCTGCCAAGATTAATGGAAGCGACAACAGCATATGTTTGGTCCCAGTGAAAAATGACACGAGACCCCAGCTGAGGCTCCAGCATTTTCTTTAAATGGATTTAAATTGTGAAAAATCTTCCCAGACCTCAGATTTACTGTGTGCCTTTGATGTCAGTTAAGAGACACCTAGCTATAGGTAGATAAAAATATCAAAAAGTAATATTGCATTAAGGACAGAAATCATTTAAAACATCTTTAAGTGCAAATCTCTGGAAACCCCTTGACAGTTATTAACACATACTAAATAACAGAAAATAACAAAGAAAAGCAGTGAATGGAACTAATATCCGTTAAGGCATTGCTCTGTCCCAGGCCCCATAGCCACTGGTTTAAAAGACAGGTTTATTGATTAATTGATTTATTTTTAATATTTATTTTATATTGGGGTATAGTTGATTAACAATGTTGTGTTAGCTTCAGGTGTACAGCAAAGTGATTCAGTTATACATATACATGTATCTATTCTTTTTCAAATTCTTTTCCCATTTAGAGTATTACAGAATATTGAGCAAAGTTCCCAAAGGTGGGGGAAAGGAATAAATTGTGAGTTTGGGATTGACACATACACACTACTATATTTAAAATAGATAACCAACAAGGACCTACTGATTAATTTATTGATTGATTGCTGTCCCAAGGGAGGCAAAACATGAAATAATCATTAACCTCGTTTTCAAATAAAGAAACTAAGATTCAAAGGGTAAAGTCATTGTTCCTAACCCTGCAGTGAGTTTTGCTAGAAGTGGGTCACTGTCTCAGGGACTAAAAATCATGGTATTTGTAAAGTCAGTCTTATTGAATCAGCTACCTAAATACCTGGCATCTAGGTGTATATAAAGAGGATTCCTCAGTCAGGTTCTGTTCTTTAGGACATAATACAAAATAACAACAAAGAACTCTTTGTAGATAAAAATGAGCTTCAGTACATTTTACACATATACACATGGAAGTTAGGTTTATTTGCTGGGTTCAGTGCCATGTCAATGGGACAAGAGCACACACCATGGGGTTCAGATAAAAATAAAAGAACCCAAGAGGTAAAGAAGTGATACAGGGTCCACCATGCTCTGACGTCTCCACAGCCAGCATTTTAGGTCAGGTGTAGGTGGTCCGTGTGCCCCGCGCCCCCGGCCAGCATCCCCCTGAATGGGCCCACCCCATCCATGCTCTCCATAATTATGTGGTTAGGGGCAATGACAGCTAAGTGACTATGTAACCAGGGAAGTGTCCAGGACCTGGAAGGGACTTCATTGGAAAGAGGTGCCTGCCTTTTGCTTTTACCTCAGACCTGCTGGGCCAGCTCTCACTAAGCTACCACAACCAGAGATAAAGTGAGCCTCCAAGACTATACAAATTCTCTTCCCAGCTCATACAATGAGGGCTGAGAGGGTATTCAATTAAATAGAGGAATGCTTCTCATGTGGAAGGGGACCTGATATCCCAGGCCGTTAGGGAGGGAAGGTGGATAAGTACCCTCAGGGAGCAGAGGTCCCTAACGCTGCTCTAGAAATAGCGATGGTGTTTTTCAGAGAATTGAAATAGCAGCCCGAGGTTCCTGATGGCCCTGCTGCAGCTCAAGGAGCCTGCTTTCCTGTACACTGTGGTGCTGAGAACAATTTGTCACACTCATTACAACAGCCAGAGTGAGTGCTTTACAAACACCCGTTAGGATTTTGTGCCTTTCGATGTCTTGCCGTAGGAAAAAGTAATGCTCTTGCTCTCATTTTACAAAACATTAAAAAATATTGCAGATGACTACTCTCCTGGCAGTGATATCATGACTTGATGTTTTGAAAACAAAATATATATTAGAAATAGGAAATAATTGCAAGTGGTAAAATTGTCTTTTCCTAATGTGACAGAGGCATAGTTAGCTATTATGTTAACACATAAGATTCATAATTAAATTTTACTTGACCATGATAGCAATGATGATCCAGCTACCTACATATGCAGAATTACTGGTTATTTGTATATTTATTTCCATATGCAATGATGGTCCCAAGTATAAATGTATAAGACTGCTAAATTTGCTCTGTAAGTCCTTGAAAAGATACTCATTTTTACTTTCTTTTCTTTATTTTCTAATAACTGAATTATGTATATTTATTTTCTAGGAAAATGCCTCCTTGATTCAGGATTCTATGTTTCTGAATTCTATTTTTTCTACTAGCATTAAACACAATTAATCCATGTACAGTAAGTGCTTCTGATTTCCAAATGAAGCAACTGATTTTGGCTGGGATTAAAATTTTCAATCAGGGCTAAAAATATCAGCATGATTCTTCTAAAATGTACTCTGAGTATCTGATAAATAACAATAAATAACAGCTACTAAGGGTATTCTTTGTCATACCAACAATCCAACAGCTAAAACCACTGAAGAATGCTGGTTTGCCATCCATTTATCATATATATATATATATATATATATATATATATATATATATATTTTTTTTTTTTTTTTTTTTTTTTTTTTTTTGCGGTACGCGGACCTCTCACTGCTGTGGCCTCTCCCGTTGTGGAGCACAGGCTCCGCAGGCTCAGCGGCCATGGCTCACGGACCCAGCCGCTCCGCGGCATGTGGGATCTTCCCGGACCGGGTCATGAACCCGTGTCCCCTGCATCGGCAGGCGGACTCTCAACCACTGCGCCACCAGGGAAGCCCCATTTAACATATATTTTTGAAAGGCAGACATGGGGTTGACAAACAGACCTGTAAGTGTTGGTCTCTCATAAATAAGATGAATAAACAGTAGAGAAATGTACAGTATTTTAAGTGATTTCACATACCAAATCCATCCCTGAAAGGGCAATTATTAACTCAAATTCCTAATCAGTTTCACTCCCATCCATAAGTATTTTTATCATTGCTTTTAAAATAATTTGGATTTCTCATAAGGAATAGATCTGGTTGACAGTATTTTTTAATTTTTGTATATTTGAGCATTATACTGATTAATTATCTAAAGGATCAGAGTTTTGTTGGCTTAGCCTATTCAAACCAGTTCAATTCCAATTTTAAGGAGGGCACCACACATTTAGATAGGTGTGTTTTAGTACCTGGAATTAAATATTCTTTATTCAGGCTTAGCATTTTACTCTAAGAATGTGTCCTTATTATTTGTTTTTAGTAGTTATAGATAGATTTTAATAAATTACAGTACACTGTTTGTAATTATGCCACCTTATCCTAATTTTTCTTCGGCTAGTATGTTATTGAATTTAGAAGAAAATAAGATTTTTGGTATTGACAGTTTTTCAGGCTATTCAAAGTTCTATTACTACGCAAGCTATTATTTTAACATCATATTCAAGGATGCTGCAGCACACAATAAGCAGAAATTACTTGTTATACTGCATTCAATATGCCCGCACATATTTTCAGTTATAAGTATGTATTTTATCAGAAAAAAAGGCATGCAGTCAAGAAATCTCCTGTGTCATATTTCCCTTCCTTTGAATTTTATAACAGAGACAAGCCATTTCAAATCTTGCTCCTGGGCTGACATTGCTTTGGAAATTGGAGTCCATCTTGAACTCTCAGAGCTATGTTATAAACTCATGTAAATTGGAATTTATAATGGAAACAGCACCATACTTTACTGTAACTGCAAAAGCTAGGCTCCCCTTGGATAAAATAAAACAAAGGGCATGGCAGACTACCCTCCACTTTGCTTTTGTTAAGTTTATATTTCCAACATAAGAGTGATCACATCTGTAATGAAAGCATTTCAGTTGACTTTCCAGAAAGCATTTTGATTTTGATTTGCAAGTCACTGAATGTGGCCTTCTACTTCATCAACCACTGTGCTTTTGAGGGCCACTCAAGTGTGAGAAACACAAGTCTAAGTCTCTCAGTAAATATGCAGAGAGATATAATTCTTCTGCATTTAATTGGAAAGCTGAATTTGACAGGTCTTGGGAATAAAAGAAAAGTCATTTCTTTTATGTTCGAGAAGTATAAAACTTCACCTTTCTGTATTAGTTCAAAAATGAAAAGATATTAGGTAAGTACAAGGATGACTTCCAGCTTCCTCGTTGGGGAATTAGCAGGAAGACTGACTCTATAGACTGAGATTGAGTAATTCAAAGTTTCTGTCTCATTTACACTCATGTGTTATCTGGTGGGTCAGTTAGACCCTCTCAGAAATCAGACTCTTATGTCTCGTGGCTGTACTTTAGTGCATTCAACACAGTGAAGTCCTCTGCTCGGGCTGTTGAGTGGATAGTCAAGGACATCTGTATGGAATATAGGAGGAGCTCACAAATAAGAAAAGCATTTGTATGTAAGTGCATATAAACCCATGTTATAATGCAGACTTTCAGGTTCAGCTTGGAGATACAGAGAGCTGGAAAGAGTGCTACTCCTGTAAAGATCAACAAAGTCGGATGTGAGGTAAAGTGATCAGGACACATCTTAACAGTAATAACTCCTGCAATAGGGAAAAGGTTCAATGAACTGAACACAACTGCAATTTCTACAGAGGTGATGGGCATTTTAAGGAGAATGAGGGAGCAGGGAATTGGGTGACCAGGGGTTCAACAGAATCAGGGAAGTGGAAAGTTACAGAAAGTGGGAAGGGGTGTTTGGACCTGTGACACCCACCTGGGTTTGCTACCTGGCACTTCTGGACCTTAGTCTCCTCCTCTCATGCAGAGGCTGGGGGACAGAGGCCCCATCTTAGGTGTTGGCTGGAACAAACATTAAATTCTCTGCCAGCCTTAAGTTTTCTCAGGCAGGTGCTTTAGGGGGTGCTGGGGCCACTCTAGAGATGCAGCTTTGAGCTTTTAGAAACAATGTTAGTGTCTATCCAAGTCTTCAGGGGCCAGGGGGGAGGACTAGTCGAGAAAAGAGTTCAGAGGACCCCAGCTAGAGTCTGGTCAAGGAGAGAGCCTTTGCCAATTTCATCCAAGCAACAAGCAAAAAGCTGGACAAACAGCAAATTATAAATGCTTATCAGAAAACTGATGTCACAGAGCAAACAGCTCACTTGAAATCTAGGAAGATAAGTCTGGAGAGAGAAGTAGGACCTGGGCATTTACTTACCTGGGAAGACATCATCAGAAGGATATCAACCCAGGGGAAGGTTCAGCCCGACACTTCTAACCAGCTGCTGAAGGTTTAGTGTGGGCCAGCCTGTGTGTGCAGCTGCTGTTTTCCACAGATGTGGAGGGATTTGCACCCTCTTGCAGTCTTTTCATCAAGGTAGGTTTGCACACACCAGGTGCTCACAGGGAAGACTGGGGAGGATCCTGGGAAAGCTTTCCGTGTAGAACTAGGAGAGCACAACAACAGCCTCTGGGACAATTCTGCCCAGAAGCATCCCCCATATTTCATCATATGGAGACAAAGCCTTAAACTAAAGGAGGAAAGACAATAAAAACTAGTGAGAACACTGCTGAGGACACAGCGAGAACTCAATTTAATTAAGAGAGGGGAGGAAGGGAAAGAAAATCTCTACCTCAGCTTAGGGGCAGGAATAGGTATTAGGTCCAACATTAAATACAGAAAAGAAGCAGAAGAAATTCCGGTTGACAGTGTCTTTCTAGTTCTGAGGCTTCATCAGAACATCACAGAATGTTCTCCTCCCTGCCCCACACCCATACTTAACAAGCTTTAAGTGGAATACATCAGAGGAGCAGCAAGAGATGGATTTTCTCTGGGGAAGACCCAAGGCCAAGCCCAGAGTAGACACTGTGAGAACCCCTCTGTGGTTGGCCCAGACCATGAGGACTCATCTCTAGAGGGACTGGAAGCCTCTGGTGCATTGAGGGTAACCATAGCAACAGCACGCTTTCACCCCAGCCCACCTCCTAAGTAGATTAACACAAATCCACACAGCAAAGCCCCAGCAGAAGGAAATGTGTGCTTATCTTGAAGCATGATTACTTACCTGAGAACTATATGATGTTTCTGGCTTTCAACAAAATATTACAAAACACACAAACAGGGAAGAAATAGAATCATCTGAAGAGACACAATTATCATCAGGATCAGACTGAGATGGGGGTTGTTGAAGCTATTAGACAGAATTTAGATAACTATGATTAACATGTCAAAGGCTCTTATGGAAAATGTCAGCAACATGTGAGATCAAGTAAGTTGTTTCAGCAGAAAAATGAAAAGTAGAAGAAAGAATCAAAAGGAGATTCAAGAAACAGACATCCAGGGATCTTGA
Source organism: Aethalodelphis obliquidens (assembly GCF_003676395.1). NCBI lineage: Eukaryota > Metazoa > Chordata > Mammalia > Artiodactyla > Delphinidae > Aethalodelphis > Aethalodelphis obliquidens. The sequence continues at coordinate 21,576,677 of NW_020837971.1, read as the reverse complement.
ACTCTCAAGCCAAGCTACATTCAACCTTTAAAGATGTGTTAAAAGTATACCTCAAGGGCTTCCCTGGTGGTGCAGTGGTTGAGAGTTCACCTGCCGATGCAGGGGACATGGGTTCGTGCCCCGGTCTGGGAAGATCCCACATGCTGTGGAGCAGCTGGGCCCATGAGCCATGGCCGTTGAGCCTGCGCATCCGGAGCCTGTGCTCTGCAACTGGAGATGCCACAACAGTGAGAGGCCCGCATACCGCAAAAAAAAAAAAAAGTACACCTCAAGTCTTCTTACCCACATCTACGGCTGGCTTCAATTATTTTGAGTACCATCTTTCCTTGGAACAATTTGGTTCTGAGTTCTTTGAAAACTTTAAAACCCCAGCTCTCTCCTAGGTTCAAAACGTTATAATTTTGTAGAACATGTCACTTGTTTTCATTGTTGTGGAAATGAGTAGTGCTTTTGTGTGAATTTCCCACTTTCCAGAAGTGAAAGTTCTTTGGCATTCATTTACACTGTTTACATTTAGCCAAATAATGTCAGTCTTTTAACATACTCACAAATTCAGTGCAATATAATTATACTACTCACAAGATAGATAGTCATAAAATATAGTACAATTCATGTCCATCCACTGTCTTCTGGTAATGAGGATATTACTTAAACTTGTGTGACATCTGCTTCCAGACCTAAAGCAATAACTTTTGTTAGTCCAAATTTCCCTCTGAAAGCTATCACAAAAATGGGGGGGAAATACATGAGAAATCTGTTTGAAGGCATTTGAGTTCTACCAATGCAATTAGCATTTGAGTAGGTCAAGAACCGGGAGAGAAAAGACATTCACTGGGGTAAGCCACACATCTTCCCCCCAAGGTATCAACAGATGGTTTAACAGATGTAACAAGGCTGAGAGGCTGTCAGAAAGCAGTGTCTAAGAGGGACAGACACTCGGAAGGAATTCACTCATCTCTTGGGAAGTAAAAAATTGAAATCTAGGAATGAGCAGGGAAGAGAGACCTAGTAAAAACCAATTCTCCAATTATATATTTTTACCCCTAATGCACCTTACAATAGGAATAGGTAAAAACTAAATGAAGATTAACCCTTGTAACAAAAGAGTCCATCATTATATTTGGTCACCTGACTGGATTCATGAGATCTTGTTATGTAGCAATTACTTGCAAGAAGCAAAAACAGTCTTATAAGAGGAAGGTAATCATCACCCAGAGCTTCTATCACTCAAGAAAAACCTATGAGGCATACCAAGAGGTAAAAAAGAGAAAAAGAGGAACAGGCCTCAAGAAATCCAAATGTTGAATCCATCAGAAACTTTAAGATAACTATGATTAAAGTGATAAAAAATGTGATATAATAAAAAATACCAGAGAATTGGTATTAATAAAGAAAAAAATTGAAATTTTAAACCAACAAAACAAAACAAATACTAAATAAATAATCAACTCAGTTGATGAGTTTAAGAGAAGCCATCAAAGAAAAAGATTTTATGACCTGAAAAATAGTTTAGCAGGAGGTGTTCAGACTAAAACAGAGAAAGAAAAAAATAGGACTAAGATACACAAAGTAGTGTATAATGCATGCAGAATAAAGTAAGATCTAACATGAACACAACTGGTGTCCAGAAAAGGAAATATAGAATTAGTAATAAATCAAAGGTAGAATTATAATGGCTGCCAGGGAAAAAGAGGATGCAACAATAACATTGGAAGTTGACTTCAAAACAGAATTTGTGGTAACCAGGAGATAAAAGAATTATGTCTTCACACACTAAAAGGAAATAACTGCTAAGCTAAAATTGCATGCAATTGCGTCCTTCAGAAAATATGAACAAATTTATTATAGTAATATAAAGAACATTAAAGAATTTATCACTACCATATTTGTTTCTCTCCCTGCCCAGGATTGTAAGCTTGATGAAATGTTTAAAAAAACAATTGATTTAATTTTACACATTAACCGAATTAAAAAGAAAAATAAATGTATGATAATCTCAATAGATGTAGAAAAAATTTTATAAAATTTAAAACTTATTTATAATTAAAATAAAACAGAAACAGACAGAAATTTTCTTAAACTCTATGACACATCTTCCAAAAAAGGCAGTGCACATAAACTAAATGATGACATATTAAAAGTTTTCTCTCTGGGATAGGCAATAAAACTACAGTTATAGATATCATCATGTCTATTCAACTTTGCCGTGGAGGTCTTAAGCAGGACATTAAATCAACACAAATAAATGAGGCTTTTTGCAATCATGTAACCAAATAGCCCAGAATGTCTCTCCCTGTGTTAAGCCCTAAGATGGTCTGTAAATTTAAGAGTAGGACATTCATTCTCTGTCTACCCATCTTTCTCTATCTCTCTGCCTTTCTGTCTCTCTCTCTCTGTCTCTCTGTTTCTTTCTGTCTCTCTCACTGACATCAAAAGATACCTTCCAGTTTCCTGAGAAAAGTGATGATAAATTTGAACAGCCTCACTTAGGGAGAGAATTTAAAAAGTCTTTCTAGGAAGGTGAGGATTGTTTGCTTTTCAACTAAAAGAATTAAAATAAAAATTTGTCTTAGAAAATACATTTCTATTAGAAAAGCCATTTATGCTGTGAAGCTCAATTTGGCCTGTCTCCTGTTCTCTGAAGACCATGACATTGGAAGCCCATCCGAGAGTCAGGTGCAGCAAAGGAAGAAGTTCTTAAGGAACACGAGGAAAGTGGATGCTCAAGCCATCGGGTAAGTTCCTTTCCCCTTCTGGGTCTTTCTGTCACTATCTGAAATAGAGGGGCTGGGTCACATGACCTCTGAAATGATATGGTGCTGTGATCTTCAAGAGGAAACCTATTTACTGTCCATAAAGATCTGTTGCAAGCACAAAGCTCTTACATTTGCAAATAAAGTGCTCTAAGAAAAACCTAGTGAGCTAGTACATGCCTCTAAAGCTTTGCTATAAGACCTGTGCTTTTCTCTCAGATGAAAGAAACTTTGGTATTTCTATAATATAAACCAGAAAAAATAACACTATTAAACAATTAAAACCATCAAAGAGATAAGAGTCACTTTCTTGAGCATGATATATCCTCTTTAACCTCTGTTAAGTTTCCCTTTCTGAATGACCTATTTTTCAGAACAAACAAAGTGTAGATTCTCTTTGGGGGAAAAAGCTGAGTGAAACTTTGTCTTCCTAATTGCACAAGTGTTTATGGAAGATCTGGCAATGGAATATGGGAAAAACATGCATTTTTGAAGTCATACTTGAAGTTGAATCACATCAAGCAAATTTCCTTATCTCATAAAGCAAGTTAATTTTCAGTCTCAGTGTTCTTATTGATAAAACGGGCAAAATATAAGTTACTTCTGGCAGCTCTTGATTTGGGGATACAAGGTTGTATGTGTAAACTTTCCTGGGTCTCATGAGGTGCTCAATAAATAGCAATTGTGTTACTACTTTTAATCCTATGTATTATTTTCTCTCTACTTTTTAAAACTTTCCTCTCCTCCAGGATTCTTCTTTGTATTATCTGGGGAGGCTACTTTGCAGAAACAAAACAGACCACAGGATACAGTGGCTCCAACGGAATACATGCTTATTTATCTCTCAGGTAACTATCAAAGTAGGTTGGGGCAGGAGTAGGAGGTATTGTGGGTGTGCTTCTCCAAACAGGTGGAACTACTCAGGAACTCAAAGCCAAAGCATCCAAAGTGTTTAACAAATGCATCCTAGAGGGGTCAAAAGGGAAACAGAACAAAAGAAGAGAAGGTGCCAGCATGGAAGGGGGATTTATCTTTGTTCCTAAAGATGCATCTGCTTCCAGCAAGAGAGTCTTGGAAATGCCCTTGCGTGTTTCTGTGGTGAGGATAAAGAAGAGATGGGTCCTGATGGAAGGGAACCATCTCCTCTTAGAGAGTCCACACTGCCCTCCCTCCTCACCTAATATCACAACACGTTTCTCCACGGATCTCTTATGCCCAGACTCTCAACGTTCAGACTCTGAAACACAGTGCCAGAAAGATGTTCTTAACATTTTACATCTTTATTTCTCATTTTAGGGATTCAGGATAATTTTAATTTTTTATATATGTAAGCCCAGATCCTGATGGACTGTCCTTAAAACAATCTCACTGCCCATAGCTAATATTCCATTACATCCTCCTGCAGGTGCTTTTTGGATCTGGGGCTAAGTTCACACTCATTCTTATATGATTCCTGATTGAATTCATCCTGGCCTGAAAGGAGGGAGGGAAGAAGCTGAAATCCTGGCCAACAGATATTCTGCCTCCTGTGCGTCCAGCTCTTCAGTTATGTTGTTCTTAACTACACTATCTTTTTCTCTCTCTTTCCAGGGAAAGCAATAGAGGATGTGCCCCTACAAGTCAGACTGCAGTACAGTAACCAGGCTGGGAGGTGGTGTTCTGGTGTCATGCAGAGCCTTATGGATTTTTGATGCTGATTAAAATCTTATGTCTTATTATATCATGAAAGTATAATGGAGGACAGTGAATAAGTCATGCATTTCAAAGAATGTTCAAGAAGTTTAAGAGGTCATTTGCTATTTCTACATAGCTGGTTTGATCCATCCTCATGATATTTACTCTCTGGCAGCAAAGCTACTGGGGAGAAAGGAGAAATGGTTGTTAATGGGAATAGGTAGGATTCTGAGAACCAGCAGCCGTGGACCTGGGTTAGAATCTGGTCTTCTCCTTCACTTACAGTTGGTTAAATCTCTCCATCTCACTGAAGCTTAGTTCCTGCTAAATTCAATTAACTTGAAGTGTGCTATAAGACCATAATATGAGATATTGTACTTGGAAGCAACCCCATAAATGTGGGTACTCTTTCATACATTCAGGTAGGCATCCCTAAATATCCCTAACCTATAAAATTTGCCAACCCTCAGAAATAACAGAAAGCTCTGTAAATATCCCTAGAGTATAATATTTGCCAACCCTGAGAAATGTTCCCCATGTTGTGTATTTAATTTTTTCTTATACTACACTTTTACATGTATATTGCTTTAATTTTATGTATATATGCCATATAATTTGTGTATTTAAATGTGTATGTTGTATATGTACATTTTTATCATATTATATTTTTACATACATGTTGTTTTGGCTTTTTTCATGGGTATATGCCCCCTATTTTCAGTGGGATTAGCACTACTATCTTCTATTATACAGGTTTTGTTACTGATTATAAGACATTGAAAGAGTATCATTAAATATTAATATTAACTTATTAAAATGTTCTGGGGAAATTGATGCTTATGAACTTAGATATATGTGAGTGTGCACAGAAGAAAATTTTGATCATGAAAGAGGGATGAAACTGATTAAAGCAGTGAACTAAACATCAAATACCCAAACACCCAAATAAAAGCCATCACAAATATTTACTGGGTACTTGATGCCTAAATACTGGTGGATGCAAACTTCAGTTCTTCAAACTCTTAAACACAGCTAGTCTCCCTTATTTCCACCCCCGTCTTACACACACACACACACACACACACACACACACACACACACATCACTCTCTGAATATATAAGGAATGATGTCAGATTACCTACGAGGTGTGTGATGAGAGGCACATGGACATAATCACCAGGCATCACTTCCTGGCAACATGGAAGTTCAGAGAAAGCAGACAATCTTCAACAGAGAAACAACCTCCATGAACCAGAAGAGGAGAATTTACATCATCCTTCACAGTCTGAACTTAACAACTTTGGTTATTCAGCAGAGAACCTTGAATATTTAAGTGAATAGATCCTGTCTTTGATCTTTGTTAACCTTTCTGTCTACTCTCTTACATGGAATTCTTTTTTTCTATCTTGATACTTTTCTCAAGGGCAATGCATTGATTTCAGTGTTAAGGTATTATCATCTTTATATTTCCTATTGCTGGCCTCTGTCCCCACTCACATTCTTCCAGAGGCATCCATTTGCCTCAGAGACATAACATCCTCTGTTGGTCTTTTGACACGTGAATGTGAATAGGCTATAGTTACGAATAATTCAACCAATCGCTAATCCAGAATTTGCTGTGAAGTATTTTGTAGATGTGATTGAATATTATAGTCCATAATCAGTTGACATTAAGTAAGGGAGATTACCCTAGATATTCTGGATGAGCCTGATTTAACCTGTTGAAAGGCCTTAAAAGCAGGGCTGATGCTTCTCTGAGAGAAGAAATTCTGCCTTGGGACAGCATTGTTGGCCTGTGTGTTCCAGCCTCTTCTTCCTGACAACCTGTCTTACAGATTTTACATTTGCCTAGCCAGTTCTTTGTGATAAATCTCTTAGTGAATATTTCCTCCTGCTTCTGTTTCTCTGATTGGATTATGCCTGATACAAATCTCACAGCAAATGAAGAGAGGGGCATCACTCCTTAGGTTCTGATACATGAATAGGATTGTTAAATCTGTGACAAAAGAATAAACTCAGAAAGCTTATTTTAAGATATAAAAACAGACCTGACACATTGGCCACTATAGTTACAATACCCAAGTTTGGAGAGTTTTTAGGATATAACTGACACAGTCCTTCTCAATTTTCAGATATGTAGGTTCACTAGAATCTTTTTAAAATTCAGTTTCTGATTCAGTAGCTCTGAATTGAGATTCTAGATTCTGCATTTCTCACTAATATACCTATGCTGCAGGGGCTCTAGTCCATGGAACACACTTGGAGTAGCAAGAACTCAAGGGAATCATGTGGTCAAGTAAAATGTCCTGAACTCCCTTCTTTGGGTCCAAGTCTTGTAATGGGGCAATGTGTTAATTAGGCTGAAGGGGAAGACCAAAGAGAAGATTTGCCCAGCTCCCAATCTGAACCCCTGGAAGAGATAGGCATTGGTAGGGTGTTACTGTCTCAGAGGTAAGGAAGAGTAGCACTGGAAAAGAGAAGAGGTTCATAGTTGAGCTAGATAGTGGGGTGGTGGATTAAAAGTCTTTGTATTTCTCTTCAAGAAATCCAGAGTCTTGGGTTCTCCTTTGAGAACCTGTCTGAAATGTCACAGTGGTATTGCAAGCACAGATGGACTGAGTGAAATCTGGAACCAGGAAACAGAAGCTTTGGAACTAGGGCAGATGACAGAAATCTCAGATCCCATGATGGGTGACAACACATTCCCTTGAGTGGAGTCACAGACTGACATCTCAGTGATCACCCAGTAGGGATGATATTGATGCTGCAGCCAATATCATAAAGGACACAAGAACACTGTGGAACACTGGGTAGTATAGACCTGAGGCCTCCTTCCTTCCAGCTAACACAAGGTAATGGAAGCCATGTTGAACAACCAACACACCATCCTTAGGAGAAGCTAGGTAAGAGAAAGGAAATCAGGATCTACAAACATTTGCAAAGTGACTAAAAGCTTTCATTATCACAAAAAAGTATGTTGTAATTCCACGTAAGAAAAAGAGGTGGATTTAAATGATTAATGAGAACATTACTGATACTGTGGCTCAAGAATGCTATAAATTAAAAGTACTTTATGCCTTGGCCTATAACTAATCAATATTTATTACTTTATTTATTAGAGAAAAACAAACTAATTGTGAAAAGTGAAAGTTTGGAACTCAGCCCAATAATAAACTAGACATTGAATGAACACCATTGCTCAACACATATCTATAAGTTGAAAGTTGATTCAAATCAGAGCTCTGCTTTTGGCAATAGCAGAATGGATTGTTTTTGTACAGGCCCTCCTCCTGAAAACAACTAGCAAAGTTGGATAAACTGATTTCCAAGAAAACATTTGTTTGGAGTTTCTAAGACAAGCGAAGAATTAAAGACTCAAATCTGGGAAAGTTGAAACCAACATTTGGAGTCTGTTTTTCTCTTTGAAGCAACTGCCTACACTGAAGATATTGTCTGAAGCTCAGAAAATTAGTAGAGTTTTATAAGATTCAGTTAACAGGGAGCACAAAAACTGAGGTTCAGATCCTATCAAGGAACAGAACCTCAGTAAATATCCAGGCTTATATTCTAAGTAGAAATGTGAATGGAAAGTAGACTGACCTTTATGGGGACTGAATGCCAGCTTCAAGTCTTCTCCACTTATAATTGAATTAAGGTGAGTGTGCTTATTAGTGTAGCTAATGTAGCCTATTCAAACGTCCCCCACTTACAAAAAAAGAAAAAAATTAAAAGGGGATAAAAAATAGAATAAGTTTAAAAATATTTAAAAATAATATCATAGATTTATGTTCATCAGTAATTGCATTAAATATTAATGGCTTAAACATTCTAATTAAAAGACAGGTTGTTTCACTGGATCAAATAAAAATATATACTTCTAATAGGAGGAACACCTTAAATACAAGAAAACAGAAAGATTGAAATTTAAAAGTTGAAAAAGGAAAACATGCAAACACTAAACAGAACAGACTTGTAGAGACATACCCCAGGCAACCTTAAAGCAAAGGGCATTCCTAGCTTTAAACAGGAATTTTCAAAATGATTACATGGTCAATATAACCAGAAATTGGTTACAATTATAAATCTTTAGGTGTATAATAAAACAGCCTTAAATGAAGCAAAAATTAACAGAATAAATAGGGAAAATACATATTCAGAATTATTGTGGGATATTTTAATACCTTTATCAATAACTGATAGAATGACCTAAAATACAATCAATACTAATATAGAAAATTTGAGCAAGATAAAGAATTGACCTAACTGATCTTAGCTAGAACTTCCAAAACTTCAGAATATTGTTTCAAATGCACTTGTAATGGTACTGAAATTGACCACATGCTGTGCCTTAAATCAGGTAAAAGGGTTAATCTGGTACAAACCTTCTGGAAAGCAACCTGAACAAATATTTCGAGATCTTTAATATATTTTTATCCTTTTACTTAGTTCTTTTTGCTAAGAACATAATAAGAGATGAAGACAAATATTGATAAAGAAATGATTTTTTTTTATAAATTTATTTATTTATTTATGCTGTGTTGGGTCTTTGTTTCTGTGTGAGGGCTTTCTCTAGTTGCTGAGAGAGGGAGCCACTCTTCATCGTGGTGCGTGGGCCTCTTACTATCGCAGCCTCTCTTGCCACGGAGCACAGGCTCCAGACACGCAGGATCAGTAGTTGTGGCTCACGGGCTCAGTTGCTCCGCGGCATGTGGGATCTTCCCACACCAGGGCTGGAACCCATGTCCCCTGCATTGGCAGGCAGACTCCCAACCACTGTGCCACCAGGGAAGCCCAAGAAATGATTCTTTTAGAACATGACTTGTTTCATTTTCATTAGGCTAAATGCTCCAAATGGGTGGGAAACCACATTTAGATATATCTATATAATTGATATTCTACAGTCATTAAAGTAATATTTAAAAATAAATGTAAGGCTCTCAGAGTATGTTCAGGACCAAGTCTTAAATAAAACAGAATATAAAAATCACAAATATGTAAAGTAATTAAAATGCTATTGCACAGCTTCTACCTAGTGACTCTCATATACTATTCAGTACTGTGACGGCATTCCCAGAAAAGAGTAGTTGTTCTCTGTAAAGTTCTACAGAGCATTGTCCTTTTCTATTCTCTCTCTCAAATTAGAGTCATTTGTGAAGATGTGTTCCTCAATATTAATGAATCAGAAAGCCCAGTACCAAATTTAAACTAGATTAACATGTAGGTCCCACAAATATTACTATGTCTCTTTACACTCTAGATATGAGAACACTATTTATTTACTTTATTCTGTCTTTAAAAAAGACAAAAGTATTATAATCCATACTTTAATGAGTACACAAATGTCAAGGCTATTATTGAGTAGCTGAATTTGTCATACACTAGCTTAGAAGTGCATACATGGAAATAATTCATTATGAATATCTTGTATTTTTGGCACTCTAGCCATCTGTTGATTCGTTCAACTAAAAAATAAAATGTGTGTGATGCATTTGTCAGTATTTCTGGGAGCAGATCAAGTCACTGAATTTTTCTATCCACTATTTCCTCTTATGTCCTTATTTTGCCCTAGGTCACGTATTAACTCAGAAAGGAAACCACACCATTACTCCAAAGTCTAGAATAACCCTCCACTGAGGCATTACCTGTCATGCATTTTGCCTTGTAAAGTACTAGAGGGCATCACATTTCTTGGATATTCCTTTTGTGATGAAGACTTCCTCCAACTGAGGAGATTTATCATCATGAAACACTATTTAGTAGATTTTTATAATCCATCTACAGGGAAAAAGTTACATGTCGTGATATAAGAAATCTCCTGTCAAGCACATAAAGAAGAGTAACCTTGCCACTTCGTAAACACACCCAGAGGAAAGCATCTTGAGTAATGAACACAAAGCATGAAGGGAAACTAATGAACAAAAGGTTCTTTAAACTGGAAGTTCTTCTGTTTTTGTCAGGTTGTTTCCATATGCAATTTTTTAACTTTCTATTTAATAGAAGCAAAACAAACACAAATGCTTTACATTAACACATTTCTGTTCCTCCATTCTTATATACAGACTGTAAGTACTGATCAATAATTTTCACTTAATTAACTTAACATATCAGGCAGTATACAGAGGAGGAATCAAGGGGGAATGTAAATAAACACCTAGATATTGTACAGGAGGGCACATGAGGCAAGGGACCCTTGAGAATTCAGTGCAAGTGTTCTTAAAAAATACTTCATTTTTTTCTTTTCCCCGAATATCTCTGTTGTTTCTGTTCTATTGGTGGAGGTTAAAGTTCCTGTGTTAGTTGTTTGGGGACACACAATTGCAATTTAACTGATGCAATTTTGAAAGCTTCCTGCTGACACTCTATTTTCATAAATTCTGAAATCAATAATACAGGGAATCATTTCATTCAAAATAGAAATGTTGGGACTTCCCTGGTGGCACAGTGGTTAAGACTCTGTGCTCCTAAAGCAGGGGGACCAGGTTCGATCCATGGTCAGGGAACTAGATCCCACATCCATGCTGCAAATAGGAGTTTGCATACCACAACAAAGGAGACCATGAGCTGCAACTAAGGAATCCACCGACTGCAACAAAGACCCAGCACAACCACATAAACAAATAAGTAAAAATAAATATTAAAAAATTGAAATGTTGATTCATCTAATATTCCAACCTTGAAGTTGTGTGCTTCTGAAACTTGTGAAAGAAAAGTGAAGAGAAACAATGCATTAAAATGTAGAAAACATTTGCCAAATTTAAGTTGTACACACACAGACACAATGTTTAATGTATCGTGGTGAGAAATTGTTGCTGTATCAATGTAAAGAACATCTATAGGTAATATTAGTGACTGAATATTATTTGGTATGAAGTGAAGTAGAACTGAATAATGTAAGATGATTATTAATAAATAAATACCTTATTATGGAATTTCTGGCCACATCTTCACAAATTGCTCTCTCCTCTCACCTCTAAGACATGATGATGTTGGGGAAGTTTAGTTCTTGGTATCCTATGGTGTCTGCCCTTCACCCTGTGTATGGGTCACCTTAGCTTTAATTGTCTGCTCTTTGTTGATGTGCCCCAAACCCATTTCACCAGCTCAGGTGGTTTCCTGAACTCAGGCTCATGAAAAAACAAGTACCACAAAACCCTTCCCCTTCTCTCAAATCTGCTCTTCCTCAGTGGTTACTGGCTTTAGTTAAGATGGTGTCAATCCACATATCTGTCTCCACTGCAAAGCTGGCAATGAGGTTTCTTCCTCAATTTCAGTGATTCTCAAATTTCTCTGTCTCAGGATGTTTTTACAGTCTTAAAATTATTGTGGACCCCAAAGTGTGTTGACGTGAGTTGTATCATTTCAAATAGTATATCTGAAATTTCAAATGGTAAATTAGAAATCAGTACTGAGATATTTTATAATGTCTTACTTAACAATTTCTGTATAAATAACATTAGTAATCCATTTCACATTAACAAAAATAACATTTTTGTGAAAACATTACTATAGTTTCCAAAACAGAGAAATTAGTGAAAAGAGTGGTGTTGCTTAACAGTTTTGTGAATCTCTTTAGTGTCCAGCTTATATTCAATTAGCTGAAGTCTGATATCTGCTTATGAATTGAATCAGCTGTGATATAGCATGTCATAGAGCCTCTGGAAATCTCTACTATATTCTCATGAAAGAATGGGTGTGAAAAAGCAAATGGCGTCTTATTATTATTATGGAAATATCTTTGACTTTGAGAATGGAATGAAAGGGTCCCTATGCTAATATATTAACAAATAATACAGGACTCACAGGTGTCTTTCTCGGCTATAGAGCAGCTTCTGTCTTCACTCTGTGTTATATCAAGTAGGACAAAGTCTATATAACACTATCTGAATAAATCTACCCATAGGAAATTTCATGGAAGTCTGAGATGAGGTTTTATGTGTGTGGGACATTGTATAGAATTTTTTAAAACAGGAAAGAACAAAGAGGAAAAAAATCCCCATTGGACACTCACCAGGTTCGCACTGCTGCCTTGTAATGTTCATGAAGGTCTTCTCTCTCACCACCCCATCCTCACTCCACCTCTAATTGTTTTCTGCCTTCAGGCTTTATTCTTTTTCATTTTCACTCTTAATTTTGCAGCACAGTTTAGTTCTCTTGTGTATTTACCCATGCAGTTTTAGGGAAAGGAAAAGATGGCCATTATGAAAAGACAATAGTCATTTGACGGATTCATTGCAAGCAATAAAACATTTTATAGCCTTACTCTATTCAGGGAAAATTTTACATAATGAGACCTGCTCTAAAATAATCTCCTAACTATTGCATTGCCAAGCTGACATATTTGAAAAGTAAGCCTGCAAACTAAACCTATTCTTTGTGAATTAAATTTTTTCTGACTTTGCTAGACACTGGGGGTAGTGGAGGATATATCTAGCACCCACTTGGTGTTTCTTTGTCCTGTTTTGCCTAGCTTTCATGGTAAATAGACAAGTGCAGCAGCTCAGCATGAGAAGAATGTGCTAGTCACAGCTTTAGACCCACCACTCCTGAGATGTAAGTTAGAAATTTTGTTATTGACCCACAAGTCTTTGAAAGTCTTTCATCTTTTAAAGTTTTTTTCTCTGTGTTTTTCATATTGTATCATTTCTATTTATCTATCTTCAGTTTCACTGACTTTTTCTTCTCATCTCTATTCTGCAGCCAAGCCCATTCAGTCAGTAATTCACCCGTTTCTTCTTTTTACTCCTCCTTCTTCTCCTCTTCCTTCTCCTTCTTCATTATTATGTTTTCAGTTCTAAATTTTCTATTTGGTTCATCTCTCTATATTTTATTTGTTTTGCTGAAACCATCCTTTTTTTCCATTTGTTTCAGAATGATTTGCAATTACTTGTTTGAACATTTCTACAAGAGCTGCTTTGTCAGGCAATTCTCATATCTGTCATCTTATCATTGACATATCTTGAATGCATTTTCCTCTGTAAGTAGAGATAATCCTTTTTCTTCATATATGGAATAATTTTGGATTGCATCTTGGATATTTCAATACTATAATATATATATATATATATATATATATATATATATATATATATATATAACTTAAGTCCTATGGAGAATATTGTTTTTGTTTTTGTTTTCAGTAGGTTGTCAACTTATCTAGGTTCAGGTTGCAAGTTCCAAACTGCATTCTGTGATCTGCTGTCCCAATGTCATTTCAGTTTTCAAATTCTTTGTGTTATTTTGATCTGTCTTGCCATTCTATGTCCAGTCTGCACCTTGGGTGCTGCCTTTTATTTTGGGTCTCAAATTCTTCTCAATAGGATCATATATACACATGAGTAGCTTGTGGGTCAGCCCAGGAGCTCACAGGTGACTTTATGTGGCTGTTTTCCTGAGCTCCTCCTGGGTCATCTCCTCAGTGCTTTATAGTTCCATATGCTTCCCCTTTTCAAGTCTCTGTCCAGAAAGCTGGTGCTTTAATTACTGTCTGATGAGTATTGTTGTTACTGTTTCTGCAACTAGAAACAAGTGGATAAAGGACACAGAGAGAGAAAAAGTAGCAATGGGGTTTTCCCATCATTTTGGGACCATAGCTTTTCTGATTTGAGAGGAAAGTTCAGCTCCATGAGAATTTTGAGGTCTGTGTGTTTACACTGCTGCTGCTGCCATAGAAATGTTCAGGGACAGAGTCTGAAAGAGAAGAGTAAAAGACAAACACAACAGGGTATTTTCCCTCTATCTCTGGACACTAGAACATCCCATTTTTTTCTCTGAGACAGAACTACAGGCTTCTTTGGAAGCTCAACTTCTAATATTTAGCTATTTGAGATTAGTTCTGGGGCTGCCAGAAAAGAAAAAAATGGCAAACTGATAGTCATTTAGGTGGTAGTTCAAATTCTGGTCTTTTTCCTTAATCAACTTGCTATTTACTTTTGAATCCAACAATATCAGGCCCTTGCATTCTGTTTAGGCTTTATAGCTGCATTCTTTGAGAGACATTGAACTGAACCTCCAACATTTTATGCTAATATATATATTTTTAAGTTTTTTTTTGATGTGGACCATATTTTAAGTCTTTATTGAATTTGCTACAATATTGCTTCTGTTTTATGTTTTGGTTTTTTGGCTTTGAGGCATGTGGGATCTCAGCTCTCTGACCAGGGATTAAACCCTCATCCCCTGCATTGGAAGGCAAAGTCTTAACCACTGGATCACGAGGGAAGTCCTTATGCTAATATATTAACAAATAATACAGAACGGTTATGGTGTTATTGCCATTGTTTGAAATTTGATTATGTTATCTCATGCTTCTTGATGTTTTAATGAAGAGCTATATGATGTTTGTTCAAAGCTGGGTCTCCTTGGAGACTGTTCAAAACTTCATGGCAACACTGGCCTGAGGGAGACCTGCTACTGTTGTCCTGAGCATCAGAGAAAACACCCATGAGAGTAACTTTTCTGTCAGAAGAAAAAATGATATTCTCTCAGATAAAAAAATCTTCACCATCGTTTTATTAGTTATATCATATTTATTTATTCTCCTTCAAAATTTTTCCTTTTGTATTTTTTTGTTGATGGCCTCATTCAGTAAAAATGAAGCTTGAGTTAGATTTCAACAACTATCTCACCCACCTAGTACTCCC
This sequence comes from Aethalodelphis obliquidens, assembly GCF_003676395.1. Taxonomy (NCBI): domain Eukaryota; kingdom Metazoa; phylum Chordata; class Mammalia; order Artiodactyla; family Delphinidae; genus Aethalodelphis; species Aethalodelphis obliquidens. Next base: position 21,561,609 of record NW_020837971.1, on the reverse strand, counting down.
AACTTTAACTCTTAGCAAAGTTGCACAGCCATGAGTCTCCTGTTCTCTCTTTCATGAATGTTGGTATTTTACCAAGTGTCTTCCTTGGATATCTTACATTTTAACATAAGCACCATTTCTAGGCAGTTAATAATCTAGGGCTTTAGCTATTGCCTACATACTGAGTCTCTTAAATATATTATTCTAGCCCTAACTTTCCTCAGTAATCCAGATTATTTCCTCTGGACAAACATTCCTACTTATCCTAAATTTCCCTTCAAATAAACATGCTTCAAAAAGAAACGGGACAGGAGCTTCAAGATGGCAGAAGAGTAAGACGCAGAGATCACCTTCCTCCTCACAAATACATCAGAAATACATCTACACGTGGAACAGCTCCTACAGAACACCTACTGAACACTGGAAGAAGAACTCAGACCTCCCCAAAGACAAGAAACTCCCCACGTACCTGGGGAGGACAAAAGAAAAAAGAAAAAGCAGAGACAAAAGAATAGGGACGGGACCTGCACCAGTGGGAGTAGCCGTGAAGGAGGAAAGGTTTCCACACGCTAGGAAGCCCCTTCGTGGGCGGAGACTGTGGGTGGTGGAGGGAGGAAGCTTCAGAGCCGCGGAGGAGAGCACAGCCATAGGGATACAGAGGGTAAAGGGGAGAGATCCCCGCACAGAGGATCGGGGCCGACCAACACTCACCAGCCTGAGAGGCTTGTCTGCTCACCCACCGGGGCGGGCAGGGCTGGGAGATGAGGCTCAGGCTTCAGTCGGAACACAGGGAGAGGACTAAGGTTGGCTGCATGAACACAACCTGAAGGGGGGAGTGCACCACGGCTATCCGGGAGGGAGTCCAGACCTGCCGAAGAGGCAAGAGACTTTTTCTTCCCTCTTGGTTTCAGGGTGGGTGAGGAGAGGGTATTCAGAGCACTACTTAAAGGAGCTCCAGAGATGGGCGTGAGCTGTGGCTATCAGCGTGGACCACAGAGAGGGGCATGGGATGATAAGGCTGCTGCTGCAGCTACCAGGATGCCTGTGTGCGAGCACAGGTCACTATCCACACCTCCCCTCCCAGGAGCCTGTGCAGCACGCCACTGCCAGGGTCCTGTGATTCAGGGACAACTTCCCCGGGAGAACACACGGTGCGCCTCAGGCTGGTGCAAAATCACGCCGGCTTTTGCCCCGCAGGCTCGCCCCACATCTGCACCCCTCCCTCCCCCTGGTCTGAGTGAGCTGGAGCCACTGAATCAGCAGCTCCTTTAACCCCATCCTGTCTGAGCAAAGAACAGATGCCCTCCTGTGACCTACATGCAGAGGCGGGGCAAAATCCAAATCTGAGCCCTGGGAGCTGTGCAAACAAAAAAGAGAAAGGGAAATCTCTCCCAGCAGCTTCAGGAGCAGTGGATTAAATCTCCACAATCAACTTGATGTACCTGCATCTGTGGAATACCTGAATAGACAACGAATCAACCCAAATTGAGGATGTGGACTTTGAGAGAAAGATTTCTTTTTTCCCCTTTTTCTCTTTTTGTGAGTGTGTATGTATATGCTTCTGTGTCTGACTTTGTCTGTATAGCTTTGCTTTCACCATTTGTTCTAGTGTTCTGTCCATCCTTTTTTTTTTCACGTTTCAAAACTTTTTTCATAATAATTATTATTTATTTTTCATTTTAATTATTTTATTTTATTTTATTTTATCCTCTTTCTTACTTTCTTTTTTCTATTTTTTTCTCCCTTTTATTCTGAGCTGTGTGGATAAAGGGTTCCTGGTGATCCAGACAGGAGTCAGTGCTATGCCTCTGAGTTGGGACAGCCAACTTCAGGACACTGGTCCACAAGAGACCTCCCAACTCCATGTAATATCAAACAGCGAAAATCTCCCAGAGATCTCCATCTCAATGCCGAGACCCAGCTTCACTCAAGGACCAGCAAGCTACAGTGCAGGACACCCTATGTCAAACAACTAGCAAGACAGGAACAAAACCCCATCCATTAGCAGAGAGGCTGCCTAAAATCATAATAAGGCCACAGACACACCAAAACACACCATCAGACGTTGACCTGCCCACCAGAAAAACAAGATCCAGCCTCATCCACAAGAACACAGGCACTAGTCCCCTCCACCAAGAAGCCTACACAACCCACTCTACCAAACTTAGCCACTGGGGACAGACACCAAAAACAACGAGAACTATGAAACAGCAGCCTGCAAATAGGAGACCCCAAACACAGTAAGATAAGCAAAATGAGAAGACAGAAAAACACACAGGAGATGAAGCAGCAAGGTAAAATCCCACCAGACCTAATAAATGGAGAGGAAATAGGCAAGCTACCTGAAAAAGACTTCAAAATAATGATAGTAAAGATGATCCAAAATCTTGGAAATAGAATAGAGAAAATACAAGAAATGTTTAACAAGGACTGAGAAGAACTAAAGAGCAAACAAAAAATGATGAAAAACATAATAAATGAAATTAAAAATTCTCTAGAAGGGATCAATAGCAGAATAACTGAGGCAGAAGAATGGATAACTGACCAGGAAGTTAAAATGGTGGAAATAACTACTGGAGAGTGGCATAAAGAAAAAAGAATGAAAAGAACTGAGGACAGTCTCAGAGACTTCTGGGACAACATTAAACATACCAACATTCGAATTATAGAGTTCCCAGAAAAAGAAGAGAAAAAGAAAGGGACTGAGAAAATATTTGAAGTGATAAAAGTTATAAAATTCCCTAATATGGGAAAAGAAATAGTTAATCAAGTTCAGGAAGCACAGAGAGTACCATACAGTATAAATCCAAGGAGAAACATGACAAGAGACATATTAATCAAACTATCAAAAATTAAATACAAAGAAAACATATTAAAAGCAGCAAGGGAAAAGCAACAAATAACACACAAGGGAATCCCCATAAGGTTAACAGCTGATCTTTCAGCAGAAACTCTTCAAGCTAAAAGGGACTGGCAGGACATACTTAAAGTGATGAAGGAGAAAAATCTACAACCAAGGTTACTCTACCCAGCAAGGATCTCATTCTGATTTGATAAAGAAATTAAAAACCATACAGACAAACAAAAGCTAAGAGAGTTCAGCTCCACCAAACCAGCTTTACAACAAATGCTAAAGGAACTTCTCTAGGCAGGAAACACAAGATAAAGAAAAGACCTAAAATAACAAACCCAAAACAATTAAGAAAATGGGAATAGGAACATACATATCAATAATTACCTTAAATGTAAATGGATTAAATGTTCCCACCAAAAGACACAAACTCGCTGAACGGATACAAAAACAAGACCTGGGGCTTCCCTGGTGGCACAGTGGTTGAGAGTCCACCTGCCGATTCAGGGGATATGGGTTCGTGCCCCAGTCCGGGAAGATCCCCCATGCCGCGTAGCAGCTGGGCCCATGAGCCATGGCCGCTGAGCCTGCACATCCGGAGCCTGTGCTCTGCAATGGGAGAGGCCACAACAGTGAGAGGCCTGTGTACCGCAAAAAAAACCCCCCAAAAAACCAAAAAAAACCAAGACCCGTATATATGCAGCCTACAAGAGACCCACTTCAACCTAGGGACACATACAGACTGAAAGTGAGGGGATGGAAAAAGATATTCCATGTAAATGGAAATCAAAAGAAAGCTGGAGTAGCAATTCTCATATCAGACAAAATAGACTTTAAAATAAAGACTATTACAAGAGACAAACAAGGACACTACATAAAGATCAAGGGATTGATCCAAGAAGAAGATGTAATAATTGTAAATATTTATGGACCCAACATAGGAGCAACTCAATACATAAGGCAAATAGTAACAGCCATTAAAGGGGAAATTGACAGTAACACAATCATAGTAGCGGGCTTTAACACCCCACTTTCTCCAATGGACAGATCATCCAAAATGAAAACAAGTAAGGAAACACAAGCTTTAAATGATACATTAAACAGGATGGACTTATCTGATATTTATAGGGCATTCCATCCAAAAACAACAGAATACATATTCTTCTCAGGTGCTGATGGAACATCCTCAAGGATAGATCATATCTAGGGTCACAAATCAAGCCTTGGTAAATTTAAGAAAATTAAAATCATATCAAGTATCTTTCTGACCACAATGCTATGAGACTAGATATCAATTACAGGAAAATATCTGTAAAAAATACAAACATATGGAGGCTAAACAATACATTACTTAATACCCAAGTGATCACTGAAGAAATGAAACAGGAAATCAAAAACACATAGAAACAAATGACAATGAAAACACGATGACCCAAAACTTATGGGTTGCAGCAAAAGCAGTTCTAAGAGGGAAGTATATAGCAATGCAATCCTACCTTAAGAAACAGAAAACATCTCAAATAAACAACCTAATGTTGCGCCTAAAGCAATTAGAGAAAGAAGACAAAAAAAAAAAAAAAAAACCCAAAGTTAGCAGAAGGAAAGAAATCATAAAGATCAGATGAGAAAAATATGAAAAAAAAATGAAGGAAATGATAGCAAATATCAATAAAACTAAAAGATGGTTCTCTGAGAAGGTAAACAAAATTGATAAACCATTAGCCAGATTCATCAAGGAAAAAAGGGAGAGAACTCAACTCAATAGAATTAGAAATGAAAAAGGAGAAGTAACAACTGACACTACAGAAATACAAAGGGTCATGTGAGATTACTACAAGCAACTCTATGCCAATAAAATGGACAACCTGGAGAAAATGGACAAACTCTTAGAAATGCACAATCTGCCGAGACTGAATCAGGAAGAAATAGAAAGTATGAACAGAGCAATCACAAGCACTGAAATTGAAACTGTGATTAAAAATCTTCCAGCAAACAAAAGCCCAGGACCAGATGGCTTCACAGGCGATTCTATCAAACATTTAGAGAAGAACTAACACCTATCTTTCTCATACTTTTCCAAAATATAATAGAGGGAGGAACACTCCCAAACTCATTCTATGAGGCCACCATCACCCTGATAACAAAACCAGACAAAGATGTCACAAAGAAAGAAAACTACAGGCCAATATCATTGATGAACATAGAGGCAAAAATCCTCAACAAAATACTAGCAAGCCAAATCCAACAGCACACCAGAAGGATCATACACCATGATCAAGGGGGGTTTATTCCAGGAAATCAAGGATACTTCAATATACGCAAATCAATCAATGTGTTACACCATATTAGCCAATTGAAGGAGAAAAACCATATGATCGTCTCAAACAATGCAGATAAATCTTTCAACAAAATTCAACACCCATTTAGGATAAAAAGCCTGCAGAAAGTAGGCATAGAGGGAAATTTCCTCAAAATAGTAAAGGCCATATATAACAAACCCACAGCCAACATCATCCTCAATGGTGAAAAACTGAAAATATTTCCACTAAGATGAGAAACAAGACAAGGTTGCCCACTCTCACAACTATTATTCAACATAGTTTTGGAAGTTTTAGCCAGAACAATCAGAGAAGAAAAAGAAATGAAAGAAATCCAAATTGGAAAAGAAGAAGTAAAGCTGTCACTGTTTACAGATGACATGTAACTATACATAGAGAATCCTAAGGATGCTACCAGAAAACTACTAGAGCTAATCAATGAATTTGGTAAAGTAGTAGGATACAAAATTAATGCACAGAAATCTCTGGCATTGCTCTACAGTAATGATAAAAATCTGAAAGTAAAATTAAGAAAACACTCCCATTTACCATTGCAACAAAAAGAATAAAATATCTAGGAATAAACCTACCTAAGGAGACAAAAGACCTTTATGCAGAAAATTATAAGACACTGATGAAAGAAATTAAAGATGATACAAATAGATGGAGAGATATACCATGTTCTTGGATTGGAGACATCAACATTGTGAAAGTGACTCTACTACCCAAAGCAATCTACAGATTCAATGCAATCCCTATCAAACTACCACTGGCATTTTCATAGAACTAGGACAAAAAAATTCACAATTGGTATGGAAACACGAAAGACCCTAAATACACAAAGCAATCTTGAGAACAAAATATGGAGCTGGAGGAATAAGGCTCCCTGACTTTAGACAATACTACAAAGCTACAGTAATCAAGACAGTATGGTACTGGCACAAAAACAGAAATCTAGATCAATGGAACAGGATAGAAAGCCCAGAGATAAACCAACACACATATGGTCACCTTATCTTTGATAAAGGAGGCAAGAACATACAGTGGAGAAAAGACAGCCTCTTCAATAAGTGTTGCTGGGAAAACTGGACAGGTACAAGTAAAAGTAGGAAATTAGAACACTCCCTAACACCATACACAAAAATAAACTCAAAATGGATTAAAGACCTAAATGTAAGGCCAGAAACTATCAAACTCTTAGAGGAAAACATAGACAGAACACTCTATGACATAAATCACAGCAAGATCCTTTTTGACCCACCTCCTAGAGAAATGGAAATAAAAACAAAAATAAACAAATGGGATGTAATGAAACTTAAACAGCAAAAGAAAACATAAACAAGACCAAAAGACAACCTTCAGAATGGGAGAAAATATTTGCTAATGAAGTAATTGACAAAGGATTAATCTCCAAAATTTACAAGCAGCTCATGCAGCTCAATATCAAAAAAACAAACAACCGAATCCAAACATGTTCAGAAGACCTAAATAGACATTTCTCCAAAGATGATATACAGATTGCCAACAAACACATGAAAGAATGCTCAACATCTTTAATGATTAGAGAAATGCAAATCAAAACTACAATCAGATATCATCTCACACTGGTTAGAATGGCCATAATTAAAGAATCTAGAAACAATAAATGCTGGAGAGGGTGTGGAGAAAAGGGAACACTCTTGCACTGCTGGTGGGAATGTGAATTGGTACAGCCACTATGGAGAACAGTATGGAGGTTCCTTAAAAAACTACCTAGAAGTACCATATGACCCAGCAATCCCACTACTGTGCATATACCCTGAGAAAACCATAATTCCAAAAGAGTCATTTCCCAAAATATTCATTACAGCTCTATTTACAATAGTCAGGAGATGGAAATAACCTAAGTGTCCATCATCAGATGAATGGATAAAGAAGTTGTGGCACATATATACAATGGAATATTACTCATCCATAAAAAGAAATGAAATTGAGATATTTGTAGTGAGGTGGATGGACCTAGAGTCTGTCATACAGAGTGAAGTAAGTCAGAAAGAGAAAGACAAATACCATATGCTAACACATATATATGGAATCTAAGAAAAAAAAATGTCATGAAGAACCTAGGGGTAAGATGGGAATAAAGACACAGACCTACTAGAGAATGGACTTGAGGATATGGGGAGGGGGAATGGTAAGCTGTGACAAAGAAAGAGAGTGGCATGGACATATATACACTACCAAACGTAACATAGATAGCTAGTGGGAAGCAGTCGCATAGCCCACGGAGATCAGCTTGGTGCTTTGTGACCACCTGGATGGGTGGGAAGGAGGGAGATGCAAGAGGAAGGAGATATGGGAACATATATAATGTATAGCTGATTCACTTTGTTATAAAGCAGAAACTAACACACCATTGTAAAGCAATTATACTCCAATATAGATGTAAAAAAACAAAACAAAACATGTTTTTGATGTATAATTGACATAAACATATTTGTACATATTTAATATATACAACGTGATGAGTTTGGAGATAATTATACATTGGGGAAACCATCACCACAATCTATGCCATAAACATATTCATCACCTCCAAATGTCTTCTCATGACCTCTTTGTTATTATTAATTTTTTGTGATAAGAACATTTAACAAAAGACCTATACTCTTAGAAAAATTTAAAGTATACAATACCGTATTGTTAACTACAAACTCTATGCAATATAATGCATGTCTATGACTTATCAAGCAAGGCTTACAATGTTTGAGTTATTTAAGACAAATTTCCACTTTTTAAAATTGGGAACAATGTATCTGGAAAGAACAGGAAGTATAATCAAGACAAATAATCATTTCTTCAGAAAAATCTTACTCAAAATAGACATAAATCACCTCTTTTAAATTCCAAATAAAATGACCAGTTTAATTCTAAGAAGAAAGTAAAATCATAATTAAAATTAGTTTGTGAAGTATGCTACTACTTTTCTTAAGCATTAATGTCAAATCTTTTTGGTTTTCAAATGTCTGTGCCACCTTTTTTTTTACTTTTTTTTTTTTTTAATTTAGAGGGTATACGTTCCACAAGAAAACCTCTTACTGTGCATTTTTGTTCAGCATAAATATAAAGCATTTTAAAACTCAGCAAGAGATATCCTTGTGTTAGTGCTTAAAGTTAAAAGCATGCTGGGATAAAATAAAATCATCTTATGCAGAAGAAGAAGTTCTGATCCTGTGAGTTGACATCACAGGTCAGTGTGAACCAGGCTGCAGAGAGCTCACAGTGCAGGAGTCCCAGAGCGTTCTCATTGAGCTTGTGTTTTTTTTTTTTTTTCTTTTTAAATAAATATTCACACAATCTTCTGTTTAACTCCATCTAGGGAAAGCATGTAATAGAAACATTTACACATTTATTTCCGTTTAAGCAAATGCTTTCCTGAACTGAGTTTGTGATGCTCAGAATGCTTGCGAGTTTGAAGCAATGAGTGTTACTCTCATGTTATCAGTAATAATATGTTGTTCAGAGATAGCAAAAAGCACATCTACTTGTAATTAGTGGAAAGAAGTCACAAGATAAGTCATCTTTCTCTAAGCGTGGTGATCTTTCTCCTTTATCAATTTGCATAGTAAATCATTGGATATGTGATCAATAATAACGCTTCACTTTGGAGAATGTTGTAAATAACCTACTAATTTAACAATGAAATAAAAATATAAACCCTTACAATAGTAATTTAGAAAACATATTTTATGTGAAATCAGTTTTGGTAGGCCCAAACTGTGGACTGTATTTAAAAGATGTCAGGTAAATCACCTGAAAGCTACTCAAGGTACTTGTGGGGAAGTGATAGATGGTAGGTTTTTAAGATGAAAATGAGATACAAGTAAAAGAACACTATATTTAACATATGAAATTAATTCTGAAGTCTCCATAGCAACTACTAAAATGTTAAGCATAAATTATGTGATTAAAGTGATCAAAGATAGCTTTCTTTAAGCCTAAACAATTTCAAACCAGATGATGAGTCTGGTTCCTTTTCAGAGAGCCCTACTAAGTACCCCTCTGAAAGAGAAATCGAACAGCTTTTGTCTATGAGGTACAATTCTGGTTAATAACCTTGGAAATAAATGTATTACTTTAATAGAAGGGGAATCTAGGACTATTCTCTCTATTAAAGAAGATGGACTTGTATGGGTTTCGGCATCCATGGCACATGACAGCCCTGTGCTAAAGGAAATTAGGGGAAAAGCCCTTTATTATACTATACCATTTCAATGATGATAAGCACAGTAAACACAGCTCAATTATTTTAATTTTTATATTACTTTGTGTGATGTTAGTGTGTTTGCATGTGTGTGTTTGTGTTAAATACATTTGTCTTGAGCAATTACATATTAATGCTTTGGTTTCAGTGTTAACTACATTCTAAAGAATAAAATCACAGGCTCCTCATGGATTTCTGGACCACTGTTTTATGTGTTTTGTACAACATCTTTGCCTTAATCTTTTACATATATAACTAAACAACTGTGAAACATTTAATACACAGTTCCACGCAATTCTCTTTAGCCATGTATAAAGTCACCATAACTATTTCAGGTGTCCTTTTTGTATTTCTGTAGTTTGGCTAAATTTTATTGAGCTCTGTGACATCTAGATGGATCAGAGAAGTTGACTAAGGCAGTCTATAAAAATGTATCAAGGTAAATAATATTGATGGCAAAGAATATTGCATTTGGGTCTAATAATCAGTTATAAAAAATGAGGCAGACAAATTAGAAAGAAAAGGCTTCATGTGAATGCATATTCCATATGTGTCAATAGTATGATAGAATGCCAAAAGCAAATCAACAAACAGAGCACCACAGAAAACTATTTGAACCGAGACAGAGTGAGACAGATGTGGTGACCTGTGAAAAAAATGAAAGAATCTTATTTGTGTCTTGCTGGTAAGAATTTCCTTTCATGGTAACAGAAGTGTTTCAACCTCAGGAGGAAGATTAATTATTGATTTATTTCTGTTTATCTGTTTTACTTTCACACCCATACTAAATTACCGTATTAATATTTATATTATTTCCAATAAGCTAGCTTAATTAGCCTTCGGAATTTTAGGCAAGAGCATTTATTTGTAATCTCCAGGAATAAGTACCTCCTCTGAGTTCTATTCTTCTAGCATCCCTTTGGGTGTTGTTTTTATCCATTATTAGTTGTCTCACTGTTGTCTGTAATTCTCTTTTTCAGAATGTCCATCTTCTATTTTATTGTCGTAACAGCTTTGCTCCTTCTTTCTTCATCTTTGGAAGATGTCTTTAGTTTGTCTTCCAAATTTCAGAAGTGCTGAGTTTACTTTTATTTTATGCCCATTATTGATTTTTAACTTCCTTTCATTCCTTCAACCTTGTATTCCATCCATGCTTTCATTTTTATTGCACTCTCTCAACTCTGCTTGTGTTCCCTGGTCCTCCTTTATACAGACTTGGAGTATATCTGGTGACTGTATCCCTTCCGTCCTGTTGTGGGAAGCAAATGGGTGTCAGCATCTGTTTTCATCTACATGAAGCCTTCATATACCCTGAGTATTGAGATTTTACAGCCAGCGGCTTGCAGTCCTGACAGGCTCTTCTGAACCCCACCCCCCTTACTGATATGGATGCTTATTTGAAAATCTCTCTCTAAACTCTGATGTGCCCTGTCGTCCTCCTCCTTTTATATCCAGCACTACTACCAATTTTTATCTTTTAATGAGTATTGGGAAGTTTTTTATTGTGTTGGCCAAAAAGTGACTTCGGTTTTTAAATAAAAATAAAAGACACATATTTCATTTTGACCAATAACTTTATTGAACAATGTATTCACCATTTTGTTCCACTACCTTCTGCCATTTTTCAGGCAACTTCATAATTCCATCTTCCCAAAACTTTTTATCATTTTGAGCAAAGAACTGTTCCAGGCGCCTTTTACAGTCTTCCAGGGAATTGAAATTTTTTCCATTAAGAGAATTTTGTAAAGACCACAGTAAATGCAAATCTAAAGGTGCAATGTCTGGTGAATTACAGTGGATGAATCAGAACTTCCCAGCCAAACTGTAACAGTTTTGCCTGGTCATCAAAGAAACATGAGGTCTTGTGTTATCCTTTTGGGAGATTATGCATTTTCTGTTGATTAATTCTGGATGCTTTTCTTCAAGTGCTGCTTTCCATTGGTCTAATTGGGAGCAGTACTTGTTGGAATTAATTGTTTGGTTTTCCAGAAGTAGCTCATAACAGAGGACTCCCTTCCAATCCCACCATCTACACAGTATCACCTTCTTTGTATGATGACCAGCCTTTGGTGTGGTTGGTGGTGGTTCATTTTGCGTGCCCTACAAACTTCCATTCCACATTATTGTACAGCATCCACTTTTCATAGCCCATCACAATTTGTTTTAAAAATTGAACGTTTTCATTACGTTTAAGTAGAGAATCGCACGTGGAAATATGGTCAAGAATATTTTTTTCGCTTAACTTATGTGGAGCTCAAACATCAAAGTGATTCACATAACCAAGCTGGTGAAAATGATTTTCAACGCTTGATTTGGATATTTTGAGTATGTCGGCTATCTCCTGTGTGGTATAACATTGATTGTTCTCAAGTAATATCTCAATTTGATCGCTATCAACTTCAACTAGTCTACGCCACTGTGGAGCATTGTCCAGCAAGAAATCTCCAGCACAAAACTTTGCAAACCACTTTTGTCACGTTTGATGAGTCACAGCACCTTCTCCATACACTGCACAAATCTTTTTTGCATTTCAGTTGTGCTTTTACCTTTCTTGAAATAATAAAGCATAATATGTCAAAAATGTTGCTTTTTTCTTCCATCTTCAATATTTAAATGGCTACACAAAAATTCACCAATTTTGATAAGTTTTTTTTTAAGTGCATGATGATATGACAGCTGTCATAATGTAATCTAACAAAATTGTTTCAAATGAAGTTAAAGACAATTAAGGGCTACTAGGTCCATCTTACAGAAAACACCAAACCAACTTTTTGGCCAACCCAATATTTGTGCATATCTGACCATTAACCTGAAAGTCTGTAACAGTTTCTGAAGCTTTTTCTCCTTTTTTAGTGTGCAATGGTCAACATTAAAAACTATAAAAATAAAAATGAGTACATTTAATTGAGTCCTCGCCATTTTTCAGACCTCCTCTAAAGAGCTTTATATGAATTCACTTGTAATGGCCCTTTAAATTACGTACAGTCATTACTCAGATTTAAGGTATGAGAAGACTAAGTCAGGGAGAGGTCAGACAACTCATTCAAAGCATGTTGTTGCAGGTGGTAGGACCAAGGTACCAGCCCAGGAAGTGTGACTCTAAAGTCCAGGCAACAAAAACTCTGACAGGCTGATTCTTCCATTTTTGGTGTATAAGCTTCATAAATTTTTGCTATCTAAACTTCAAATGTAGCCCTGTGTTCTGGTCTCCTACTTGTTCTTTCCTGTTTAAACCCCTATCTATAATAATCCACGCCGGATTCTAACTCTATTTAAGGCCCACTGGTCACTGGTTATTGATATGCTCTCTATCCCTATAAAATCAGGGTTACAGTCAAGTCAATTTCTCTATTACTATTGCCCACATGACCTTCATCTCATCCCCCAAATGTGTCAGAAAAAGTCCCAGAAAGTCCCATAAGGTTCTATACCTGAGCATGACACTACAGCTCATTTAACACAATTTAAGTGGACAATTCTGCAAGTCTAAAACCATCCAGGAAACATGGACTTGACAATGGCATCCACCTGTAATGACCCATAACCTGCTTCTAACCCACGTGTAAAAACCCCCAACTACTTATGTCATATTTCTTGAAGCTCTAGTTCAGAATAAGAAAGAGAAAGAACATATACCTAAAATATATATATATATATTTAGCTAGTAGTTGGTGTGAAAACATTTGCTTGTACATACTGCATATAAGACATGCTAAAGCCTTGTTCAGTGAAAAGGGCATCATGGTAAATGATTTTGCAAAAAGTAAAATCTGTATTTTATAAATGAGCAATATACTCATTGGATGAAATCAGCAATATAAATTGTGAACTTATGTCATGAGCTTTGGAAGGTTGTCTGGAAATTGATAAATACAAGGAACATTAATTAGCCCAAAACATGTCAACATTTAACAAAGGTGATACTTGTGATTTATTAGGTGAGGGGAGCAGCTTTCATATTTTAAGAGAAAAAATAAATTTTAAAATATAAAGGTAATACAAAATAAAGAGAAGGCACTCAAATAATAGAGATGCACTGTTTTCCAGAAAACTACCAGGCCACTTTGCCTCTCATTTGGAGGGAGATTGGTAGGTCCACATCTGCATATACTAGCATTAGTATTCAAGCCCAGATATTGTGCTCCTACTAACCTCTTAACATTTGATTATTCATCTCAAAGGGATGGGCCCACTCTACATTTTAAAACCAACCACATTAAAAATAGAGAGTTTCAGATCATGTGGTTTTGGGTTTTTATTCTGTTGATATGGGATATTAAATTAATTGATTTTGGATTTTAAAACAAACTTGCATTTGTGGGATAAATCTCACATGACCATGGTCTACAATCCTTTTAATATATTATAGAGTTGTTTTGGTTAAAATTTGTCAAGGGTTTTTGTATCTGTATTCATAAGAGATATCGGTAGGTAGGGTTATTTTCTTGCAATATCTTTGTTTGATTTTAGTATCAGGGTAATATTGATTTCATAGAATGAATTGGGAGTTCCCTTTTCTTCCATTTATTGGAAGTGTTTGTGAAGAATTGGTATTTATCCCTCTTAAAATGTGGGGTAGGATTTACTAGTGAAGCCATTTAAACCTGGACTTTTCTATTATTTTCTTTTCTTTATTTTTTGACATTAAATGTAGTAATTTTTTTAGTTTATACATTAGATATCCACATTTGCTATGGTTTATAAACTGTTCTGATAACATAAAATATATAAATCATCAGGAAATATAAGTATTCTACTTTTACAATTACAATAGTAACATATGATAACTGTAGAAACACTTTTCTTTATAGTTTTTGTGTTCCTAATCTAACTATATTTTTTGTTCTAGGCCTGTTCACATTTTCTATTTATTATTGAGTTAGTTTTGTAATTTGTACCTTTCTAGGAATTTTCTCATTTCATCTAAGTCATATAACAGATTAGCAATTATTCATAGTATTCCTTTGTAATCATTTTTATTTCTGTAAGGTCAGCAGTTATGTTCTCACTTCCATTTCCACTGCTAGTATGTTGTCTTCTCTTTCTCTCCTTTTTCTTTCTCTCTCTTTCTCTGGCAATTTAAATCTTTAATCAGACTAAAGAGTTGTCAGTTAATTGATCTTTTCAAAGAACCAGTTTTTCGTTTTGTTGAATTTCTCTAATATTTTTCTGTTTTCTATTTTATTACTTCCCACTCTAATCTTTGCTATTTTCTCCTTCAGCTTGCTATATGTTTAGTTTGCTTGTCTTTATCCAGAGTCTTAAGGTACAAGGTTAGGTTACTGCTTAAAATCTTGCTTCTTTTTCACTGTAGGAGTTTTGCAGCTATACATATCCCTCTAAGTACTGCTTTAGCTACTTCCATTCCAGAGGTTCTGGTGCATTGTATCTTCATTTTCACACATTTTAATGTTTCTAATTTCCCTGTGATTTCTTCTTTAGTCCATTGGTTATTTAGAACTGTGCTCTTTATCTTCCATTTTTTTTATGAGTTTCCCAAATTTCTTTCTATTAATGATTGCTAATTTTATTTGTGATCAGAGAACATATTTGTATTATTACAATTCTTTTACATTTATTTATTTGCTTGTTTCATGCCCTAGAAATAGTCTGTCATGAACATTTTTTTAACATCTTTATAGGAGTATAATTGCTTTACAATGGTGTGTTAGTTTCTGCTTTATAACAAAGTGAATCAGCTATACATATACATATATCCTCATATCTCCTCCCTTTTACGTCTCCCTCCCACCCTCCCTATATCACATCTCTAGGTGGTCACAAAGCACCAAGCTGATCTCCCTGTGCTATGTGGCTGCTTCCTACTAGCTATCCATTTTACATTTGGTAGTGTATATATGTCCATGCCACACTCTCTCTTTGTCCCAGCTTATCCTTCCCCCTCCCGCTGTCCTAAAGTCCATTCTCTATGTCTGTGTCTTTATTCCTGTCCTGCCCCTAGGTTCTTCAGAACCATTATTTATTTATTTATTTATTTATTTATTAGATTCCATACATAAGTAATTCAGAAAGAGAAAAAAAAATATCATGAACATTTGATGAGACAATATATTCTGCCGTTGTTGGGTAGAGTGTTCAGTAGAGAGGTCAAGTCTTCTTGGTTTATAGTGTAAACTTGTTGAAGTTCTGCTCAGCTGTATATCCACTATTGGGAATGAAAGTGAGGTATCAAAATCTCCAACTATTATTGTTGACTTGTCAATTTCTCTTTCATTTTTGTTTTATTGTCTATCATGTCCTGATATTTTAAGACACTCCAGCTTTCTTATGGCTGCTGTTTGCATAATATATTTTTTCCATCCTTTTACTTTCAATCTCTTTACATCTTTGGAACAAGAAGGAATCTCTGTAAAGAACATATATTCGGATCATTTGTTTGTTAGTTTTTGTATCACATCTGACAGACTCTGCCTTTTATTTGGGTTAATTCATTCACATTTAATTTTTGTATTGATATAATTGGTAATTGGACATATATCTACCATTCTACTTTTTGTTTTCTATATGTCTCATGCCTTTTTTGTTTCTCTATTCTTTATTTACTGCATGATTTTGCATTAAGTGAATATTTTCTAGTGTAACAGTTGAATTTATTTAATGATATTTCGTACTATATACAGATTTTTCAGTTAGTTCCTTAGTAGTTCCTTTAGGATTTACCACATACAACTTAATATATCCAAATCTTCTTCAAATTTATACTGTCTTATTTCCAGTGAAATGTAGACATTATTCTTATATAACTCTACTCACCTTTTCTCCTTTTTGTCACTATCATATATGTTACTAACCCAAACATACCTGTTATAATTATTACTTTATATAATTATATGTCTTTTAAAGAAGCTGAGAAAAGAAGAGAGAACACTTATGTATTTATAGTTTTGGAATATTATTCTCATTTAACCTTTCTGGTTCTCCTCACTTGTTTCTGTGGATTCCAGTTACCATCTGGAGTACATTGCCCAAACAGCTTTGCTCCCACCCGACTCCTTTATGCTATTATTGGCAAATATATTATGTTTTAAATGTTATAGGCTGAAAAATAAAATTATATTCCTGTTGTTTTATATAATTGCTTCTAAAATCACATAAGGGAAGAACAGAGAAGAAATATGCATTTCTGCTGTCTTGTATAATTCCATAATTTACTTTACTGCTCTTCTTTGCTTTTTATGTGGATTCATATTGCTGTCAAGAGTCTTTTACTTTGATCCTGAAGAACTCCACTTAGTACATCTTGTAAGGTGTGTCGCTCACTAGAAGTGTCTCAACTTTTCTTATCTGGGAGCAGGCTTACTTTGATTTTATATTTAAAAGATACCTCTGATGGCTCTGGGATTCTGAGTTGGCATTTTTTTGTTCTTTAAAAATTTGAATATATTACCCCACTGCCTTTTGATCTTTGTTGTTTCTGATGATGAATATGGTTGTTAATCTTACTAGGGATCCTTTGTAAGTGATGAGTTATTTTTCTTTTATGTCTTTCAAGATTTTCTCTTTGTTGTTGGCTTTTAGCATTTATATATGATGTGTCTGTAAGTGCATCTCTTTGAATTTATCTCACTTAGAGTCTATTGAACTGGCATATGTAGTTTCATGTTTTTCACCAAATTTGGAAAGTTTTTAAGCTCTTATGTGTTCTAATATTTTTCTGCTACTTTCTCTCTCTCCTCTCTTCTGACAGGCACATTATGCATATGGTGGTGCACTCAAGGCATCCTATTTTCTTTGAGGTTCTGTTCATTAATATTTTTTCTTCATTCTTTAGATTGCATAACCTCTAAGTTCACTAATTCTTTCTTCTGCCAATTCAAATATGCTACTGAACCTCTCTAGTGAATTTTTCATTTAATAATTATAATTTTCAATCCATAATTTCTATTTGTTTCTTGTTTATACTTTTTATCTCTTTATTGATACTCATACTTTATGAAACACAGTCTTCATCATAACTTTATTCACTTTCTTAAGCATGGTTTTCTTTAGTTCTTTGAATATATCTGAAACTGAGCAGAACCTTGTGGAGAACTCTTGGGTACAAAAACATTTTCATGTCCCCCATTTGTTGTTTGTAGAGAAAAGGTTTCAGCCTCCTAGACCTTCCCTGAGTTCCAAAGAGCAGACTCAAGCAGTTACTAATCAGGGAAGTGAGGGAATGCAGAAACAAAAGAAAAACAGTCAAGAAACAATAGTGCAACAATAAATCAGAGTTCAAGTTCCCCCTCAAGGGATATACATAACAATATCTTTGAGTTCTTTTATAAGAACTACAGCCCTCACCCAGGAGGAGGTTAGTAACTTCAGGCTGAGCACAAGATTCCTGAAGCTCCTCCCTGTTACCTCACCACCTTCCAATCAGAAGAAAGTCACACACCCTGCAGGCCTCACACCAAATTTTGCCTTTAAAATCTCTTCCCTGAAAATCACTGGGCAGTTTGGGTCTTTTGAGCATAAACTTCCCATTCTTCTTGCTTGGCTTTGCGATAAACCTTCCTCTGCTCCAAACTCCAATAATTCAGTTTATTTGGCCTCACTGTGCATTGGGTACATGAACTTGGGTTGGACAACATATCTCTAATGGTTATTTTGAAGTATTTTTCTGTTAAATCTGCCATCTGGTTGCTCTCACAGGCAGTTTCTGTTGCCTGCTTTTTCATCTGTGGATAAGTCAGGCTTTTCTGTTTCTTTGCATGTCCTATAAGTTTTTGTTGGAAACTGGACATTTTAGGTAATACATTATAGCAACTCTGGATACTATCCCCCTTCAGGACTTGTTATTATTATTTTTTGTTTATTTGTTTAGCAAGTAGCTGAATTATTTTGTTGATGTCTGTTCTTCCCCCCTTGCCCCCACTGTGTGAATCTTCTGATGCTTTTACTCATGGGTACAGCTTCGGCCATGGGCACAGTCAACCTGGGATGCAGTTTGGGCAGCCTCTCACTAACTGTCTTTTTCCCTGAACACTCTTCATTAATTAATGTTTGATTGCTTTATTGTTCTTAGCAATGTCTTGTGGCATAAATTGTTCCTCAGACTGATCTTATTAAAATAGATTTCCTTACAGGGATGAATTTTTCCACCAGTGTTTGAGATTTGTTAAGATCCCAGAAGGTTATTAGTTGTCTGTTTCCGAGGTCTTTTCTGGTAAACTTGTGGCCTATGGTTTAGTTTACCTCTCTAACAAATCTACTAGTCTCCTCTTAATTTCTCCTCATCTTAGCCTCCATTGATCTTGAGTGTGTCCTTAAGCTTGAATTTCCTCACATTTTGCTGCAGATGAGGTTAATTCCTTTGGCAAGAACTTTGGATCTTTCTACTTTATAGCTTGTTTCTCCCCCTGTACAAAATATAAGCCCAGCTGAGGCTGGGGGTGGGGAGAGTGGATGTTTCTATGTGACACCCCTGCTTGGGAATCTCTGTGATTAGAGGAGCAGGCAGGACAGTAGCCTCGGGTCTTTCTGGCTTGCCTCCCAACATGCAACCCCTACTTTATGAGCTGGGATATGAATAATCATGTCCCCAGTACCCTCAGGGCAGAGCACTCTAATAGCATCCCCATCATATGAGTCAGGGCTATGGAGAAGAAGGATGCTTCATCTCACTCAGCCCCAGCTTCTCACCCAGAACTTAAATGCTGCAACAGGTACCTGGGAGCCGTAAGAGGATTCTGACATGCTGTCCCTGCTGGGAAGATACTGTAACTTTCCAACATGGCTTGTTTTGTGTTGTATCCATCCAGAGTGGAGTTTTATCACACTGAGCTGGGAGGAGAGAGAGAACAAATACCACAGAGTGCTTTTACTGATTTCTAGTATATTTTCTTGAAATTTTTTTTTCTTCTTTTGCTATATACCATTAGAATCATTTCCAGAGATGTTTTTCCTATAATTTTCAGCAGTTTCTCTGGGGACCAGGTCTTTGAAACTCCTCATGTTGCCATGCTGGAAGTGAAACTGTTTAGAAATTTTTATATTTAATGAGTACATAATATCTGTCCTCTTCCCCAAAACTCCCCTTCAAGATTAGTGAGGCATAAGATGTTGATCTGGGTTGGGGTAAGAGTGTGGAGACCTCACCCAAAAGGAGAGCTACAGGATAGAGGAAAGTTTCAAACAAGTGAGAGTGAGACTGAAGCAAGATAGAATGCACACCATGGAGAATCCAGAAGGAAAGGACCTAATACAGGGAACTAAATAATCCAAGAACTTTAGAAGGCTGATTCTGGAAAGATGCCCTGAGATGACATTGAACATTAGGAAAAAGCGACTTAGTTATACAGTGGTAAGTCATGTGCAGAGAGGGCCCTGACAATTCACAAGGATTTTCTCAACTAATTTTTTGACTCAAATGTAATTCACATATGATCTTTCATTTTTTGTATGCTCCCATATTTTCCTTGATTGGATAATAGTTCCATTTGATGGGGAGAGGAGATGTATATTTATGATTTTCTTTTTTGAAAAACATAACTTAGGTATTTCTCCTACCATCATATTATATTTTCTGAGAAGTATATGTGTGAACTGTAAAAGATCTACAGGACTCCTGAAGGCCATTGACTTTATTACATCAAATTTTATCTATGTCATATTACATTCTGAGAAGTGAGAATTACCTGAATGTTTTTCTCTTTCTCTAGTGTTGAACTTACTTTTGGAATGCCATATAAAAATTGTCATCAGAATTATTTATGATGTTGAATGAATGTTCATTCTTCTTTTTAATGAATTAAATAAATAATCCAAAACAAAAAAAAATACTCACATATACATATGTATTTATAAGTGCATGAATATGTATGTGTATGTGTGTGTCTGTATGTGTGTGTGTGTTTGTATAAACAGCACAGACTTCCAACATTAGAAATACTCTTGTTAAGTAATTTATTATACTTATGTAAGTTGGAATATTTCAGAATATATACAAATAAAACTTTCAAAGAAATTTAATACCATGAAAATTCTTATATTATCATAGCTAAGCAAAACAAAGGACAGTAAAAACAAACCAGATATAACTTCATACATAATATGATAAAATGGTGTAACCTCCCCCCACCATTACTAAGAAAAAGAAGAAAGAAAAATAATCCAGGCAAAATAAAATTTTGGAAGGCAGTATGTCAAAATATTTAAAGATATTTTCTTTTAGTGGTAAGAATATGGATAATATATTTTTCTTTCATTTTTAGAGCTTTTACATGTTTTATAGTAAGATTGAATTAAGTGTGTAGTGAAAAGCATAATGAGGTAAACATAATATTGGCACTCTGGTAAGGTCACTGTTACATGTAGATGACCACACACTTGCTTCTCCTAATCGCTCCCCTTGCTTATTCCGTAGTGATCAAAATTTCATTTTCGTAGACACAGTTATTTGCACAGGGCAAAAAAGGTTGTCTCCACTTCATGTCACAGTGAAGTGTTTTGATAATCTAAGTCTGGATGATTGAAGTGCCCCATTAGAACCACCTGGTCCAACTTTGAAACTTCTCTAATTAATTTTACATTTATAATTCAGTTGAGTAGCTAATTTGGATTTCAAAGCAAATTTATGTTAAATAACAGTTTACTGTTACCACTTTGATGCACACGTAAGTGTTTTCTATTCCTAAGCTCTAAACGATATTAATAAATTACTCCATTTACTCAATAATGACATAAATGAGGGAATTTTCTTAAGATTGTGTAAATTTCATAAATTTAATTACATTTAGTTATTATTTATAGAATTATAATTTATTAAATCTAATAGTGCTCAATATACATGTTGAGTTAGGTAAATAAGAATAGAGTATAACAAACATGTGATAAAGCATACATGTCAGAAATTTAATTTTAATAGTTTATAAACACATGGGGCAGTGAAATGACAAATGGGTAAGTACAGGAAACATGCACCAAATACCAGTGACCTCAAGGTAACTGAGCTTTGAAGTTTGTGTAACAACTTCTGCTTCACTGTCTTCATCAATAAGACCTGTGGTTATTTCTGTTTCTACTTCCACAGAGACCGGCCTAAACCATCTTTACTTCCCATGTGAACTACTGAACAGCCACTTAAGTGGTTTTTCTAATTCTACTGTTTCCCCTACTGCAATTCCCTCCCCACCCAGGAACTGAGTTATATACACTGAGCTGTCAGGGAATCCCCTTTGCCCTTAGAATGGCCTACAGGCACTGGACCTGGGCTGTGCCCCACCCTGACCTCATCCCCTGCACTCTCCCTCTTTCATGCTCTTCTCAACCACTCCGTTCTTTCTGTTTCCTGCTCCTTCTGTACAGTCTTCCCACAAAACATTGAGTCCTTCTTATTATCTATGACTCAGAGACCTTCCTGAGCATTCCAGCTAATAAAGTCCCATGACCTTACTCTTTTTACTCTCTAACACACCACACCAGTTCATCTCCTTATAGCGGTTGTCACTACTAAACATACTGTACATGTTTATGTGTTTAACTGCACATTGGCTGCCTGTCCTCACCAGGATATAGCCCTCATGGAGGCAGGGAGGCTCCCATTCTTGCTCCTTCTGTGTCCACAGTAACTTACACATTGCTGGACACATTCTTGACCCTCATTAAGAATTGACTCTGCTCTTTAGCTGATCACTTGTCTGGAAACATTGTGGAATATACTGGTTGTCCTGGAAAACAGGTAAGAATCACACTCTTACCTTTTGAAAGATTTGAAAGAGCTGAGAGTAAAGGTGACTTCTGGATTATAGACAAGAAGTGCCAGTATGGTTCCCTGTGGTCATCGGAGCAAACAATCAACTCATTGTAATCTGATTGATTAATGTCAGTGCATCCTGAAATTTAAGTAAAACAATTTTTGTTCTTTAAAAAAAAAGAAAAGAAAAGAATTGACTGTGAACCGATAAGCTTATTTCAAGTCCAAAACCTGCCTTATTCCTGAAGTCTTTACTGAAAAATAATTCAACATTTCAAATTTTCATAGTGAATGAAACCCTTTTTAATTCCTGCCTGTGGATGAGAACAGACTGGAAAGACCAGAAGTGTCAGAAGTGCAGATCTGGGTCCTTCTAGGACCATTAGTGATAGCTAAGTGTCTAAGACCTTACGTTGTGGAAGTAGCTTTAGCCTCCTTAAAACAGACAAAAGTACAACCACACTTGTGTACTGGCTAGTTTACTGGAATATTCCTGTTATGATGCACAGTGGTTCACAACCTTCGATGTGCAATCTGAAGAAATAGACTGGGCTGCTCTCTCAGGTATGCTCTGGGTATTCATCAGGTTTGGGGTGGAATCAGGGTCTCTGTACGTTGACTATGCTGCACAGATACTTTTATGGGTACAAGAGGTTGAGAACCGCCTCCCTGAGAAATCATAGCTTCTTTGCAAGGGGGGTGACGGTAAGCACAAATTCTCTGCCCCGCCGGCCATTGTCAGAGACGATGTTGGTTGAATTCAAACGTAGGGTGGGCGTTTGGACCAGATGACCTTCACTGACACTTCCAACTCTGAGGTCTTGTGAAAATATAAACAAAAGTCTCGAAAAGTGTGATTTCCAAACCCCTTTCAATATAATTTCAATGGTAGTGCCTTTAGGCATTAAGAATCCCAGAAGCCACTTTAGAAGTCTTTTCTTTCCCAAAAACCAAAATTTCAATGGTGAGGAATGAGGGGTCCGGAAGATTTGAACACTTTGCGTACCTAAGGCTCCACAGCCATTAAACCACCCTGCTACAGCATTTCTTCAACTTCTTCTCACTAATAATTTTCCAAGTCTATGACAGATTCCTGGATCTGGAAACATTATATTTATTTACCAGCTCGTGAAGCAGCCCTGTGAAAGGAAACTATGAATCTGGTTAATGCACTAAATTGTAAAATATGGTTAATGCACTAAATTGTAAAACTTTACTGGTAGAAAGTTTTTATTGGTAGAAAGTTTATGTTATTTGGGATTAGGAAAATCATAGAGCTCTCTGTGAGATTTGTTGCTGGAAAAGTATCACATCACTCTTTCCTGAGCTTAACCCTGCCCTCCAGAGTTTCCCTGCAGGTAAAATGTACGGTTGCTGCTTGATTTGGGCTGTGGCTCCTGTGTCTGTTTTCCATTTATTTTCACTGATTGTGCCTTGGAAACCTATAGATCCTTCTCGGTGGCATGTCTCTCTGCTCTCCTGTCACTTGAAAGTTCCAATCTATATACATATATTCTGCTTTCTCACATTCTGATAACTAAACATTTTTAGTGCACTGCCTAGTGACTAGAAAAGGCAAGTTTTAAGATTTTCTTTTTCTGAAATAAAGGTGTCTCTGTTCCCTGGGAGGCATTGAGCCTGATAGCAACCTTTCTTTTTATCTCTGAGGGACACATCAATTTTCAATTCTGTTCAAGAGAGTGGGGGAAGAAAAATAATAAACTCTATTTTTTACTTGAGTTACTTTCTAAAATTCTTCAAACTTCAACACAACAACTTGCATTTTTATCTAAGGAATTCAAGCATTCATCTACACTCTTGGTAAACACTTTGAATTACATGGGAACTACAATTCGCAAACTTTCTTTTTCATAAGCACTATACCTTGACATGCTATACATTGTATTTTTATTTTATTAACTACATTTCCTTTCCAGTTCATACTTACATGAATTTTTGAAAGCTAAAGCTCAATTAGCAATTGTTAATTTCATCCATTCAATAACTATTTCTTAAACACAACCACATCCAGACACTGTGCTGGGGGTGACACAGCGAGACAGCACACACACGACACACACCCCCCCAGAGCATCATGACAGTGAGAACTATAGACAAATGAATAGACAATTAAGAGATGGCAACACACTCCTTAAAGAACTTCAAACCCTGGCATGGTTAGGTAGCACTGTTCTAAAACTTCGAAGGAAATACATCTAGAATGACATTTGAAGTGGATGGTAGTGAGTTGGGACAGAGTGGGTGTGAACCTTGGAGGGTGGGCTGGCTGAAGAAGGAGAGATGGGTGTTTCCAGGCAGAGAGAGCTGTGTTCTGAAGTCCCAGAAATGAGAGTAAATGTGTTTCTTTCAAGATGCGTGGCTACCATGCAGGTGAGGGGTGTTCAGGGCTGCTTGGAAAGTAAGTTAGAGAAAGGGGAGGTACAGAAGGAGTTCCTTAAAACCAGGAGGAGAGTTTTTTACTTGATCCTGAGGGGAGTGAGAGCTCAGGGCCAGTCCCAGCAGGAGGCATCACTGCCTGGAAGTGAAGGACAGACCTCAGGGAGCCTCGCAGCCAGAGCCACTGATGGCTCCCACAGGAATCCAGGTGAGTGATAGCAGCCCAGACCCGGGAGGAGTCAGGACATATTTAGGAGGGAAACACTGATCACTTGTAATGGTCAGTTAGGGGGAGAGGATGAAGGGGGAAGAAAGGGAGAGAAGGATGAGGCCCAGGGTGCTTGGACAGCACCTTGGTGACTGCGGAGTTGGCTCCAGGCAAAGGCTACCTGTGATCTTCCAGGTCTGACCACTGGCAATTTACAAGGCTTGCCCAGCAGACCTCTTAGGGAAGCTGCCTACCCCACACCACACTTGGTCACTGCTGATGCATTTCTGGAAGGAATTGCAGCCAAGGACTCATGCCTCCCACCCCCGCACCCTGCCAGGCTCCTATACATATCTTCATTCATATGCACACCTGCTTTCCTCAGGAGGTTCTTGGTTGAGGAATTTGTCTCCTCTTGGAATCAGTACCTTTCCACCTCTCATGCTTCCCTCTGCCTTCCAAGCTCATGTTTCCACAAAGACAGAGGAGGCTTAGAATGGGTGCTGGAGAGGAAGTCACTGACCCCAGTCTTCATGAACAAGGATAAGGAGGGAAGTCCAGGAGGAGGAAATGCTGCTATGATTCAGGGAGCTCTGAATGGAGCTCAAATAGGGTAGTAGTAATAGGAATGCAGATCCTAGCGCCTCCCTCCTGGTCGTGAGCTACACAGAGAGGAAAACAAGTTCATATTTAGGTAACGGTACAGTGATGAGGTTTCTACTTATATCCAATACTTTCTATGCACATCCAGCATCCTTTTAAAAGAAAACAAGCAAGTGTGGTTTGGTTGCTTTGGTTGTGTTGATTGTGTCCTCTTCCCTTTCAATCTTTTCAAATATGCATTCATTTATCGGTCAGAATTTAATTATTTTGGGAGGGTTCTTTTCTTTCTCTCTAAATATTAATATAGAGGTTTTTTAAAGTTTAGCTTTGTTCTAGTTATCATAACAAAATGCTATGGTCTGAATATTTGTGTCCTTCCCAAATTCATATGTTGAAATCGTAACCCCCCAGGTGATATTATTGGGAGGTGGTGGCTCTGCAAGTGATTAGGTGTTGAGGGAAGAGCTTTCATGAATGGGATTAGTGCCCTTATAAAAGAAACCCTGAGAGCTGGCCCCTTCTGTATTTGAGGACAGTGAGATGTAGGCAGTCTGTGACTTGAAATAGGGCCTTCACCCAATCATGCTGAAAACCTGATCTTGAACCTCCAGCCTCAAAAACAGTTAGAAATAAATTTATACTGTTTATAAGTCACCCAAATGCCTTTAGACTTCAGTTCCACAAGATAAGCTCTCCTGGGATTCCAGCTGCACCCCTGGCTCTGCTTTGCTCTGCAAGCTGCCAGGGCCCACACTACAGATATGGACTTGCTATCTTCCATAACCATGTAAGAAAATTCCTTATAATAAAACTCTGTCTATATGTGTATATACATCTTACTGCTTTGCCTCTCTGGAGAACCCTGAGTGATACAGATTTTGGTACCAAGAGTAGTTCTGGAGCAAAAGATTCATAAGGATGAATTTTCTGAATAGGTTTTGAAGTTCCAGCAATTAGCTCTCAAAATTGATTAGATTAAAAAAAATTGGTTAGATTTAAAGACCCTAATGACTCTATTTCCAACAGTAAAGAGAAGGCTGATAGTCCATGATATCATCTGAAAATAGAGATACACAAATTATTACCAATGGATACTCCTAATCAAACACTAATAGGAGGCAACGATCTGTGTGATGATGTATATGATGTTTTCAAACAATTTTGTCAAATTAATGAGTACAATAAGATTGGCTGGGGAGAGGGCAGCTGGTGGGCAGGGGAAGCATTGGAGCCATGGAGGAGAGTGCAGCAACAGAAGTGCAGAGGACAAAGCAGAGAGATTCCCACACAGAGGATGGGTGCTGACCAGCACTCACCAGCCCGAGAGGATTGTCTGCTCACCCAGTGGGACAGGTGGGGGCGGGAAGCTGAGGCTCTGGCTTCAGAGTTCAGATCCCAGGGAGAGGACTGAGGTTGGCTGCGTGAACACAGCCTGAAGGGGGCTAGTTCACCACAGCTAGCTGGGAAGGAGTCCAGGAAAAATTCTAGACCTGCCTAAGAGGCAAGAGACCATTATTCTGGGGTGCGCAAGGATAGGGGATTCAGAGCACTGCCTAAAAGGGCTACAGAGATGGGCGCAAGTCACAGCTATCAGCACAGACACCAGAGACTGGCATGAAATGCTAAGGCTGCTTCTACAGCCACCAAGAAACCTGTGTGTGAGCACAGGTCACTATCCACACCTCCCCTCCCAGGAGCCTGTGTGGCCTGCCACTGCCAGGGTCCTGTGATCCAGGGACAAATTCCCTGGGAGAATGCCTGGCACACCTCAGGCTGGTGCAACACCTGTGCTGGCCACAGCCACCGCAGGCTTGCCCCACATCCTTACCCCTCCCTCACCCCAGCCTGAGTGAGCCAGAGCCCTTGAATCAGCTGCTGCTTTAACCCCGTTCTGTCTGAGCGAAGAACAGATGCCCTCCGGCGACATACACGCAGAGGCGGGGCCAAATCCAAAGCTGAACCCCGGGAGCTGTGCGAACAAAGAAGAGAAAGGGAAATCTCTCCCTGCAGCCTCAGGAGTAGCGGATTAAATCACCACAATCAACTTGACTTACCCTGCATCTCTGGAATACCTGAACGACAACAAATCATCCAAAAATTGAGACGGTGGACTTTGTGTGATTTTGTGTGTATAGCTTTGCTTTTACCATTTGTCCCAGGGTTCTGCCTTTCCGTTTTTAATTATTTATTTGTTTTTTTAGTATAATTTTTAGTGCTTGTTATCATTGGTGGATTTGTTTGGTTGATCTCTTATTTCTTTATTTATTTTTACAAACATTTAAATTTTTTAAAATTTTAATAATATTTGTAATTTTTGTTATAATAATTTTCTTTATTTTTTCTTTCTTTCTTCCTTTATTTCTTTTTTTCTCCCTTTTCTTCTGAGCCATGTGGCTGACAGGGTCTAGGTGTTCTGGCTGGGTGTCAGGTCTGTGCATCTGAGGTGGGAGAGCCGAGTTCAGGATGTTGGTCCACCAGAGACTTCCCAGGTTCATGTAATATCAAATGGCAAAAGCTCTCCCAGAGATCTCCATCTCAATGTTAAGACCCAGCTCCACTCGACAATCAGCAAGCTGCAGTGCTGGACACGTTATGTCAAACAACTAGCAAGACAGGAACAAAACCCCACCCATTAGCAGAGAGACCGGTTAAATTCATAATAAGGTCCAGTCAACAGAAAACACGCCACCGGACGTGGTCCTGCCCAGCAGAAAGACAAGATCCAGCCTCATCCACTAGAACACAGGCACCAGTCCTCTCCACCAGGAATCCTACACAACTCACTGAACCAACCTTAGCCACTGGGAGTAGAAACCAAAAACAACGGGAACTACGAACCTGCAGGCTGAAAGAAGGAGACCCTAAACACAGTAAATTAAGCAAAATAAGACAGAGAAACACACAGCAGATGAAGAACAAAGGTAAAAACCAACCAGACCAAACAAATGAAGGAGAAATAGGCAGTCTACCTGAAAAAGAATTCAGAGTAATGATAGTAAAGATGATCCAAAATCTTGGAAATAGAATGGAGAAAATATAAGAAACATTTACCAAGGACCTAGAAGAACTAAAGAGCAAACAAACAATTATGAACAACAATAAATGAAATTAAAAATTATCTAGAAGGAATCAATAGCAGAAAAACTGAAGCAGAAGAATGGATAAGTGACCTCGAAGATAAAACAGTGTAAATAATTACTGCAGAGCAGAATAAAGGAAAAAGAATGAAAAGAATTGAGAACAGTCTGAGAGACGTCTGAGACAACATTAAACACATGAACATTCGAATGATAGGGGTCCCAGAAGAAGAAGAGAAAAAGAAAGGGACTGAGAAAAATGTTTGAAGAGATTATAGTTGAAAACTTCCCTAGTATGGGAAAGAATACAGTCTATCAAGTCCCAGAAGCACAGAGTCCCGTACAGGATAAATCCAAGGAGAAACATGCCAAGACACATATTAATCAAACTATCAAAAATTAAATACAATGAAAAAATATGAAAAGCAGCAAGGGAAAAACAACACAGAAGGGAATCCCCATAAGGTTAACAGCTGATCTTTCAGCAGAAACTCTGAAAGCCAGAAGGGAGTGGCAGGACACATTTAAAGTGATGAAAGGGAAAAACCTACAACCAAGATTACTCTATCCAGCAAGGATCTCATTCAGATTTGATGGAGAAATTAAAACCTTTACAGACAAGCAAAAGCTAAGAGAATTAAGCACTACCAAACCAGCTTTACAACAAATGCTAAAGGAACTTCTCTAGGCACTGTTTGCAGATGACATGACACTATACGTAGAGAATCCTAAAGATGCTACCAGAAAACTACCAGAGCTAATCAATGAATTGGGTAAAGTAGTAGGATACAAAATTAATGCACAGAAATCTCTTGCATTCCTATACACTAATGATGAAAAATCTGAAACTGAAATTAAGAAAACACTCCCATTTACCATTGCAAAAAAAAGAATAAAATATCTAGGAATAAACCTACATAAGGAGACAAAAGACATGTATGCAGAAAATTATAAGACACTGATGAAAGAAATTAAAGATGATACAAAAAGATGGAGAGATATACCATGTTCTTGGACTGGAAGAATCAACATGTCAAAATGACTATACTCCCTAAAGCAAACTAGAGATTCAATTCAATCCCTATCAAACTTCCAATGGCATTTTTCACAGAACTAGAACAAAAAATTTCACAATTTGTATGGAAACACAAAAGACCCTGAATAGCTAAAGCAACCTTGAGAAAGAAAAATGGAGCTGGAGGAATCAGGCTCCCTGACTTCAGACTATACTACAAAGCTACAGTAATCAAAACAGTATGGTACTGGCACAAAAACAGAAAGATAGATCAATGGAACAGGATAGTAAACCCACGGACATATGGTCACCTCGTCTTTGATAAAGGAGGCAAGAATATACAATGGAGAAAAGACAGCCTCTTCAATAAGTGGTGCTGGGAAAAATGGACAGCTACATATAAAACAATGAAATTAGAACACTTCTTAACACAATACACAAAAATAAACTCAAAATGATTAAAGATCTAAATGTAAGGCCAGATACTAGAAAACTCTTCACAGAAAACATAGGGCGTACACTCCATGACATAAACTACAGCAAGATCCTTTTTGATCCACTACCTGGGGAAGTGGAAATAAAAACAAAAATTAAAAAATAGAACCTAATGAAACTTCAAAGCTTTTGCAGAGCAAAGGAAACCATAAAAAGATGAAAAGACAACACTCAGAATGGGAGAAATATTTGCAAAGGAAGCAACTGACAAAGGATTAATCTCCAAAATTTACATGCAGCTCAGTATAAAAAATAAAACAACCCAATCCAAAAATGGGCAGAAGTTCTAAATAGACATCTCTCCAAAGAAGAGGTACAGATTGCCAACAAACACATGAAAAGCTGCTCAACATCACTAATCATTAGAGAAATCCAAATCAAAACTACAATGAGGTATCACCTCAAACCATTCAGAATGACCATCATCAAAAAATCTACAAACAATAAATGCTGGAGCAAGTGTGGAGAAAAGGGAACACTCTTACACTGTTGGTGGGAATGTAAACTGATACAGCCACTTTGGAGAACAGTATGGAGGTTCCTTGAGAAACTGAAAATAGAATTTCCATATGACCCAGCAATCCCAGTAATGCACATATACCCTAAGAAAACCATAATTCAAAAGTAGTTATGTACCACAATGTTCATTGCAGCAATAGCCAGGACATGGAAGCAACCTATGTGTCCATCGACAGATGAATGGATAAAGATGATGTGGCACATATATAAAATGGAATATTACTCAGCTGTAAAAAGTAATGAAATTGAGTTATTTGTAGTGAGGTGGATGGACCTAGAGTCTGTCATACAGAGTGAAGTAAGTCAGAAAGAGAAAAAACATATACCATATGCTAATACATATATATGGAATCTAAAAACAAAAACAAAAACAAAGGTTCTGAAGAACCTAGCGGCAGGACCGGAATAAAGACGCAGTTATAGAGAATGGACTTGAGGACATGGGGAAGGGGAAGGGGAAGCTGCGAGGAAGTGAGAGAGTGACATTGACATATATATCACTACCAAATGTAGAATAGTTAGCTAGTGGGAAGCAGCCGCATAGCACAGGGAGATCAGTTTGGTGTTTGTGACCACTTAGATGGGTGGGATATGGAGTGTGGGAGGGAGATGCAAGAGAGAGGAGATATGGGGATATACGTGTACCTATAGCTGATTCGCTTTGTTATAAATCAGAAACTGATACACTATTGTAAAGCAATTATACTCCAATAAAGATGTTAAAAAAAAGTTTGTTCCAATTTACATTCAATTTACTCTAGCATTAAATGCGAGTTAATTTGCTCTACATCCTAAAAAAAAAAGAAAGAAAGATTGGCTGGTTGTACCTCGTGATACTGGAGAAAGGAGGGAAAGAAAAAGATGATCTCAGTGGTTCAAATTCCCATCTCAAGCACTGCACAGATGATCCAAAATTGTCCATGTCTGCCCTGAAAGAGACCTTTGTCTTCTGTAGTCTTAGGGCTGAGACTGTTGACAACAAAATCCAGCATCTCATCCTGAGTGGAGGACTTACAAGGCATATTGAATTCCTACCATGTCAGAGTGTCTACTGTTAAAGTTACAGCATTGACTGTGAAGTAATGTGATCCTGAAGTTGGAACGGGGGCACCAGGGGAGACCCTGAGGAAGCGGGCGCTAAGGCCTGATGGGTCTCCTTTGCCAGTAGAAGCAGAGTCTCCACGCTTGTCTGAGGAAATTCACCCTCCACTGCTAGAGGAAACTATAATGGAAGCTACAGTGTAGCAATTGCCTTGCAAGGTAATGTTGCTTCTTCTCAGAATCCATGCCCACCACTTCTCTTTGCTTCTAGACTTATATTTCCACTAAATTTTCAGCAGGACTCTAAAAGTGAGGTACAAAATACGATCCATGAGGAGGAATGACTTAATTTACTACTCTGTGATTGCTGTTCTCTGTGGTCCAGATCTCACAGTGGGAACTTTGGACACTGAATTGGGAACCCTAAACGCAGTGGGAGTGATTGGATGCCAGGGTCCAAGTGGTGGTGGTGGTCCTTGACCACCAAAGACAAGGTGGACATGGTTACTGCCACGGACAGTGGAGTCAAGCAGCAATCAGGATAGTTTGACTCCCACAGACCTAGGGAGTTGGCTAATTGAACATAGTGTTCCTAGAAGTGAAATATATGGGAAGCCTACTAAATTCTTACTTCATCGCTGTAAGCAGAAAAGTTCTAGGTCAAGTGAGCAAAAGCCTAACCTGCCAAAGAGTTACAGTCCCTCAATCATTTCCCAAATTTGAACCAGTTTACAGACCCAGAACCTTTTAATGATGAGAGAATGGGTCTCCTCAAGGAAGAACCCTCATATGCTTCCAAAAGTTTATACTGTTGGTCATTCTCCCAGCCTTCCCCAAAGGGACCTATAGCCTTTTACCAGGGTAACTGTGAATTGAGAAAAAGGAAGTAATCAGAACTTTGGAGAACTACTGGACACCAGCTTTGAACTGACACTAATTTCAGAAAACCCAAGATGTCACTGTGGGACTTATGGGTGTCAGGTAATCAATGTAGTTTTGGTGTAGGGCTATCTTACAGTGGGCCCGCTGGCTCCCCATACTCATTCTGTGGATATTTCTCTAGTTACAGATGAATAATTGGAATAGAAATACTCAGCAGCTGGCAGAAATCTCACATTGCTTCCCTGACATGTACAGCAAGGGTTGTTTCTGTGGGAAAGGTCCAGTTGAAACCACTAGGACTGTTTCTACCTAGGAAAATGGTAAACAAAAAGCAATACTGCATTACTTGAGGGATTGCAGAGGTTAGTTCCACCCTCAAGGACTGGAAAAATGCATGGGTGGTGATTTCTACCACACCTGCATTCAACTCTTTTTGGTTTATGCAGAGGACAAGTCAATCTTGGAGAATCACAATCGATTATCATAAGCTTAATTGAGTGGTAACTACAATTGCATCCTTGATACCAGGTATGGTTCTTTTGCTTGAGCAATTAACACATCCTCTGGTACCTGGATCTCAGCTATTGATCTGGGAAATGGTTTTTTCTCCATCCCTGCTAATGAAGACCACCAGAAGTCATTTGCCTTCAGTGGCAAGGCCAGCAACACATCCTCACTGTTCTACCTCAGAGGTACATTAATGCTTTAGCCCTATGTTATAATTCAGTTCACAGGGATCTTGATCACATTTCCCTTTTATGAGACATCACACTGGTGCATTACACTGATGTCATTATGCAGATTGGATGTGGGGAGCAAGGAGTAGCAACTACTCCAGACTTACTGGAAAGATATTTGCATGTCAGAGGATGTAAAGTAAATCTGAATAAAATTCAGAGTGCTTTTACCTCAGTAAAATTTCTAGGGGTCCAGTGATGTGAGGATATCAATATAGCATGTTAGTTTGGATTTTGGAGGCAACAGATTCCTCATTTTTGTGTGTTACTCCATTTACTGAGTGACCTGGAAAGCTGCCAGCTGAGTGGGGCTCAGAGCAACAGAACATCAGGCTCTGCAACAGGTCCTGATCACTGTGCAAGTTGCTCTGCTACTTGTGCCATGTGATCCAGCAGATCCAATGGTGCTTGAAGTGTCACCTAGAGAGGGGAACATGCTTGAATCCTTTGGCAGCCCCTACAGAAAA
Source organism: Aethalodelphis obliquidens (assembly GCF_003676395.1). Classification (NCBI taxonomy): domain Eukaryota; kingdom Metazoa; phylum Chordata; class Mammalia; order Artiodactyla; family Delphinidae; genus Aethalodelphis; species Aethalodelphis obliquidens. The sequence continues at coordinate 21,528,080 of NW_020837971.1, read as the reverse complement.
TCCTCTACATATGAACAATTTCCGTTCCAAGAGCACGTTCATAAAGGCCAATTTGGTTGTAAGTTCAACAAAGTTAGCCTAGGTACCCAACTAACACAATTGGCTATATAGTACTATTATTTTATAGGTTTATAATACTTTTCATACAAATAATACATTAAAACAAGCAAAAACAAAAAATAAACCATTTTTAATCTTATAGTACAGTACCTTGAAAAGTACAGTAGTACCAGCTACCACTGCTGCTTTTACACTTGCTTCCAGAGGTCCTGGGCTTGAAATAAAGATACTATACTACTATACTCTATACAGTACTGTACAGTAAAGTGCACAAAAGCACAACCACTTGTAGAGGATGCACACACGTGACAATGTATACCATACACTTGAACTAACTTAGGTAACTGGACATGTAAACACGTTCACATCTTTGGAAGTTCCCAACTTGAGGGTTTGTATGTAGGGGACTTACAGTACAGGTAAATCACAGTGAAGGCCCTTAGAATTTTGAAGCAAAGTGTTGCATCCTCTGGAGATAAATGACCTTTTGAGACACAGACCTGGACCTACTACTGGGCCTTAGTAAAGACTGATGCTCACTCATGGGCCACTACATTACCATGTGACCTGAGCTACCGATCATAAACTGGGTTGTTATCTGACCCACCAAGCCATAATATTGGGTGCTCACAGCAGCCATCCATCACCAAATGGAAGTGGTATATAAATGAGATCAGACACGAGCAGACTCTGAAAGCACAGGTAAGGCACATGCGGAAGTGGCCCAAATGCACATGGTCACCACTCCCTGCTACACTGCCTTCTCTCCCATTCTGCATCTCTGGCCCCATGGGGAGTTCCTTATCATGGGCTGGCAGAGGAACAGAAGACTGGGACTTAGTTCACAGATGGACAACTGCAGCACTCAGCCCCTCTCTGGGACATCCCTGAAGGACAGTGGTGAGTGGAATTCCTTTCAGTGGGCAGAACATCAAGGACTGCACCTGGCTATTTATTTTGCTTGGAAGGACAAATTACCAGATTTGTGATTATATACTGTTTCAAGGGTGGTGGGCAATGGTTTGGCTGAAGAGTCAGAAATGTAGAAGGAATGTGATTGGAAGATTGGTGACATGAAAATTTGGGAAAGAGGTATATGGACAGACCTCTCTGAATGGGGAAAATGTGAAGACATTTGTGTCCAATGTTGATGCTCACCAAAGGGTGGCCTCAGCAAAGGAGGATTTTAGTAATGAGTGGAGCATGAGTGGTTAGGATAACCTATTACCAGTAAGCCTCTTTCCCTGGTCACCCCTGTCATTACCCAAGGACATGAACCAAGTGGCCATGGTGGCAGGGATGGAAGTTAGATTGGCTCAGCCACATGGACTTCTACTCACCCAGGCTGATCTCGTTATGGCCACTGGTGAACAGTCAATCTGCCGGCAGCCGAGACCAAGACTGAGTCTCCTATATGGCACCATGAGATAATAGATAATATATTAATATATGTTAGTCTCAACCCCTGGTTCCTGGCACAGAGCTCCTAAACCCCTTTTAAATTCCTAAGTGATAAGAGTACTGGGAGAATTTTGTGCTCTAATGAGGTGACTCTGGGTGTGTTCCTGGATGGCTTCTGGATGGGGGCTGGTCACCAGAAAGATTAAGCCATAATTAGAAGCTTAGAGTTTTCAGGCTCCCCCCCACCACATACACACTTCTCTAGAGAGGGGAGAGAGGTTGGAACGGGAGTTAACAGTTGGTCATGCCCACGTGAGGGAGCCTCCATCAAAACCCTGATAGTGTGGAGTTCAGAGACCTTCCATGTTCACTCCAGAAGGGTGATAGAAGCCAGCTCCACAGGGACAGAAACTCCCGGTGATCGAAGACCCTCTCAGATCTCACCCTATGTATCTCTTCATCTGGCTGTTTCATCTGTATCCTTTATCATAGCCTTTCATAAACTAGTAACTGTAAGTATTTACCAGAGTTCTGTGAGCCACTCTAGCAAATAATTGAATCCATGGAGAAGGAAGTCATGGGAACCTTCTGTTTGTAGCCAAGTTGGACGGAGTTGTAGAGCCTGGGGACCTACTACTTGTGACTGGCATCTGAAGTTGGACTTGTGGGACTTGAGCCCTTAACCTGTGGGGTCTGATGCTTTCTCCAGGTACATAGTATCAGAACTGAGTCCAATTCTGAGACACCCAGATGGTGTCATAAAGAGAATGGCTTGGTGTGGGGGAAAAGAATCCCACTCATTTGGTGACAAGAAGTCTCAGAATTGTTGTGAGTGTGGTATAGTGAGAGAATAAAGAGAAACACAGTAGGGACACATTAGTTTTTTGGTTTTTTTTTTCCCCCTAACACAGATACCATTCCTCAAGGTGATCCACCAGCCACTTGGTGGCAGATTGATTACACTGGACTACTCCCACCATGGAACAGCAACATTTTGTTTTTACTCAAATAGACACTCTGGATACAAATTTGCCTTTTCTGCACAAAATGCTTCTTCCAAGACTACCCTCCAAGCAGTACATCCAGACACTCACAAAATGCCTTATTCACCATCATGAAATTCCATACAATATTTATTCTGATTAAGGAGCTCATGACATAACAAGGGACTCATTCTCATGGAATTCACTGGTCTTACCATATTCCCTGCCATCCTGAAGCAGCTGGCTTGATAGAATAGTGGAATAAGTTCTTGGAGACTCAGTTACAGTGCTATCTAGATGACAATAACTTGCAGGGTTAAGGCAGGTTCTCCAGGAGATTGTGCATGTTCTGAACCATTGTCCAATATGTATGGTGCTGTTTCTTCCATAGCCAGAATTCACTGGTCCAAGATCAAGCGGTGTAAGAGGGAGTGGTACCATTCATTATTACCTCTAATGACTTACTAGCAACATTTTTGTTTTCTATACCTGTCATATTACACTCTGATGGCCTAGATTTAATTCCAAAGGGAGGAATGTTTCCACCAGGAGACACAATGAGTCTATTGAGCTGAAAGTTAAGACGGCCATCTGGTCATTTTGAATGTCTCATGTCTCTATATCAACAGGCAAAGGAGGAGTTACTGTGCTGACAGGAATGGCTGATCCTGACTCCCAAGGGGAAACTGGGCTGCTACTCCAGCCCAGTGGAGGTCAAGAACAGTATGTCTGGAATACAGGAGATTTCTTAAGAGTATCTCTGTGTCACCATGCCCTGTGATTAAAGTCAATGGAAATCTATAACAAACCAAGCCAAGCAGGACTACTAATGGCCCAGACTCTACAGGAATTAAGTTAGGGTAACTCACCAGGCAAAAAAAACACAACTGGCTGAGGTGCTTGCTGAGGTAAAGGCAAAGGAAATTCAGAAGGGGTATTTGAGAAGGTAGTTATGAATACTAGCTACAATCATAAGACCAGTTATAAAGACAAGGACTATAATTGTCATGAGTATTCTCTCCTTTATATATACATATACACACACATATTTATAGTCTTTGTTTCCTTCCCCCCTTATCTTCTTTGTAACATAAGACATATTGACTCTGTATCATAATGTCATAGTATTTAAGTATTATTAACTTACATCTTAGTATTTAGGTTATGAAGGTCAAGAAGACTAAATGAATCCTTTCCTGGGGAAAAGGTTATTGTTTTTTGCTTATATGCTGAATAGTTGTGTCATGATCTTTTTATCATCTCCATTTGGAAATTAAGTATTGTTTAAGGAGATTCATAGAGATGACAAGTTGAAAAGGGGTGGACTTGTGATTGTTCATTTTATGTGTCAGTTTGGAGAGTGTTTTTGGAGGAGATTGACATTTAAATTGGTGAATTTTGGATAAACAGATTCCGTAATGTGTGTGTGCCTCATACAATCAGCTGAAGGTCTGAGTAGAATAAAAAACAGCCTACCAAAGCAAGAAGGAATTCTGAAGAAGACAGCCTTCAGACTTCAGCCACATCTCGTTTTTCCTGGATCCCCAGCCTGCCGCCCACACCACTGGTTTTGAACTTGCCAGCCTTCATTATTGTGCAATCCACTTTCTTAGAATAAGTCTCTTTCTCTATGTGTTTCTCTGGAAATATCAGACAACACACCACCCCACACCTATGCAATCAACATCTCTCAAAGTACCTCCCAATTAGGATGGTTTAAAAGCTCCCCTGCATGATTCCAATATGTGGATGAGTTGTAAAACTGAATTTTAGCCCTCTCATTCAATTTTGTTACAACTTCAGAGGATAATACCTATTCAAACCAAAAGAAGAGAAAAAAGTTCTCAGGTGCTTAACTCTGTTGTCGAACTCCTCTAGTGATAATAACAGAAAAAACCCAGATGGGTTAAATAAAAATAAAGAAGTTTCCTGCAAAAGGGAATACTGCATCCAGAAACAGCAAGGGCTGAAATCTATGGTTGCAGACTTTTTATGTGTGTGTCTGTGTGTGTAAGAGCACATATGTGTGCATGTGTGTATGCTTGCATGTGTTCATATGATTATGATAAAAGCCACTTAAAAATTAGCTAAGAATAAGACTAGGGGCTTCCCTGGTGGCGCAGTGGTTGAGAGTCCGCCTGCCGATGCAGGGGACACAGGTTCGTGCCCCGGTCCGAGAAGATCCCACATGCCGCAGAGCAGCTGGGCCCGTGAGCCATGGCCACTAAGCCTGTGCGTCCGGAGCCTGTGCTCCACAATGGGAAAGGCCACAATAGTGAGAGGGCTGCGTACCGCAAAAAAAAAAAAAGACTAGACATCATGATGTGAGATTTACCACATTTAAAATGTGTCAAAATAGTGTTTCAATTTTATCCAGTAACAACACCTTTGCTCTTAGAGATTTAATATCAGGAAAGGGAAATCTATTTCTGATTAATAATTGAGTAAAGAGGGAAGATTAACTGTACAGTATTGTCCTGTATATTAGACCCTTGACTCAATTAGTAAAGTGATGACTTAAATCAATCAAGTAGGGTCCAATTTCCCCTAAGTTGTCTGTCTTGTGTCTTTGTCAGAACTGTAACATGACCGACACATTAAGACAATGTCTTGAAAATTTTGCATTTGTTTTACATCAAGATGAAAAATATAGAAATAAGGACTTTTTTCCAATCAGCTGTCTAAAGAATATTTGAACTGTAAATAATAAATGTTACATTTTCTTATTTTTAATTAACATTTCATAGAAGTTATTACTGCATGGTGTTGGAGATCAAATCAATTTCAATTGATTAAATCCTTGGCTCTTTATAAATTCTGGATGAAATTAAATAGTTACACCTTTAACCCTACATTGAAAAAATAGGGTCTTTAAATATTATAAATATTTGAAAGTCAGGGGCAAAATCTCCTTGAACCTTACGTTGTCCCACTGCAGTGGAGAGGTAGCGGTTGTGTGCTTATACTAACCACTCAGCAGACATTCCACATGCTTTACTGTTTATCACAATCACTTCAGGAAGTAGCAAAAGACTCTGAAATAAAACAAAATCTGTGGCTTTCCACAGAATATTGATGTTAGGAGTATATCTTGAGAAAAAACAGTAAAGTTTAAAAGTAAATAGGATTTCAGGAAACTGTAGAATAGGAAATGTGGCTGCCTTTTATTCTGTAACTCAACTCCAGGTGCATGATATATTAGACATGCAATTTGAATCGAACACACAGTCTAATAGAACAAAAGCAATTGGCTTTATCTGACTAATTGAGGCATAAATAATTATAATGCTCAGTCTTGTTGAAAATAAAAAAAGACTCATTAAAGGCAGGGTGTGAACAGGAGTGTGTTAATTTGGTTAATATCCCTAAACCCATATTGATTTTTAAATTGCCATTCTTGAATGTCCAAAGTTCAAGAATCAAGAAAAACTTGACATAATACTCAGTACCTACATTCCACAATTAATAAGCTCAAGTCTTTTAAATGAAGTAGCCTCTAGTATATGAGTTGAACTACAGCAGTTGGAATTAATAAGTAGTGAGGCCTTTACGATCCCTGTAGGCAAAGGTCGTTGAGGGGATATGGAGGCTTGGCACCAAACTGAAGCAAAGCACACCAGTTAAAGTGTAGGGTAACTTGGAGCATATTAGAGGGTAAGGCATCTCTCTTAAAGACACCTCATCCTGATTTGGTGACTAGAATTCCACCAGGGAGCAACAGTCTTTATCTAAAACATTTCAAGTTGGTGACGCTTCCATCAGAAGTGACTCAAAGACATTGGACCTTTGCAAGATGGATGTTTATGCTTTCTTGAACCTATTTTAGAAACTGCCTCAAATAATGGGAAATTTTATATAAATTGCTTTCTTTTATTGACAGAGATATGTTTTATATATTTAGGTATATTTCCTAACATTTTCTTTTCTTTGAACAAATTTTTTATCAGTGAAGTCATAGAGTATATTCCAATTTGTAAAGTCTGCTTTACCCAGGAAGATACTCTAGAAATGAGTTTAATGGTATGTGATAATGCTTATCACAGGATGGCTTATGATGCTTCTAATTAAAAAAAGAAATTTTCTGTAACTCATTACTCAAGGATTCTGGAAATGTGAAAAAGTAAAACATAAGATTCTGGGTAAGGGAAAAAAAAGGTCATTATGTTGCTTTATGGAGTTCACTTTTATGAAAAAAAAAGTCTCTATTTGTTTACCAATTTTTCTGGCATACTATTCAAACATACATATGGTGTTTAGCAAGTGCTATGAACTAGTTTAGCAAGTACTAGTTATTACTAAAGAAGTTGAAATCCATCTTGAGAACGTCCACCTATACCAAGATGCTAAGAAGGTAGCCTAAGAAATAAATGTCTTATCATTGGCATGGAAACAGAAGAGCAACAAAGTACTTAAAATAAACCCTGGCACAGAGTAAATACTTAAAAACATTTGTCATCATTGTTATATATGCATCTCAAGTGGTTGTTTTGGCTTTCCTTGGACTGTTTTAGATAAGACCCTGGTGAGAAGCCAGACATGGTCACAGGTTGTCTGGGTTTCTAACAGCCAAGTGTTGGGTTTTGATTTCTAGGCATGTCTAGACCAATGCCAACTAACTAGATGAATTCAAGAGCTCGTTTGCTCAAGATGTTATGGTCTGTATGGCAGGTAGCCATGTTCCATTTGATTATGTGTCTTGTTCATTGTTGAAAATAAGCTATCCCAAACATTCTCATTTCATAAAAGAAAACATAGATGGTTAGAACCTTCACATGGATCTTGGTGATGAATTTTTAGATCTGGCAACATAAGAAAAAGCTACAAATGAGTGGAATTACATTGAACTAAAACAAATGAACAAACAAAAAACCTTCTTTACAGTAAAGGAAATCATCAAATCATGAACAGAATGAAAAAGCAATATATGGAATGGAAGAAAATACTTGGAAATTTTATATCAGATAAGGGGCTAATATGCAAAATGTATAAATACTCATACAACTTAATAGAAAAAAAACAATGGCAATGACAATCTGATTTTAAAAATAGGCAGAGGAATTGAACAGAAATTTTTCTGAAGAAGACATATGGATGGCCAACAGGAACATGGGAAGGTGCCAGGCATCACTAATCATCAGGGAAATTCAAATCAAAGCCACAATGAGATATCACCTCACATCTGTTAAAATGCTATTGTAGAAAAGACAAGAAATAATAAGTACTGGTGAGGACTTGATGAAAAGCAAACCCTTGTGCACCATTGGTGGGAATGTAAAACTGGTGCAGCCACTGTGAAAAACAGTATGGACATTCCTCAAAAAATTAAAAGTAGAACTACCATATGATTGAGCAATTCCACTCCTGGGTATTTAACCAAAGGAAATTAACTCACTGTCTCAGAAAGATATCTGCGCCCCCATGCTCATTGCAGCATTACCTACAGTAGCCAAGATGTGGAAACAACCTAAGTACCTAAGTATTCATCAATGGATAAAATGATAAATAAAATGTGATATCTATCTACCTATCTAGCATCTATCTATCTATCTATCTATCTATCTATTTATCCATCTATCTAATATATATCTGACTAAATGAATTCAAGAGCTAATTTGGTCTAGATTTTTTTATCTCCATGGAATAATGGAATACTATGCAGACATAGAAGAAGATCCTGCCATTTACAGACAGCAAGAATGGACCTTGAGGGCATTATGCTAAGTAAAATAAGTCAGACAGAGAAAAACAAGTACTGTATGATCTCACTTGCATGTGGAATCTAAAACACAAAACAAAACCCCAGGAGCTTGAGCTTGTTGATACAGACAACAGATTCTTGGCTGCCAGAGGCAGGGATTGGGGATTGGGCAAAATGAGTGAAAGTGGTCTGAAGGTACAAACTTCCAGTTATGAGATAAAAAGTGATGGGTAGTAACGTACGCCTTGGTGACTATAGCTAACAATACTGTATTGTCTATTTAAGTGGCTAAGAAAGTAGATCTTAAAAGTTCTCATCTCAAGAAAAAAAATGTAACTGTGTGTGGTGATACATGTTAAATAAACTTATTTTGTTAATCATTTTACAACATATAAATATATCAAATCATTCTGTTGTACACCTTGGACATATTTAATACCACTGTATCTTGATTAAAAAAAAAACAACAGGCAAGTGAGAAACACAAATGGGTAAATAGGTGTCATTGTCCAATAAAGAAAAACATGTTAACACATTGGAGAAAGAAACATTTTTTCCTACATGAAATTCAAAGAAAATGTGTATGACTCTTCATATAAAACACTGAAGACCATAAAAAGCAGTGGCATCGAAAGCAATTTTCAAAAGATGTTTTCTACGCCTTTTATTTTCAATTGTATTTACACCTAAGGTTTATTCCAGCAAAAGGGAAAATAAGCAAAGGGAAATGGTTCATGGGGTAAAAATCCAGAGGAAACCAAGAGCCAGTTTCCAAGAGTCCTCTCCCAGGGAGTCACACAGAATGCATGCAACTCCTCCAGAAACAGACAATGTGTATGAAGTGCCGTCTACCAGGGAAGTTCATTAGAGGCTCAGTGCCCAGGACTTTTCCTGGGGACTGCTTATGTAATCTCCCTCTGCCTACCATGTAGCGTATTTCCAGACTCTGGAAGAAGAAAGGCAGTTTTCACTATAAACTGTGTTGTGTACACAATGTATGCACAGTGAGCTGTCTTATCATTTAGGGAAAGTTTTACATCAGTGTAGGAAAATGCAAACCACTCAAGTTCATGGATTTTAACCCAGGACCCTACTGGCAATTAAGACTTTAAAAAAAAAAATTTATTGGGGTAGAGTTGATTTACAATGTTGTGTTAGTTTCAGGTGTACACCAAAGTGAATCAGTTATACATATACATGTATCTACTCTGTTTTAGATTATTTTCCCATATAGACCATTAGAGTATTAAGTAGACTTCCCTGTGCTATACAGTAAGTTCTTGTTAGTTATCTATTTTATATACAGTAGTATAAGGATAGTACTCTCAAGCCTGTTATGTTAACTCTTTTCTGCACAGATTTCATTAAAATAACATGCTAATGACTACTATTTTTTTTTTTAAATGTTAGGCTTTGGTCAATGAGAGAGGCGGTCTATTTCTGTTGGATGGGTGCAAATATGGAAAATGCTGATCACCCACAGAAAAATCTTTGCATCACCCCCTCAACAGTTAATGCTACTTTCCCATGATATTATAACTTCAAACATTTTTCCCTTTGCTGTTTTTATAGTTATTTTATCAGCACACTTAACAGATGCCATTTTATTTTATTTTTATTTTTTTAACATTTTTATTGGAGTATAATTGCTTTACAGTGGTGTGTTAGTTTCTGCTGTATAACAAAGTGAATTAGCTATACATACATCCACATATCCCCTCCTTCTTGCGTCTCCCTCCCACCCTCCCTCAGATGCTGTTTTAAACATAAATTAGAGCTTTCCATTTTGAATACAAAGCTCCCTATTTTCTCACTTGTAAACATTAGAGGACTTTCACATTTTCAAAGTTTGAGAATTACGTTTCTGTTTCTGTTCCTGTGCAATCAGTCTCTGAAATTTGGAAGTCCCATGACAGTCTGGCTAACAGCAAGTCAGATGCTGAGGAAGCCTGCGGTAAAGATTATAATTTGGTGTCTCTACTCCTTCCCTGCAAACCAGTTCATCTGTACTATTTTTCTAGGTTCCACATATATGTGTTAATATACAGTATTTGTTTTTCTCTTTCTGACTTACTTCACTCTGTATGACAGTCTCTAGATCCATCGAAATAGAGACACCGATGTAGAGAACAAATGTATGGACACCAAGGGGGGAAAGTGATGGGGGAGGGGGGGTGGTAGGATGAATTGGGAGATTGGGATCGACATGTATATACTAATATGTATAAAATGGATAACTAATAAAGAACCTGCTGTATATAAAAAAATAAAATTCTAAAATTCAAAAATTTTTTTTTAAAAAATGGAATCATACAATAAAAAAAAAAAAAGAAGATTATAATTTGGTACACCCAAAGGGAGTGTTAATCAATTCTGTTGCAAAGTTAGAAGTTTCAGACCATGACCCTCTCTTTAGGGACAAGAGTTCACCGAGGTAAAATTGTTTAGAAACGATGCTCTCACCACCTAGTTCCCTTGTCAGCTGTAAGTCATCAGGGGTGAACTAACCGCTTTGGCTGCATCCTGATAATATGGATGGGGTGCCTCTGGGACCAACATCCAAGCAGATCTAGCCACCACCTAGCAGAAAGCATCTGTGATTTCTTGGGCAAAACACCCCAGGTAAAAACGAGCACAGAAAAATTATTAAACCTCCCCCTTTTAAAAAAAATAAATGTTTATGAAACCCATACCCTCACAGAGCTTGTGGTCCAGCTAAGTGGATGTCAGAGACAATAAGTCATGAAGGCATGCAGGAGTCAGATAATGATACGTATATTTTATGGAGGAAAGTCGTCATTGACAATTAGTCTGGGAGTTATATTTGCCAAGGACTTTGGAGGTGGGACGTTGAGTCCACGGAGGATTAAGTTCCCGACTGACATTCTGAGCACTTCGCTCACTGCGCCACAAGCCCCCTGGGATCTCTTTGTCACCCACCAGGGACTGCATCCTCATTGTGAGAGACTATGCTTTAAAAGACATGCCTACACAATGCTAATTTCTTGCTGGAGTTTTTATTACCCTTGCCTTACAGTAGTTCCTAAAGTATCATAAAAGAGTATATTGATGCAATAGTAGCTTTGTGGTCCCCAAAAAGGTTTCAGATGACTGATATTTACTCTGGAATCTGAAGGCAGATATATCTCTCCAGGGCATAAAGATGGGAAAGGGAAACTTATGTTTCTTCAATCCTCAAGATGCCTCCCTGAATTATGAAAATGCACTGCACTGCATAAAAGAAAATTGAGTTAAGAATAAGGCTTTAAAAATGTTATAATTCAGTAGCAATTCATTCCCATCAAAAGGTAGTTAGGAAAAAAGATTGTTTGTCCATATCTCTGCTCAGAGACCCTCACTTGGCTGAAGGTGATGCTTTATCCAAAGAAAATGTTCATATTCTGCTGTCTTTCAGATCAGCTGCTCTTTGATAGTAGAGGTCAAGACCATATTCTTTAACCAATATCTTCTAGCCATTCTGAGCACAAAGCTTGATTGGCACTCACAAGGTTGCAACTCTTATGAGCAGCATCATAGATCTTGCTAACTTCCTACCATGAAGTTTTCCCTAGCATTGCAATCAACACATCAAACACACATACCCTGTTGGCTAAAAAAAAAATAAAATAAATAGTTTCCAATACTTCCCTCTGTTCATATCTGTAACCACTTATGTGCCATTAAAACCTGCAACAGACAGAATGTAACACCATTCATACACTTCAGCAGATAAAGCTCCCATTACCAAACACCAGGGGAACCCTACAGGTAGGTGAGCAGTTTTTATTTTTTAAAGAACACGCACGAGAGAGCAGCGGGTTGGCAGTCAGGCTCAGAAGTCAGGCTGCCTGCATGGAAAGCTGTGCTCCGTCACTCATTAGTTTGGACAGGTTACACATCTGCTCTGTATATTTGTTTTTCTTCACTGAGAATCAATGATAAAATGGTCCTCATCTCATATTGCTGTTGTGAGAATTAAGTGAGTTAGTAACTTATACAATGTTAAAAACTGTGCTTGGCACAAAGTATGCACACAATAACTATTAACTACTGTAGAACCTATTTCCCATGTGACTGTAAAGTCCCTGGAAGCAAGGAATTATTATATTGTATCCACTGCTTTTCACCAGATCAGAGTACCTGTCTTATATCTGATGTTCAGTAAGCACTGAATGAATGAATGAAAAGGACACTTGCTTAGTTTTATTGTTGACAGAGGCTGACATTTTCACATGTGCAAAACTTTATTCTAAACAATTTTAGTGTTTGAATATGCAGTGTTCATGAACTCTGCCTACACAAATTTAAGAAGTTGAATGTCATTATCAATAGAATCCTCTTTTCAGAACCCCACACTCATTAAGTCTGCCTTTATGTTATTTTCCAAGTATGAATAAAAGAAGAATTCAGTAAAAGTTTGACATAGTAACATTTTAAAGTGAATAACACATTATTCAAATTCACATGAAGCAATACATTTACCCCATTAATATTTTCCTTGAAAATTCGGAGAATTCTCTACATTTTTATAGAAAAGTTAGAAAATAAAGCTGCTAGGAGGAACTGGGTTCTTCCACATGAGAAGTTTGTTTGCTGGGGAGAAAAAGCAAATAAGACTCTGCCAACAGCCTACCAGAATCTTAAAAACAGAAAATGATCAAGAAATTATGTCAAAGAAAGAGGTATATAGCTGTCCCCAGGGATGGGAGGGGCAGTGTTCTCCCCTTTAGATGACGTATCATAATCTGAACAACCCCAGAGTTTTAGTGGTGTGGTCATTAAGGCACTCACTTTGATTTCAATGCAGCCACAAACATCAGGCAGTAGATGCTACAGAAACTCTGGAATCTAAGATAGCAGGGACACCCCATTTCTAATCTTCATGGCCTGGTGAATTAAGGCAAAGAATAAATGTTCCCCCAAATAGCCAAGTTATTCCTAAGACTTATACAATCTTAATTTTGAATGCATGGCACCTAATGACTATATGCTTTCTATTAAACTTAAAAAACTATTCTTTGCTAGGTGTTCGTAAGGGGGTCAGGATTGTATTCCTGCCATAATACTCTCTGGTCCTTGGGGATAAGGATGGGGGCCACGTGTCAACACTACTGATAGTGCTCACCTAGTGACCTTGGATAGTTGCCAGAAGCAGTCCCTTGACATATGTGCTTGTTACTCTTTTGTTATTTTTCTGGGCCAGGTATATTTCATCAGCTACCTGAGTATATCTCCTCCCTGTGCAAGCTGCGACATTGCTAACTGCTTTGTGGCTGATGCTTTGAGGCATTGTATTAAATGCCCTGCTGTCCTACTGATCACTGCTATAAACCACAGTCTGCTAACTCATGGTGTGTGTTTATCCCACTGAGGTATGGATTGCTTTCTGATCTGCTAATGGGGAAAATAATTGCACTTACACCTAAATACAGCAAGGACTATTTTACATGCTACTAAGAAGAGATCTCTGAAATTCTTATAATTTTTAAATAATTTAAATAATTCATTTCCTATTTACAAATGTCAATAAATTTGCATTGGGCATGAAAGGAAAACATTCTCCTACAATTTAGAAAAAGGCATGATTATACAAGAGGCTCATTATTCCCAATTTTTAATCATTTGAACAATATATTAAAACAAACAATCATTATTCGGGCTTTCTACATTTAATATAAAATCAAAGATTGACAGTCGATTCTGGCTACCTTGAAAATGTATTGAGTTGTTTGAAATAATTCATACAGGCATCTTGAAATATTTTGTGAGATAATATGTTCAATAAGCAACTAGGTCACCTACATTTTTCTTAAGACTCAAAGTTATAAATTTTGTGTGTCAGGAGTTCTTAGTCTCAGAACACTTGTTTTACAAAAATAAGTGCTTTTCTATGGTAAAGATTGGGTACGGTATTAAATATTTTAAAAGAATAGCATAATTCTATGATGTTGAGGTACTTATATAGACAAAGGGAAGACAGGAGGGAAAGTAAGTTTGGGGTTGGTATCAGGATTGCTGTAGCTAGTAATCAGTAACACATTACTGCCAATAACAGACTCGATAAACTAACTTGGATGAATGTGGCAAACCGTGGCTTTGTAATACTTTTTCAGGAAGCACTGCTGATTCTGCAAATAAGGTCTTCAGAATGTGACAAGATACATGATTTATGAGTTTCCATTTGAAAATGTTTTGACTGGCAGACCTCGGTATTTCCAAGTGCTTCCAGGTACAATGTGGAGTTATGAACAAGAAATGGCTTATGTCTTAACTGATGACCCTTCTAGTCAATTAACAGGCAAATGAGGTAAAATTTGTTTGTGTGCCGCCACTTACAGAGGCAGTGTATTAGAAGCTATAAATACCAAGTAAAGGGAATTTTTTAAATGAGCACATTAGAATGTATCATTCCCTTGAAGAGAATTGCACTGAAAAGCAAAAACAAAGAAACCGCAGCTGGTCCAAGGGTCCATGATGTCTGAACCTCCAGCCATTGTTCTGCTTCTCACCTGAGTTCAGCAGTGCTTTGGAGCAGGTGGTGCAGACTTCGCTGTTCTGTGCTCCCTACTCCAACGTTGAGGTTGTGCCCTGGCTACGTCCACCACGGATGAGGCCCTCCTGCGTCGATGAGGTGGCCTCCAGCACATGTCTGGAAAATGCACCATCATGGTCAACTCCAGCTGTGTGCAGAAAGGGCTGGACCTGAACAGGGAGAGTCATGCTGCCTGAAGGGGCAGCCTTGTTCTCCTTGGTGCTCCTGCTGGTGAAGGGTTCTGAGCCGGCAGCTCTAACCTTCCTGGAATGACGCTACTGATTCCTCTGCTTGGCCCGACTGCAGTGACTTTGTATTGCTTCCTTAAAAAAAAAGAGTTTTCATTGATTCACCCAGGAGCTGTCTAGGCCACATTTGCTCATCGATCAACACAGTGCTGGCAGGGTATCTAATTATTCAAATAATGGTACTAAACTAATTCTCTAAGTTCCATTTCTGAAATGTTTGTGTTCTCTCCCCGCTTTTTACCCCACCAATCAAGGGCAGATAGCGTGAATGCATGATTAAGACTTGGTTCTGCAACTTTACATTTGTACAAACATTCTTTAAACGTCTGAATTATTTACAAGCAAATTTAGCACTGGATGTAGGAGCACAAAATATATTAGTTGAGTGATCTCATGGAAGGCATGGATTTCTTTCTTTAGAGCCTCTGATTTTTCAGTCGTTCTGGGTGTATGATAACAACAACTACCCCAATCCACTTCATGTTATAAAAAGATTTTTTTGAAAAGCACATGATAGATACTTGTATTTCCTTTAATGCTGTGGTTGAGGGTTTTTTTGGAACTGATAGAACTTTAGTATTAGATTAGTCAAAAATGTACCTACTGATGACAACATAGACTACCAAACAAGGATTCAGATCAGTCTATAAAGCTATAAATCTAAGAAAGTGTAAACATACTAGTTTTGATGAAATAATATTCATATTTTATAGAAAAACATGAAAAATTTAAACACAAAAATTTTCTCTGCCTGATTGGACTTCCTCTCTCCCCTTTAATGTGGGTTGTGCATCGCATTAACCAGACCTCCTTGGGAGATAACCTTCTTTCTTAGTCTTATCAAGGGTCACAACCCCTTAGGAGATAGCCTTCCTCCTTAATCCTGTCAGGGGTCATGATGACCCAGGACTCACTTTCCACATGCAGATCTGGATTGTATAAACTGTCATTACGTCATCTGATGTATAACCCTTTGTCCAAAACGTATATAACTGTGCTTTGACCTCTAATGAGTGGAACAGTCCTCAGAGCTTTCTGAAGGATTGTCTCCTGGGATAGAATCCTCAGGTTGGCTCAGATAAATTTTTCTGTTTCTTTCTTAGATTGATATTTATTAGTTGTTTTCATGGACTGTTTTTATATTTGTGTGCAGTAGTACAGATTAGAAATTTTGAAAAATATGGTAAAATTCTACTTTTATCATTCGTTCTATACATTTTGAATGGGGTCTTGGTCCTTTCAGGCTGCTATAACAAAATACCATGCACTGGGTGGTTTATAAACCACAGAATTTTATTTCTTACAGTTCTGGATGCTGAGGTGTCCAAGATCAAGGCACGAGAAGGTTTGGTGGACCTACGTACTGGTTCACTGTGTCCTCACATGGCAGAACGGGTGCGGGAACTCTCTGGGGTGTCTTATAAGGGCACTGATCCCATTCTTGGGGGCTTCACTCTTCTGACCTAATCACCCCAAATGTCCACCTCCAAATATCATCACATCGGGCATTAGGATTCAACATATTAACTTAAAGATGAAACAAATATTGGGTCTATAGTTTCTTGAAAGAGATTCTTGGCAGAGGACATGGCCAGGAAGTGAGGCTTGGGATCACCCCCCCAAGCCTATGTGGAATGGTACATTTTCTCAGAGGCTGGGGAAATTTGAGAGATATTTGTGGCATGTAGTAAGGAATAAGAGATAATCACAGCTACTATATATTAAGAGATTATTAAAGACCAGAGCATTTGTCATTTTAAATTTCCATAATAACCTTGTGAATAAGTCACCATGTTAGTGTCATGTCAATATAAATAAAAACTCAAAACTATTCCAGGTATATTCCTCACAATTTTACATCAACATCTAACAAACAAATGAGCTAGTGCATAAATATTGGCATACCTGGGTTTACTTATGCCACATCAGATCTGGGAGTAAAGCTCTCCTTTCTGTTCTACATGCTCTTGTTGGCTGGAAGATTATATGTGAGTTTTATGTATTTATTTTAAACATGACTGTCTCTCTGTTTCTCTCTACACACACACACACACACACACACACACATAAACATCATTTTATGAACATACATAATCTCTTACTCAGTTTAGTCTTTCCTAAGAAATGTATGATCTATTGGTATTATGATTTAAATCCATCTAATACTAATTCATTTACCATAAATATATTGAGAATTTTCTCTTTACCAGGAGAGGTCAAACTCCAGCTGAGGGCTGCACAAGCATTGCTTTCCGACTGCTTACCATGGGGTCTGTCCTGGAGCACACACAGGACACCTGAACGTCATGCCCTGAACAGGTGTGCCACTGAGATTGCAGAGGACACAAGGGCAGAGTTAATAGTGAAATTCAACTCTGATCATACAACACTGAATCTTCTTTTACATAATGTACTTATGTCACCAAAACAAGCACTTCAGAATAATAGGGAGACAATAATGGCTAACACATTGGTAAAACTAACATTTGAACAAATTCACCATGTTTTACCTTGTTCTACCTCTGAACAACATTCTTACCCTCACATATAAACCTGGCATTTCAAGCTGATTTGTTTCATTAATTTGGTGACCACCCCCTCCCGGTGACTTGTTTGAGTTTCGGGAACCCATCTTCTCTTACAGATCCTCCCCTTTTGGAGATATGAGTGATGCCACCAATGTCCTGATATCTCTAGAGGTGAACCCTGAACTCTCAAGAAAACCCATTTTTTTCTAAAATTTGACAGTTATATTAAATGTTTGTCTTATGCTTTAAGTATAAGTAAATGAGCAGGATTACAAGGAGATATATTAGTATCAAAAAAGAAATATAAATGACTCATAAGCATATGAAAAGTATTAGAAATCAAAGAAATGCAAGTTAACCATTGGGGAACTCTGTTCTGATCCATGTATATTGTGCTTTTCCCACTTAGAGCTCTGCACTTCCTGGTTCTTCTTCCTGAAACACTACCACTGTACCTTCCATGATCCCTTAAAGTCCATCAACCTTGCAATCTTACTTTAGGTGATATTTGCACCTCACCCGCCTCAGGTGAGCTCCCTTGGTATATTTTATATGATGCTTTATATGTTTCCCTGTCTTCTCATAATAGTAGTTAAATTCATAATAAGTATGATTATCTTTGTTGCTTTTATTCATTAAAATATATTTTTAGGCATTTTGTTAGCCATGGATCCAGATTCTTCTTTTTTCAAGACAGTTAAGTAATTGTTATCACATGATCTGGGTGATTTCTCCATAATTTTATGGATAATAATTGTCACATCATTCTAGTGTGGTCTGTCCATTCCCCACAGATCTGAAAAACCCTCTCAATCATATGTCAAGTTTTCATACAAGCAAGCATGAATCTATTTCAGAGTTTTGTATTTTGTTTCATGGTCTATTTGTATACCCCTGCAACTATACCAAGTTTTAAAAATACAATTTATAGTATGTTCAGTATCATGAAAACTGAATTTCTCCATATTTACTTCTAGAAAAATGTCAGTCATTATTTCTTTGCCATTCCCTTCAACCCCTATAATCTCCTCTGCAGGAAATCTCCTAAGTGAGATGTTAAATTTTTTGTATTCTACCTTCTTTGATTCATCTCCTTGTCTCTCTGTGCTATACTCTGCATACTTTATCTTGGTAAATCTACCTCCTGGTCCATTGATTTTCTCTTTAAATGTACATATTCTGCTGTTAAACAAGTTCATTTAGAATATCTTATTGATTTTCACATTTTCCATTTCTATGCATTTTGTCTGGTGATTTTCAATTCTTCCAGACATTTTTATCATCTCTTATTACTAATGGTTTTCATTTCCTCTTTTATTTCTAGAAACATATTAAGTATCTATTTTCTATTCTGTACCTCATAATTCCAGAATCTGTGGTCATTAAAAAAGCCTGATTTTGCTGACTTTTACTACCTTCTTTGTAATTCTTTGATTTGAAATGTGAATTCATATTCTGGATCCTTTTTACGTTTGAGGAATTTCTTCTGTCAGTCACATTTGAACTATTGTACATTAAATGACTTATTTTGTTTGTTTTGGGGGTTGTCTGTTTGCTTGTATAAGACCATACAAGAATCATGATTCAGGCTCCAAACTCACATGAGAGATGACTTGCAGTATGGCTTTGAATGGATTGTGTGTACACACACACACACACACACACACACACACACACACACACTCTCCAAGATGGACACATTCCCCTCATGCCTCTCTTTGTGGGATTACTATTACCATTATTATTTGTATTTACAGTTCAACGCTCACCGAGGGCATGGCTCACTCCAAGATGGCAGCTTCATGTGGGATCCCAGATACAAGGTCCACTCATGTCCATTAATACTAGAGTGACCATAAATTATGGTTTACTCTTGTTGTTCCATATTTCATCATATTACCGTCTGGTTGATGGTGTGTGAGATAACACTGTGACCAGCAGAGTGGTCTTTTTGACACTACGTGAAATCCAAAAAGTGAGCGGTGGTGACCCTTCTTCCTTCTCCGGCCCTTTCCGAACCCAGTGAAGCTAACATTTCTCTCTTAAGAAGAGCACGCAGGGGACTTTCTGGTAAAGCAAACTGAGCTCAGGCTCCAGCAGAGGGGAGACCTGACACCTAACTTGGCACAGCTACCCCCACCAGCCCCATAGTAAATGGCCAGTTGTGACCTAACTTGTGCAATCTTCTTCCAGATTAATTTTGCTGATTTTCATCTTAAGTTTTCTTGTGTATGTAAGAAGAAGAAAAAAAAGTCTGTTACCATGTAGCTCCCGTTATTAGAAAAACATTGCAAAGACTTAAATGATAACTTTTATATCAGTGTTATCAGTTGTTTCAAATAAAGAATCAATAAATTCTACTACATTTTTGATTTTTTCCAGGCAATTTATGGAATCAAAAGAAAGCTTTCGGATGTTTATTTTCTTAAAAGTGAAATAGTATCACAAATGGTATTGTCAACTCAGATGAAAAGTTCAATATTAAAAAAAAAAAATTTTTTTTCTGTGGCAAACAAATCCAACTACAGGTGTTGGTGACTCACAGCATCGTGGGAAAAAAAACACAGTGTTCTTATTATATTGAGAAGCCTCTGGAGCAGAAATGCACTTGAATTGGTTGTTATAAAAATACAATTCATATGATGTTCAAACCAGCTACACTATTCTACTGATAAAAGATAAAACTGTAGATTTTATGTGGTTATTATAAATATTATATACATACTCATACACATGTATACACACGTTTATTGTAACTTAAATACCCAACTACCAAATAAATATAACAAAGATCTTAGATAAATAGATAGATAGTATAATATCTATTTCTATAAATGTATGTGTGTATGTCAGCATGGCAGAATACACTTTCTTTGCTGCCTATCAACAAATCACTCAGAAAGATGTGACTTTTGAAGAATTCTTTTTAAAGTCAACCTAAGTGTCTACAATTGTATTAAGTGATACAATTGTAAATTGAATAAAAGAGCCTTCGAAAGTTTGGTTACATACCATATTATATTTGTTACATATTACCATTTTCTGTTGGAAAAAGATAAACTATGTGGTGACAGAAGCCCCATATATTTTCAGCTTTAGAAAAAAGGCGGGGGCTCGTGCCCGGGAGTCCATGTGGGTGCCGGTGCGGCACGGAGCAGCGCCATGTCGCCATGGTGGAGCTGCAGCAGCTCTGGGTGCAAGCGGCGGTGGACTCTATGGTGAAGAGTCTGGAGACAGAACATCCGGAAGATGCAAGGCCTCATGTTCCAGTGCAGCACCGGCTGTTGTGAGGACAGCCAGGCATCCATGCACCAAGTGCACCAGTGCATTGAGCGCTGCCATGCACCTCTGGCTCAAGCCCAGGCCCTGGTGACCAGCGCGTTGGAGAAGTTCCAGGACCGCCTGGCCCGGTGCACTATGCACTGCAACCACAAAGCCAAAGATTCAATTGATGCGGGGAGTAAAGAGTTTCAGGTGAAGCGGCAGCTGGAGAGTTGTGTGACCACATGTGTGGATGACCACATGAACCTCATCCCAACCATGACCAAGAAGATGAAGGAGTCTCTCTCATCCATTGGGAAATAGATGTCTGCTATTGGCCATCGGGGCTGAAGGCAGGAGTCTATTTAAAAAGAGAAATGGGGATTTGGGTTTTCTAAGGAAAGTTTATGAATGAGGAAATTAAGGATGGCAGCAAGTTTAAGGCCTATATCACTTGCCTCTGGACACTGGTTCCTTTGTGTTTGAAACCTAGAAAAGGAAAAAACCTGGTGCTAAAATTTGGGTCAGAGATGGCACAGGAGGGTTTGTGTGAGGCTGAATTTCACGTGGCAAGTGCTTATCCTGGCAACAGGGAGCCTCCCTTGTACCAAACCACAGCCCTCCAAGGTACCAGATTCTCTTAGTACACAGATACCAACAGGCTGGCAGGTTCATCTGACCTGCTTATGAACTGGTGGAGTGTGAGGACAGGTGTTTCTGTTTGTTGCCAACTTCCTGTTTACCCGAAGGATCACTACAACATTTTCCACAAACTGGAAGTAAAACAAAATCCATGAGGTCACTAATTTAGAAGGGGAAAGGGGGCCTCTGGGGCTTTGGTTTGCATGGTTTTGTTTTATATACAAGGGCATGAAGCTACTTTAAGATGTAGAGTTGGGAGAGGTAGTTTCGATAAAAACTCTGAAAGGGTCCTTGCGGATGTTCATTTCTGGCCGTCAGGATGTGGATGCGCATTTCTTAAAATTCTCACACATGACATCTTTCAGCCTGGAGACCCTGCAAAAATATAAGAAGCGCTATCACACTGGCAGGGGAAGCAAACCTTCCCTCTGACTGGCAGCCATGATGAGCCCTGAGGCTGTCTGCAGCAGAGTCAGCGAGTGACAAGACAATCTTGCAGTGACACTCACACTTGAAGGGAAAGGGGATTTTGATTGTGCTATATGCTAGTATTCAAGAATGAACAGTGAAAGAGGAATTGTTAGCTGCTTAATTAAGAGAGTTATGAAGTACTGGCTTTGGAAAAATCTGGTTTTCATAAAACAAAATAGAGTGAAAGCCTAAACCCAGTATTGCTTACTTTGCCCCCTGTGATAACAGAGCTCTGTTGAAACAATCCCTTGGCAACATGAAGGTCAAAGGAGAGAAAGTAAGCAACTCAGGGGCAAGCTGTGACTCCTTTAGAGCAAAAAACGGGACAGCCCTCCATTACCAAATACTACTTTTGCGACATGCGTTGTTCTTGCCCCAGTTCTGACACCTTATCGTTTTATTAAGGACCTTGTGTTTTTACCAACTTATTACTTGAAATGATAATATAGCCTGCCTGCTTGCTGTTTCAAGACTGTGATATATTTTCCTAGTGGGTTGGTTTTAAAAATACATGACTTAATTTTAAAAAAAAAAGAAAAAAGGGAACATTGGAAACAAATTCTGCAAAGAGAAAGACAACAATTAGCTTCAAAAAAAATGCAGGGAGGAACTAAACAAAGTAACAATAAAGCAGGTGATATACAAGAATTACTTTGGAATGACTCAACCATAAGGAAGAATCTTCTGAAGAAATGTCAATCTTTAATTCAACAAATTGCATTCTATAGCCAATTAGAATGAAGTTAAAAAGATCTATGATTTTGCAAAAATTGAGGAAACCTTCAAAAGCAAGACAAATTGATAAGGTATTTGATGAATTTTGTTGTGTAATAACGTTTATGAAGATAGAGTCTCTGAAAAAGACAAATTGAAAACATCCTAAAAGCATTTGGGCTGAAATATTTACACATTTCGATAAGAAAAGCAGTTGAATTGCAAATCTTCTCAGTTTGGCAGATTTTTTTCCCTGAGCTCACCAGTTGTCTCAGCATCTGTAGAAAGAGCACTGTTTTCTCCTGTGGTCTATGGAGAAGAGTCAAAGAAACTGTCAAAATCTTCAGATTTATTTACCATAAATTGTAACTCTGAAGAGGACTGCTGGTACTTTTCTGAAAACAGGTTAAAAATATTGGAACATATTTTAAACATTACAAGTGTCAGGAAAATACCTATGAGCTAGTGTTAGAGACACAGTTAGCTAAGGAGCCAAGCATCAGGTGTGTTCACTGAACAAGTAGTGAAAGTTCAACTGTGCCACCAAAGGCAAGTCAAACAATGGTGTAGGTGAAAAGTATAAAACGTGTTAAGTGTATACGTTCGATAGTAAATGTAGATACTCAGTGAGCATCAATCCATGAGACACGCCGACAGGTTTAGATAAGAGTGTGGAGCAGGGGAATGGCAGGAAAACCAAGAGGAGCCATGTCCATGGGACACTGGATGTTTATGAGGCCTTTGGTGTCCTCGAGAGCTTAAGTAGTTCACTTATTGGTGACACCTCTCTGGGCCAGTGTTTTCTATCCAAGAAACAGAGACAAAATCCATACCTGCTCCTCAAGTGAAGCAGAGTCACACGTGGCCAGGCTTAACTCATCCTCCCTTCTTTTCCTTCTGTCTGCCGAGCTGTTTCTCATCCCCAATTCTGATTTTTGTAGCTCCTACCATTGTCTGCAAGAGTGACAACGTGTGATACAACACACCTGTGCTCCAGCATTCAGGAGTGTGAGCCTTCCACCCTGTTGCTTCTCTCAGGACAAGATCTCATGTGAGCCTCCCTGGGATATACCAGGACTCAGGGGCAAGGGAAAGAAGAAAGAAGGAAAAGGAACCCTGAAAAACTGACTGATTCTTCAAAAGAGGCCAATTTTACCAGGACAAGACTAAGATGTAATTTGGAAATGACGAAGGTAACTTCAAGAAAATTAGTAATTTACTCTATCGAGAAGGTATAGGAGCTCATGAGAAAGCTGTGCTACTGAATGTAAGTTCATGTGCCCGACACACAGTGAGGCCAAACACTACTGAAACATTGGAGTTTGGAGCAGAGAATTTATTGCAGGGTCATGCAAGGAGAATGGGTGGCTCATACCCCGCCAAAACCCCAAACTCTCTAAAGGGTTTCAGCAAAACATTTTTAAAGTCCAGGTAAGGGAGGGGTGTGGTTGATCATTACAAAGTTCTTGGTGTTGGAATCCTTTGTTCTTGCAGCTGTCTAGGTAGGTCAGGACACCATGTTTCTGTAAACTTTATTCTCTGTTCCACAACTTTTTTGGCTCTATGTGAATGGAAACGTGTTGTCCCTTAAAAGTCAGAGCCTTGAGAATGGGCTATCCTGTGTATTTCAGGCTATAGGCAACATTCTTAACTGGAAGCAAAAGCAATAGAATACAAACGTTAAGGTAAAAGAAACAGAACCAATATGGAATCAGATTTGTTCTTCCCTCTTACAGTTGAACTTAGTTGCAAAATCATGTTCTATATTTCTGCACATTGATGTTCTGAGAGTGAATTCAAACCTTATTCTGTGTGCATGTAAATAGATCAAAATTATTAAGACATTTTCATGGTGGCAGGATTTTGGTTAACTTTTATTTAGTATTTGATACATTTACTGTGTACAATTTATCTACAATGTACATTTATGAAATTTGGAGTTATCAAACAAAGTAAATGCTACTCTTAAAAATAAAAGTTCACTAAAAACCTTGATCCACTGTGGTATATCAAGCCCATTGGAAATAGCATACATGGTCCTTTTTACAGGAACTTGAGAGATTTCCTGAGTCAAAATCACCAAGTCATGATTTGTTCCATCTGGGTGACTCTTTTTGTCTCTGCCTCCTGTGTCTTAGCTTCTGTACGTTTTGTTTGTTGTTTCTGCTTGGTGACCTATTTGATTGAAAGTCCTTTAGAAAAGGTCTGATTGAAAGTCTCAGTAACATACAGGACTTGGATAGCAGATGACAGAGTCAGCAACCAAATATATAAAGATGAGCTGGAATCAACATCAGGCAAGGGAAGAGAGCCAGGGTGTGGCCGAGGTCCAGACTGAATGTGCCTCCTGGATGCTATGGTGGACACTTAAAAGCTGGTCCAAAGTTTGTTTGGTTTTCTCCTAGGTTATTCCTGAGAAGTGAGTGTTTTGCCTGTGTATTAGTTGGCACTCCTCTTATAGTTATGCTTCCTAAGCTAGAATGGCACCCATCCCCACTTCATTCTGTGTAATCAAGTGGGAAATCACAGCCCAACAATTTGTCAGTGGCTTTTGTGCCTTTTGTGTTTGTATCTTAACATTTGCTGGATCCAGGTGAATAGATGATTTTGGTCCTTTCAAAAGAAATAACAATGTCAACTTCACACTTGTTTTATGATGGAAAATCTTTGCCATCATAGTTTTCACATGAAAGATATATTTGTCACTTCCCAAATGTCAAGTCTAATAGAATGGGGATATAAATGATATATTTCTTTGTAGCCATCAACCCTCTAAGGTTATGATATGATGTGACATACCTATTTGTCATGATAAAGTAAACACTTTTACTGATGTCCTGAATTTTTGGTGTTTTCAAATACTGAATATAGTCTGAGTTTTTCCTGGATTCTACAAATTTTGCAGCATGTATCATTTCAGGACTCATGTACAGTTAATTAAATAGCTATTAGTAATATACCTGCATTAAATATTTCATTAGAGAAGCAAGATTTATCAAATCTTTATACTTTAAATAAAAATAATCTTTCAAAACCAACGAAAAGAAAGAGATGTAATCTAATTGAGAGAACCCAAAATGGTAGCTGTAACTTCTTTTTAAAAAGATAGCTAGTAAAAAACTTTTATTTCTGTATAATAAATCAACTGCATATAAAACATGGTTCCATTTCTTTAAATAAACAAAAGCATTAATTAGTTGAACATTAAATGCTCATAAAATTAAAATAGGAAATATTCAAATATTATGACTGTATCAGTGGATTGTCATGAAATGAATATTTGAAAGAAATTCAATGCATGACAACCTTTGTTTATTTTTCCTATGTTTTCTATCCACATTTTACTACTCTTTAAAAAATAAAGATATTATCATTAGTCACCACTGGATCACTTCCTACTTTTCAATTGTTGCTAAAGATAAGAACTTTATTTTCATGATATAAAAAAGTCATATCAGGAGGATGAGAATATTCATACTTTAGCTTTCTCTTTATCTATGGCACTTGAATTTAAAACTGTTTCTGCAAATTGTCCCACATACACACTGGTTAATAAGCAGATATTCCTTTTGGACATCATTTTTACTAGAATTTTAAATAAAGCTTTACTTAAAACATATAAAAATGGAATCATGTTTTATCTGTTGGCCCCTGTGGCTTAACACCACTGCTAAAAACGGTCACATTTCCTGCCCAACATATAGTACCTGCTGACAAGCTCATGGAATCTCTTCTGCAGAAAAACTCTGCAAAGTTGGGAATGTAAACTGGTACATCTACTATGGTAAATAGTATGCAGGTTACTAAAAATATTAAAAATAGATGTACCATATAATCCAGCCATCCTACTTCTGGGTATATAGTCAAAGAAATTGAAATCAGGAGCTTGAAGGCAGATCAGGTTCATTGCAGCATTGTTCATAATAACCAATATATGGAAACAATCTGAGTGTCCACCTATGGATGAATGGACAAAGTAAATGTAGAATATACATACAGCAGAATATTATACAACCTTAAAAAAGAAGGAAATTCTTCCATTTGTGGCAACATGGACAAACTTGGAGGACAGTGTGCTGAATGAAATACGTCCCACACAGAAGGACAAGTACTACATGATTCCACTTACATGAGGAGTCTAAAATAGTCAAACTCTAAAAAGGCAGAGAGTAGAATGGTGGTTTCTGAGCGATGGGAGGGGAGAATGGGGATTAATTAGCCAAAGCTTGCAAAATTTCAGTTATATAAGATTAATAAATCCTAGAGATCTACTGTGCAGCATGGAGATTGTAGTTAACAATATTGTATTGTATACTTAAAATTTTCCTGAAAGGGTAGATTTTATGTTAAATATTCTTATTATAAAAAATAATAATATATAAGGAAGGAAGGAGGAAATTTTTGGAGGTGTTGGGTATGTTTATGACATAGAATGTGGTGATATTTTTACATGTGAATACTTATCTCAAAACTCATTAAGCTGTGTACATTAGATAAGTACAGCCTAACTCAATAAAGTGTTTTAAAAAACAGTCTGCAATGTACCCTCTTTATACAACTGAATTTACACAAAGGTGTGAATAACTTTTGAAATCTAGTGAATCTTCTTTCTTAGGATGTAATCTGAGAGCCCTATTTTCATATCAGTGGAAAGTCCTTCAGTATGATCCACTCTTTTGTAGGGAGAGCATGTCATTAACAAAGGTTTTTAGAGAGGGAATTTTGGCTAAAACCAAAATTGGCCTGAGAATCATATATGCATATATATAACATACAAAATATAATAAATATTATTTTCTATATAAATGAAGTTAAACACAAATAAATTATACTGTTTCATTCAAAAATATGAATATTTGAAATGCTGCCTTGTTGCAACATTGTGTCTGTTCCTTCTGCAATCTCTTATTATTCATGCTGTGAGTGGTGTTTAGTCATGAGACTGAGGTTGTGAAAAGAAACTGCTTTCTTTGAGGTCTGCTCAGTTAGGTGAACTTTTATACTAGGTCTACTTTTCCTTTCTATGTTCCACCTCGTAAAGTTTCTTGTTTGGGGGTAAATTCAGTTCTGGTCACTGGTGTGTCCTGGCACAGAGGGGACCCTCAGTCCCTCAGTAAACACCTATGAATGAATAAAAGAGCCCTTGATTAGTGGCAAAAACAACATTAACCAATGACTAGATTTTTGTGTTTGTTTGTTTTTGGAGTTTTTTTGGGGAGATAGAGAGTCAAAGTGTCCCTCTTGCATAGGCTGTTTCTTTTTTTTTAAATTTAATTTTATTTATTTTTTTATACAGCAGGTTCTTATGTCATCCATTTTATACACATCACTGTACACATGCCAACCCCAATCTCCCAATTCATCACACCACCACCCCCACTTGCCACTGCTTTCCTCCTTTGGTGTCCATACGTTTGTTCTCTACATCAATGTCTCAATTTCTGCCCTGCAAACTGATTCATCTGTAACATTTTTCTAGGTTCCACATATATGCATTAATATGCCATATTTGTTTTTCTCTTTCTGACTTACTTCACTCAGTATGACAGTCTCTAGATGCATCCACGTCTCTACAAATGACTCAATTTAGTTCCTTTTTATGGTTGAATAATATTCCGTTGTATATATGTACCACATCTTCTTTATCCATTTGTCTGTCAATGGGCATTTAGGTTATTTCCATGACCTGGCTATTGTAAATAGTGCTGCAATGAATATTGGGGTGCATGTGTCTTCTTGAATTACAGTTTTCTCTAGGTATATGGTCAGTAGTGGGATTGCTGGGTCATGTGGTAATTCTATTTTTAGTGTTTTAAGGAATCGTCATACTGTTCTTGATAGTGGCTGTATCAATTTACATTCCCACCAACAGTGCAAGAGGGTTCCCTTTTCTCCACACCCTCTCCAGCATTTATTGTTTGTAGATTTTCTGATGATGCTCATTCTAACTGGTGTGAGATGATACCTCATTGTAGTTTTGATTTGCATTTCTCTAATAATTAGTGATGTTGAGGAGCTTTTCATTTGCTTCTTTGCCATCTGTATGTCCTTTTTGGAGAAATGTCTATTTAGGTATTCTGCTCATTTTTTTTTATTGGGTTGTTTGTTTTTTTTTAATATTGAGCTGCATATAATACTTTGGAAATTAATCCTTTGTCTGTTGATTAATTTGCAAATATCTTTTCCCATTCTTAGGGCTGTCTTTTCATCTTGTTTGTAGTTACCTTTATTTACAAAAGCGTTTAAGTTTCATTAGGTCCCATTTGTTTATTTTTGTTTTTATTTCCTTTAGGAGGTGGATCAAAAAAGATCTTGCTGTGATTTATGTCAAAGAGTGTTCTTCCTATGATTTCCTCTAAGAGTTTAATAGTGTCCAGTCTTACAGTTAGGTCTCTAATCCATTTGAGTTTATTTTTGTGTATGGAGTTAGGGAGTGTTCTAATTTCATTCTTTTACATGTAGCTGTCCAGTTTTCCCTGAACCACTTATTTTTTTTTACATATTTATTGGAGTATAATTGCTTTACAATGGTGTGTTAATTTCTGCTTTATAACAAAGTGAATCAGTTATACATATACATATGCTCCCATATCTCTTCCCTCTTGTGTCTCCCTCCCTCCCACCCTCCCTATCCCACCCCTCCAGGTGGTCACAAAGCACCGAGCTGATCTCCCTGTGCTATGCGGCTGCTTCTCACTAGCTATCTACCTTACGGTGAAGAGACTGACTTTCCTCCATTGTATATCCTTGCCTCCTTTGTCATAGGTTAATTGACCATAGGTGTGTGGGTTTATCTCTGGGCTTTCTATCCTGTTCCATTGATCTATATTTCTGGTTTTGTGTCAGTACATATTGTCTTGATTACTGTAGCTTTGTAGTGTAGTCTGAGGTCAGGGAGTCTGATTCCTCCAGCTCTATTTTTTTCTCTCAAGACCACTTTGGCTATTCAGGGTCTTTTGTGTCTCCATACAGATTTTAAGATTTTTCGTTTCTAGTTCTGTAAAAAATGCCATCAGTAATTTGATAGAGATTCCATTGAATCTGTAGATTGTTTTGGATAGTATAGTCATTTTCACAATATTTATTCTTCCAATCCAAGAACATGGTATATCTCTCCATCTGTTTGTATCGTCTTTAATTTCTTTCTTCAGTGTCTTCTAGTTTTCTGCAAACAGATCTTTTGTCTCCCTAGGTAGGTTTATTCCTAGGTATTTTATTCTTATTGTTGCAATGGTAAACAGGAGTGTTTCCTTAATTTCTCTTTCAGATTTTTCATCATTAGTGTATAGTAATGCAAGAGATATCTGTGCACTAATTTTGTATCCTGCAAATTTACCAGATTCATTGATTAGCTCTAGTAGTTTTCTGGTGGCATCTTTAGGATTCTCTATGTGCAGTACCATATTATCTGCAAACAATGACAGTTTTACTTCTTTTTCTCCAATTTTTATTCCTTTTATTTCTTTTTCTTCTCTGATTGCCACGGCTAGGACTTCCAAAACTACGTTGAATAATAGTGGTGACAGTGGACATCCTTGTCTTGTTCCTGATCTTAGAGGAGATGCTTTCAGTTTTTCACCATTGAGAATGATGCTTGCTGTGGGTTTCTCATATATGGCCTTTATTATGTTGAGGTAGGTTTCCTCTGTGCCCACTTTCTCGGGAGTTTTTTATCATAAATCGGTGTTGAAGTTTTTCAAAAGCTTTTCCTGCATCTATTGAGATGATAATATGGTTTTTATTCTTCAATTTGTTAATAGGGTGTATCACATTGATTGATTTGCATATATTGAAGAATCCTTGCATCCCTGGGATAAATCCCACTTGATTATGGTGTATGATCCTTTTAATGTGTTGTTGGATTCTGTGTCCTAGTATCTTGTTGAGGACATTTGCATCTATATTCATCAGTGATATTGGTCTGTAATTGTCTTTCTTTGTAATATTTTTTTCTGTTTTTGTTATCAGGGTGATTGTGGCCTCATAGAATGAGTTTGGGAGTGTTCCTTCCTCTGCAATTTTTTGGAAGAGTTTGAGAAGGATGGGTGTTAACTGTTCTCTAGATGTTTGATAGAATTCACCTGTGAAGCAATCTGGTCCTGGACTTTTGTTGTTGGAAAAATTTTAATCACAGTTTCAATTTCATTACTTGTGATTGGTCTGATCATATTTTCTTTTTCTTCCTGGTTCAGTCTTGGAAGGTTATACCTTTCTAAGTATTTGTCCATTTCTTCCAGGTTGTCCATTTTATTGTCATAGACTTGCTTTTAGTAGTCTCTTAGGATGCTTTGCATTTCTGCAGTGTCTGTTGTAACTTCTCTAATTTTATTGATTTGAGTCCTCTCCTTCTTTTTCTTGATGAGTCTGGCTAACTGTTTATCAATTTTGTTTATCTTCCTAAAGAACCAGCTTTTAGTTTTATTGATCTCTGCTATTGTTTTCTTTGTTTCTATTTCATTTATTTCTGCTCTGATCTTTATGATTTCTTTCTTTCTGCTAACTTTGGGTTTTGTTTGTTCTTCTTTCTCTAGTTCCTTTAGGTGTAATGTTTGATTGTTTATTTGAGATGTTTCTTGTTTCTTGATGTAGTCTTGTATAGCTATATACTTCCCTCTTAGAACTGCTTTTGCTGCATCCCATAGGTTTTGGATCATCGTGTTTTCATTATCATTTGTCTGTAGGTATTTTTTGATTTCTTCTTTGATTTCTTCAGTGATCTCTTGGTTATTTAGTAATGTATTGTTTAGCCTCCATGTGTTTGTGTTTTTTTACATTTTTTTCCCCTCTAATTGATATCTAATCTCATAACATTGTTGTCAGAAAGATGCTTGATATGATTTCAATTTTCTTAAATTTACTGAGGCTTGATTTGTGACCCAAGATGTGATCTATCCTGGCGAATGTTCTGTGCACACTTGTGAAGAAAGTGTAATCTGCTGTTTTTGGATGGAATGTCCTATAAATATCAATTAAATATATCCGTTCTATTGTGTCATTTAAAGCTTGTGTTTCCTTATTAATTTTCTGTTTGTATAATCTGTCCATTGGTGTAATTGAGGTGTTAAAGTCCCCCACTATTATTGTGTTACTGTCTATTTACTCTTTTATAGCTGTTAGCAGTTGCCTTATGTATTGAGGTGCTGCTATGTTGGATGCATATATATTTATAATTGTTATATCTTCTTTTTGGATGGATCCCTTGATCATTATGTAATGTCCTTCCTTGTCTCTTGTAACATTCTTTATTTTAAAGTCTATTTTGTCTGATATGAGTATTGCTACTCCAGCTTTCTTTTGATTTCCATTTTCATGGAATATCTTTTTCCAGTCCCTCACTTTCAGTCTGAATGTGTCCCTAGGTCTGAAGTGGGTCTCTTGAAGACAGCATATATATGTGTGTTGTTTTGTATCCATTCAGCAAGCCTGTGTCTTTTGGTTGGAGCATTTAAGCCATTCACGTTTCAGGTAATTATCGATATATATATTCCTATTACTGTTTTCTTAATTGTTTTGGGTTTGTTTTTGTAAGTTCTTTTCTCCTCTTGTGTTTCTGACTTAGAGAAGTTCCTTTAACATTTGTTGTAGAGCTGGTTTGGTGGGGCTGAATTCTCTTAGCTTTTGCTTGTCTGTAAAGCTTTTGATTTCTCCATCAAATCTGAATGAGATCCTTGCTGGTTAGTGTAATCTTGGTTGTAGGTTCTTCTCTTTCATCACTTTAAGTATATCATGCCACTCCCTTCTGGCCTGTAGAGTTTCTGCTGAGAAATCAGCTTTTAACCTTGTGGGAGTTCCTTTGTATGTTATTTGTCACTTTTCCCTTGTTGCTTTCAATAATTTTTCTTTGTCTTTAATTTTTGCCAATTTTATTACTATGTGTCTTGGTGTGTTCTCCTTGGATTTATCCTGTATGGGACTCTCTGCACTTCCTGGACTTGGGTGACTATTTCCTTTCTCATGTCAGGGAATTTTTGACTATAATCTCTTCAAATATTTTCTTGGGTCCTTTTTCTCTCTCTTCTCCTTCTGGGACCCCTATAATGTGAATGTTGATGCATTTAATGTTGTCCCAGAGGTCTCTTAGGCTATCTTCATTTCTTTTCATTTTTTTTATTTATTCTGTTCTGCAGCAGTGAATTCTACCATTCTGTCTTCCAGGTCACTTATCCATTCTTCTGCCTCAGTTATTCTGCTATTGATTCCTTCTAGTGTAGTTTTCATTTCAATTATTGTGTTGTTCATCTCTGTTTGTTTGTTCTTTTATTCTTCTAGGTCTTTGTTAAACATTTCTTGCATCTTCTCCATCTTTGCCTCCATTCTTTTCTGAAGTCCTGGATTATCTTCTCTATCATTTTTCTTTTTCTGGAAGGTTTCCTATCTCCACTTCATTTAGTTGTTTTTCTGTGGTTTTATCTTGTTACTTCATCTGGTACATAGCCCTCTGCTTCTCATCTTGTCTATCTTTCTGTGAATGTGGGTTTTGTTCCACAGGCTGCAGGATTGTAGTCCTTCTCGCTTCTGCTGTCTGCCCTCTACGACTAGAATTTTTTTTTTTTAATTATTGAAGTATAGTTGATTTACTATATTGTGTTAGTTTTAGGTATACAACAAAGTGATTCAGTTACATATATATATATATATATATATATATATATATATATATGATTATTTTCCATTATATGTTATTAGAAATTATTGAATATAGTTCCCTCTGCTTTAGAATAAATCTTGCTGCTTTCCTATTTTATTTATAGTAGTTTGTATCTCTTAATCTCATACTCCTAATTTATCCCTCTCCCCCATTTCCCCTTTGGTAACGATAAGTTTGTTTTCTATGTCTGTGAGTCTGTTTTGTATACAGAATCATTAGTATTATTTTTTTAGATTTCACATATAAGTGATATCGTATAATACTTGTCTTTGTCTGACTTACTTCACTTAGTATGGTAATCTCTAGGTTCATCCATGTTTGTGCAAATGTCATTATTTCATTCTTCTTGTTGCTGAGTAATATTCTATTTTATATATGTACCACATCTTCTTCATCCATTCATCTGTAGATGGGCATTTAGGTTGCTTCCATGTCTTGGCTCTTGTAAATAGTGCTGTTATGAGCATTGAGAGGAATGAATATTTTCAAATTAGAAATTTCTCTTTTCTGGATATATGCTCAGAAATGGGGTTGCTGAATCATATGGTAACTCTATTTTTAGTTTTTTAAAGGAACCTCCATACTGTTCTCCATAGTGGATGCTCCAATTTACACTCCTACCAACAATATAGGGTGTGTAGTTTTCTCCACACCCTCTCCAGTATTTATCATTTATAGATTTTTTGATGTTGGCCATTTTGACCAGTGTGAGGTGATATCTCATTGTGGATTTGATTAGCATTTCTCTAATAATTAGCAATGTTAAGTATCTTTTCATATGCCTGCTGACCATCTGTACGTCTTCTTTAAATAAATGTCTATTTAGGTCTTCTGCCCATTTTTTGATTGGTTTTTTTTTTTATTGAGTTGTATGAGTTGTTTTGCATATTTTGCATATTAAGCCCTTGTTGGTCCCATTTTTGGCAAATATTTTCTCCCACTTCATAGGTTGGCTCTTCATTTTGTTGATGGTTTCATTTGCTGTGCAAAAGCTTTTAAGTTTGACTAGGTTCCATTTGTTTTAGATTTTCTTTTTATTAAGTTCTGTGTCTTACTTGCTTGGGGCATTTTTATATTAATTGCAAGTACAGACTATTACATTTCCAATAAAATAATAATGGTGTTTTATCACTCATGCACTATCAGTGGTCAGGTATTATGCCAATTATTTTGTATACAGCATATTATTCAATCATCATCCAAACTCAAGTGATGGGGTTGTTATACCCCATACACAGGTTAGGATGTAAGGTGGCTCAGCAGGGTCACAGAACTCGCTCATTGAAAGCTAGTGAGTGTCAGGATGTGCATCCAGAATCCAGGCTCCAGCATCAGAGCCTAAACTATGAAATGGCCCTTCCCATTCCTGTTGCTGCACATCCTACAGTGATGACCTTCACAGTCACTGGAGGTGCTCAACTAATGGGTCCTTATAAAGTTTGCTAACTGGGGACATTGTGCTTTTATCTTCTCTACTTCAGGGAAGTTTTAATGTTTGTTGTACCAATTTCTGTTTTTTTCCCACATGAATGTCTCTAGTGCTGCACTGTAATTGTGCTAGTTTTTCTATGCAGCATTTCACTAGTATTAAGTTGTTCCTGATGTTTCTATTTACAAACTCTGGCCCTTCTGTCAAACTTAAGATTTTAAAGGATTGTAAACTTTAATTATGTCTTCTTAAAGATAGTTTAGATTTACTTTTGCTTTTCCACATTTAAAATCTAATGGCACAGTAAGTATGAAAACATTTACAATAACTGCTACCTCTGAACAGAGTAATAAAGAAAGGTGAGATTGAACTCATAGACTGTTTATTTCCAGGGAATCTCTGAGGTTCAGTGACTGTGCAGGATAAGCACAGCACGGAATGAAGATGGTCTCTGAGCAGCTGGACACAGATGCTTTTCACTAGTGGAGGTTAATAATGGATTCATATACTTAAATAGAGTCTCTGGCAAAAGTTTGTCATCCTGGAAGCTTATGTTATTTACCTATTGGTGAACATTCTCTGGTAACAGCATCTCTGAATTATGATTTCCATAGCAAGTGTGACAGCAGATGTTAGAAAGCATTTTTTTGCTTTGAATTTCCATGTGACATATTTATACAGAGTTTATGTACAAATTTCATTCTGAAAATTAGATGGTAATTTCAATTGGGAAATATAATATATTTTTTAAAATTTCATAACACTGTTTAAAGTCATCCATAAATGAATATCTTAGAACGAGTATGATGGCTTTCTCATTTATATGATTATTATTTTACAGAGTTATTATTTACATTATTATAATACACAGTTGCTCAAACTTCTATTATTATACATAGTTGCTTAAACTTCCTATTCCTCCTTTTTTAATAAAAAGCTGTTTCAGCTCACAGGATTACATTCCTTTCTTCAGGATTGCCATAAAAATTACCCATATATGTATGCATAAAATATTTGGACATATATATATATATAATATTTGTATATATATATATATATATATATATATGTTTATACATGTAAAACCCATAGGCCGATAAGTGATAGATAGATAGATAACCCACATATATATAAACCTTAAGAGATGTTTGGAAAACATAGAAGGTTTTCATCAGTAACCCAAATTTCTGAGGCATTTTTGGATAATTATAAGCAGATAAGCTTTTATTCATGGAACGGCAGCCCTTTGAAACAATTTGAGATTCAATACAGGTAAAGGATGTATTTTCCTAGGAAGTAAGTGCTTGAGTTTCCCAACAACCATAAAAATCACAGGAAAATTAATGGCAAGACATCAGGGCCTGACCCAGTGTCTTGAGTGCGGGAACTGAGAGCATCCTTCGTACCCAGGCTTCACAAAGCTCCTTAGTGATCACTGCCTTCATAATCTTCTATCAGGGGACAGAGATGCAGAGAGAAGGGAGCAGTGTCTCAGCTCATTTCAAGCTGCCACAACAAACACAGGTGTAGTGGAGGAAAACATATTTAAAGTCATAAATGCCTCTCGAGGATGAAGTCTCCTGTTCAAGTAGCCAGTTAGAGGCGACCTCAGGGTTTCTGCTGGTTCTTTATGTTTCTGACGTGATGGCTAAATGGTATCTTTGTTCTGCTGGGTGCTTCGAGGGATTTAGATAAGGCAGTGTGGTCCTGAAGGTGTTAAGATAATTTCTCCTGCATAACAGAAGGTGAAGTATTGGTGTGGAGGTGGTGAACCAACTAGAGAGGACAAGAAGGAGAAGTAAAAAAAAAATCAGAGATGAGAGAAACGGGCAAGGGAAGCCTGCAACACGCTAAGAGATCAGTGGGGTCGGACCTGGGCTGGCACCACCAGGAAAAGCTCTGCGTTCTGGTGGCTGGAAGGGCTGTAAAGGGAGGGGAGTGTGATATCTAAGATGATTCTCTTGCTGCTGTGTAAGTTCACACCGAGTTCTGAAACTTTCAACAAAAATGTTACTTTCCCAAATGCTTAGCATGGCTGTTTATGGTGCTATGTATTGCTTGTTTCTTTTTCCATTTAATAAAATCAAGGAAAGGGGCCTAGTTTCCATACCTGAACCTTGGCTCAGGAAGCAAGACCTAAGAGATGAGGCTCCTGGGTAGTGAGGAGGTCCTTCAGCTTTAACAAATCATAAAATGTGGATCAAGGTGAGATTTTTCTAGATATTAGGTGACAAGGGTGACATTTGGGTTACCCAGAGCAGGGGAAAATGACTCAGCATAATAGTAAATCCAGGAAAGACACACTCTGTCTTTCAGGAAGCAAGCCTTTTTCTACATCCCACTAACAGCTATTCATCTTGACAGAAGCTGCCCAACCTCAAAAGTTATGAGAAAACTTAAGTGATAGAGAGACAGGTTGTATTTAAATAATTCAGAGGACATAGGGGCCCGCTTAGAGTCAGAAGGCTTCTCACATGCAGGTGCACTGGCTTTCCGCCCAGAACTCATGTGGTGCAAGCTGCAGACTGGAAGTGGTGGGAAACTTGCCCCACTGTCACACAGTTAATGGCCTCTTGAAGCCTAAGCCCTTGGCTGGCTCCATTCAAAGGTCATGCAGTGAAGCTTTCCTGAGCCCTGTCCTTCCTCTTGCAGCTTTTGGGTTGGGGATACACCCACTGTGTTGTGTATTTATTTAGATGCTAAGATTGGCTCCTTTGGGTCTTATTCAACATTTTTGCTCTCTCTCTCTTCTCCTACAAGAAATCTGGGGAGAAATGTGTGTAATAAACCCAATGCTTAAAAAGAAAGTACACCGAGCACCTGCTGATTTCCTCTCACTGGCTGCCTCCCCTCCCCTCCGCCAAGATATTTAACAAATGCTCTGACCTTGAAGTGGGCTTCCTTCTCAGGTGGGCAAGTGGTAGATTCCATATACAAAGAGCTATAAGAATAAATATATGGAAGAAACTATTTAATACAAGGACTTCCCTGGTGGTCCAGTGGTTTAGACTCCACACTTCCACTGCAAGGGGTGGCGGTTTGATTCCTGGTCAGGGAACTAAGAGACCACATGCCACACGGTGTGGCCAAAAAAAGAGAAAAATACAAAAAACAAGCAAAAAACCCCACATACTGATATAGGTCATGTGTCCAAACCATACCTTAAACCTCAACAGTAAGAAATCAAACAACCCGACTGAAACGTGGGCAAAAGATCTGAATATGCACCTCAACAAAGAAGATGCAGAGGTAGTATATATGAAAAGATGCTCCACATCATTTCTCATTAGGAAATCCCTGAAATATCACTACATATCTATTTAAATGACTAAAATACGTGAGGCAACCCCTGAAATACCAATGTGGGTGACAGGAATTCTAATTCATTGCTGGCTTGAATGCAGTGGTATGGTCACTTTGGAAAACAGTTTGGTGTTTGCTTACAAAACTAAATATAGCCTTACCCTGCAATCTGGTAACTGCATCCCCAGACATTTACACAATTAATTTAAAAATATATGCCCACACCAAAACCCAAATGTGAGTGTTTAAAAAAAAATGTGAGTGTTTATAATAGCTTAATTCACAATCTCCAAAAGCTAGAAGTAACAAAGATGTCTTCCTACAGGTGAATGGATAAACAAAGTGTGATACATGGACATAGTGAGAGGTTACTCAGCAATAAAAGAGGAGTGAGCTGGCAAGCCACACAAAGGCATGGACAAATTACAAAAGCACATTGTTAAGTGAAATAAATCAACCTGAAAAAGTTAATTATGGTATGATTCCATTTTTAACACTTTTGGAAAAGGCAAATTATCGTAACAGCAAATAAACCGGTGGTTGCTATGGATCCAGGGCAGGGAAGTGGTTGAATAGTGAAGGGCACAGGATTTTTTTTTTTTTTTTTGGTAAAGAAAGTATTCTGTATCATACTTCATTGGTGGATACATGACACTGTGCATTTGTCAAAAGCCATCAAACTTCATAGCACAAAGAGTAAAGCTTAATATGTGCACATTATTTTAAAAAACATTTAGGAGGATGAGGAATCTCAGGATGGAATTCAGAATGTGACAAAACAATTTAACTGAATTAGAAAGGTATGACAAAACCTCACTGAAGGGCGAGGGAAGGGAGATGTGGACCTAAGTAACTTTGGAAGTGAGTAGTGTCTGTAAGACTAAAGACAAAAGGAACTGTGTGTAAGCACTGTAGTCCAGTGGATAAAGTTGTTTCCCACAAAGGTATGAGTTAACAATTCTGAAACCACTTTACATAGTGGAATTGAACGATCAGATAAATAGATGGTGGATGTCTGCGGTCAGAATTCTCACTGTTAGAGTGGAAAGGTACAGAGAAGTAAGGGGAGGAGGCTAGAATAATCTATGTGGTAATGGATTAGAATTGAAGACATCAGTGTCAACTGAGGCTTAGCTTCATGTAGATACAGATGGTTACATACAGCAATATTTATAGATTTGTGTATACACTTGGGTTAACATACACACATATATTTCCTTGCTTCCTCAAGGTGGAGGGGATAGAAGCAATGACACCTTGGAAGCCTCAATCACACCCAGCACCTAAGCCATAGTTTCTAATTCCATTTTCCAGTACAAGGAACCAGAGCTTCTTGGAAAAGTGGCTGACTCTAAGGCTGGGGCAGAGAATATGCAAAATGAGATTGGAGCATCCTGTAGACTAGAAAATGAAGATGTGCTCAAAACAGAAAGCAAAGCCCCACATTGATGGGAGTGTGTTACAAGGACACAAGAGTCAGCTCCAGTTTGTTCCCAGTAGCGACCAAAGTTGAAATAATTTGAACTAAAAAAATAATGTAGCATTGAGTCATAACCCAATACATAAATTAACTTCCAGGAGTACAAACTGATATTAAGAAATGATTGTGTCACTAAATAATGGATAAGAATAGATACAGTTCCTGCTCAGAATTCTAAATGATTTGTGTAGAGAGATCACCCTCAATCAGATGGAGCATAACTCCCCACTCCTTCAGTGTGGGCTACGCATAGTGACTTCTTCCCAAAGAATGACTAACGGAAAGGGAGTAATAAGAGTAATTGACAGTGGAGAAACCTGACAAACCTACCTTGGCCAGGTGATCAAGGTTAAAAGCAATAGTCATAAACCAAGTTGATAGTATATAAACTTGACATGGTGTCATAAAATGGCATTTTATCTCAGTGGTCTTCTTTGCCCAAATCCATAACCTCAGTCTAATCATGAGTAAAACATCAGACAATTCCTAGTAGTGGGGCATCCTACAAAACCCCTGACCAGCACTCCTCCGAACTGTCCAGGTCGGCAAAACAAGGAAAGTCTACAAAACTGCCACAGACAAGAAGACATGACACATGATGGATAAATGTAACGTGGTCCCTGAATGGGATTCCAGAGCACAAAAAAAAGACTAAGAAATGAATATAGACTTTTATAATAATGTAATCTGCTCACTGAATTGAGATGTTAATAGAGAAATCTGGATGTAGGGTATATGGGAACTCTTTGTCCTATCTTTGTAAATTTTCTGTAAATGGTAGAGTATTCTAAAATTTAAAAAATTAAAATATACAAACCCATTATAATATTTTACTTAAAATTAATATTTTATCACTATATATCCTTGTGTATGCCTATACAGACAAATGATCATTTTCCTCCAAAAAAACCCACAACGTATGAAAACTAATTCCCCCAAACACATTGCCATATAAATACTTTGGCAGTAGCCCTCTTCCAGATAGTATCCTTAACTGCTCCCAACTCTGGATTCCTTTCTCCACGTCTGGATTCAATCACTTTCCCAATCACTCACCTTGCATGTTCACTGCACTGTCTCCTGCATGACTTGTGTTCCCAAATGACAGTGTGCCCTGGGCCCATGAGGGTCTTATGTCCCTCCACGTCCATTCAGTCCTTAGCTAGTGGTAAGGAAAACTTACTGGATACACATGTATTCTTTTGATTGGTCACAGGGTTTGTTTGTTTGTTTTTGTTGCTTGTTTTTTTTTTTTTTTTTTTTTTCTCTGCAAGTGTCTTTTCCAAGGTCTTGGTCATCAGTTAGCCAGAGATGTTCCAGGCAGCGCACAGATTGCATGTTGTAAGGACCAGTGTGTGAACAGGTTTGATACTCTCTTTGTCTTCGGAAAACT
The DNA here is from genome assembly GCF_003676395.1 of Aethalodelphis obliquidens. Taxonomy (NCBI): domain Eukaryota; kingdom Metazoa; phylum Chordata; class Mammalia; order Artiodactyla; family Delphinidae; genus Aethalodelphis; species Aethalodelphis obliquidens. Next base: position 21,487,289 of record NW_020837971.1, on the reverse strand, counting down.
GGGTAAAGCTAGTTTATCCATAATTTCATATAAACTTCAAATCAGTGACATTCACTAGGGCACACATTTCTCCTACAGCCTGTTGGAAATAGCTTTCTTTTTTTCTCCCAATGTAATACTGAGCTCTAAATATAACCTTAACATACATTTGGAGTTGACCCTTGACATATGAATAGCTGCATTGGAGCCCAGTGGGCGTGTCTGCAGGAGTGGCAGAGAACTTTGCACTGAGACAACCTCTGCATTCTGAGGTTTTTTTTTTTTTAATATCTTTATTGGAGTATAATTGCTTTACAATGTGAACCTAGGGGCAGGACAGGAATAAAGGCTGTTTGTTTTGATGCATGTTTTTCTTTATCACACTTGAGGCTTCCAGAATGTTGCTCCTTATGGCTTTTCTCTCAGGGTTTTAAAATATCTACTGTGGCTCCACTCAAATGTAACACTTTAAAGACTAAGCGCTAGCTACACTCTATACTGAAACATTCTAAATATAGGGTCTGGGTCATGTGAGAGGAATGCTGCCTTGTTTCATTTCATCATTTTTAGATGCGGTATTTACAAAGCCATGCCATAATTTTAGTTAATTGTGTGTTTCTATCAGACTAGCAGAGAAGAGCATCTACATTTCTGGAACATGTTTAGGTTAGACTATGACATGAGTGGTCATGAAACATTTTAATGGCAAAATGTCAGCATCTTACACCCTGGAAAAAGGAGAAAAGGAGTGTGAGGGAATAAGGGTATTTGATTCTAGATGTATTCAGAAAATTTTTAGAAATGATGTAAGATTTTGAGCTACAGATCCTCAAAGAATTTGCATTCCTTATTCTAAAAGAATAGCCTAGAAAATGCAACCAAATGCAGCTGCTATTGAGGATAAAAAAAAAATGCTATTAACAAGTAACCCCAAGTAGTTTCATTAAGAACATAAAGGATTATATCATTTGCATGGATTTTTCTGATGCTGACTTGAAAACAAAAATGATTAGAACTATTATAATAAAATATTGAAATTAAAGAGCAATAATAATAAAATACTAAACTGGGGGATTAAGTCTGACAAATGACCACTTGTAGACATTTAGCCCTGATTTAAAACAATTTTTATGTTTAGCACATTTTTTCATTTAAATTGTAGTAAATGCTTAGTTCATTTTCTTGGTTTTCCAGGGAAACAATGACATTTTTGAATCTATCATTTTCCCATTCTTTCTGTAATAGTTATACATTTTACATTCATTCATATTTTATTGTCTATATATATTTCAGAATCATTTAAAATAATAATGATGTTAATAATAACCACTAGTGCTAAATTTTAAAAGTATTATCTCCAGGATTTTGCCAAAGAAAATAATAATGATTAGAGATATACATATTCCTTGTTATGAAAAGGAATTATCTTTGTGTTCCACCCTTGAAAGATTGTTGTTTATTACTTTTTTAATCAGGGAGTGTATTTCATTGAGTTGAATAACTTCTGAGGTAATGAAATATGTCTGTTAGTTTGTTGACTATAGAAATAGATTCCCAAATATAGTGTTAGCCTTGCATTCTTGGCCTAAAACCTATTTAGTCTTGGTAGATTATTTTTTAATATACCATCAAATTTAATTATCATATTTTAATTTATTTTTTTTTAACAACTGTAATCCTAATTGGATTGGTTCATCATTTTCTATTTTTGTGCTTTCCTGATCAGGGATTAAAATTGAGCATTATTATATTATTAATATACTGCTCCTAGTAAAACTAAAAGCCAAAATCAAAGCCCCAAATTATATTTGCCTCATATTTTATAGGTCTTAACTTTCCCTAATATTCAGCAAATTTAGCATTGGAAAAAATGAGAGCACATCTCCTACTTGGACCTTGGCAGTGTGAATACCTGCTTGATTCTGCAAAGACATACTCGACCACATCTTCTTTTTATTATTTTTATTTTAAAATGTACATTGAGGTCGCCGCTGCATAAAGTGCACCGTAAAACATCACCAGATGAACCTGTCATGAAAAGCAAAGCTCCTATTCTATTTCTTTCAAAATTTTTCACGCTCTGCAGAGGCCACACTTTTAAATTATCTTTTTAGGTCTAAAGTATATATCCCTATAGCTCTAAAAAATAACACTTTACCACTGTATAGGAAGTCTGTTATGTCATCTCCCTTGCCTCAGTTTTAGGACATACTTCTCTCTCCTAGAGGTGATCCCAGAGAGCTGGGTTGAGAGCTGGGGTGCAAAGGATGATCCTGGACGAAGCACCACAACACCACAGAAGTGTCATTGCTCATTTGACTCAAAGTCTGTCACAGTCATGTTAGAGAAGCTATTATGACAGACTGCAGAGAGAAGATATCTCCCCATCTGCCCTCATCAACTACAAGGACCACATTACCTGAATCGGCCCAGGGCCATTGTTCCCAACACAGAGAGTATGAGTCAGCAGGTACAGGAAACACAGCAGTGTCTGTCTCAAGACACTGGCTTTCACAGTCCCCTTGGTCCCTGATGACATTCTGTGAGCATTCAGAGATTCAGAGATGCTGAGACAAGAAGCCAGAAAGTCTCTGGTCTTTTCCGTTATTGAGACCAAAAACTCTCATTTTGCATAAGCTAGTCTGTCATGGACTTCTATGGCTTGCAACTGAAAAACTCCAAGCTAAGCAGAGACTGGAACTACTACTGGGTTTGCAAATGACAGAAAGTCATTTGGGATTGACTTCCCTGTGGTAGGACATGGCAAAGAGGATTCTCTGAAGAGAATTAGCTGTTTAATCTTGCCTTTTGTGACAGGGGTCTACCAAGGCTGAAGCTTTAGGAATGTAATAGGAAAAATATCAGACTGCTGAAGTAGTTGGCTATTTGTTGCAGACTTGGACAGCGTCTTATAAGACAGAGGCAAGTTTTAAGGAAGGCTGAGCCATCTGACAGCAGTAAGAGAAACGTGTGGCATGGCTCGTATTGACTACATCTGCATGTAGCCAGGCATCTAAGATAAATCTTTGGTTGTTACAGGAGCCAAGTCTTGGCCTTCAGCTGAGGTTGATGTAGGGAAATGCAGGAAAGGGGTACATGGAGGTTAGCTGAGACCCTGAGGGTAATAAATAAACTCTTTCTCCCAACATTGCCCCTCCAGCCCATTACTGACCTCTAGACCCTGCTTGGCTAGAAAACAGTAACCCCTCTTACAAATGGGCCACACTAGCCCTGGATCCTGTCTGCAGGCTTTATTTATTTATTTTTTAAAGTCTTTATTTTTATTGAATTTGTTACAGTATTGCTTCTGGGTTGTTTTGTTTTGTTTTTAATGTTTTGGTTTTCTTGGCCACGAGGCATGTGGGATCTCCCTGACTAGTGATCGAACCCTGCACTGGAAGGTGAAGTCATCACCACTGGACCGCCAGGGAAGTCCACAGTCTCTTTTGTCAACAGAAGAAAATTGAGAGCTAGGAGAATCAACAGTGCCAAGGTGTATTTTTCTCAGTAACTGAAACCAAAAGCCTGGGATCCAGATTTAATTCACTACAATTTGACTATTTGTTTGAACTTTAATTTTTCATAAACTCTAAAGAAAACAAATGTGTTTTCAGCACACACTTACCTGAAAAACCCTACCCTTTCCAGGCACACCTGGGATTATGAATGCACAGTCCCCAGGTGATTTGTGGGTCCCTCAGGTAAGCAACAGGGAGTAGCCATAAAGTGCTCCTCTGCCCCTTGAATTATCTGCTGATCTTCATTATCCTTCATCTATTGATTCGGTCTTTGTCTTTTACACAGTTAAATGTGTTCCTGCAGTTCCTGGTGTGTGTTCATCTAAATTTCAGGAGTTCTTGGTTGTTTTTCTGCTGGGTCTTTCCCCAGATTTAGAAGGCTCACAGAGATCCCTGTGGGTGTGGGCATGGCTTATTTATTGGCTTGGCTGTGACTTCACCAAATGTCTCAGGGGAGAGGGTTTTATACTGGAGAGACCACTCACCTTTAGCAGTTATATTTCTACCTGGATGGATCCCATTTATTTAGCCTGGAGACTTCAGGGCTCTCTTAAGTTCTATCAGGCAGATGGCTCCCACTTTCCTGTACCCTTATTCATATATGCTGAACTGTGTTTTTTGTTTGTTTTTGATGAGTATTATATTTTAGTTCATAAGGAAGGCTGGAAAGATCCTTCCAGGGAGAGTGAACAATTACAAAATTGAACATGAACTTTTCTAGGAGCAAAGAAGTCAGTGTGTTTGCGGTTCTGAGTGTGAGACAAAACATGGTGCATGGTGAATCAGACAGGGAGAAACAGAGGTTGACCCTAGACAGTGCAGGGACCTGTAGACTAGGATGATGATGTTGGTATCTACCTTACAACCCTGGGAAAGGCAATTCCTTATCAAAAATACCAACTAACTAGATTGTGGAGAATAAGATTATGAATCGAAAAGAATTAGACATCTAGAGGAAAATTTGTGATATTTATAATTCATGATAACTAGTGAATTGTTGTGAAGAAGGTGAGAATAAGTGGGGAAATTAGAGAATATTTAGCAGACCAAATAAAACAAGACTTCATAAAGGCTTGAATATAAAGAGTCAGGGGATAGTTTCCACGTGGATCCCCAGATTTCTAGTTTGTTTGGCTGGTGTGTCATCAACTGAGATGTGGAAGCTTGGAACAACACACTGTGCATGTAAGATTTGTGTCTGTTAGATATGTTACACTTCAAAAGTCACTGTTCAAAAGTCACTGTTAAAGAAGAAATCTGACTATTTGGATCAAAAGCCTATTTGGATCAAATCTGCCTATTTGGATCAAAAGCAAAAACCCAAAGATATAAATTAGAAAATCCTTCCAGGGCTGAGAAAAAAGAAAACACCCATCTTCCCCCAGTAGCATGTAGATAAAAAGAACTATGTGGATTTGCAGGTCCAGATAGTCATGATAAGGTTTTTACCCATGAAATACATCTTCTTTTGTTAATAAAAAAAATCCCTTAATGTGACAACATACAATTTTTAAAAGCTCTATACTTAATTATATACTTTAAAATAGTTAAAAATATCATAAATGCTTTTGAAAGAAAAGTCAGTAGAAAAATATAATATACCACATTTTATATGACTTGAAAAATGTATCTTAAAAATGTCTCTTTCATTTGAACCACGTTAGCAGTCCTTCCTGGTGTTTTACAAGTGCGTAAGTTTGATAATTGGAAAAGCACCCCGTTAGAAAGATTCCAAAGTAACCAGAAGAAGAAAGATGTATGTCTCTACTTTCTATTTTTATCAAAAATATTACAATGAGCATAATTTTGTATTTCATCCCAGCATGTGCTTTATCCCATAGATAATTTCTTGTAATAAAAATTATAAAATGTTATACATTTTAACCTTCATAATTTACTAAATTATTTTGTTTTCTTTTTTTTTTCAACTAAGAGTGGGGGTATTTTCACATTTATTAGTAATTAATTGATCCTTTTTAAAAATAATTGAGGCAAGATTGGGATAGAAATTTCAAAAGTTACAAAACTATGCACAGGAGAAAGCGGAGTTAGCTTCTCCTTACGTGTTCCTTGCCTTTATTTTCCTCTTTGGAAGTTACTAGTTTCTTATGTATCCTGCATAGTAGAATGCATGTAAGTACTATTTTAATGCAAATATTAATATATAATTAATGTTTTAAAATATGGCCATCTTCATGTTTTCTGGGAAAATTGTTGATAAAAATATATTTAGTGTTACATTTAACTTTAAATACTTTGAGGCTGTCCCATAAAGTCATCACATTTTTCTAATTAATTGCTATATCAAGCTATATATATTTTTTTATAATTTATTTGTCCAGGCCTATTATTTGCTATTATGATCAGTAGTGCTGGCAATAGATGGGTGTCTAGTGCATGTGAGTGCAATCAAAGAATTTGATCATTACTTTGCTTATATATTTATTAAATGTTTAATTACTTGTCTTTGGAGAGAGTTACACATTCTCTAGGTCAAAACCCAAACCTGCTGCATAGCACAGGGAGCTCAGCTAGGTGCTCTGTGATGACCTAGATGAGTGGGATGGGTGGGAGGTGGGGGTGGGAGGGAGGCCCAAGAGGGAGGAGATATATATATATGTATAGCTGATTCACTTCATTGTACAGCAGAAACTAACACAACATTGTAAAGCAATTATACTCTAATACAAAAATAAATTTTAAAAAATGAATAAAAAGTAATATGCTCACCAAGATCTGCTTCTTCTTTCCATCCTAGGTATACAAGAAGTCAAGTGATCCACACTTCTTGGCATTTAACTGGGGACGTGAGCCCATTTCTGGCTATTGGAATGTGAATGCTGTTGGTGTGAATCACATCCCAGATGGAAGAATGAAAAACTTGTCAAATTTTTCAGACTATCTTTTGCTGACATGATCATGGAGAAGGCCTGCTCATGAAACAGAAAAGCCTCAAGACTAAACTGGTCTCGATGGAGAAAAACTGCCCTGAGTCATTCAGTCATTCAGATTCATGGTGGACTTGAATGAGTAGGAAAGAATGTTTTGTGTATCACTGCACTGAGATTTTTGGTGATCCTTGTTATTAGAGAATAAACTAGCCTATCCTGAATAACACTGGAAGATGACTTCCAGTTTCCAGTGGATCAATGTGCTCAGATTGTTGTGTGTTTGTGCAGACACATAGTTTTCACACTTACATGTATCTATAACCTACCTATACACTGTCTATACCAGGCTTATTCATTATATAAATGTTGTTGAAACTATTTTACCTGAATACTTAAAGTTCTTTATTCTTTACAATGCTGCATAATATTGTATTTGGATGTACCATAATTTAACCAGGCTATTTGATGAGTATTTATGGCATTTCCATAAATGTAAATGATGTAGACATTATAAATAAGGAATAAAAATAAGTTTTATACATGCAACCTTGATTTTTATTTGTAGGATACTTTGAGATAAAATTAATGTGGTCCTAAGAATGTGTGTATTTGGAATTTTGGTCCCCAGAAGCAGGCCTTAATATTCTTTCCTTGTGTCTATTGGTATATTTATTTTTCATATAAAATTTGCAAATTATTATTAGTTTTATAAATGAGTTGTTTTATGTTATTATCAAATTATTCTTCATAGGTTGTATTCTAGATTGCACTCTCAAATGATAGATGTAAAACTGATTGCTTATATAGTAACCAACAAAGGGTGTTATCAGACTTTACAACATTGGCTAATATTGTAGGTGAAAAAAGTATATGTCAGCTACATTTAATGTTTGTTACAACTGTAATAAACAAAGCTGAGTAATGTTTAAGAGACACTCATAGTTATTATTCTGTGAATGAATGTTCTTATTCTTTCTTTTTTAATCTTTTGGCCGCACTGCAGGGAATGCCTGATCCTAGTTCCCCGACCAGGATGGAACCCACGCCTACTGTGTTGGCAGTGCAGATTCTTAACCACTGAACCCCCAGGTAAGTCCTTGTTCTTACTTTTTATTCATATTTTCTTTTGGGTTATTTTTTCTTTTCAGAAAGTTAATTATATATGACAGAAATCAGAATTTTGAACTTTTTGGAATTCAGTGTGGTATGACAAGTGTCACATGAGTCTAATTTGTTAATTTTTAATATTGGCACAAGGTTGATCCAATCCCTTTTACTAATTAAAAGCAGAAATTACCAAAATTGAGAATACTCTTCACAGATGTCATGATTTCTCTTGATGTTTCAGTAATTGCATGTTTTATTGGAATTTTTACATTCAGATGTATTTTCAAATATAATGGATTTTTCCATAGTATCTTCCTATTTTTTTAATATACATTTAATGCCTGTAGGATCTTTAATAATATTTGTATTTTGCCCCTAGATTTGGTAATTTGTACTTTCTTTGTGATTAGTTTTACTAGAGGTCTATAGTCACTTTAACAATCTTATCAAAGGATAAATTTTTGTTACTTTGTATGTTTGTTTTATTAAAAATTTATACTTGTCTACACATAGTTTCCTTCATCACTCATTCTTTGAGTCAATTTTATGTTCTTATTCTAATTTCTTTAATTAGATACTTAGGACATATATTTTTGAACAAATAAAATTTATTCTAAGAAAATGTTTAACTTATGGTTCATGGAACTGATATGATATTGTTTCACTATGATTCGTTTAAAAATATTTTCTAACTTCCTTTATGATTTCCTTTGTGATCCATAGGTTATTTTGAAAAGTATTACTTAACTTATAAATAAAACAATTGAAGATTTTTTAAGTTATATTTATGTTATTGATTTTTATCTGAATACAACTGTGTTAGTGAAAATGTGGTATATTATTTCAATTTTTTGTATGATGAGCCAATAATATATGTAAAATATTTGTATGCACTATAGAATAATGTATATTCTATCATTATTGGGTACAATGTATATTCTCTCAATCAGACATAATATTTTTAAATGTGTTGTTCAGATCGTAATATTTTGTCTGCTTCTTTTGGCACTGATTAAGATATATGTGCTAAAATCTCCAATATGACTGTGAATTTGTGTATTTTATTTCAAATTATTTTTTGCTTTAGTGTTTTAAAAATTGATTGTGGTAAAATATATGTAATGAAGGTATACCATTTTAGCAAAATTTTAGTGTACAGTTCAGTAGAATTAAGTATATTACATTGTTAAGTACATTAAATTGCAACCATCACTACCATCCATCTACAGAACTTTTTCCATATTTCAAAAGAGAAACTCTATACCCATTAATCAATAACTCCCCATTGCCTCTTCCCCCAGGACCCTGAAATCAACCTGTCTTTAACTATTTCATACAAGTGGAATCATACAGTATATGTCTTTCTTTATTGGCTTATTTCATTTGACGTAATGTTTTCAAGGTTCAACCATGTTGTAGCATGTGTCTAAATTTCTTTCCTTTGAGAAGCTGAATAATATTTTGTTGGATGTATATATCACATTTTATTTATCTATTAATAGTCACTTGGGTTGCTTCTACTTTTTGTCTATTGTGAACAATGTTGTTATAAACATGGGTGTAAAAATATCTCTTGAGACCCTGATTTCAGTTATTTTGGTTATATACCCAGAAGCTGAATTGCTGAATCATAGGGTAACTCTATGTTTTTTTTAAATTTTTTGAGGAACCACCATATTGTTTTCGATAGTGGCTGCACTATTTTACATCCAATCTACCATGCACAGAGTTCCAACTTCTCCACATCTTTGCAAATATTTGTTATTTTTTTCCTTCCTTCCTTCCTTCCCTTTTTTTTTTGTCCTGTAGTCCTTACATATTTTTAAAAATAATACCCATATTAATGATGTGAAGTGTTATTTCATTGTGGTTTTGATCTGCATTTCCCTAATGATTAGTGGTTTGAGTATCTTTGCATGTGATTACTGGCCATTTGTATATACTATTTGGAGAAATGTTCTTTCAAGTCCTTTGCCCATTTTTGGATTTGTTGTTGTTGTTGAGTTTTATGAGTTTTTTATATATTCTGCATATTAATCCCTCATCAGATAAGTGACTTTCAAACATTTTTCTCCCATTCTGAGGGTGGTTTTAGGTATTTTGAATCCGTTTTCATAGTTGAATGTATAATTTGAATTGTTACACCTTAGTGGTTAAGACTTCTCAAATAAGCATTCATATAAATGCATACAATTATTATCTGATAATAAGTTAAAAGTGTTATAATTTGGTTCCAGATGTAAAAGTTTAATAATTTATTTTTTTCAGGTTTTATATATCAAATAGAGGTTTTTTTTGCAGTGATAATCAAAAATATTAAATATTTACCTCCAGTTATTTTTATGTAGATTTTATGTTTATTTTCTCATTGCCTGAAATTTTTCCTCAAGTAGTTTAATATTAGAACATAAATCGTATCATTTAGAAGCTCAATATTTTCTCCACATTGTTGGTGTCAGATTCATTTTTTCATTATTTTGAAAGTAAAATGATAGAACTATTCACTGAGTTTATGTGAATAGATGATAAGAACATAATGTAAGGCTCAGTTATTTTTAACTTGACAAGTCCTTCAGCAGAAAAGAATATGTTAAGAATATATTAAGAAATCATAGCTCATAATAAAATCCACTGAGGAATCATCAGAGCACTTTTCCTCTTCTTCATGATATATACAATTTGGTAGCATGAGACAATGATAACGTGGGAGAGCAGAGAGGATTTAGCAAGTGAGAATTAACAAATGGAGAGGCAAAGTAGCTTATGATAGACTAAAATGCATTTTGTTAGAAAAATCATTAACTACTGCAAACTAGCTCTATAAAACTTAGATTTGGAAGCTTTATGTCTTGTGTCTGGCATGTCATTCATTCATATCTCTTCCTCTAAATGAACATGCTTTTCCATTTAATATGTGGTATATCAGTCTATTTAGGAATTTCAATGCAAAATCTAACAATTTAATTTTGTTAATGGGAGAAAAAGAAAAGTAGAGCTGACCATGCCAGGAACAGCTGTGGTCACATGTTGTATAGCTCTGGGACTGCAAAGGGACCTGGTCTCTCTCAGTGTCCACTCCATTCACTGGTGAGAATGCCTGAATTCCCACTCTTCAGCAACTCCTTGATGTCTAAGTCTCTTCATCTTCAGGTATGTACTAGTAAAATGAACTTATGCAAGTTATAAGATTGACTTCTGGCATTATAATGTGAGAAGCTCTGCTGATTCCCTCCCTAATGAAAATAGTAAGAACTATTTTTTTCAAATACACTAATCATTGAAAACATCTTGAAATTTTCCTAAGAGCAAGCAGCAAATAAACATCTATTCATAAAAATTTGGCAAGAAAGGTGAGTATCTGTGAAATTTGAACAAAGACCACTCTCTCCCTAGGCCCTCCCAGCTCATGAACTGGACATTCCACTCTAGGATGCTGTAGCCAAGGTCAGAGACTCCCTCTTTCACATTCCATTTGGAAGCCTGTCTTCCCAGGAAGAGCAGGACTTCAGGGCTTCTTATTCTGTCCTAGCTGCCTGTTATTGAGGCTACAGCCTGAGCAGTGCAGTTGAGAGATACGAGTTTCTTCCACACACACCCCCACTCATGGGATGTAGGCTTTACCTTGGGTGCATAGCTCTGAAAATACTGATGCTCTGATAGCCTTTCCCCTGGATTATGAGGAAATAGGTCTATTCCAAGAGAGGCAAGTCAAGGGAATCTTAGGCTGCTTGCACCTCCCACCACCAAATGCTCAGCTCCTAGTACAGGGTGTCACTCTGAGAGAAGCTTGCCATTGTCCATCCTCGCAGCTCCAGAGCCCTGGTTCTGAGATATTACCTGGAAGGAGAAGCCAGCCACAAAACAGATAGCTCAGGAAAAATTGAGAGGCACTCCTAGAGCATATAGCTCTAGGTGACTAGATGGGAATGTGGTGCTGCTGGACCCCAAGGAATGTCTCCTACATAAGGCCATGTCTGCAAAATCAGGAAACATGACCGACTTACCTAATAAATAGAAATAAACACAGATAATTGGCAAAATGAGGATACAGAATGGGAATACAAAATGAGTATTCATTTCATGTTTCAAATGAAGGCACAAGAAAAAAATCTCAGAAAGAAAAGTAAATTAAGTGGAAATAAGCACTATACCCAATAAAGTGTTCAAAACAGTCAAGAATATGCTCAATGAACTCAGAAGAATGAAGAACATAGTGACAAGTTTGTACCAAGAGTTAGAAATATAAAGAAAGAGCTGAAGAATATGATAACTGATGTAGAATATACCCTAGAAGGAATTAACAGTAGAGTAGATGATACAGTTGAACAGCTCAGCAAATGGAAGAAAGAGTAGTGAAATCAATGAAGCTGAACAGAAAAAAGAAAACAAATGTAAATGAGGATAGTATAAGAGACCTCTGGGACAACATCACATACTAACATTCACATTATAAGGATATCAGAAGGAGAATAAATGGAAAAAGGGGCAGAGGACTTATTTGAAGACATACTAGCTGAAAACTTTCCTAACCTAAAGAAGAAAACAGACATCCAGGTTCAGGAAGCATAGAAACTCCCAAAAAAGATGAACCCAAAGAGGTCTCCACCAAGACACATTATAATTAAAATGGCAAAACTTAGAAAGAATTTTAAAAGCAGCAACAGAAAAGCAACTAGTTTACATGTAAGAGAACCTCCATATGAAAAGCAGTTTATTTTTCAGCTGAAATTCTATGGGTCAGAAGGTAGGGGCACAATATATTTAAAGTGGTGAAAGGTCAAAGCCTACAACCAAGAATACACTACCAGGCAAGGTTATTGTTCATCTTTGAAGGAGAGATAAAAAGTATATCAGATAAGCAAAAGCTAAAAGAGTGTATTGTTTGCAAATATGTCTCTCATTCCATAGGTTCTTTTCATTTTGCTGATGGTTTCCTTTGCTGAGCAAAAACTTTTAAGTTTAGTTAGGTCCTATATGTTTATTTTTACTTTTATTTATTTTGTCTTGGGGGACTGATCTAAGAAAGTATTGCTATGATATATGTCAGAGAATGTTTTGCTTATGTTCTCTTCTAGGAGTTTCATGATGTCATGTCTTATATTTAAGTATTTAAGCCATTTTGAGTTTATTTTTGTGTATGGTGTGAGGGTGTGTTTTAACTTCATCGGTATGCATGTGTCTGACCAACTTTTCCAACACCACTTGCTGAAGACACTATCTTTTCTCCATTTTATATTCTTGTCTCTTTGTCATAGATTAATTGATCATAGATGTAGGGGTTTATTTCTGGACTCTCTATTCTGTTCCATTGATCCATATGTCTGTTTTGTACAAATACCTTGCTGCTTTGATTACTGTAGCTTTGTAGTATTATCTGAAATCTGGAAGGATTATGCCTCCAGCTTTGTTATTTTTCCTCAAAATCAACCAGCTATTCTGGGTCTTTTGGGGGTCCATATAAATTTTAGTATTATTTTTTCTTGTTTTGTGAACAATGTCATGGGTATTTTCATAGGGATAGCAGGAACTCTGTAGATTGCTTTGGGCATTATGGTCATTTTAACAATATTGATTCTTCCAATCCAAAAGCATGGGATATATTTATATTTATTTGAATCATTTTTAATTTCTTTCATCAATGTTTTATAATTTATAACATATAGGTCTTTCATCTCCTTGTTTAAATTTATTCCTAGTAATCTTATTTTTTTGATGTACTTTTAAGTGGAATTTTTTAAACTTTCTCTTTCTGACATTTTATTGCTAATGTAAATAAACGCAACAGGTTTCTGTATATTAATCTTGTAACCTGTTACCTTGTTGAATTCATTTATTAGTTCTAAATGTATGTGTGGAGTCTTTAGGGTTCTCTATATAAAGTATCAAGTCATCTGCAAATAGTGACATAAAAGGAGAAATTGACAGAAATAGAATAATTGTATGAGAATTTAACACCTCACTGACATCAATGGACAGATCTTCTGACAGAAAACAATAAGGCAACATAGATCCTTAATGACACAATAGACCAGATGAACTTAAATGATATCTACACGAGACTACATCCAAAAAAAACAAGCAACCCAGAATATGCATTGTTTTCAAGGCCACATGGAACATTCTCTATAATAGACCACATACTAGATCATAAAACAAGACTCAACAAATTTTAGAGGATAAACATTATTTAAAGCATCTTTCCTGACCACAATTGTATGAGACTAGAAATCAACTGCGGAAAGAAAAATGGGGAAAAATGATCACATGGAGACTAAACAACATGCTACCAAAAAAAAAAAAGAGTTATTGATGAAATCAAAAACTAAATTAAAAAATACCTTGAGACAAGTGACAATAAAAAAATGACCTTACAAAGTCTATGAGATGCAGCAAAAGCAGTTATAAGAGGGATGTTTACAGTGATAAAGGCCTCACTCAAGAAACAAGAAAAATATCAAATAAACAACCTAACCTACCACCTAAAAAAGCATAAGAGAAAGAAGAACAAACAAAACACAAAGTCAGCAGAAGGAAGGAAATACTAAGGATCACAGAGGAAATAAACTAGATATTAAAAATATACAAAAGATCAAAAAAACCAAGGGCTGTTTTTTTGAAAAAATAAACAAAATCGACAAACCTCTAGCCAAGCTTACCATATAGAAAAGACAAAGGACCCAAAGAAACAAAACAGGAAATGAAAAAGGAGAAATAACAACCAATGCTGCATAAATACAAAAAATTATAAGAGAATACTGTGAACAGTTACATGGCAACATATTGGACAACCTAGAAGAAATGGACAAGTTTCTAGAAACATATACACTGCCAAAATTGAGTCAAGGAGAAAAAGATAACTTCAAGACAGATCACTAGAATTGAAATAGAATCTGTAATTTAAAAACACCCTTTAGTCAAAAGTCCAGGACTGAATGGTTTCACTAGGGAATTCTACCAAACATACAAAGAAGAATTTATACCTATCCTTTTCAAACTCTTCCAAAAGATTGAAGAGGAGGGAACACTCCCAAAAGCATTCTATGGAGCTGCTATCTCCCTTATACTAAAACCAGAAAAGAAAATTACAGGCCAATATCTTTGATGAACATAGGTACAAAAATCCTCAACAAATTTTTAGCAGACCAAATACATAAAAATGATCATACAATATGATCAAGTTGGAGTCATTCCAATGTTGTAAGGATGTTTCAAAATTTGCAAATCCATCAGTGCAATACACCACATTAAAAAAAGGAAGGACAAAAACCACGTGATCATTTCTTAGATGAAGAAAAAGCATTTGATAAAATTCAACATCCATTCATGATAAAATATTACCAAAGTGGGTATAAAGGGAACATATCTCAACATAATTAAAGTCATTACAACAAACCCACAGCCAACATAATACTCAATGGTGAAAAGATGAAAGAAAACCTTCAGGAACAAGACAAGGATGCCCAATCTTACCACTTCAATATAGTACTGGAAGTCCTAGCCACAGCAATTAAACAAGAAAAAGAAATAAATGTATCCAAATTGGAAGGGAAGAGGTAAAACTATCATTATTTTTTACTTTTTGTCACTTTTTCATTGGCCACCTAAATGGAAAAAAAAGATAATGATTTTCCCTCTTCCCCTAACTCAGGAAAGAGGAGGGGAGGAAGTGAGAGAGAGGGAGAGATAGATTTGATGTTCATCCAAAACCATCATGACTATGAAATACTAATAACAGAAAAGGCATATTTTAGTATATGAAGTTTTCATTCTTACACTTTACGTGTCCTAGTGTTAGTAATCATCTTTGAGAATCTGGTCATTTATCTTTTTAAAGAACTTATCATGAATTAGTTCTCAAACACTCCCCCAGTTCCCCAACTATGATGTCCTCTATAGATATACTCAACTACACCAAATTATTTATAATTTTCCTCCACTTGATAAAATTTCTCCCAGTGCATTCTGACCTGCCCCAATCAAGATATAATTTTCTTCAGACCTGCACACATATGTTTTTTTCATTCTGGTTGAAAAATCACTTCCATTGGTTTCCTGAAAAGGAAACAATATTTCTGAGACCTTTCATTTATGAAAATATCTTAAGTCTGCCCTGATCACTTTGTGATAGTTTGATTAGGTGTAAAAAACAAATTTGCACATCATTTTCCTAAAGAATTTGAAGACAAATTATCTGAAGTAGCTTCCTGAGCTGCACTGGGGATGTGTATTTTGATTTTAAATTTTGATTTTTGTTATGCATCTTGCTTTTGTTTCTTTTCTTCTTTCTTTGAAAGTTTCTACTTCTGAGTTCCTTCTGCTCTGAGTTTTCACAACGGTATGCCATAATCATTTATCTTAATCCCTTTGTGGTCACCCCATGGACATTTAAGATTATTTTCATTTTAATTTTTACCTCATTTTCAGTTTATTTGTTTCTTTCTTGTATTTTATCATGACCATGAATCAATGCTTTTTATAGTTGTCATTATTCTGAAAATTCCTTCCTATAGGAGTTTATATTTTTGTCATTAGACTCTTCTGGTTATCTTCATTCCATTCATTTTATTATTTAGAAGCTCAGTTCATTTTATTATTTAGAAGGTTAACTTTCTTTAACCTTCAGAAAAGGCTGTATTTTCACAGATTTGGAATGTGCTAATAAAAGAAATCCATTTATTCTTTCTTCTTGTTGTTTTACTTCATGTGGGGATCAGATACTCTGCTCTGATATGATACAGAAACAGAAAGATGATGTACATATGCTGTGCTTAAATAAATTTTTGTCTCACGTGATTTTACTTTGTGAAACTAGCATTATTTTTTTCTTTTTAAAAAATCACAAGCAGATAGCAGTTACATAAATACTAACAATTTGTAGAGTTTGTTACTGCTGTCATGGTTTGTGCCAAGGTACACTAATCACCCACCATTGCTTTGTTAACATCAGAGAAAAAGCGAATATGCCAAACAAAGCCCTAGTATTGATATAAAAATAATTTCCATACTGTGAACTCTCTGAAGGTTCTTGGGACCCTCAGGTGTCTGAGGGTACATTTTGAGTACTACTGATATTGACCTTAAATTTCATAATCAGGGAATTCATGATGAATATATACAAATAATTTTATGACTATCATTTTTTTCTCTCAAGTGTACTTTTCACTAATTGAAGCCTGAACAAAGTTTAATTAATTTATTTCCATCTACCTTATAAATAATGTTTATTTATCTCAGATATCTTCAGTCCAAATATACAAGTTTGTTAGCTTTTACATCTTTTTAAAGATGTTTTCCTGGCTGTTTAAAGCCATGGAATGGAAACATTTACCCAGATGTCAGTGTGAGCCAGAAGTGATTGACTTTAGAAGGACAACACTGGTTCTGCACAATAGCACGTAGGAACATAGGTTCTGACATGTAAGCAAACCTTGACCAAGTGGAATAGAGCCTCAACTATATTCAGTACTCTTGAAGATGTTTTGATAGAAATACTTCTTCACAGACTTTTTTTTTTCTTGTTTCAGATGTTGAACTGGAGCATGGCCATACGTCCAGAAGCAGTGGAGGCTCTATGCTCTAGTTCAATAGAAGAGTGTCCAGAGGGTCAAAGGAAAGGACACACAATCAGAGAAGCAGGCAGTTTGCATCAGCTGAGATGCTTGTAGCTTAATATATTTTTAATCTATTGCCTGGCCTTTTTCTCTCACACTTGAAATAATCCAAAACCTCAGTAAATATATTTTAATATGTAAACTATAATAAGCAGAAATGGGTTTTAAAAGGCTTAATGATACTTAAATTAATTATTTAGAAGTGCAAATTTCCACATTTATCCAAGATCATCAAGCCTCCAGGAATGACTGATTGGGCTACCCTATGTGCAATGCCATTTAAATGCAATAACTTGGAAATATTCAGTGAAATATGGTCTTTTATCTTTGCAATCTATAATTAAAATGCCCATTTTATCTCAGCAATCTATGTAAATTTACATTTAGAATGAGCAAATTAAGTTCTTATTATAGCCTGGAGTAGTTATTGTTCCTTTTTATGTTTGGGCATTTTTAAGGGAAGGAGAAAGAGCATTACACGAGAAAAGCATTTGAAAAATTACCCTTATGAATTGGTAACGATATAGCAAGTATAGCTTTGTGAGATGACCTGTAGGTAGTTATGCAAAAACCATCACAATATTAGATACAAGATGGCTTGTTTAAACATGGGAAAGTCAATAGCATTATGAGTGAATATACCTTTTCAATGGTCATCATTTACACACTATAAAGGCAGCATCTGAGAAAATGTGTTAGTGCAAACTATAGACAGCTAGTCAGAAGATAAAATCAGCATAGGTTTCCAAAGTAACTCTATCTTCCTATTTAAGGATATTTTGCTCATGATAACAGCTGGGAAAACTCATTAAGTTACTGGAAATGAGCCTAGCTTTGCTTTTATTATCAGTTCTGTGATAAAGCCTCCTGGACAGCATGAAAGAACTGTTAAAGAAAGGGTTTTGCAGCACTCATTTTTTAGAGAGTTGCATATTTTTGCAATAACAAATGTAGTTGTAAAACACAAGATGTTTTTCATCCCCAAACTGAGTGGGGGGAGGGTCTTGGAAAATGATTTATGTTTGGTGCAATTTGCATATTTTAGGAAGATGTTTTACATATTTATATTCTCTCTTCTGCTGGTTTCCGACTAGAGTTGTTGCCAAGTCTCTTTGCCCAGTGGTAGGACTGACTAGAGGTGGAGGATGGGAATGGAGTGAGTGGTCCTTAAATCAGAGGTAAACCATTTTCTCCATAATGCAACAGAAAATTCATGGTGAGAGGATGGTTTTGGGAAAGGAAACATTGCTATATGCAAAATGTTATAAATTATTCTTATTGTAAAAATGAAGAAATTGAACTGAAGAGTATAATAAAATATCTATAAGAATCAATGAAGCTGGATTCAAGTTCAGTTCCCTCTGATTCTGAAGTCCACATTTTTGGCATTACTTCACATGCACCAACTTTCTTTCTCTGTCCACAAATATCCCCAAATCTCCCTGTCACCCTGCTCCCTAACTTCTCCTTACAAGAATGGAAATTTTTATCCTAGTTATTAATGTTACTAACTGCAGAGTCTTCATGTTAGAAGTGAATTATCTTAGGATTCTTTATGGGGATACAATATGCAATAAAAATATAGGAGTTTTACAGTTATTACCTAAATATGTTTTTTAATAACATATTAAAACTGCTTTTAAAAATATCTCTGTAAATTCTCTAAAATAGAGATATCATTAGGGAAACTTATCATAAATTATTCAAGAATTACTAAATTCTCACAATGTTGGAAACCATATGGAAAATGCAAAAATGAATGTGTAGAGGTTCAAAAAGCAATACAAATATCTCCCTGGCCCAAGAATGATATAATAAGGACTACAATTACAGAAAAGTCTTATTATTATTATTATTATTATTATTAAGAAGAGATGAGACTTCTGTTTCTAGTAAATATGAAGTAGCCTTACTTCTCCCAGATCCTCCCTGTTATAAGTAAAAATCCCTGAACATAACACAATAATCAGACGTGGGAAGATTCTGAAGGGTGGAAAAGAGAAGATGGCTGCTTAGGGCCCTCAGGACTAGAGGAGAAATACAAAGCTGTGTTCACTGGGTTATCATTTTTCCTTCCATAGATATCTAACATGGTGCCTCAGAAGACTCCTAACTGGAATTGCCAATAGGAGCAGAAAAAAAACAACGTTTTAAGGAAAGTTCATTCCCCATGGACAAAGGATTTAGAGAGAGTGGTCTAACAGAACAGATAGATTTTTGTCAATATCTACCTGATTCTATCTAAACACCAATGGAAAACTGTCGTCCACCACAACCAGGGTTTCAGCAGAACTGAGTGAGAGCTAATTTTCACCCCAGCACCATGACCCATGGGGCAGGCAGCATCCTGAGTTCTCCCTGCAGTATATCAGCTGGAAGGAGCAGGCTGTTGTTCATCCATTCCCCAGTTGGTGGAAGCCGGCAGTGCTCCAATCCCCTGTAAGAGCAGCATCAGCAGAGCTGAACAGAGAGGTGCTCTTCCTTTCCCTGCCCAGTGGAAGCACTTGCTGAAGTTGTGTCAATAGGGTTGACTAGGGAGCTGGTATCCCACCCACGTGTGGCAGAAACAGTCAGTGGTCTGATTACCCCACCTGTAGGGTCAGTAGAGCCCAGTGGCAGCCTTAGCTTCCAACCCCAGTGGTGAGTGGTGAGACTACAACACAAGGCAAAGCTCATCAACATGAGGTTCACTAACATCCCAAGTGTCCTCGGGGCTCAATGGGAGCTGCTCTTCATCCCAACCAGCAGCATGAGGAGGGGATAATCAGCACTGTCTTCTCTCCTGGCATCAGCAGGGCATTCTGAAAAGTCAGCCTCCAGCCCCACCTGGAAATCAAGGGGATGGCAGGGGTCATGGGAGGCGGGTCTGGCTGACAACACACTCCTGCTTCCCCTCTTCTCTGGTATCAGTGGGGGTCCAGGGGGCTGAGCATTTTCCCCCACGCTGTAGCAATAGGAAGTCTGAGTCAGCCCTCCATGTTCCTCTCCCTGCTGTGAATGGGGCCAAGAGGGGATACTCACATCCACCCCACTCATCCACAGGAAGCAATTTGAGTCAGTGCCCCATTTTTGCTGGGGCAGTTTTGGAAGACCTAGCAGAAAGCTAAAGATAGATAAGCACCTGTCCCTCATGCTACATCTGAGCAGGAAACTGCTAAATATGAAGATTATATAGGGTCTGCATTTTATAATAATATGATATCCAAGATGTTCAGAATATAATAAAAAAATACTTTCAGGGAGAGACAGATGGAGGGAAAAAGTAACTATTACAAAATACTCCAGAGCATTCTGTTTTTAACAAAATATGCCTTCAAGAGAAACTATTTTACAAGAGCCTAATCTGCTGGGGTTTTATCAGAGCCTAATTTACCTGGAGGAAGGGAGATACCCAACAATAGCTCCTTCTTGTCACACTTAAGGTGGGGAAAAGATTCTGTAACTAATTAGTAACTATAGCAAAGATGTAGGATACAAGGATACAAAAGTCAATCTCTTTCTAATATAACAGAAATAAAAAGGTAGAATTTGAAATCTGAAACACATTATAACTTATATTAGCACCAAAGAATGGAATGTTTAGGTATAAATCTGACAAATTATATGCAAGATTTGTATGAGAAAAAGTACAAATTCTGATGAAAGAAATCAAAGAACCAAATAAATAGAGAGATAGCCCATGTTCATAGAGAGGAAGAATCAATATTGTCAAGATATAAGTTCTTCCCAATTTCATCTGTAAGATTAAATGAAATCCCAGTAAGTTATTTTGTGAAAAAATAGCAAATTGTTTATGAAATTTGTACAGAGAGGCAAAAGACCCAGAATAACCAACACAATATTAGAGGAGAAGACAAAAGTCAGAGGATTGACACTACCTACCCTCAAAACTTACTACAAAAGTGCAATAATCAAAGAATCATATTAGTGAAAAAAGACAGATGGATTAATTTAACAGAATGGAAAGCCTGGAAATAGGTCCTATCCCATAAATATAGTCTGATGATCTTTGACAAGAAAGAAAATGCATTATTAGAGAACAAAAATGGTCTTCTCAAGAAACAGTGCTGGAAAAATGAGATATCCACATGCAAAAAAAGAAAAAAAATCTAAACACAAACATTACATCTTTTACAAAAATTTACTCCAAATGGATGATAGATCTAAATATAAATGCTAAATTATAAAACATTTGGAAGATAACATAGGAGAAAACCTAACTGGCCTTGTGTTCACTGATGACTTTTTAGATATCACACCAAAGGGACAGTCCATTAAGGAAATAATTGAAAAGTTGGACTTCATTCAAATTAAAGCCATAGCCTGTTTTATACAGCTGTTCAACAAGGATTCAGATTACAGGAGACCAGGAGGGAACACCAGTATTATTAGCTGGTGCATGCTGATGCCAGGCTAAATCACGCTTTCCATTTTTCTTGTAGGATGACGTCTATGAGAAATTTTTAAACCACAACTATTAATTCTAGGAAAATGTCACCTTGTGGCTTGTTGGTGCACACACCTTTGTGAGCTAGTTCATCAATGGAAGGTTCTTAATCCTTTAACCAGCAAGTTATCCTGAGATTTTCCTGAATTTAGAATTGAATTCACAATATTAGCCATTGTGTTATTGAAATTATCTTGTAAACATTTAGCTAATATTGGGGGCTTTCAGTTGAATAAATAAGTTGCATCTCTTACATCAAGAAAAAAAAAATTGCAGTTGTACAAGGGATTGATTTATGATCATTTACCAATAATAATGGACATTAATTAAAAAAAAAAACAACTTCTGCTCTGTGTAAAACAATGTCAAGAAAATGAGAAGACAAGCCACAGACTAGGAAAAATATATTTGCAGAAGTACATCTGATACAATTATTTTATTTCTATATAACAGAAAACACTGTTGAAAATAACCTTCTAAAAATGATATCCTTGCCAAAGCACAAACCATGTCAATGATCTAGGAAGAAATCTATCAAACAGGATAGTATTTCTTTACATAATGGTAACAAACATCATTGGGAAATCACAAGTGCTTGATAACTAAGTGGACAAAGACACAATTATGTATTGGATACAATTTATTTTTAAAACAAATTTTTAAAGTCCTTATTGAATTTGAGACAATATTGCATCTGTTTTATGTTTTTCTTTTTTTTTGGCCCTGAAGCATGTGGGATCTTAGCTCCTCCACAAGGGATTGAAACCACACCCCCTGCATTGGAAGGCGAAGTCTTAACCACTGACCTCCAAGGAAGTCCCATGGATACAATTTATATTCTCATCATTTTGGAAGGATTGTTTGGCACTATCTGTGTAGTTGATATACACACACCCAGTGAGTCAGTAATTCCACTTCTAGGTATGTATCCAATAGAAATGCATGCAGCATATGTGTATCCAAATGCAGGGACATAAATGCTCATAGTGGCATTATAATAGCCCCATATTGGAAATACCCTAAGGCATTTCCGAAGTTGAGTGGATACATAATGTTAGTAATAATGCTACAAGAATACAGTATATAGCTGTAAAAATAAATGAATCAGAGTTATATATACAAAGACAAAAATAAATTTCACAAACATAATATTGAATACAAGTCAAACAATGCATATTCTAGTTTTCCACATATATAAAATTTAAAAAAAATAAGATATGATCTAAATTTTATAAATCTAGGATAATGAGTGCCTTTGGGGAAGAGGGTGAGAATGTTATTAGGAGAGGACATAAGTAGGAGAAGTGGCATTTGTTCTATTTCTTGATTTTGTTGCTGCTTCACTATATTCATTTTGTGAGATTTCATTTTTGTGAGCTGAACTTTTTAGTTCATGAACTTTTCAGTATGTGTTGTTATACACCAATAAAGATGTTCAAAATAAGTAGAATGAAAACCTTAGTGTTTATATACTTAATTAAACTCATAAATACATATAACAAGGTCTCTGTTTAAGCCTGCAGGGTTAAGAAATGAAGATTTTTTCTCAAACTGAATAAATTGAAGAAAGAATTGCAAAACTTCTAAGATGTTGTCTAGTCTTTTCTGAAGCTGAGAGGATTCCTCAACCACTTGTGTGTTTTGAGGATGTATAAGTGAACAGATGGGAAAAATTGTTACTTTTTCATAGATTCAGGTCTTTGTACATAGGTTCTTATGTACTTAATAATTTAGAAAATGATTGAAGTTTAAAAGAATACTTGAAAGTATTAGGGCTAAGAAATATCCTGAAGTAATTTTTATTGCCTTTGACCAAAGAAAAAATAAAAAGTTATTTTATTGAAAAAAGTTTTTAGTAAGTTTAAAATGAGCAATGGCTTAAAACTATTTTCTCTGTCTTTTTATTTTCTTTTTTAAGTCTGCTGCCTGACTGGTTGTAATTTGGAATATAGTTGTACTTTTTTAAAGAGTTGTCACTCATGC
The DNA here is from genome assembly GCF_003676395.1 of Aethalodelphis obliquidens. Taxonomy (NCBI): domain Eukaryota; kingdom Metazoa; phylum Chordata; class Mammalia; order Artiodactyla; family Delphinidae; genus Aethalodelphis; species Aethalodelphis obliquidens. Next base: position 21,463,753 of record NW_020837971.1, on the reverse strand, counting down.
TGTAAATCTCAGTATCTCTAGAATAATTTAAGAAAAAAGAAAGGGACATGTCATGCTATTGATTCTTTTACAAAAAATTAGCTCTGTCTCATCCCATAGCATTCCAGAGATGCTCAGAAAGCTGTGGTTGTAAAGTCCTGGAGAAAAGAAGATCCTCCCTTTCACTTGGTTCTTCCTTTTTACCCTGTTGTCTCTCTGTTAACTACCAATCATATGAACCAAATCCCCTTCTATTGAGAAATTTTGAAATTTAATATTTGGCTGTGGAAAACAATAGGGGACATTAAGAGGACAGAAATAAAGCAGAGTTAGTCTGCACTTTATGTATCTCTGTAATTTTTCAAATATTTTTGAAAAGTTTTTAATAGAAAAATAGAAAGAAGATCCTTGTAGACAACAACCTATTTAGATAGCTAGTAGATAGGTAAATAGATTACATCTTGTAACCACAGAGACTTGAATTGAAATCTCAATTCTGCCATTTTCTATTTGTCAGTTTTGGACAAGTTACATAATCTCTGTTCTCTTTCTTTTTCTAGATATATAGGTAGATAGATAGATGATGAAGATGTATGTATATATGTATATGTGTATATATAGATATATGTATATGTGTATATACATAGTTGGGTTGACTAAATAGTAGATAAAGAAGACTTTAAAGTTTTGATCAGTTAAGTCTAGAATACATCCAGCTGCATGAAACTGAAATTCAGATGAGGTGCCTTAATCATTTAGAGTTTTATTGTTTTTTCACATATCATTAGTAGTTTCAATGTTGCCAGTCCAGGAATAAATGTATGGTTCTTCCCCCAAGCTCTTCTACATTTTTCTTCAGCTATATACAGTAGGTTATTTTTATCTTTATGGTCACACAATAATTGCTCCATCTCTAGGCAAAAAGAAGCAACAGGGAAAAAGATTAATGGTTGCTTGATACATTATTAGACAGACCCTTTTCATCAAAATAACTAAGGTGCTTCTCAAAGCAACTAGGATACATAATCACTCGTACTCTTATTTTAACCAAGACATTACTTCCCTAAGCTAAATTGTTTAATAAGGAACAATAGAGGAATGCTTATTTTCAAACAGCTGGCAGTGTTTAGCACACCTCTACCTTTATGACAAACACAAATGCCCACTACCACCCTTCTTCCCGTAAACAGAACAAAGTCACTCTAATCCCAGCAACAACAACACTCAAGTTTAATCCAGGTGCTGCATATCGTCTGAAATACAAGGACTCTGGATGCTGGGAGAACTTTCTTTTCATTATTCTGGAAGCCACCAAGGCTGTTCATAGTAGATTATTTTTTCTCCCATCAAACATGTGGTAGGATCTTACTTCCCCACTCAAACTTAGCTATGACCAAAGACATGTGAGTGAATGGAGCATCACTTCTGGGTTAAAGCTCTAAGAGGCAGCACTGTGCACTCATTTTCCCTCTGTGCAGCAAGACAGAACTTTCAAGAAGGTGTTCCTTCCTCAGCCTAGATCTAAAAGGAGATGAGGTGGAACAGAGTTCCCAGGTGTTTGTGCTGTGTGTATAACAAAAGAAAGAAACAGTTTTTCTTCTTTTAGGCCACAGAGCCTCAGGAATTGTTTGCTACTTGATTAATTTAGAAACTGACTCTTAAAGAACTCTGTTTCTATAATAGAAGCCTAAAATGTGAAGCTCTGGATTAGTGCTCAGTTGGGAGGTGAAGAAGAAATCTCTTTTGGAGGCTGGCAAGATGGGGATCCTTTCATGCAGTGAGAAACATTTGATAAAACACTTGCCCGAGATATCTTTGGAGGCAGATAATGTTCTCAACGAACTTGTAACTTTAAAAGAAGACATTGAACAAACAGAACAGACAAGGTGTGAGTTGATTACTATAAGTTGTAATTGGAGAGAAGCCATAAGAAATTAGCTCAGAGGAGAGATGGCTAGTTTGTAGGAAAGAATGAAAGAGATTAGAGCAAGTTAAAAATGTGCAGAATTACAGGACTGCATATGCTGATTATATTTTTAACTATTAACCTATGAAAAACAAACCTAAAGAGAGCTTTGAGTGGTAAAGGCTGATAAAATCATGTTTTGAAGGTGAAGATTGAGGAGCTTCATTCCCCCCAGGTCTTCCTTCTTAACGAATAAAAAGCCCTGGATATAATGCAATAAGCCATTATGGGAAGACTCCGACATGTGGAAAGAAAGGCAGATAGGCTCTCTTGGGTTCTGGGGCTTGAGAAATGACACAGTGGTGAGTTCCCTGGGTTTCCCTATTGCTTTCCATGTATCCCAGAAAGGATGCTGCAACAGCTTCCATACTGGAACTACCAAGAGGCACATATGCAAAAACTTCCATGAACGCTTAGCCCACTGGCCAAAGGACTGGGAAGATTGTGGAGAAGAAGAACAGAAAAATGTTTGGCAATATCTAACTCAAACCAAGCAACAATGGAAAAAAAAAACCCTGCCCTTTCAGTAGTTTTTGTGAAGTCAAATGAAGAGCTGAGTTTTCATTCCAAAGCCCTGCCCCATGGAACAGTTGGCAGTCAGTGTTCTGATTCTCTCACACAGTGGTGTGTGAAGGACCCCAATAAAGAGGAATATGAACTAAAATGTGAAAGGAGAAATAAATCCACAGTTACAGTAAGAGGCTTCAGCACTCCACCCTAAACATTTAAAGGGACTTCTAGACAGAAAACAGGCAAGGATTTAGAACACTTGACAGCACAAGTCAACCAACAGGATATAAACACAGATATAAGACACTCCACCCAACCACAGAGGGCACATGTTTTTTCAAAAGTTCATGGAACATTTACCAAGATAGACCATAAAATAATTCCAAGAGGTCTACCAAAAAATTCCTAGAGCTAATAAGGCAATTTGGTAAGTTTGCAGGATATAAACTCAACACATGGAAAACAATCACAGTTCTATCTATAAATAGCAAACATATGCCAACTGAAATAAAAAGACAATACAATTTATAATTGCTTGCAAGAAAATGAAATACATAGGTATAAAACTATCATATCATGTGCATAATCTATATACTAAGAATTATAAAAAAAAATGAAACAAGTCACAGGAGACATAAATAAATGGAGAGACATATCATTTTTATGGAGTGGAAGACTCAACATAGCAAAGGTGCGAGTCCTCTCCAAATTGCTCTACAATGTTAATGCAATTATGGTAAAAATCCCAGCAAGGTTATTATAGACATACTCTAAAATGTGTATGGAAAAACACATATTCTAAAATAGATAAAACCAGTTAGATAAACAAGAATATTTTTATTCTTGGCAGAATTTTTTTAACAGAAATCACTCTACTGTAACTTAAAAGTTAATATATAGGAACAATCATCAATAGGAAGACAGTGGAACTCACCAAAAAAGATACCCCACATCCAAAGACAAAGGAGAAACCACAATGAGATGGTAGGAAGGCCACAATCACAATAAAATCAAATCCCATAACCGCTGGGTGGGTGACTCACAAACTGGAGAGCAATTATACCACAGAACTCCATCCACTGGAGTAAAGTTTCTGAGCCTCACATCAGGCTTCCCAACCTGGGGGTCCAGCAATGAGAGGAGGAATTCCCAGAGAATCAACTTTGAAGGCTAGTGGGATTTGATTGCAGGACTTCGACAGGACTGGGAGAAACAGAGGCTCCACTCTTGGAGGGTATACACAAAGTAGCGTGCACATCAGGACCCAAAGGGAAGGAGCAGTGACCCCATAGGAGACTGAACCAGACCTACCTGCTGGCTTTGGAGGGTCTTTTGAAGAGGCGGGGAGAAGCTGCAGCTCACCACAGGGACAAGGACACTGACAGCAGAAGTTCTGTGAAATACTCATTGGTGTGAGCATTCCCGGAGTCTGCCATTAGCCCCACCAAAGAGACTCTAGGCTCCAGTTCTGGGTCACCTGAGGCCAAAAAAACACAAGGGAGGGACGTCAGCCCCACCAATCAGCACACAAGTGGATTAAAGTTTTACTGAGCTGTGCCCACCAGAGCAACACCCAGCTCTACCCACCACCAGTCCCTCCATCAGGAACCGTGCACAAGGCTTTGAGATAGCCTCATCCACTAGAGGGCAGACAGCAGAAGCAAGAAGAACTAAAATCCTGCAGCCCATGGAAAAAAAACCCACATTCACAGAAAGATAGACAAAATGAAAAGGCTGAGGACTATGTACCAGATGAAGGAACAAGATAAAACCCCAGAAAAAAAAACTAAATGAAGTGGAGATAGGCAACCTTCCAGAAAAAGAATTCAGAATAATGATAGTGAAGAGGATCCAGGACCTCGGAAAAAGAATGGAGGCAAAGATCAAGAAGATGCAAGAAATATTTAACAAAGACCTAGAAGAATTTAAGAACAAACACCTAGAAGAATTAAAGAGCAAATGGATATGAAAATTAAATAACTGAAATGAAAACTATACTAGAAGGAATCAATAGCAGAATAACTGAGGCAGAAGAATGGATAAGTGACCTGGAAGACAGAATGGTGGAATTCACTGCCTCAGAACAGAATAAAGAAAAAGGAGTGAAAAGAAATGAAGAGAGCATAAGAGACCTCTGGGATAACATTAAATGAACCAACATTCACATTACAGGGGTCCCAGAAAGAGAAGAGAGAAAGAAAGGCCCCAAGAAAATATTTGAAGACATTATAGTCAAAACTTCCCTAACATGAGAAAGGAAATAGACATCCAAGCCCAGGAAATGCAGAGAGTACCAGGCAGGATAAACCCAAGGAGAAACACGCCAAGACACACAGTAATCAAATTGAAAAAAATTAAAGACAAAGAAAAATTATTGAAAGTAACACATGAAAAAACACAAATAACATACAAGGGAACTCCCATAAGGTTAACAGCTGATTTCTCAGCAGAAACTCTACAAGCCAGAAGGGACTGGCATGATATATTTAAGGTGATGAAAGGGAAGAACCAACAACCAAGATTACTCTAACCTGCAAGGATCTCATTCAGATTCGATGGAGAAATCAAAAGCTTTACAGACAAGCAAAAGCTAAGAGAATTCAGCACCACCAAACCAGCTCTACAACAAATGCTAAAGGAACTTCCCTAAGTTGGAAACACAAGAGGAGAAAAGGAACTACAAAAACAAACCCAACACAATTAAGGAAATGGTAATAGGAACACACATATTGATAATTACCTTACATGTGAATGGATTAAATGGTCTAAAAAAAAGAAACAGGCTCACTGAATGGATACAAAAACAAGACCCAAATATATGCTGTCTACAAGAGACCCACTTCAGACTTAGGGACATATACAGACTGAAAGTGAGGAGAAGGAAAAATATATTCCATGCAAATGGAAATCAAAAGAAAGCTGGAGTAACAATACTCATATCAGATAAAGTAGACATTAAAATAAAGAATGTTACAAAAGTGAAGGAAGGGAGCTACATAATGATCAAAGAATCAATCCAAGAAGAAGATATAACAATTATAAATATATATGCACCCAACATAGGAAGACTTCAATACATAAGGCAAGTGCTAACAACTTTAAAAGAGGAAATTGACAGTAACCCAATAATAGTGGGGGACTTTAACACCTCACATACACCAATGGACAGATCATCCAAACAGAAAATTAATAAGGAAACACCAGCTTTAAATGACACAATAGAAAAGATAGATTTAATTGATATTTACAAGACATTCCATCCGAAAACAACAGAATACACTCTCTTCTCAAGGGCATATGGAACATTCTCTAGGATAGATCACATCTAGGGTCACAAATCAAGCCTCAGTAAACTTAAGAAAATTAAAACATATCAAGCATTTTTTTGACCACAACACTATGAGATTAGAAATAAATTACACGGGAAAAATGCAAAAAACACAGACACATGGGGGGTAAACAATACGATACTAAATAATGAAGAGATCACTAAAGAACTCAAAGAGGAAATCAAGAAAACCTAGAGACAAATGACAATGAAAACATGATCCAAAACCTATGGGATGCAACAAAAGCAGTTTTAAGAGGGAAGTATATAGCTATACAAGACTACCTCAAGAAACAAGAAAAATCTCACATAAACAATCTAACCTTAATCCTAAAGTAACTAGAGAAAGAAGAACAAAAAAACCCCAAAAGTTAGCAGAAGGGAAGAAATCATGAAAATCAGATCAGAAATAAATAAAAAAGAAATGAAAGAAATGACAACAAACATCAATAAATCTAAAAGCTCCTTCACTGAGAAGGTAAACAAATTGACAAACCATTAGCCAGACTCATCAAGAAGAAAAGGGAGAAGACTCAGATCAACAGAATTAGAAATTAAAAAGAAGTAACAACTGACTCTTCAGAAATACAAAGGATCATGAGAGACTACTACAAGCAACTATATGTCAATAAAATGGACAACCTGGAAAAAATGGACAAATTCTTAGAAAAGCACAACCTTCTGAGACTGAATCAGGAAGAAATAGAAAATATAAACAGACCAATCACAAGCACTGAAATGAAACTGTGATTAAAGTTCTTCCAACAAACAAAAGCCCAGGACCAAATGGTTTCACAGGCGAATTCTATCAAACATTTAGAGAAGAGCTAACACCTATCCTTCTCAAACTCTTCCAAAATATTGCAGAGGGAGGAACACTCCCAAACTCATTCTATAAGGCTACCATCATCCTGATACCAAAACCAGACAGAGATGTCCCAAAAAGAAAACTACAGGCCAATATCACTGATGAACATAGATGCAAGAATCCTCAACAAAATATTAGGAAACAGAATCCAATAGCACATTAAAAGGATCATACACCATGATCAATTGTGGTTTATCCCAGGAATGCAAGGATTCTTCAATATATGCAAATCAATCAATATGATACACCATATTAACAAATTGAAGGAGAAAAACCATATGATCATCTCAATAGATGCAGAAAGACTTTCAACAATATTCTACACCCATTTATGATAAAAACTCCTCAGAAAGTAGGAATAGAGGTAACTTACCTCAATAAAATAAAAGCCATATATGAAAAACCCACAGACAACATTGTTCTCTATGGTGAAAAACTGAAAACATTTCCACTAAGATCAGGAACAAGACAATGTTGCCCACTCTCCCCACTATTATTCAACATAGTTTTTGAAATTTTAGCCATTCTCACGAGTATTATTCACATATTTTTGAAAAGCCTACCCACAGCAATCAGAGAAGAGAAAGAAATAAAAGGTTTCAATTTGGAAAAGAAGAAGTAAAATTGTCACAGTTTGCAGATGACATGATAATATATATAGATAATCCTAAAAATGCCACCAAACAATTACTAGAGCTAATCAATGAAATTGGTAAAGTTGCAGGATACAAAATTAATGCACAGAAATCCCTTGCATTCGTATATACTAACAATGAAAGATCAGAAAGAGAAATTAAGGAAACAATCCATTAACCATTGCAACGAAAAGAATAAAATACCTAGGAATAAATCTACATAAGTAGATAAAAGACCTGTACTCATAAAACAATAAGACACTGATGAAAGAAATCAAAGATGACACAAACAGATGAAGATATATACCATGTTCTTGGATTGGAAAAATCAATATTTTGAAAATCACTATACTACCCAAAACAATCTACAGATTCAATGCAATCCCTATCATATTACCAATGGCACTTTTTTTTTTTTTTTTTTTTTTTTTTTTTGCGGTACGCGGGCCTCTCACTGTTGTGGCCTCTCCCGTTGTGGAGCACAGGCTCCGGATGCGCAGGCTCAGCGGCCATGGCTCACGGGTCCAGCCGCTTCGCAGAATGTGGGATCCTCCCGGACCAGGGCATGAACCTGTGTCCCCTGCATCGGCAGGCGGACTCTCAACCACTGCACCACCAGGGAAGCCCCCAATGGCACTTTTATAGAACTAGAATTTAAAAAAATCTTAAAATATTTATGGAATCACAAAAGACTCCAAATAGCCAAAGCAATCTTGAGGGAAAAAAAAATGCATCTTGAGGAATCAGGCTCCTGGACTTCACACTATACTACAAAGCTACAGTAATGAAGACAATATTGTACTGGCCCCAAAACAGAAAAAAATAGATCAATGGAACTGGATAGAAAGCCCAGAGATAAACCTGTGATCATATGGTCACCTTATTTTTGATAAAGGAGGCAAGAATATACAATCGAGAAAGGACAGCCTCTTCAATAATGGTGCTGGGGAAACTGGACAGCTACATGTAAAAGAATGAAATTAGAACACTCCCTAACACCTTACACAAAAATAAACTCAAAATGGTTTAAAAACCTAAATGTAAGGCCAGACACTATAAAACTCTTAGAGGAAAACATAGACAGAACACTCTATGACATAAATCACAGCAAGATCCTTTTTGACTCACCTTCTAGAGAAATGGAAATAAAAACAAAAATAAACAAATGGGACCTAATGAAACTTCAAAGCTTTTACACAGCAAAGGAAACCATAAACAAGACAAAAAGACAACCCTCAGAATGGGAGAACATATTTGCAAATGAAGCAACTGACAAAGGATTAATTACCAATTTTTACAAGCAACTCATGTAGCTCAATATCTAAAAAACAAAAAGCCCAATCCATAAATGGGCTGAAGATCTAAACAGACATTTCTCCAAAGAAGATATACAGATTGCCAACAAACACATGAAATGATGCTCAACATCACTAATCATTAGAGAAATGCAAATCAAAACTACAATGAGGTATCACCTCACACCAGTCATAATGGCCATCTTCAAAAAAATCTACAAACATTAAATGCTGGAGAGGGTTTGGAGGAAAGGGAACACTCTTGTACTGTTGGTGGGAATGTAAATTGATACAGCCACTATGGAAACAGTATGGAGTTCCTTAAAAAACTAAAAATAGAACTACCATACGACCCAACAATCCCACTACTGGGCATATACTCTGAGAAAACCTTAATTCAGAAAGAGTCCTCTACCACAATGTTCACTGCAGGTCTATTTACAATAGACAGGTAATGGAAGCAACCTAAATGTCCATCAACAGATGAATGGATAAAGAAGATGTGGCACATATATACAATGGAATATTACTCTGCCATAAAAGGAAATGAAATTGAGTTATTTTTAGTGAGGTGGATCGATCTAGAAACTGTCATGCAGAGTGAAGTAAGCCAGAAAGAGAAAAACAAATACCGTATGCTAACAAAAATATATGGAATCTAAAAAAAAAAAAAAAGAAAGTTTCCAAAGAAGCTAGAGGCAGGACAGGAATAAAGACACAGATGTAGAGAATGGACTTGTGGACATGGGGAGGGGGAAGCATAACCTGGGACGAAGTGAGAGAGTGGCCATTATGGACATAAATACATTACCAAATGTTAAAAGATAGCTAGTGGGAAGCAGCTGCATAGCACAGGGAGATCAGCCTGGTGTTTTATGAGCATGTAGAGAGGTGGGATAGGGAGGATTAGAGGGAGACACAAGAGGGAGGAGATATGGGGATATATGTATAGGTATAGCTGATTGACTTTGTTATAAAGTAGAAACTAACACACCATTGTAAAGCAATTATACTCCAATAAACGTGTTAAAAAAAAAAGATTCTAGGGAAGATGCATGTGGTTATCTCATAAATATGTCTATGAAAGCAAAATTAATAAAAATAAAGTCCTTTAAAGAAAGCAATAGTGTTCTATCTTTAGTTTTTGATAATTGCATGACATCAATTAGGTATGGATTTTACTCACGTGAAAACACAATACTTCCCAATTATTATATTTATAATCGATAAGTATGATGTATCTAGATCTTTAATTGCAATTAACTGAGTGAAAGTATGAAGAAAAGTGTTAAGGGATGGTGAAATTTAATAAACATGAATTTTTTTTTAACTTGACAAGTTGATTAGGTTCTTAAAAGCTACTTTGTAAAGATCCCTCTCCAATAAAGTTCAGAAGTTTGCAATTAAATAAAATGTTAGCAAATATCTGCCCTCTAGGATAAAGATGAGAGAATTTTGGTCATCTATTCATTTACTTTTTCCAAATGAGCAAGCATATTTTCCTTCCTCTTACTTGAAAGTAAAAGGAGAATATAAGTTGAAAATGACTTTATAATAAGAGTGGATATAAATGAGTCACTCTCTGGGCACCAGAATGAGTTCCAGAAAGATGGAAACATTTTTGTGTTTGTTAAAATAGCTCATAATAGGTATTGAACTTAGTAGTTCTTGCATTTATTTACATATGCAATATTTCATCTACTGATATAACAGCATCTTTTGAGTATGTTCCAAAAAATCACACAAGTCATGAATATCAACATATTTCCCATTCTTGTAGAATTCAGAAACTAGTGATAAGACTGATAATCAAGTAACTATAAAACCATGCTGTGTTAGTTGAGATAAGTGCCAGCATAGGAATTTCTCTAGTTGGCATGAATTTGTTCTCTTCCCTTTATTGGATCTTCCTTCTGACATTGAGGAGCTGGGAGGGAAGGGTCAGCTCAGGAGACATAGAGAATGGAGGAATAAAGTGATTAATTACCAGTTTTCTGGCCCTTTCTCTGGAACAAACGTAAATGTTAAATTTTGAATGTATATAATTATTTGTTATTCATTTATTTAGCAAATATCTATGGAGCACTTATCTTGAGAGAGATATTCCACTATTATTAACAAATTCATTCTCAAAAATCTTATTTATTTATTCCAGGTCATTATTCTTGTCCTCAAAGCATTATATCTTGAAAGTTGATATAAAGAGGTATTGATAGGTATGGATATGCCAACAAAGTCGACAACTTAGAAGAAATGGACAAGTTTCTAGAAACATACAGCTCACCAAAACTGAATCAAAATGGAATAATTTGAACAGATTGATCACTAGAAGTGAAACGGAATGTGTGATTAAAAACAAACAAACAAAAGCCTCCTTCGAAATGAAAGTCCAGGAGCAGATGGTTTCACTGGAGAATTCGACCAAACATACAAAGAACTTACAACCATCCTTCTCAAACTCTTCTAAAAGGCTGAAAACATAAAATATCTCCCAAAGACCATCACCCTGACACCAAAACCAAAGATATTACCAAAAAAGAAAATTACAGGCTGATATAAGTATGCATAGGGCTTTTTATGTGAACACTAATGCCATTAATTAGACAAAATTAAAATTGAATTTTTCTGAAAGTTTTGGAAAATGCACTGTTAACATGTTAACTTTAAGAGTGCCAATGATCTTGATTAAATAGGATAAAACTAATGTTTGGTGTACACTTATTACGTTCAAACTTTCATGCCCAGTGCTTTAGATTCAGTTCTCTGATAGTTGTATAAATAGCTGCATTTTAAAGATGAATGAGTTTATATGATTTGATGTATAACTTTACTGACACACAGGAAGAAAGGGACAGAGTAAGAAACCAGACTCAGGGCTTGCTGCATGTACATTACACTGTTTCCATTAAACCAAGGACACTGAAACTTATTCTGAAGGTCAAGTATATGTCTTGTTTTTGCTATTCTTTCACTTATCTCAACCTCCATGAGGACTCTATGTGGAAAATAGTATTTTAACAACTTTCCAGAAATCACTGCTCAAAAGCATTTACTAAACATTTGTTATATCTTAGACCTCTCTTTAAACCTAGGTTTGCTGAAACCCTCATTAAACCTGACCTTTGGCAAAAGAATATCAAAGAAAACTGATTCACAGGACCAGAGTGGACAAATCTATAGTCCTGGGTAAACTCCATAACTCCCAGCCCCTGTATGTGTCAAATATATAAACAAAGTTGGACAAGCAGCAAAAAAAAAAAAAAAAAAATTAAAACAATCTCTCCAATGGTAGCATCAGGTCTCTGCAAAAGAAAAAAGGATTTTTTGATCACTCTTTAGCTGACCAGAATATTTGGTAATAAAAAGATTTTAAAGTGAAGAAAAACATAAGGAAGTAAATATAAATTGTAAAATATTTACCCCAAAAAATAAATAAATAAAAGAAAGGAAAGAAGCATTATCATGTAATTCTGACAAATCAGACACAATTGTTAAATGACCCATGATTCTTTCCATTCTTCTTGTGATGTGATTAGGTACACAACATTCCTTGAATTTTACGCCTTATTATTTTGAATTCATTTTCTTATCACTTCAGCAAGTCATTCTTTGTTGAATGAATATTCTGAGTGTTCTGACATGTATGACTTAGAACTTATTTTGTGCTATCATTAGAGGAAGGCTTAAATCTTGTGGCTTAATAACCCAAATAGGCATTGATATGAGCTTTCACTGCAATTATATTTCTCTCAGTCATGAACAATGGAGCATCTGTGTACCATCTGTTCAAGAAAATTTTGAAAGGTGTATGGACATTTCCTTCCCTTGCCCATCAAGCCATATCTCTCAGGAAGAAAAACAAACAAAAATCCCCATTGAAGCTAGAGTCGTTTGTGCCCAGCACTGGTGACTGATGCCCAGTAGGGGTCCTGAGCCACTAGTGAGATTCGCTTCCTCCTCATGCTTTTGGATTTCAATTTTCTTCTGACAATTTTAATCGAATTGCATTTAGCCACAAAGCCATGTAATTAAGAGATAATTTCCTTTCAGTGAGGTCACACAGCACAGTGGAAAGGGCCCTGATTTTATAGTCTGTGGAGCCTAATTTGGAAAGTGGCCATTTTCACACATTAGGTATGTGACCTGTGATTTAACCTACCTGTACCTCAGCCAATTCGCTCAACTCAACAAATACCTAATGACAGCCAAAGGTGGTCTTACCTGTGATAGATATCAGAGAATCAAAGAAGAGCGTAGAGTAGTCCCTGCTCTGAAAGGCTTCAAACATCAGTAGGAGAGGTTAGATTTTTAAACAGAAATATGCCATGCATTGTAAAAGTTAATACTGCATAATTGTGTATAGAGAGGTTTAGCAGAATTTAGGAATGTGTCTAGCCAAAAGAATGAAGAGAATTTTCACAGATTTATGACCACTTGAACTAAATGATGAAAGTGAATATTGGGTGGACTCAGGAAAGAAGGCAGTGTGAGCAGAGAAATTGTATGCTGAGACATCTTTAAGGAGATTGGTTTGGCTGGAGGATGGGGTCCTTTGGGAATGGGAGAGGGGGAGGAAGGAGACAGGGTGTGTGAGAGGGGCAGAAATGGGATGATGGAGTACTTTCCATGTCAGACTCAAGAGGGGGTGTGACATGTTGCTCTATAAGCTTTCAGGAGCCAGAGGAGACATGGGTGGGATCATGCATGAAGACATAGTGTTCTTGAACAGGAAATGGGCACATTTCCTTGAGAATAGAGAGGAGGTGAAAAGGATAACTGTAGCTGCTAGAACATCTGTTATACATACTTAGGGATAGGAGGTTGAGCGAACTTAGACATATTGGCTCCAATTTCCTCTGTGAAAGAGATGGTATGACCATTATGCAGAGACAGAGACAGAGAGAGACGGTGGGGTGCACATAGGGTTGATTGAGAAAAGGAATTAAGGCTCAGGATGGTACGATCGGTAACAGCAAACTAGTGCTGCTCACTGTCTAAAGGCATGCAGGGCCAGCTGAGGGTGCTGATAAAGGACTGATGTTGGTAATGACCTGTATAGTTTCCTCCAGCAGTGATCAGACACCAAGTTTTAAGAAGGAAGGGGCATTTTCAACGCATCCAAGGCTGCCTTGAATAGCTCCAGCTTAGTAGAAGTATTTTCTTCCTGTTAGAGTAGTTATTTCTGTTTGTAGGTCTGAATAATTCTGTGCTTATTCTTGAAGTTCAGTGGACAGCTCATAGTATTAAATATTGAAATGGTTGATTGGGGAATAGATGAATGTACTTTAAATTTTAGATCAAATTATTCTTTTGTTTTAGCAGAAAAATTCTGTAGTATGCTTTAAAAAGCATATCATCTTGTATTCATTGGTTTTGTTATTTAAAAACTTAAATTTAACTTGGATTGGCCTTACATTCCATTTAAAATATTCTCTCCTTGTTTTTTCGTCTTTTATTTCTCTTATTCAACAAAATTAACCCAAGTCATGAGAGTTGAGTTTCAGCTTTTGTCTAGTTTGTCTCCTAATGTTTCTAAGTTATTTCTACTCATGGTTTGCTTAGTTCTCAAATTATTTTCTTACCAATATAATTTTCTTTTAAATTTTCTTAGGATGTTTTACCTTTTCATCTTTGTTTTTACCTAATTCATGTCTTTTAAAGTACTTCTAAATTGAAAAGGACTTGCTGAGACTCTTCTTTTACTTGGAACGTATTTTTTAAAGAATGGATCCGTTAATTTTTGTGTGCCTGTTAATCTGCTTTCATTTTTGGCTGTAATATATGTGCATAATTAAGAAGCTGCTTCTTTTAATCTTTTTCAAACTTAATGTTGGCAGCTCCTTCTTGACATTTTATGTACTTTTATAAGCTCCTCCTCATTTTGCTGAGTCCTGTTCTACTTCCAGCTGCAATTTGACAGTTAGGCACCAATTCTAGGGCCTGATATTTGTCAAGAATGGGTGGAAGTGTGGGTTTTTCCCAGCTGCTGTCTTTGCCATTTGTTAGAAAAATGGGTTTGGAATCCTCTGGTGATTTAGATAAATGTCCTGCCTCACAGTGACTTCATCTCCTTATGGAGCATCCTCTTCCTGCAAAAGGTTGCTTTGGACCTTGAGTCATTTCAATCACTTAATATAAATAAAGCTCAGTCATCTTTCTGAGTGTTTCCAAGGTTTCTTTGGGCTTTGATTTTGGATAAGCTTTCCCTGATCTGCACACTTTCCCCTCAGTTTGCTTCTCTTCCCATAGAAGAAGAATAAAGACATCTTGAGAACCGTCCCAAGAACAGTAACTGGGGACATGGGGAAAAGCTTTTGCCTGAATCTTTTGCTTGTCTCTTCAGCTAAAAATTTTCATTTTGTACCAGAGCTGCTTTTGGGCTGGAGGTTGAAGATGTTAAGAATAAATGTCATTGCTGGACTTGCCTATGAATTATGAGTTCTGTTTTGTGTTTGAGATGAAACAGGAGGGATCTCAAAGTTTGAGGAAACTCCCTTTGAGAAGAATTTTCTGTGTTAGAGTATTGTCTGTGTTCCTGGATCCTTTATTTTTTTTGAGGAGTCTGTTGTCAGTTCAATTGTGTCCCTCCAAAAAGATATGTTGAAGTCCTAACCTCCTGTACCTGTGACTATGACCTTGTTTGGAAATAGGGTCTTTGCAGATCATCAATCAATCAAGTTAAGATGAGCTCACACTGGATTAGGGTGGCCCAGAGTCCAGTAAATGTTGTGCTCACAATGAGAGAGAGATTTGGAGAACACAGAGATAAGACAACCATGGAAAATGGAGCCCAAAATTGGAGTGATGCTACCATAAACCAAGAAACTCATGGAGCCACCAGAAACTGGGAGAAGCAAGGAAGGATTCTTCCTTAGAAGCCTTCAGAAGGAACATGGTCTTGCCAACATTTTGATTTTGGACTTCTAACCTTCAGAACTGTAAGAAAATGAATTTCTGTTGTTTTTTTTCCCTTGTTGATGATCATTGTTATAGCAGCCTTTGGAAAACAACGTGATCCAGGTGGTTTCCCAGGAGTGGGACACAACGCCAATCACGTTGAAAACTTGAGCTCAGTAACATCAACACCAATGTTTCAAGTCTGACCCTGTAATTTCCTCACTATGGATGAACTTGAATCACTAACATGACTCCATTAAGGTTGTTTCTATAAAATGGAAATAACCATCCCAGGTCATAAATATTAAGAGAATGAATGTAAAGTGATGAGGATTATGCTTGATTTCCTCAAGAATGCACTACATAAAAGGCCCACAGCTTCAGATGGGATTAACAAGGCCTCACCCCCAAAATATTATGAAAATTAAATGAAATAAATGCTGAGGATACTCCCGTCACATAATATTTCTGTAGATTCCCTGAATTTTAGCCTTACAATTATAATTACAATCTCTAAAATTACAATTACAGGACTTTTCTGCATTTATTAAACAGTTATGTAATGTGTATCTACCATGTGTCAGACACAATACTCTGCACAGGTAAAGCAATAGGAGATTTAACAAACTTAGCCTCTGACCTTATGAAGTTTGCACTCTGTGGGGGTGACAGACGATAGAAATAATACAAACAAAAAAAGCACACATATTTTCATTAAAACTTGTGAAATATACTCCTCACACTCTCTTTTGTAGAGTGTCTACAAAAGAAAATGGTAGGGTCTATATTGGCAAAAGAGCTTCCTGATAATGCAGCATTTAAGCCAATTTCTGAAAGATGAAAGGGAATGGACCTTGAGAAGGCCATGGATGAATGTTCTCCACAAGATAATGGTGTGGATGAAGGCTTTGAACTGAGAGGGAAGATGCTTCCCCAAGCAGGGCACACGGCAAGAACCTAGCAGGTGAGGAGAAGTGGGCCGGTTGAGCTTATGGAGTTCATCAAAGGTCAAAGCACACAGGAAATTCTAAGGCTCAACAAAGACTTTGGATTTTATTAAATAATTATGTCCCTTGAATGATTTAAGTAGAAGCATCATGCTCAATTTATGAACCCGTGTTTTTTTCAAGGGTCAACAGTATTGATTAAAAATAATTGCTGTTGCTACATTGTCTAAGTGAAGAGTAGATTTGAGGAAGAAAGGAGAGGAAATTGAGTCTTCAACAAGAGGCTATTGTAGCCATTCACCAAGAAATGGTGGTATATTTGGAAAATATGGTGGCAGATGGATTTAAATAAAAACAAATAAGAGATTCTAAAGATGTCAAGATGACTGGGCTCATTGAAGATTTGACTGAGAGAAAGAGAGGCTTGAAGGACTACTTCTCTGTTTGGGACTTAGATAGCTGAGTGGTTGGGACTTTCATTTCTTAAGAATTAGGTGAGAGATGATAGGAATGAGAATGGGTTCAGAATTGAGGATGGGATGTGGAGAGTTATCTTTGGGGCATGTTATTTTGGGTTATGGAAAAGAGCATAGATGTCAAATCTGTTGAAGCTGCAAGTTTCAGTAGATGAAGAGAGAGGAGTATTTTATGCTACAGAAGGTGTGAAGAAAAGGGAACCCTCGGCACTGTTGATGGGAATGTAAACTGGTGCAGCCACTATGGAGAACAGTATGGAAGTTCCTTAAAAAAACTAAAAATATAGTTACCATATGATCCTGCAAATCCACTGCTGGGCATATATCTGGAGAAAACTGTAATTTGAAAATGTACATGCACCCTATGTTCATAGCAGCATTATTTACAATAGCCAAGGTGGAAACAACCTAAATGTCCATCAACAGATGAATAGATAAAGAAGATGTGGTACCCATATACAATGGAATGTTACTCAGCCATAGAAAAGAATGAAATAATGCCATTTGCAGCAACATGGATGTTACTAAAAATTATCATACTAAGCAAAGTAAGTCAGAAAGAGAAAGACAAATACCATATGATATAACTTATATGTGGAATCTAAAATATGACAAAAATGAACTTATCTATGAAATAGAAACAGACTCACAGAAATTGAGAACAGACTTGTGGTTGTAAAGGGGGAGGGGTGTGAGGGAGGGAAAGACTAGGAGTTTGGGATTAGCAGATGTAAACTATTATATATAGAAAGGATAAACAACAAGGTCCTACTGTATAGCACAGGGAACTATATTCCCTGTGATAAACCATAATGGAAAAGAATATGAAATAGAATATATATATATATATATATATATATATATATATGAATCACTTTGCTGTGCACCAGAAACTAATGCAACATTGTAAATCAACTATGCTGCAATAAAAAATAAAGTCAGGGATGAAGACCCTGGAAGATGAGAGAGGAGTATTTTAAACCTGGCAACATGGAGGTTGTTGGTGATATGGAAAAAGGAGTTTTGGTAAAGTGGGGAGAGAGAAGTTATAGGCACATTCACTCTATACACATCCATCAAGCTGGACACCTGTGAATCTATACTTTTCTGTATGTATATGTAATACTTGAATACATGTCATAAGAATTAGGAATGAAACTGGGGGAGAAAATCTACAGGCTGCTCAGTGTGCTACCTTCAGAATGCTGGGCTGATGTGGACACCACCACTCAGAGCTCTATCCCAAAGCAAAGCTCCAACACACCACTCTAGGCTGACATTTGGTGGGTGATGGGACTCTGAGAGCCAGAAAGGCCCCTTTATGTTTCCGGGAAAGCAGCAAACCCCATCAGGCAAAACATTTAAAGCTGCAACAGCTCCAGAGTGCTGACATCCATCAATCCCCTCATCCAGAGGGGCCCTGGGAAGCAGCAGGAAGGGGTGCCCATATCCAGGATGGTCTACTTGGGAAATATTCATCCCTGTTCTAAGCTTGAGGTACGAGGGATGCATACCCCAAAGACAGTAACAAATATAAGGTGATGAGGTGTTAGAGGCACAGGCATGCCCTCACCCAGCTTCAGGGAATCCGGGGACTGAGGTGTCAGGTAGAGGGGTGACTCTTAGTGGAGTAAAGATTGAGTCAACATGGACAAAAATATATTATCTCGAAGCAGTGGTGGATAGCAGGAGAACCCTACCCCAAGTTCTCAGAGATATAAACCTGTGGAAGGCAAACAATATAATATATATATACATATATATATACATACATATATATATATATAAAGGGAAATATATAGGAGAATATAATCAAATTTCTGTAAAGTCAACGAGATAGTAAGAATTTCCAATAAACAGGTCAGGACTGAAGGGAATTTTGCTCATTACTTTAAAAATAAAACATATATATATATATATATATATATATATATATACATATACACACACTATATATTATAGTATACATATATAACATACATTTATATATTATAATACATATTATTTATAATATATTGTTATATAATATATTATTATATATATTACATAACAATAGAAACTGCCTGGCAAATTTTGGATTGTCATATCAGTGTCTGGAATTTGAGGGTAGTCAAAAAAAAACTGAACCCAGATATCAGAAGACAATAAATGGCTTTTAACCAATAATTAATGCAATAACCTTTGGATGAAGTTTCACCTGCAAAATTAATTCAACGTAGGTTTAAATATGAGTTTTGACATTAAAAAGAATTGAAGTTCAAAGACCATTAATAACAACTAAAATAACTGACAGTGTCTTCAGGAAGGAAGTATTTAATGAAGCATCATAGAAGCCAACAGTACGCCTGATATTAATTAACTTTTTAATTATATGATGAAAGGAATAGGCTTCAAGTAAATGCAATTTCCTGTTGATGGTTAATGAAAGATGGTGACAACATTAGTAAAGATGGAAAATGCAAACTGACCGAAAGAAATGAGTTAAAATAGGCACATTTTACAAGGAAATAGTAGCTTTTGTGAAGGGCAAAATTAGGAAAAGAATATAACCTAATATATTGGGATTTGAAAAGTCAGTGCAATTATTTATGATATGTGTATATATCAAGCTAGGAGAAAAGGCATGCAATTGAATTTGTTATCAGATGACAAAACTGAACTAACTCAGACTAAGTTGAAGGTCCCAGTGTAATTTGAATGTCAGGTAACGTTTATATATATATATATATATATACATTTAGGTATCAACTTAACTATTTAAGGCTGTAAAAACTTAGATTAGCCAAGTGCTGACTTCTATCGGTTTTTATAAAAAACATGGAGCAGAGAAGGAGTTGGAGGTGGTGCTGGCCTCTGGTTCTGCAGTGGTACACTTGTGTGGAGAAGTCACGGCTCAGTGTTATGCAAACAGGAGCCTGGAGGAAAATATTCCATGGCTCTACCCGCAGATGGCCATGTGCCGGTGAACAGAGGAAACCCTATATCTTTCCTATACTCTGAGTGCAAATTCCATCCCAAGACTTCTCACATTTTCTTTGCCACCAGCCTGGGCCAGGCCACTGTTTTCTTCTTGTCTGGGTGATTGCAAGAGCCGCATAACTGGTATCCCAGTTTCCACCCTTACCTTGAACACTATTCTCCTCCCGGGGAACGGAATGATCTTTTGAAAACCGAAAGAGCATGCCATCCCCCTGTGCAACACTCTCCTACAGACTCACACCTCATGCAGAGCAAAGCCACGGAGACTGACCTGTTCCCACCCTCTTGTTTCTCCACTCCCCCTCATCTTTATTCTCATACGTCAGCCAGGAACATTTCCCACCTCAGGGCTCTTTGCACTGCCTCTTATACCTTCTGGAGCATCCTTCTTACAGCCAGTCACACTGAATTCCACATGTGTGTGGTCTTTGATGAAATGTCATACTCTGAGTCTGGCTGTTCTGATGCTCTATTCACAATTACAGTACTCGTCGGCACTCTTAATTCCAATTCCCTATGTAAATGTCTCCATACAAAAAAGGTCTGCTAGTATTTTTTTTATTGAAGTATAGTTGATTTACAATACAATATTATATTAATTTCAAGTGTACAACATAGTGATCCAATATTTTTATAGATTATACTCCATTTAAAGTTATTATAAAATATTGGCTATATTCCCTGTGCTATACAATAGATCCTTGTAGCTTATTTATTTGTACCTCTTAATCCTCTACTCCTATTTTGCCCCTCCCCACTCTCTCTTCCCTCTGGTAACCACTTGTTTGTTCTTAGTAACTATGAATCCGTTTATTTTTTGTTATATTCATTTGTTTTACTTTTTAGATTCCACACATATGTGAAGACACACAGTTTTTGTCTTTGTCTGACTTACTTCACTAAGTATAATACCTTCCAGGTCCATCCATGTTGTTGAAAATGACAATATTTCATTATTTTTTATGGCTAAGTAATATTCCACCACACACACACACACACACACACACACACACACACACACACACAGAGTTTGCTTCCATATCTTGGCTATTATAAATAATGCTGCTATGAAAATTAGGGTGCATAGTGGAATTGCTGGATCATATGGTAGTTCTATTTTTATTTTTTGAGGAATCTCTGTACTGTTTTCTATAGTGGCTGCACCAATGTACATTCCCACCAACACTTCACAAGTATTCCCTTTTCTCCACACCCTCACCAGCACTGATTTTGCTTGCTATGTGTCTCTAGCACTTAAAATGACATCCGGCAAAAACAGATACTTAATAAATACTTTTCAATGAATAAATAAATGCAGAAGAGAGAGGATAAAATTGTTGGAATGAGGTCACCAAGTAGCAAGAGGAATGGTGATGTTTCACAGCGGGATGCCTAATTTTAGGTAAGAACAAGGGAAAGAGAGAGGGGGTGAAGTATGTGCATATAGTCCATGGTTTTATTACCCAATTTGTTCAGGATGTTGATGTAAAAGTGGTATTTATTTATTCGGCCCCTCGAAGACCCTCCCCATATTTGGAACATGCTCTGGCAACATCAAGAAATAAAATAGAATATAAAGTGTGAAAATAATACATGGGCCTGTTGAGACTTCGCTGTGCTCAGGCCGTTGGGTCTTTGACTCAGTGCATGAGTGGGGCATCTTACCACGGATCGTTGTGTGCAGGGGCAAATTGAGGCCTGGGTTCACTGCTTTAGCCCAGGCAGGAGACCGCATGCCTTAAGACACGTGGGTGAATGACCTTGATTGATGGCTACAGCTTTGCCCAAAGACAGGCCATTGTTTTTTAGTTGTAAATAACATAGTCAAGCAAGAGCATGTAAGGGGTGAGCTTCAGGCCTTGTTGGAAGTTGGAGTTAGAGGCCTCTGCAGAGACACAGGTCAAGAGGGCCTTAGCTAATGTGAGCCTGTGGGCGACTTCCACAAATGCTAGCTTTGCAGGCAGCATTTGGGTCTCTGTGAGCTGTGACTACTGGCAACTGAGCAGGATGAGGCCTTGACCACACTGGGTCTACAGATGTAGAGACCTCAGAATTCAAGCTACTAAACTTCCCATGCAGAGGCAGCCTTACTCAGGCAGGCTTGTCACAGGTGAAGGTTAGGCTGTAGACAAAGGGTATTTTCTTCTAGCAGCCTCATCCATATTAAGAAGAAGAAAAATTTATCCTGTTTTCAAACTCAAAGGCACCAAGTAAAGTCTTCTGTGCACTTACTACTTCTCAGCCTAGGTAAGCAGCTGAAGACCAGCCAACTCAAACTCCATCTGGCGGTTACACCAAAGAGGGAAATATGAGGGGCTAAATGGGATCCCTGTGACCTGTCCACGGGCCCAAATGGCACCCTCTACTTAGACCGCATGGTCCCCAGTTATTTCTGGATTGCTTAATCACATGGGGTGATGGGGAGAAACAGTCCTTAGTAGGCAGGTATCCTAGCCTAGACTATTCCATGGCAATCCCCTAGACAAATTTATAGCAAGAGTCCCATGACACAGCACTCTTGTCCCAAAGGAAGTCTTCATGCTTTGTTAATAATTCAGAAAAAACCTGCCTTGAAGTAGAGGTGACAGTTAGCTGGTCTTGAAGATATTAGAGAAAGAGGCAACTCAAACAAAACCTGCTGTCACTTTGCATATTTATCAATATTCAGATAAAACATTGAGACCAACGTCTCTGCTGTAGAAAGGAGATGGCAGGTAGGCATGTCAGCCTCCCAGGGAGAGTAAGTTCTGAGGCCAGCATTAACCACTTGCTGAGTCTTTGCTGCACAGCCTCTCAGATTCCTGCAGCTTTGTATCAAAAAGTACAGTTAGGTAAGGAAGTACCAGAAGGTGTTCTATTGAATCTACCAGATTCGAAACATAATTTAATATCAATTCAATCTTCCTCTGGTAATTAATATAAATGAACATATCCTTCCACTCAAAGTGGACCGCTGAATTTGTCACCCCAAACCCTGCCTGCTGAGCAAATTTACCACTGGGTAGGGTTGAAAGTCTGTGGCAGGTGCTGGCCTAGTTGCTGTCTGCAGCACTGGGGACCCAGCTCCAGGCCAGCTCGTCCTCTGCTGACAGCTGCAGGGCCTCCCCAGGAGGCCGCAGGGGTGGGGGCACACATGAAGACCAAAGCCATGAGAGCAGGTACCCAGAGTCTAAACAACCTCCTCGTGCAGCAGGACTTTCTATATGCCTTTAACAATTTTTATATGGTATGTGGCTATGAAATTCCTATTATACAGCTTGTTGTTTCAAGTCACATCAATTTCCTTATGACAGCTTGGGTTCTGAAATGTTTTGGCATTCCACGGTCAGTCTCTATTATGGCCTGAGTAACAAGGTAAAAGCTGCTTTTTAATGAGAGAACGTCTGTCAGCAGAGAAAGCCAGAGCCTTACTCCAAAAAGCCTTGTTGTCTGCACTTTCTTTCTCCTTCTGGCATTTTCAGAGACCCCTACACAGTACTTCTGCCTGCCCCAGACACCACTAATCCTCTCAGTGCTTCTGGGTCCTCAGGCCCAAGTGCCAGGGCATTTTCCAGCCCCCTGGGCTTGCTGTGGAGAGCTTTCATGCCTCTGCTCTTTCCCAGTCAAAACTGCCAGGCTTGAGGCTTACAAGGTAAAATGGGCCAGAACAGCACATCCCAAACCCCACCAAGGGCCATGTGTCTTTATATTTTGCAGAGGGTACCTGTGCATCTTTATATTTTGCCTCTCATTTGATTAGAGTCAATATCCTAACACTCCCCTGCCTACAGTATCTCCACAGACTTTACCAGTATGGCAGGTTCTGAACGTTCACAGGCCTTATTTCTCACCTCTTATTAAAGATCTGAGTGCTTATTACTTCCTATTCTCTGGGTCAATACTATCAAAGTAATGAACCAGTAAGAAATTATATAGGACATCAATGAGCTGATCAAGATCCCTCTGGCCCATAGTTTGGCAAGAGCAAGAGAGGGGACACTGACTTGAAACAAGACAATAAAGATGTTCTGCTGCCTATGCCATTGCAAATTGTCTCTGAATTCCCTTCCTGTTAAGAATTTCCAGGACAATAGCTATGTCTAGTGTCAGAGGCTAAGTTGATTTTCTACAGGAAATGGGGACGTGGTAGAATTAGTCTTCAGTGTAACAATAATTCCTGGAAATTCCCCAGGGATGTAGTCATGCTCCGGGTTCATATGTGGATGTGCAGAGGGTTCATCTGAGGGGCTTCCATTTGACTTTTCTTACCACAACAACCTTTACTCCATGGAATTGAGAAAAAAACCACACTGTGGACCCACGGTCCAACTGGAACCCATTCTTAGACAGAAGAGGTCAAGGCCCTATTCTAACCAGTGAACCGTTGTGTCCTTGCAGGTATCTGGAAGTCAGCATAAGTTGATGTGAAGCAGAACTTTAATAGATTGACAATTACTTTTACTTCAAGAGGTATTATTATCATTTGTTAGGGAACAATTGACCAAAACGACTTGCCCTGGCCAGGCACAATAATAATGTTTGCATAAGTTATAGCACAACAGGAGGTCCCGATAAGAAACACGGAACTAACAAGCTACAACCCATCCAGTTGGAGGAATTCAGGAGGGGCCAAAAGGAAGAAGGAGACATCAGCCCATAATATGTCCTGCCAACCTCCCAGAGACCTTCGCGCTGGAATCCATCTTGGCTGAGAGATGCACGTACCACCAGGAAGGACCCTGAGTCAGACAAAATATGGACACGAGCAAAATGATTGGCCAGAGATCACCCGGAAACTAACCCCATCACCATAAAGCCTGAGACTGTGAGCCACATGGAAGAGCAGTCCTCCTGGGTTCCCTTACCCTTCTGCTCTCTGCCTGCACACTCTTTCCCAATAAAGTCTTTTGCTTTGTCAGTACATGTGTCTCCTCAGACAATTCAGTTACAAAAGCCTACTCTAAGGCCCTGGAAGGGGTCCCCTTCCAGTAAAAATTTTGCTGTTGTCACAGATCTAGGGTTGCCAGATAAAATACAGGATGACCAGTTACATTTCAATTTCAGATAAACACAAAGTTTTTAGTTAAGTGTTGCATGAAACATACTTATATTTAAAAGTGTGTTGTTTATCTGAAATTCAAATTTTACTGGACACCCTGTGTTCTTTTCCCTTAAATCTGAAAACCCTGAACAAACCTCTGTTGTTGTGAAAACTCTGATTAACAATGTGGATTATTTTGGTAAATTTTCCTACCTTGTCTCTGATGGTTCAGTGTGGACCCTGGGCCTTCACTGTCCTGGGGTCTTAATATGGCCATCATGATCATGGAATCAAATCCCTTTGCAGGATGCAGAGGAGTTCTTTCTCTCTGAGGCCTCCATGACACACAGTGTGTGACTCTGTGCTGATATATTTGCTTGGGGCTCTTGTGTGTACTGTTGATCTAAAGCAAAGAGACTGACAGTAATTCTTCCAGCAAAAGTAGCTTTATTTGAGATAAGAAAGAATTGCAATTCAACGTCTGCAGCACCATAAGGAGAGGAGAACACTTTTTTTTTTTTTTTTTTTTTTTGAGGTACACAGGCCTCTCACTGTTGTAGCCTCTCCCGTTGCTGAGCACAGGCTCCACAGGCTCCAGGGCCATGGCTCACGGGCCCAGCCGCTCCACGGCATGTGGGATCTTTCCGGACCGGGGCACGAACCCGTGTCCCCTGCATCGGCAGGCGGACTGTCAACCACTGAGCCACAAGGGAAGCCCGAGAACTCTTTTAAAGAGGGGAGGAGGGAGGTGGGAGGGCTGTGGTCAATAGAGTCCACTGGAAGAAGTGAGAGTCCCAAGTAGAGAGGCTTCTCATTGGCTGGGTTGTGACACTCTCTCGTTGGCCATGCTCTTGCCAGGCAGTAAGACGAGTCTCTTTGCTTCCTGCTGCGCTCTGCTGTCATCATGGTGCATGAGAGATTTCCCTTCTGGCCCCCGACTCCATTTCAACTAATGTTTCTGTTCATTAATTTGTACAGTGCCTACCTACAATTTCTAGTGAGTTCACACAGTATGAGGCCACCCTTAGCAATGGAGGCTGGGAACTGGTATCTAAATGTTCCATCTTTTCAACCCTTGAGTGTAAAACATCTGTATCCCCGTGAGATGAAGCCTCAGTTCTCAATGGTGACAATTGTGTCATGCACGTCTGTGTGGCTTTCCCTCATTCCATGCTTCAGTCTCCCCTCTCCCCTTCTCTTGCCTTTGGGCGGGTGTTATTCCCGAAATGAACTGTCTGCACAAAAGCCCTGGTCGCAGGCTCTGCTTTTTGAGTAAAGACAAAACCTTGGTGAAAACACCTTACAAGCTGCTCATAGGCTTGTTCCCCTGCTACATCCACCTGTGACTTCTTCAAAGCCATTTGGAGATGAGGGACTTCTTCTAAGTTGTCATGAGAGCCTTTGGGTTTTCCTCAAGCTGCCCCAGGTGCCTGTTCAGAATTTTCCATTTCTCTTTTTCTCTGTGTATGCTGCCTTTTTTCTCCCCAGCAACTAAATATCACAGTTATTTGAGCTACTGTCACCTTGACCTCCACCTGCTTTTCATCTCATGCTATTACAGTGATAATTAGAATGAAATATGCTCATCACATGGCATAAATCACCCACTTTGCATCCTCCCACACAGAGATTATGCTTCATTTTGTATAAGTTTTCCTTATATAAGCCTTTTATTATACATGATTATATATATGTGCAATCCAATCTCAGAATTTTATTTCCAGTGTCCATATCCTGGGCTCCAATCTAATACCAATAATTATATTTGTGAAAGGTTTGATAAAAAACAGACAGTACATGTAAAACACAATAATTCCAGGAGGATTTGCCTGTATAGTGAATTCTTGCAAAGGCTGGAATATAGTGGAACACAAGTGGTCATGCAACAACTTAGAACTGGTAGTGGCCAAGCTGTCATGGTACCTGAACCCAAAGACATGATGGGATGGAGTGGTTACTGGAACCAGCGGGAAAGACAGTGTTCTTGTTAATTTTATATGTAACTTGTCCAGGCCATGGTGCCCAGTTTTTGTTCCAACATCAGTCTAGATGTCATTGCAAAGGTGTCCTTTCACTGAGGTTAACATTTAAATCAGTAAACTGTGAGTAAAACAGATGACCCTCTATAATGTGAATAAGCTTCTTCCAATCAGTAAAGTGTTAAGTGAAAAGATGGCCATCCTGTGAGCAGGAAGGGAATCTGTCTCCAGATGGCCTTCAGATATGAGGATGCAACATCAGTGCTTCACTGGGTGTCCAGCTGGCCCACTGCCCTGCAGATCTTAGACTCACCAGCCTCCACATCATGTGAGCCAGTTCCTTAAAATCTTTCTCTCTCTTCTCTCATTCATAGATATAAAGGATACAGATATAGATATAGTACATATAGATATACATACAGTACATTCCTATTGTTCTGGTCTCTGGAGAACCTGACAAAAGCAATCGTGTTCACTTCATCAGCTCATGAAGAAGAGCAGTGACCTTCAGTGAAGTGGCTCTGCATGCCTGAGCTGACCATTCAGGGAGGAAGTCTAGGGAATAAATACCCACACTATCTCTATTCCCTCTTTGAATTCCTCCTAGGTCTCCTCATTGGCTAAACCCAATTAAAAAAAAATCTGACTCAATCTTTTCGGCTCAGTCCCCCAGGGTGAACAGTGGGGAGAAAGGGAAGAAGGGACCAGCAGGGGTGCATCTATGACAGCAGCAGCATCACTTCTTTTCCATTCTGCACTTGCTTTAACCCTGTGTTTCCTGGAAGAGAGCAGCATCCCTGCAGTAGGAGTCCTCTTCTCCTTTGTGCCTGAATATGCTTATGTCGCAAAGCTGAAACATCAGCACAGCTATTACAATACTAATGGTGTTATTTTGTACTCCCTGGTCAATAAGCCTGGCTTATTTCTCAATATATTCACAACTTTCGTAGAAAAATGGGTCCTATTAATAATAATAATAATAGCAAGATATTGGTCATTCCATTACTCTATCAAAAAGTTATTTATTTAATTATTCAACAACTCTACATGTTTTCATTCTTCCCATTTGACTGATGATAACTTGAGGTGCAGTGATGATTTCCCTTGAATATTTATTAGAATCCAATACTTTCTAATTCTAAAACCACAGTTTTTCCAGGACACAGCACTCCCTCAATTTAGAGCACAAAAGTAAATGTTACAGCAAGGAAATAAAATAAAGCGTATTTAGAAATTACATCATTTATTGAGATTTCTAAATTGAATCAAGTACGTTCTACTATGTTCCTTTAAATAAAAGCTTCCAACAAATGTGACCTATATTTTACATAGAGATGATAGTAATAACACTTTGATGAGCTGTGAGTTTAAGACAGAATTGGGTCTATGTTGATGCTGTGTCCACATTAAATTTAAATTCCAGTGGAAGACTCTTGATCCATTTATTATCTTCACATACCATTTTTTAGAAGGAAAACACTGATTAACATTCCAAGGAAGCATGAAAACCAAAGTGATGTGCTGAAGTCAGTGCAAAGTGACAAAACAGGAAAATGATTTTACTTGGGGGCCTGACATTTTTTACATAAATTGCTCTCCATCTGATACTTCCTTCATTTGGGGTCAATAAAGCATGCTGATTTTCCTGAAGCAAAGTAATTGCACAGGACCAAGACACATCCTGAATTTCTGATTATTTCTTTAAACTGATTTCCCTGATCATCTGAATGCTTTGGCTAAGTCCCCAAGAGGTGAGTGGCAGAGACCAGATGGCAACACCATGAGATAATCAAGGGACACAAGTCTTGGGAAGGAGTCCAGGGGAATGAGGTCAGAAACAGGACAAATTCCAAACTACAGGGTACTGGGGTGCCATTATCCCAAATTATATTTAGGTCCCTGCTTCAGAGAAGATCTCTAAATGTTGAGGTCTTTCATAAAAAAATCCAATCTGTTTATTTGCCCTTATAGCTTCCATGAAACAAGGAAGAACCAGGCATATATGTCTGCTTCCTTGGAGAGATGAGTGTGAGACCACGATGAGAAATAAGAGGTTGTCTAAGCTCCTAAATCTCTCTCCTCAGTGCCCATATGGAGTCCTGAGTTTGCTGTTTCAAATACCTAAAATATGGGACCCTTCGAATGAAAAGAATCATGGGAAGGTGAATGCAGGGGCTCTTTCCAAGACATTCTCACTCCTCTCCCCTCCTCCAGAAAAAAATAAAAGGGAGCATGAGTCCTGACATGATGAACAGGGAGAGCTCTTTAATTTTTAATATGTAATTTAATGCCTTGTTAGGATCCAAAAATATAATTTAGCTGATGAGACCTAGAATTCAAACTGCCTTACAAAAACAAATCATCAATCACAGAATAGCAGGACAGGAAAATTGATTAATCACCCTGTTGTTGAAAACAGCAAACAAGCTCCCTCAAAAAAAGTCCCTAAAGTTCCAATGAAACAAAAAGTGTGATTCATGCATTATGTTCACTCATTCAATTTTAAGAAAGGAAAGGACTGACTGCCTTCTAGAGAAATGAAGAAGCTTGAGAAGACAGTAGAAGCAAAATGCAAAGACCCTTCAAAGGATGGATTTCATTATTTTCTGGTCAATCTAAATGCTGGCCATGACTAGAGAAACCTTTCTCAGTGAAGTGGGGAAAAAGTCTAAGATCACTAACGCCACTGCTTACACATTTGGCTTCCAAGGTGAGTATAAGTGAAAAGGATGTACCAGGATGTATCTTTCTTCCAGGTGAGGGACTCATTGTGCGTCTTGATGTCCATTGTTTGATGTTCTTGTCATTATTACTTGATCTTATTTCTTATTTCTCAAATGCCACATGAGTTGTTCAAAATATCTTGTTATAAGTCTTCTTTGATTTTAATTACAACATTGAGAAAAGAGTAGGGGCCACCCTTTAAAACTGCATAACTTTTTCTAGAAGCAGCTTCTGTGGGAATACACCATTGCCATTTGGCCAGTTATATTCAGGCCTTTGGAGTTTGGGGTTTTATAACTCAAGATGGTTATCTACTTTTTCTGGACCCAGTTGCTTGCAGCTGTTTTCTAGAATACTGGCATTCAAGGATGAACAAGGCAAGTCAGAACATTAGTGATACTGATAAAACTACCTCGATAAAGTGAACTATCTTTTTAAAAAGTCCTGCTGCATTAACAATATCATAAGTTAAGCGGTCACACGGCTAGCATTGCTGTTGCTAGTAATCTATAGTGACAGTTGACTAACAGCCTCACACCAAGCCCCTTGTTTAACGATGGAGGATGGATTCCCAGGATGCAGCCCATGAATCCTCTCTGTGTCAGTTGTCACATGTTGTTAAAATGCTGCATTTAATCAACTGAAACTGACACCAGCAAGTAAAGAGATTTGCAACCTCTCAATCATAAGATGGATCAGAGCAGAAAGAGGTTTCTCAGCAGCATGCCAGGATGCATGGCATCAAAGAACAATTGTGAAGAACGAAGAACATAGGGTGCTGGGAGATGGGGGAAGCTGCTGATGTACAGCAGGGGCGATACTTACATTATAAACAGCGTCTATTGGGGCCTTCACTGCAGCCTCGCCTTTCATCTGGGGAAGCCGAGTCGCAAAGTAGGTGGTGAGTTACAGTGGTGTTCATTCCTTTGCACGTGTCCCTCCTGGAGGAGGGTCTCTGCACTTTTCATTATGCAGCCTGGTCTTGTTTTTTCTCATTATATTGTTTCTGTGAGATTTACTGCCATTTCGCTTGTCAGCCCTGGATCCTGTTATTCAAGTGCAGAAGAAATGAGAATGATTTCCTTCCATACCCTTAACTCAAGGTCTTGGTGCATTTGTTTAGGCTACAGTATGTAATCAGCTAAATATTCTCTCCTGAAATGGAGAAACAACCTGAATTTTAACCCATTTGTCAAGTGTCATGGATTTTTAAAAGGCTATATTTAGTGTGCAAGCCTGCTAACCTTCTCACCAGAATATGACAGTGGAAAGAAGCAAATGTGATATAGAAAACCCTGAGAGAGTGCCAGAAAGTGTCCAGAAGTTTCCTAAATGTGGAGGGAAACAATTCAGGGTTTGCACTCATTTTAATGTCATTACAGGGCATCACAGCTGTTGAGATGCATTTAAGACGAGCATCTGATGGGGTGAAATGTCACACTGCTGTGTTTCTCCCCCTTGCCTGACAGAGAGCATAACCTTCAAGAAGAACACTCACCCTACAGAGAGCAGATGGGATTCGGGTAACTGAGACCTCCTGAAGTGATGTCAAGGGCAGCTATCAGCAAAAGCACATTAGTGTTGATAGTACCCGGCTCCTGCTTCACCATTTCTTGCCCAGAAAAATACAGTTGGCTCCTTTCTTTTTATGTTTTGCCTTCAAACAAAAGTTCCTAGATTTCCCTCCTTCTGTTGTAATGACTTGCAGTTCCTCATTACCTTGAAGAGAAGAGTAAACATGTTTCCTAGCTCAATATTTTATTTAGAGGTTACTATTAATTTAACACACTATTTTTATTTAACTCTTGAAATTACCTTGAAAGATAATAGGTAAGTTATTACTCTTTCCCACATAAAAAACCTATGTTCAGGGATATATAGTATTTTACATAACTCTGGAAGTATAGTTGATAAATAATATGTGCTTTTTAAATTGTGTGTGTTACAGGAGGAAGATGGCAGAAGAGTAAGTCGCGGAGATTACCTTCCTCCCCACAGAAACATCAGAAATACATCTACATGTGGAGCAACTCCTACAGAACACTGACCGAACGCTGGCAGAAGACCTCAGACCTCCCAAAAGGCAAGAAACTCCCACATACCTGGGTAGAGCAAAAGAAAAAAGAATAAACAGCGATAAAAGCATAGGGACGGGACCTGAACCAGTGGGAGGGAGCCGTGAAGGAGGAAAGGTTTCCACACACTAGGAAGCCCCTTCGTGGGTGGAGACTGTGGGTGGTGGAAGGGGAAAGCTTCAGAGCCACAGAAGAGAGCACAGCAACAGGGGTGAGGAGGGCAAAGCGGAGAGATTCCCGCACAGAGGATCGGTGCCGACTGGCACTCACCAGCCCGAGAGTCTTGTCTGCTCAACCGCCGGGATGGGCGGGGCTGGGAGCTGAGGCTCGGGCTTCGGTCGGAGCGCAGGGAGAGGACTGGGGTTGGCGGCCTGAACACAGCCTGCAGGGGGTTAGTGCACCACAGCTAGCTGGGAGGGAGTCCGGGGAAAAGTCTGAACCTGCCGAAGTGGCAAGAGACTTTTTCTTCCCTCTTTGTTTCCTGGTGTGCGAGGAGAGGGGATTAAGAGCGCTGCTTAAAGGAGCTCCAGAGATGGGCACGAGCCGTGGCTAACAGCGCGGACCCCAGAGACGGGTATGAGATGCTAAGGCTGCTGCTGCCGCCACCAAGAAGCCTGTGTGCGAGCACAGGTCACTCTCCACACCGCCCTTCTGGGGAGCCTCTGCAGCCCGCCACTGCCAGGGTCCCGGGATCCAGGAACAAATTCCCCGGGAGGACACACGACACACCTCAGGCTGGTGCAACGTCACGGCAGCCTCTGCCACCGCACGCTTGCCCCACATCTATGCCCTTCCCTCCCCCTGCCTGAGTGACCCAGAGCCCCCTAATCAGCGTCTACTTTAACCCCATCCTGTCTGAGCAGGAACAGACACCCTCAGGCGACCTAGACACAGAGGCGAGTCCAAATCCAAAGCTGAAACCCGGGAGCTCTGTTAACAAAGAAGAGAAAGGGAAATCTCTCCCAGCAGCCTCAGGAGCAGCGGATTAAATCTCCACAATAAACTTGATATACATACATCTGTGGAATACCTGAATAGACAATGAATCATCCCTAATTGAGGAGGTGGACTTTGAGATTTATTATTTTTTCCCCTTTTCCTCTTTTTGTGAGGGTGTATGTGTATTCTTCTGTATGGCATTTTGTCTGTATAGCTTTGCATTCACAATTTGTGCTAGGGTTCTGACCATCCTTTTTCTTTCTTTCTTTTTTTTTTTACTTAAAAATTTTTTTCTTAATAATTAATTTTTATTTTAATAACTTTATTTTATTTTATCTTACTTTATTTTGTTTTATGCTCTTTCTTTCTATTTTTTCTCCATTTTATTCTGAGCTGTGTGGATGAAAGGCTCTTGGTGCTTCAGCCAGGAGTCAGTGCTTTGCCTCTTAGGTGGGAGAGCCAACTTCAGGATATTGGTCCACAAGAGACCTCCCAGCTCCACATAATATCGATGAAAATCTCCATCTCAACACCAACACCCAGCTTCACTCAACAACCAGCAAGCTATAGTGCTGGACACCCTATGCCAAACAAATAGCAAGACAGGAACACAACCCCATCCATTAGCAGAGAGGCTGCCTAAAATCATAATAAGGCTACAGACACCCCAAAACACACCATGAGACATGGACCTGCCAAAGAGAAAGACAAGATCCAGCCTCATACACCACAACACAGGGACTAGTCCCCTCCACCAGGAAACCTACACATCCCACTGAACAAACCTTAGCCACTGGGGCCAGACACCAAAAACAGTGGGAACTACAAACTTGCAGCCTGCAAAAAGGAGACCCCAAACACAGTAAGATAAGCAAAATGAAAAGACAGAAAAACACACAGCAGATGAAGGAACAAGATAAAAACCCACCAGACCTAACAAATGAAGAGGAAATAGGCAGTCTACCTGAAAAGGAATTCAGAATAATGATAGTAAAGATGATCCAAAATCTTGGAAATAGAATAGACAAAATGCAAGAAACATTTAACAAGGACCTAAAAGAACTAAAGAGGAAACAAGCAATGATGAACAACACAATAAATGAAATTAAAAATACTCTAGAAGAGATCAATAGCAGAATAACTGAGGCAGAACGGATAAGTGACATGGAAGATAAAATAGTGGAAATAACCACTGCAGAGCAGAATAAAGAAAAAGAATGAAAAGAACTGAGGACAGTCTCAGAGACCTCTGGGACAACATTAAATGCACCAACATTCCAAATATAGGGGTTCCAGAAGAAGAAGAGAAAAAGAAAGGGACTAAGAAAATATTTGAAGAGATTATAGTTGAAAACTTCCCTAATATGGGAAAGGAAATAGTTAATCAAGTCCAGGAAGCACAGAGAGTCCCATACAGGATACATCCAAGGAGAAACACACCAAGACACATATGAATCAAACTCTCAAAAATTAAATAAAAGAAAACATATTAAAAGAAGCAAGGGAAAAACAACAAATAACACACGAGGTAATCCCCATAAGGTTAACAGCTGATCTTTCAGCAGAAACTCTGCAACCCAGAAGGGAGTGGTAAGACATATTTAAAGTGATGAAGGAGAAAAACTTGCAACCAAGATTACACTACACAGCAAGGATCTCATTCAGATTTGATGGAGAAATTAAAACCTTTACAGACAAGCGAAAGCTGAAAGAGTTCAGCACCACCAAACCAGCTTTACAACAAATGCTAAAGGAACTTCTTTAGGGAAGAAACACAAGAGAAAGAAAAGACCTACAATAACAAACCCAAAACAATTAAGAAAATGGGAATAGGAACATACATATCGATAATTACCTTAAATTTAAATGGACAAAATGCTCCCACCAAAATACACAGATTGGCTGAATGGATACAAAAACAAGACCCATATATATGCTGTCTACAACAGACCCACTTCAGACCTAGAGACACATACAGACTGAAAGTAAGGGGATGGAAAAAGATATTCCATGCAAACAGAAACCAAAAGAAAGTTGGAGTAGCAATTCTCATATCAGACAAAATAGACTTTAAAATAAAGATTATTAGAAGAGACAAAGAAGGACACTACATAATGATCAAGAGATCGATCCAAGAAGAGGATATAACAATTGTAAATATTTATGCACCCAACATAGGAGCACCTCAATACATAAGGCAAATACTAACAGCCATAAAAGGGGAAATTGACAGTAACACATTCATAGTAGTGGACTTTAACTCCCCACTTTTACCAATGGTCAGATCATCCAAAATGAAAATAAATAAGGAAACACAAGCTTTAAATGATACATTAAACAAGATGGACTTAACTGATATTTATAGGACATTCCATAAAAAAACAACAGAATACACATTTTTCTCAAGTGCTCATGGATCATTCTCCAGGATAGACCATATCTTGGGTCACAAATCTAGCCTTGGTAAAGTTAAGAAAATTGAAATCATATCAAGTATGTTTTCCGAGCACAATGCCATGAGACTAGATATCAACTACAGGAAAAGATCTGCAAAAAATACAAACACATGGAGGCTAAACAATACACTACTTCATAACGAAGTGATCACTGAGGAAATCAAAGAGGAAATAAAAAATTACCTAGAAACAAATGACAATGGAGACACGATGAGCCAAAACCTATGGGATGCAGCAAAAGCAGTTCTAAGAGGGAAGTTTATAACAATAAAATCCTACCTTAAGAAACAGGAAACATCTCGAATAAACAACCTAGCTTTGCACCTAAAACAATTAGAGAAAGAAGAACAAAAAAACCCAAAGTTAGCAGAAGGAAAGAAATCATAAAAATCAGATCAGAAATAAATGAAAAAGAAATGAAACAAATGATAGCAAAGATCAATAAAACTAAAAGGTGGTTCTTTAAGAAGATAAACAAAATTGATAAACCATTAGCCAGACTCATCAAGGAAAAAAGGGAGAAGACTCAAATCAATAGAATTAGAAATGAAAAAGGAGAAGTAACAACTGACACTGCAGAAATACAAAAGATCATGAGAAATTACTACAAGCAACTCTATGCCAATAAAATGGACAACCTGGAAGAAATGGACAAATTTTTAGAAATGCACAACATGCCGAGACTGAACCAGGAAGAAATAGAAAATATGAATAGACCAAACACAAGCACTGAAATTAAAATTGTGATTAAAAATCTTCCAATAAGCAAAAGCCCAGGACCAGATGGCTTCACAGGGGAATTCTATCAAACATTTAAAGAAGAGCTAACACCTATCCTTCTCAAACTCTCCCAAAATATAGCAGAGCGAGGAACAATCCCAAACTCATTCTATGAGACCACCATCACCCGGATACCAAAACCAGACCAGGATGTCACAAAGAAAGAAAACTACATACCAATTTCACTGATGAACATAGATGCAAAAATCCTCAACAAAGTACTAGAAAACAGAATCCAACAGCACATTAAAAGGATCATACACCATGATCAAGTGGGGTTTACTCCAGCAATGCAGGGATTCTTCAATATACGCAAATCCATCAACGTTATGTACCATATTAACAAACTGAAGGAGAAAAACCATATGATCATCTCAATAGATGCAGAGAAAGCTTTCGACAAAATTCAGCACTCATTTATGATAGAAAGCCTGCAGAAAGTAGGCATAGAGGGAACTTTCCTCAACATAATAAAGGGCATATATGACAAACCCACAGCCAACATCATCCTCAATGGTGAAAAACTGAAACCATTTCCACTAAGATTAAGAACAAGACAAGGTTGCCCACTCTCACCACTCTTATTCAACATAGTTTTTGAAGTTTTAGCCACAGGAATCAAGGAATAAAAGGAAATAAAAGAATTCCAAATCGGAAAAGAAATAGTAAAGTTGTCACTGTTTGCAGATGACATGATACTATACACAGAGGATCCTAAAGATGCTACCAGAAAACTACTAGAGCTAATCAATGCTTTTGGTGAACTAGCAGGATACAAAATTAATGCACAGAAATCTCTGGCATTCCTATACACTAATGATGAAAA
Source organism: Aethalodelphis obliquidens (assembly GCF_003676395.1). NCBI lineage: Eukaryota > Metazoa > Chordata > Mammalia > Artiodactyla > Delphinidae > Aethalodelphis > Aethalodelphis obliquidens. Next base: position 21,427,074 of record NW_020837971.1, on the reverse strand, counting down.
ATCTGAAAGTGAAATCAAGAAAACACTCTAATTTACCACTGCAACAAAAAGAATAAAATATCTAGGAATAAATCTACCTAAGGAGACAAAAGATCTGTATGAAGAAAATTATAAGACACTGATGAAATAAATTTAACATGACACAAGTAGATGGAGAGATATACCATGTTCTTGGATTGGAAGAATCAACGTTGTGAAAATGACTCTACTACCCAAAGCAATCTACAGATTCAATGCAATCCCTATCAAACTACCATTGGTATTTTTCACAGAACTAGAACCAAAAATTTCACAATTTGTATGCAAACACAAAAGACCCCGAATAGCCAATGCAATCTTGAGAACGAAAAACGGAGCTTGAGGAATCAGGATCCCTGACTTCAGACTATACTACAAAGCTATAGTAATCAAGACAGTATGGTACTGGCACAAAAACAGAAATATGGATCAATGGAACAGGATAGAAAGCCCAGAGATAAACCCATGCACATATGGTCACCTTATCTTTGATAAAGGTGGCAGGAATGTACAGTAGAGAAAAGACAGCCTCTTCAATAAGTGGTGCTGGGAAAACTGGACAGCTACATGTAAAAGTATGAGATTAGATCACTAATCTCACCATACATACCCTAACACCATACACAAAAATAAGCTCAAAATGGAATAAATACCTAATTGTAAGGTCAGAAACTATCAAACTCTAAGAGGAAAGCATAGGCAGAACACTCTATGTCATAAATCACAGCAAGATCCTTTTTGACCCATTTCCTAGAGAAATGGAAAGAAAAACAAAAATAAACAATTGGGACCTAATGAAACTTCAAAGCTTTTGTACAACAAAGGAAACCATAAAAAAAGACCAAAAGACAACCCTCAGAATGGGAGAAAATATTTGAAAATGAAGCAACTGACAAAGAATTAATCTCCAAAATGTATAAGCAGCTCATGCAGCTCAATAACAAAAGAACAAACAACCCAATCCAAAAATGGGCCAAAGACCTAAATAGACATTTCTCCAAAGAAGATATACAGACTGCCAAAAAACCTATGCAAGAATGCTCAACGTCATTAATCATTAGAGAAATGCAAATCAAAACTACAATGAGATATCATCTCACACCAGTCCAAACGGCCATCATTAAAAAATCTAGAAAAAATAAATGCTGGAGATGGTGTGGAGAAAAGGGAACACTCTTGCACTGTTGGTGGGAATATGAATTGGTACAGCCACTATGGAGAATAGTATGGAGGTTCCTTAAAAATCTACAAATAGAACTACCCCATGACCAGCAATCCCTTTACTGGGCATATACCCTGAGAAAACCATAATTCAAAAAGAGTCCTATACCAAAATGTTCATTGCAGCTCTGTTTACAATAGCCTGGAGATGGAAACAACCTATGTGTCCATCATTGGATGAATGGATAAAGAAGATGTGGCACATATATTCAATGGAATATTACTCAGCCATAAAAAGAAATGAAATTGAGCTATTTGTCATGAGGTGGATGGACCTAGAGTCTGTCGTACAGAGTGAAGTAAGTCAGAAAGAGACAAACAAATACCGTATGCTAACACATATATATGGAATTTAAGAAAAAAAAATGTCATGAAGAACCTAGGGGTAAGATAGGAATAAAGACACAGACCTACTAGAGACTGGACTTGAGGATATGGGGAGGGGGAATGGTAAGCTGTGACAAAACGAGAGACTAGCATGGACATATATACAATACCAAAGGTAAAATAGATAGCTAGTGGGAAGCAGCCGCATAGCACAGGGAGATCAGCTCAGTGCTTTGTGACCACCTAGAGGGGTGGGATAGGGACGGTGGGAGGGAGGGAGACACAAGAGTGAAGAGATATGGGAATATATGTATATGTATAACTGATTCACTTTGTTATAAAGCAGAAACTAACACACCATTGTAAAGCAATTATACTACAATAAAGATGTAAAAAAATAAATAAATATGTCATATATGTGTGTGTGTGTGTATATATATATATATATACATATATATATATATATATATATATATATGTATATATATATATATATATACAGTTAATTGTATGGTATAAAGGGCTACCTAGAAAAATGAGCCTGATAAAAAATGAAGAAGGTGGGGAGGTAAAGTTTCACTAATAACGCTCATTTATGGAAAGGCCTGGTGGAGGTGAGGGAAGTGTTACTGCCAGGGGGGATATGAGAGTGAGTTCAGGGTTCTGAGATGGGAGCGTGACTCGTGTTTGGAAGGAGAAGCAAGGAGGTTATCTTGGCTGAACTTGAGCTTAGCGAGGCACTGGGAAGGGAGGTTAGACCACGAGGTCGTACAGCATTTGTAGGGCTTTGGTAATTACCCTGAGTATGATAGAAAGCCATTGAGGAGTTGTGGTCTTCAAATGGATGTGATACAACTAGTTTTAAAGGATTACACTTAGTGCCATTTGAAAATAGACAGTAAAATTACATGGGTAAAATCAGAGACCATTTAGCGGTTGACCCCAACAATCTGGTACAGGATGATGGTGACTTACACCAGGTGGAAGCAATGGCAGTGATAACTGATCAGCTTCTGGATATATTTTGAAGGTAGAACAGAAGGTATTTTATTAGTACGAATAAATGGAGTATGTGAGAGACATAGGGAACTAAAGATGGCTCTTATGGGCAAGACTCCATGATTGGAATATGGCATTGCTATCAAGTGAGATAGGGACCATGGAAAGAGAAGGGATTTGGGGGTAGGGGGAAGAGCAGATGTTTAGATTGAGACATGGTGAGTTCGAGGTACTTGTCACCATCTGAATGGAAGTATCAAGGAAGCAGGTGGGTAAACAAGACCAGAGTTCAAGGGCAAGATCAGCGCTTCAAATAGGATCATTGGCACATAATTAGATGCATACAAAGCCTAAGCATGTAGTCCAGGGATCGAACTCTTGGGTATTCCAACACCTGGGAGACCCTGGGAGATGTGCAGATGCAAATAGTAAGTGGAAAAGTAACATGTCTTCAGCTAGGAAGAATCCCAGCAGAGCAGAGTGTCTTAGAAGAAAAGTAGGAGGGATATTCCAGAAGGATGGAGTGAACCACTGTGATAACCCTACTGATACTCAGTGGAGGGGTATGAGGACCAGTCACTGGGTCCTCGGTTTGACAATGTGGAGGTCACTGGGGATCTTGCCAAGAGGACCCTTTAGTTTGATTATCTAATTGATAATACTGAAAACAAACCGGAAAACCAAATTAAATCAAACGAAAATAAAGCAAAAACAAAAAGCAAAATGTCTACAAATAATGAATATAATCGAGTATATATGAAAATTGAAGGTATTACATCTTTATATTTCATAACAAAGGAGTTAGTTAGTTAACAGAAGCTGCATCCAGGAAGGATTTCCATTTGTCCAAGTTGGTGCTCTCATCTTCTGTGTGTGGTTCCTTGCTTCCTTCTTTATGGTACTTTCACTCAGCTTTCCTAATCTCACCAAAGGCCAGTTCTGACTCCATTTAAAGACTGTAGTTTGTAGGGTGCACTCAGTGATCAAGGAGTTGCTAATGTTTTCCCACTGTCACATCACTATTGTATAAAAATGTATTCATCGAGACAGCTCTAGAAAAACATGCCCTGTTCTTGCTCCTGTTGTCCCCTCCAGGGAGAACCCCACATCTCACACAAGGTGCACCAGCCTCTCTTATTGGGAAAGTGGGTTACAATCCAGCCCAGAATTCCGGTACATTGTTTTCTCTATACTTCTAACAGAAGTATCTTGTCATGACCTTGAACAGAAGTGAATCAAAATTACCTTTGTTTTTTTACAGCTTTCTCTTGGAACCCATCATTAAGGGGGCATAGTGTATAGTGTGGTGGACAGCGTGCCTCCTGGTCATTCTTACCTCCAGGTATTCATACCTGTGTGTCCCTCTCCTGCAGAGAGTAGAGTTGACCTGAGAAAGCCATAGGATATAGCAAAAATGACAATGCTTGATACCAAGATGTATTAGTTGCCCATTGTTGCATAACAAGTCTCCCTAAAATACACATTTATTATCTCCTAGTTTCTGTGGGTCTGGACTCAGGAGGGGTTATCCAAGACCTATGGCTCTGGCTCTCTTAAGAGGCTGTAATCACCTTAAGGCTTGATTAAGGGTGGGTTTATTTCCAAGCCCACCCCAGTGTTTCTTGACAGTATTCAGCTCTTCATCAGCTGTTTGTCTAAGGGCCTCAGTCTCTCCCTCTCTGTTGGCCAGAGGCTGCCCTTAGTTCCTAGTCCTGTGATCCACTCCACAGGGAGGCTCAGATCACGGCAGCCTGCTCTATCCAAACAGGCAAGTGGGAAGGAGAAGGAGACGGAGAAAGAAGATGTTAGATAGATAGATAGATAGATACATAGATAGATAGATAGATAGATAGATAAGCAAAGGATGTACTTGAGCAAGACAAAAGTCAGGGTATTTTATAACCTAACCTCAGAAGTGACATCACAACACTCTTACCATATCCTATTCACTAAAGCAAGTTGCAAGGTCCAACCCATGCATAGGAGAATGGATTGCAGTTGGTATAAATACTAGCATTGGGGATCACAGGAGCCATTGTGGAAGCTGAGTACCACCTGATTAGGTCATAGAGAACATTGCAGCTTCCAGCTTTCTCCCTAGGAGAGCATCACATAGCTCCATGGAGATGTCCATGTGGCAAGGGGCAAATTGCTGCATGAACTTACCAGGCATGGAAATGCAGTACATTAGAGGTAGCCCTTCAGGCTCAGTCAAACCTTCAGATGACTACTGGCCCAGCCAACATCTACACTGAAACCTTCCGAGAGACACTGAGTCAGAACCAACCAGTTAAACTGATTCCCACAGAATCGGAGTGAGTAACTTGGAGATCATTTGCTGTGTGGTGACTGATAACTAACACATGAAAACATTTGTAATTTTTCCTCAAGGAGCCTCTCCATAGACCTTTCTGAGAGTGTCTGGATCAGAAATGCTTCCATAAATAATCCACCAACCAGATCTTTAAATATCACTGAGGGCCCTTCTTGCTCCATGTGAAAAATTATGGAAAGAGCTGATTTAAGTTGTCATCATTACAAGCAACTGAGATTTGAGAACTGATTTTTTCAACTTAATTGAACTTTTTAACAATAAATGTTATGCAATTTAGAATCTTGTAAAAAATCAAACATTTTCTAGAAAATATCTAGCACTTTTTGCTAAAGTTGCACCATTTATGTTTTGAAGTTAATTGACTGAAATCTGACAGCATGTCAGAAATTTTGCTCAGTCTTAAGTTGGGGTATTGTGGAAAAAAGCAGAACTTTAGTTCTTTGCAGCAGTGTGCTGGTTTTTAGGGACTGGAAAAACCCTGGATCATTCATTTGCTAAGGAGCTTACTTAATTAGCAGGTCACCAGAACAGGATAGGAGTGAATCTCAACATTAAAATTCAAAGGTGTCTCCAACTGCTCATCCTTTAAGAAATGATTTTCATTTTCATGCATGTTAGTGACCCCTGGAGAGAGTGACAAAGGTGATCTGGGGTCTGGAACCTTCCTGAGGACCCCTCACTCACTCCAAGTGCCCTGAGGTTCAATGCAATACACCTTGGGACCTCTGCTTGCCCACTGCCTTTCCCCTAAACATAGACATACAATTCCCACCCACCAATCCATGAGACACACACACAGGCTCACACGTGCACACATGCGCACACAAACATACAAAGAGAATGAAGTCCTGTCTGGTCCTCTCAGCCTGCTTTGGTGATTTTTATTTACACACCATATTATAGCCTTTGCTTATTCCATTTAGAGAACATACATCTATCTTAACCTCACGGTACCAACAGACAGCTCTTCTTTCTTGAATGTCCCATTTATTTTATCATCTAACATCAAAGCTCTCCCTAAGGCATATACACACATTTTGGTGATTTCATCAGAAGAAAACAAAAGTTAGTAATATTGACCCTCATATTCGAATCCCCCTTATTCCCTAAAGTGGGGGAATAACTTTCTCACCTTTATTCACCTCAAGTTCGAGTTCTGCACTGAATTCCTAGTTGGACTCTCCGTAGCCATAACATTTCTGAAGATCTTCAGGGAAGTCAAGTGGTATAAAAATACTTCAGTAGCTGGCTCTCCAGTCTCTGATTTAACTTGTACTTAAATTTAGCTTCTTAAGTGTCTTCTTAAGGAAAAGCAGTTTAGCAGGAGGTGAGTAAAATTGAAGTGCCTATCCTCATTGGAATGTAAGATCATCTAGTCTCTATTTCTTTCCCTAAATCCTTCTTTTCCTTTCTCATGGGTCTTAATACTTTTTTAATCTGGATCCCCAAGGAAATCAGAGCAGACTTGGCCAGATGCCATATTCTCTTCGATGATAGATTTTGCTTTGATTTTCACCACCATATTATAAATGAGAAAAGAAAGCATTTTTTGAACATGAAATCTATGCCTAGCTTATGCAACGCACCAGGTTGAATAACAGGCTTTATCCTTAGGGTCATTACAATCTGTTGGGAAGGTAAAAAATATCATCATCGTCATTGCTAACATTTGTTAGCTGGACACTCTTTTAAGTGCTTTGCTTATAATAACTTACCTAATCATTACAAAAATCTGAGGAAGCAGACAGTATTATTATCCTCTTCTACAGATGTGGAGACTGAGGCATAAGAGGTTAAGTACCTTATCCAAACCAAGCTAGCAGGGGTCAGAACTGTGACAAGAATCCATGGGGTCTGGCTGCAGAACCCTGACTCTTAGCCATTATACTAAACTGCTTCTCCAAGAGCATTGAGGACTGTGCAATATCTCCACTGATCCTGAAAACAAGATTTTAGGGAAAGGCACACCAGTGTTCACTTGCCAGTGCACAGTTGGGGAGGGATGAGGATTAATACTCTCCACTAAATCTTTCTTTCCTAAACCTTCCCAGTAGCCAGTGGAGAGCAGGTCCTTGCTGTTATCTGAATTTTTCCCCTCTGCATGGCTTTGCTGAGGCCCTTCACAGGCAGCTCCCTCCCCCCAACCCGTGGACCCACCTATGGTTGCAGCAGACATAGCTGCTCCACCTTCATGCATCTTCTCCACCCCACTCACAGGTGAGCACTGTCTCTTTTTCCCTTGCAGCAAATCTTTCTAACATCATCCAGATCAATTTGCCTTGAACCAATAGGTATTTTGACATAAGACAGGGCTGTATAGAAGACATTAAAATCAGGGTGGCTACTTTTAAGTTTAATCATCTATTTAATAGAACACTTTCCTAGGGTCATGGAAACTGTCAGTGACATTAAAAACTGTTTAACTGTTTAAGGGCCATTAATCTGGAAGGGTATGCACACTGGATTTCAGAGACAGACTAAATTAAGTTAGAGTTCCATTGTAAAGGATATGTAAGATAATAAAATTAAGGCAAAAATGAAGAAGCATGTACTAATACCTACAAAAATAAGGAAGAATAGTTGGTCTGTAGGGATTGGCAAAATGAATACAGACAGAAAAAGATCATGTGTAGAATCTTTTAATTTCAAGCAAACATATGCAAAATATCAATGTTCCTGGGACCTCACAAGCTTGGCTCTGAGGGAAAGCTGATGCATTTATGGACTTCCATAGTTCCATATTGAATCTCACTTTTAGTGTCTTTCTTTGCAGAGAGCTTTGTACCAAACTGTTTTACAACCATTTCTCTGGATAGATTCTTGTTCCATGGGGACAGGTTCCCATGTCTTCCCCACGGCCAGAGAGGTGAGGTGCATGGCAGGAGGGATGCATGTCATCTTCATATCTCTTCCCAGCTCTTATTTTCCACCTTGGAAGTTGAGTAGCAGACTGAATATTTGCGAATATGCTTCAACCCTTAATAGGGAAAGAATGAACAAGTGAAAAATTCAGGACAAGAAGAGGGAGAAGAAATAAAGGAGCAAATGGAAAGGGTCTGTTCCCCAGATAAAATCGCAGCAAGGCTGAGAGACACTGTTTAGAGACAAACAGCTATTAGTGAGTTTACACAGAGAAGATCTCACACACTTTACAGTATAATTTCCACATTGGCACTTAAGGCTAGTACACGGTCAGGCGAGGATAAGCTATGTCTTGAAGAGTAGGAAAAAACAGAGGCATAAAAGACCAGATAGGAAATGAGTATGTTACAAAACATTGTCAGATACTCGTGTTGCCTTCTACGTTTGAGGAAGGATTCCAACTCCCACCTGCAATATTCTGGAAATTAGGCAAACCCAGTGTAATCTGGAGAGGTTGGAAAGCTTCTGCTCTATCCCTAAGAATAGGTTTACAACTACTCTGGAGAAATGCAAATTCAAAATACAAATGCAGTTTAATCTTAGAAAAATAAAATTAGATTTTCCAAACCTAAATTGTCAACAGAATTTTACAACTACTCTGTGCAGAAACACACAAAGAAGAAACTAAATAGGACTGTTAGTTCCACAGTCCAAAGTTAACCACTGTTATCATATTCTTTCCAGTTTAACTTCCTCAGACATATATTTTATATGCTAACAATGAAGCCAAACAAAGGAACAAAGTAACAGCACTGATTCTTAGTCGTCTCAGTGGAGCCTAACTCACCCTTATGCAAATATTTGGCTACAGTGCACACTCCAAAATGTGAGGAAAGAACAAAGAAGTTGAGTTAACTGGATTTTCTAGCACAGATTTGAGAGTAAAAGAGATATATCAAACAACAACAAAAATGAAAGAAGTGTGGTTTCATTAAGAATCTTAAATGATAGGAAATTCCCACTGTCAGGGATTTTTCAAGGAAATTTCAGGGAGTTCGTATGTGGTACACAATTTTAACTGGGCTTAACTTTTGCTTCACTCCATCCTCTCTAATACATAACATAATCTATGAAAGTTTGTTTCTTGTGCGATAACTTGTGTTCATTTAGCTTTGGGGAACTCTCTTCCAGAAAAGATTTGATCAAAGCTCAGAGAGAGAAAAGCTGTGCAGGATCAGGCAATGGTGAAAAACACACCCAGTGAGTAGTGGCTGTTGCTGGCCCACTTAGCATCTAATAATCTCTCTCTCTCTTTTTTTTTTTTTTTTTTTTTGGCAAGGAAACCCCAGTTTTTCCTTTAATGCATACCCCAAACACAATCATCTCAGCTAGGTGTTGACTCCAGTTGGGCTGAGGATATTCCCACCAATCCTAGTAATTGTTAGGTCAGAGTGGACATTTGACTCAATTTTGACCAGTTGGAAGTGAGGAGAAGTTTTCTGGAAGCTTCTTAAAGTGTTCTTCAATCACAGTTGCCAGTGAAACGGTGTCAACTTCCCTCTCCTCCCGGACATCAAAAGGGAAAAGTGTCTGTCTCCCCAGTGGCTCCTGGCATACATTTTCCATTGGTGAAGACCAGACTTAGCCTAAATCTACCTGTAGACAGCAGAGGAGGACATGGCAAACACCTGCTTCTCTACTGTCATCCTTGAGCTGCACACCTGTCCACCTGGAGCTTCCCAACCACTGGACCAGCACTGCTGCATTAATCTTCAATGTGTACTGGGAATTACATGCCAAGATGGCATTTAGTCTCTTTGCTTCTATGTTCATGAAGGGGCTGATCCGCACTCTTTCACCTGGTATCTCTGCTTGACAGATGTTACTTGTGAAATATTTTGAGTACGGCACTTTTAGAGTTAAGTTGTGGGCATGTTTTATACATTACCATGGTTATTGGTATAATTGGGTTTATTCATTTTGATGCTAATTTAATGAAATTAATTGCCCAGAAAGTTGTCAATTTTATAATTTATTGGCAAATACCTCTGCATAAAAATCTATTAATTTTAACTCTGTCTATATATTTGGTTATATTCTTTTTCTCATTTGATATTTTCTTTATTTGCTTATATTTCTGATTAGATTTATTTAATGTTTACCTACTTTATCTTATTTTTAAAGATTAGCCTCTGGTTTTAATTTTAACTTTTCATGTGCATTGTTTTCTAAAAGAAGTTGTCCTTTTTGTCTCCTTTATTTCTCCTTCTCTCCTTTAGTGTTTCATTTTAGTTTTTTTTTTAACATTGTCCTTTGAATAATTTGCTTCATTTATTTATTATTTTATTTATTCTTAAAAAATATCTAAGATTTTAGATTTTTCACTGGTTTACTTTTGGCACTTTTCAATGTCATTACTTTTCAATACTATTTATTTTAACCAAGACGAGGGGGTATAAGCCCAGAAACATGGACCCCATTAGCACCTGGATCTTATGGTCTCAGCTACTTTCTATCCCATATTCACACTCTGATGCAAATTACATTCTCTGACCTCTTCCTTCCCCAGCACTGTTGCATTGTGATGAAACTTGGTCTTGGAAAAAATGAAGGAAAATTATTCTGTTGGAGAAGATAATCTTATCAAATAAAATTGGTCTCATTCATGAATTATTTCTGCAGGCTTCAAATGGGTACAGACATTGCTTCTCTGCAGTGCAGAGAGACAGAAGCTGGGGGGAATGGTTGACTTAAAAAAAAATTTTTGCTCTCTGTCTGGTCTGACTATTGTATCTTAGGTACTTAGCCTCACTTTAATTCATGGAAATTATTTTTGTATTTTTATGGGCTATGTGAAATAACTTCTGCCATAACATTGCAGCATCTTTTTTACAATAGCCAAGATATGGAAGCAACCTAAATGTCAATTGATTAATGGATGGATAAAGAAGATGTGATATATGTATATATGAGTAATATATGGAATATTATTCAGCTATAAAAAGGAATGAAATCTTGCCATTTGGGATAACATGAATGGACCTAGAGGGTATTATGCTAAGGGAAATAAGTCACAGAGAAAGAAAAATAACATATGATTTCACCTTCGTGTGGAATGTAAAAAGCAAAACAAATGAACAGATGTAAAAAAAACAGAATCAGTCTCATAGATACAGAGAAGAAACAAGTGGTGAGGGGAGGAGCATGGGGAGGATGAGTGAAATAGGTGGGGGAGAGATTAAGAGGTACAAACATTCAGTTATAAAATAAATGAGCCCACAGGGATGAAATGGACAGCATGGGGAATATAGTCAATAATATTGTAATAACTTTGTATGGTGAAAGATGATAACTAGACTTATAGTAGTGATCATATAGTCATGCATAGAAGTATAATGAATCAGTCTGTTGTAGACTAGGACTAACATAGCAATGTAGGCCAATTATACTTCAATAATAATATTAAAAATAATCATACAGCAGCCTGATATAAATTACAAGATTGCTTAAGAACTCAGGCACACTTGTTTCCCTCACCTATTAGACTATATTTCAGACTGCAGTATTTTGATTGGGAAGATGCTTGCATTATTGCTTTCCTCTGTTTCTTCCCTTTTACATGAGTTACAATATCTATAATATAAACACAAGACATTTAGGACTTTGATGGTAAACTTGAGATGTTGCAAGTTATACAATGTGCATAAAAACCATCCCACATTTAGTGGGTTAAAGCAACAGTAATGTTTTGTTTTATAAATGAATCTGCAACTTGGCCAGAACACAATGGCTATATCTCATTTCTGCTCCAAGTGGCACCACTGGTGCAGCTTGAAGGCTGGGAGTGACTCAGTGGTTGGGATGGAATCATTTGGAGTTTTACTCACTACCTGGCTGTTGATGCTGGCTGTCAGCTGGGACCCCAGTGGGGTTATCAGCCAGAGGACTTACATGCAGGCTTTTTGTGTGGTTTCTTAATTTATTCACAGCATGGTGGTTGGGTTTCAAGAGCAAGTGTCTCAGGAGGACCAGTTTGGAATGTATTCCCTTTTATGACCCAGCCTTGAAAGTCACAAAGCAATGCTTTGGCTGTAGTTATAGACCCACTCTGATTCCTCTGGAGGGGAAGAGTGTCAACATCATAAAGTGAGAGGAGTATGTGGGAAGGGATATATCATCACAGTCATTTTATAAAAATATAATTTGCCACAAGAACCAAAGCATAGGAGACAAGGCTGTTGGGATCAGATAGGCTAAGAAACCTCTTAGATCAAAAGTCAACCCTTATAAGGTAAATATTTTTCTTCCCTTAAAAATTTACCACCAGAACTGGAACCGCCACCTATGTTTGATATAATGGTGTGAGGTGATGGGATAGAACTGGAACAGACTTGGGTAATCTCTGTAATTTTAGAGCTTGTAAAATCTTTGGTAAGCACATGTTCTGATTTCCATAGTGGGAGATAGGCAATGTGCAAATTAAATTCCCCTAAAATTCAACTAGTGAATGGTTGCTCTGTTCATTCCAATCACTTCCAAGGTGATGGGGGCTATGTTCACTAGCATGCTGTTAGTTATCTACTGATGCATAAAAGTTACCCTAAAATGTAGCAGCTAAAAAAGAAACAAAAAACCAAAGGTTTATTACTTACAAATCCTAGAAAATACACAGTACAACAGAGGTCACATGGGAGGAAAGAGAGAGAGAGTGCACAGACCTGGGGCTCTGCATTAATTAGGGTCCAAGTGCGGGATGGCTAGGGTTTCAGAGGTTCACTCTTTATTGGAGAATTTAAAACATAAGAGTAGGGGCTTCCCTGGTGGCACAGTGGTTAAGAATCCACCTGCCAATGCAGGGGACATGGGTTTGAGCCCTGGTCCAGGAAGGTCCCACATGCTGTGGAGCCCGTGCACCACAACTACAGAGCCTGTGCTCTAGAGCCCATGAGCCACAACCACTGAAACTGCATGCCACAACTACTGAAGCCTGTGTGACTAGAGCCCATGCTCTGCAACAAGAAAAGTCACCACAGTGAGAAGCCTGGGAACCACAACAAAGAGTAGCCACCACTTAATGCAACTAAAGAAAGCCCATGTGCAGCAATGAAGACACAATTCAACCAAAAAAATAAAAATAAATAAATAAATAAATTTCTAAAAAAGAAAAGCAGCATAAGAGTAGGAGGGAAGAGTGGAGTTGCTAAAGGTATCAACCATCCAGGTCACTAAGGCTTTCTAAAAGAGGTCCTTCACGGCTGGGATGGCCAGGCTCCTTACCTTGTTGTTTAGGGAGTAGCTGTGTCATATAGCTGGCAATATGTTTATTCAAGATGGGTGTCATTGAAATAGGTGCCTTGGCAATCAAAAGCTTAATACCACAAATGTTTTTTTTTTTTTTTTTAACCACAAACTTTTTTATAGTGGAAAAACTTACAGATTCAGTAGAAAATCTACAATGCAGAAGCTCTACTGTTACCTAAGTCTTTTGAGACCTAGATTTTTTAAAAAGGCCAAAACATGTGTTTATTTGTTTAGTTTTTTTCTCTGGGAGATGGATCAAAAAATATCTTGCTGTGACTTATATCAAAGAGTGTTCTGTCTGTGTTTTCCTCTAAGAGTTTTATAGTGTCTGGCCTTACCTTTAGGTCTTTAATCAATTTTGAGTTTGTTTGTGTATGGTGTTAAGGAGTGTTCTAATTTCATTCTTTTACCTGTAGCTTTCCAGTTTTCCCAGCACAAATTATTGAAGGTACTGTCTTTTCTTCTTTGTATATTCTTGCCTCCTTTGTTGTAGATTAATTGACCATAGGTGCATGTGTTTATTTCTGGGCTTTCTATCCTGTTCCATCGATCTATATTTCTGTCCTTGTGCAGGTACCATGCTGTTTTGATTACTGTAGCTTTGTATTATAGTTTGAAGTAAGGGAGCCTGATTCCTCCAGCTCCACTTTTCTTTATCAGGATTGTTTTGGCTATTCAGGGGCTTTTATGTTTCCACACAAATTTAAAAAATTTTGTCTTAGTTCTGTGAAAAACACCATTGGTAATTTGTTAGGGATGACATTGAATGTGCAGATTGCCTTGGGTAGCATGGTCATTTTGACAATATTAATTCTTCCAATCCAAGAATGTGGTATATCTTTTCATCTGTTTGTGTCATCTTTGATTTCTTTCATCAGTGTCTTACAGTTTTCAGAGTACAGGTCTTTTGTCTCCTTAGGTAGGTTTATTGCTATGTATTTCATTCTTTTTGTTAACAATGGTAAATGGGAGTGTTTCCTGAATTTCTTTTTCAGATTTTTCGTCATTAATGTATAGGAATGCAAGATATTTCTGTGCATTGATTTTGTGTCCTGCTACTATTCCAAATTCATTGATTAGCTCTAGTAGTTTTCTGGTAGCATCTTTAAGATTCTCTATGTACAGTATCATGTCATCTGCAAATAGTGACAGTTTTATTTCTTCTTTTCTGATTTGGATTCCTTGTATTTTTTTTCTTCTCTGATTGCCATGGCTGGGACTTCCAATACTATGTTTAATAAAAGTAGTGAGAGTAGACAACGTTGTCTGCTTCCTGATCTTGGAGGGAATGCCTTCAGCTTTTCACCATTGAAAGTGACGTTAGCTGTGGATTTGTCATATATGGCCTTTATTATGTTGAGGTAAGTTTCCCTCTTTGCACACTTTCTGGAGAGTTTTTATCATAAATGGGTGCTTTTGCACAGCAAGGGAAACCAAAAAAAAAAAAAAAAAAAAAAAACCCAAAAAGCCAAGCCACAGAATGGGAGAAAATATTTGCAAATGAAATGACTGACAAGGGATGAATATCCAAAATATACAACCAGCTCATGCAGCTCAATATCAAAAGAACAACCTAATCAAAAATGGACAGGAGATCTAAATAGATATTTTTCCAAAGAAGACATACAGATGGTCAAAAAGCACATGAAAAGATGCTCAACATCACTAATTATCAGAGAAATGCAAATCAAAACCATAATTAAGTATCCTCACACTGGTCAGAATGGCCATCATAAAACGTCTACAAATAATAAATGTTGATGAGGGTGTGGAGAAAAAGGAACCCTCTTACATTGTTAGTGGGAAGGTGAATTGGTACAGCCATTGTGGAAAACAGTATGGAGGTTCCTTAAAAACTAAAAATAGAACTACCTTAAGATCCAACAATCTCACTCATGGGCATATCAGGAGAAAACCATAATTCGAAAAGAAACATGCTCTCCAATGTTCACTGCAGCACTATTTACAGTAGACAACACATAGAACCAACCTAAGTGTCCATCGACAGATGAATGGATAAAGAAGACGTGGAAGAGAGAGGAGAGCATAGCAACAGGGGTGCAGAAGGCAAAGTGGAGAGAATCCCACACAGAGGATTGGTGCTGACCAGCACTCACCAGCCCGAGAGGCTTGTCTGCTCACCCACTGGGGCAGGTGGGGGCTGGAAGCTGAGGTTCGAGCTTCGGAGGTCAAACCCCAGGGAGAGGACTGGAATTTGCTTCATGGAGACAGCCTGAAGGTGGCTAGTGTTCAACAGATAGCCAGGAGGGAGTCCAGGAAAAAGTCTGGACCTGCCAGAGAAGCAAGAGACTATTGTTTTGGGGTGCACAAGGAGAGGGCCTTCTTGTTCCATGTGCCCACAGATGACAGAGCACTGCCTAAGCAAGCTCCAGAGATGAGCACAAGCTGCGGCTATCATCTCAAAACCCAGAGGGAGGAATGGACCAATATTGCTGTTGCCACTGCCAACAAAGGTCCTGTATGCAAATGCAGGTCACTAACCACACTCTCCAAGGAGCCTGTGCAGCATGCCACTGCCAGGGTCCTGTGATCCAAGGCCAAATTCCCTGGGAGATCACAAGGCACTCCTCAGGCTGGTGCAACTACATGCCAGCCCCTGCTGCTGCAGGCACTGCCCACATCCCAATTATGACTACTGTATTCCTCCCTCTCCCCAGTCTGAGTGAGCAAGAGAGCCCTAATCAGCCGCTACTTTAATCCCCTCTTGTCTGGGTGGCCTACACACAGAGGCAGAGCCAAAACCAAAGCTGAACCCCAGGTGCTGTATGAACAAAGAAGACAAAGGGAAATCTCTCTGTGCAGCCTCAGGAACAGCGGACTAAATCCCCTCAATTGGCTTGGTAAAACCTGCACCTGGAATACCTGAATAGACAAGGAGTGTTCCCAAAACTGAGGCGGTGGGCTTAGGGGGCAACTGTGGATGTGAGTTTGATTTGCTTTTGTTTTTATGTTTATATTAGTTTAGTTTTTAGAGTTTCTTTTCATTTGTGGGTTGTTTATTTGTTTGGTTGCTCTCTTCCTTTTATATTTTTTTTCATTTTTGTAAGTGTGTATGTTTCTTTGTGTGATTTTGTCTGTTTAATTTTGCTTTTACCATTTGTTTTGAGGTTCTGTATGTTCAATTTGTTTTTGTTTTTTATATTTTTTCTTCCTTTTTTTCTATGCCATGAAGGCAGCAGGGTCTTGGTGCTCCAGCTTGTGTTGGCCCTGAGCCTCTGAGGTTGGGGAGCCAAGTCCAAGATGTCAGACCACTAGACACCTCCTGGTCCCATGTAATATTAAGCAGAGAGAGCTCTCCCAGAGATCTCCAACTCAACATTAATACCCAGCTCCTCCCAAAGGCCAGCAAGCTCCAGTGCTTGATGCCCTATACCAAACAACTAGCAAGACAGGAACACATCCCACCCATTAGCATAACAGCTGCCTAAAGTAATACTAAGTTCACAGACACTCCAAAACACACCACAGGATGCTGTCCTGCTCACCAGAGGGAAAAGATCCAGCCCCACCCACCAGACACAGGCAGCAGACCCCCCACTAGGAAGCCTACAGAAGCCACTGAACCAACCTCACCAACTGGTGGCAGACACCAGAAATAAGAGGAACTATGAACATGTAGCCTGCAAAAAGGAGACCCCAAACACAGTAAGTTAAGAAAAATAAGAAGACAGAGAAATATGCAGCAGATAAGGGAGCAAGATAAAAACCCACCAGACCAAACAAATGAAGAGGAAATAGGTAGTCTACCTGAAAAAGAATTCAGAGTAATGATAGTAAAGATGATCCAAATCTCAGAAATAAAATGGAGAAAATGCAAGAAACGTTTAACAAGGACCTAGAAGAGCTAACAAGCAAAGAAACAATGATGGACAACACAATAAATGAAATTAAAAATATTTTAGAAGGAATAAATAGCAGAATAACTGAGGCAGAAGAAGGAATAAGTGACCAGGAAGATAGAATAGTGGAAATAACTGTGGCAGAGCAGAATAAAGAAAAAAGAATGAAAAGAATTGAAAACAGTCTCAGAGACCTCTGGGACAACATTAAGTGCATCAATATACGAATTATAAAGGTCCCAGAAGAAGAAGAGAAAAATAAAGTGTCTGAGAAAATATTTGAAGAAATTATAGTAGAAAATATCCCTAACATGGGAAAGGAAATAGTCAATCAAGTCCAGGAAGTAGAGAGAGTCCCATACAGGATAAACACAAGGAGAAACATGCCAAGACACATATTAATCAAACTATCAAAAATTAAATACAAACAAAAAATACTAAAAGCAACAAGGGAAAAGCAACAAATAACATACAAGGGAATCCCCATAAGGTTAACAGATGATGTTTCAGCAGAAACTCTGAAGCCAGAAAGGAGTGGCAGGACATATTTAAAGTGATGAAAGGGAAAAGCCTACAACCAAGATTACTCTACCCAGAAAGGATATCATTCATATTCAACTGAAAAATTAAAACCTTTACAGAAAATCAAAAGTTAAAAGAATTCAGCACCACCAAACCAGCTTTACAAAAAATGTTAATGGAACTTCTCTAGGCAGGAAACAAGAGAAGGAAAAGACGTTCAAAAAAAACCCAAAACAATTAAGAAAACGGTAATAGGAGCAAATATATTGATAATTACCTTAAATTTAAATGGATTAAATTATCCAACCAAAAGTTATTGGTTAAATGGTTTTAAAAAACAAGACCCTTATATATGCTGGCTACAAGAGACCCACTTCAGGCCTAGGGAAACATACAGACTGAAAGTGAGGGGATGGAAAAAAATATTCCATGGAAATGAAAATCAAAAGAAAGCTGGAGTAGCAATACTCATATCAGACAAAATAGACTTTAAAATAAAGACTATCACAAGAGACAAAGAAGGACACTACATAATGATCAAGGGGTCAATCCAAGAAGAAGATATAACAATTGTAAATATTTATGTGCCCAATATAGGTGTACCTCAATACATAAGGAAATGCTAACAGTCATAAGAGGGGAAATCAACAGTACCACAATAATAGTAGGGGTCTTTAACACCTCAGTTACACCAATGAACAGATCATCCAAAATGAAAATAAATAAGGAAACAAAAGTTTTAAATGACAATAGATTGGATGGACTTAATTGATATTTATAGGCCATTCCATCCAAAAACAACAGAATACACTTTCTTCTCAAGTGCACATGTAATATTTTCCAGGATAAATCATATCTTCAGTCAGAATTCAAGCCTCAGTAAATTCAAGAAAATTGAAATAGTATCAAGTATCTTTTCTGACGACAACAGTATGAGACTAGACATCAATTACAAGAAAAAAAAACTGTAAAAATACAAACACATGGAGGCTAAACAATACACTAATATATAACCAAGACATCACTGAAGAAATCAAGGAGGAAATCAAAAAAAAACCTAGAAGTAAATGACAATGAAAACACGATGACCAAAAATCTATGGGATTCAGCAAAAACAGTTCTAAAAGGGAAGTTTATAACAATACTGTCCTACTCAAGAATCATGAAATATCTCCAATAAACAACCTAACATTTCACCTAAAGCAATTACAGAAGGAAGAACCAAAAAAACCCAAAAGTTGGCAGAAGGAAAGAAATCATAAAGATCAGATCAGAAAAGAATGAAAAAGAAATGAAGTAAACAACAGCAATGATCAATAAAACTAAAAGCTGTTTCTTTGAGAAGATAAACAAAATTGATAAACCATTAGCCAGACTTATCAAGAAAAACAGTAAGAAGACTCAAATCAATACAATCAGAAATGAAAAAGGAGAAGTAACAACTGATATTGCAGAAATACAAAGGATCATGAGAGATTACTACAAGCAACTCTATGCCAATAAAATGGACAACCTAGAAGAAATGGACAAATTCTTAGAAAAGCACAACCTTCGAGGCTGAACCAAGGAGAAGTAGAAAATATGAACAGACCTATCATAAGCACTCAAATTGAAAGTGTGATTAAAAATCTCCCAACAAACAAATGTGCAGGACAAGATGGCTTCACAGGAGAATTGTGTCAAACAGTTAGAGAAGAGCTAACACCTATCCTTCTCTTCCAAAATATAGCAGAGGGAGAAACACTCTCAAATTCACTCTGGAGCCCACCATAACCCTGACGCCAAAAGCAGACAAAGATGTCACAAAAAAGAAAACTACAGCCAATATCACTGATGAATATAGATTCAAAAATCCTCAAGAAAATACTAGTAAACAGAATCCAACAGTACATTAGAAGGATCATACACCATGATCAAGTGGGGTTTATCCCTGGAATGCAAGGATTCTTCAATATATGCAAATCAATCAATGTGATACACCATATTAACAAATTGAAGGAGAAGAACCATACGATCATCTCAATAGATGTAGAAAATGGTTTTGAGAAAACCAACACTCATCTTATGATAAGAACTCTTGAGAAAGTGGGCATACAGGGAACTTACCTCAACATAATAAAGGCCATAAATGATGAACCCACAGCCAACATCACTCTCAATAGTGAAAAACTGAAACAATTTCCTCTAAGATCAGGAAGAAGACAAGGGTGCCCACTCTCACCACTATTATTCAACATAGTTTTGGAAGTTTTAGCCACAGCAAACAGGGAAGAAAAAGGAATAAAAGGAATCCAAATCAGAAAAGAGGAAGCAAAACTGTCACTGTTTACAGATGACATGATACTATACATAGAGAATCCTAAATATAGTACTGGAAAACTACTAGAGCTAATCAGTGAATTTTGTAAAGTTGCAGGATACAAAATTAATGCACAGAAATCTCTTCCATTCTTATACACCAATGATGAAAAATCTGAAAAAGAAATTAAGGATTCATTTCCATTTACCACTGAAATAAAAAGAATAAAATACCTAACAATAAACCTACTTAAGGAGACAAAGACCTGTACTCTGAAAATTATAAGGCACTGATGAAAGAAATCAAAGATGATACAAACAGATGGAGAGATCTACAGCATTATTGGATTGGAAGAAGCAACATTGAGAAAATGACTATACTACCCAAAGCAATCAACAAATTCAATGAAATCCCTATCTAATTATCAGTGGCATTTTTCACAGAACTAGAACAAAAAAATTTACAATTTGCATGGAAACACAAAATACCCCAAATGGCCAAAGTAATTTTGAGAAAGAAAAATGGAGCTGGAGGAATCAGGCTCCCTGACTTCAGACTATACTACAAAGCTACAGTAAGCAAGACAGTATAGTACTGGTACAAAAACAGGAATATAGATCAATGGAATAGGAAAGAAAGCCCAGAGGTAAACCCACACACATATGGTCACCTTATCTTTGGCAAAGGAGGCAAGAATATACAATGGAGGAAAGACAGTGTCTTCAAAAAGTGGTGCTGGGAAAACTGGACAGCTACATGTAAAAGAATGAAATTATAACACTATCTAACACGATACACAAAAATAAACTCAAAATGGATTAAAGACCTAAATGTAAGGCCAGACACTATCAAACTCTTAGAGGAAAAGATAGGCAGAACACTCTATGACATAAATCACAGCAAGATCCTTTTTAACCCACCTCCTAGAAAAATGGAAATCAAAACAAAAATAAACAAATGGGACTTAATGAAACTTAAAAGCTTTTGCACAGCAAAGGAAACCATAAACAAGACAAAAAGACAACCCTCAGAATGGAAGAAAATTTGCAAATGAAGCAACTGCCAAGAGACACATGAAAGAATGCTCAACCTCATTAATCATTAGAGAAATGCAAATCAATACCACAATGAAATATTTCATCACACCAGTCAGAATGGCCATCATCAAAAAATCTACAAACAATAAATGCTGGAGAGGGTGTGGAGAAAAGGGAACCCTCTTGCGCTGTTGGTGGGGATGTAAATTGATACTGCCACTATGGAGAACAGTACAGAGGTTCCTTAAAAATTTAAAAACAGAACTACCATATGATCCAGCAATCCCACTACTGGGCATATGTTCTGAGAAAACCATAATTCAAGAAGAGTCATGTACCACAATGTTCATTGCAGCACTATTTACAACAGCCAGAACATGGAACTAACCTAAGTGCCCATCATCAGATGAATGGATTAAGATGTGGCACATATATACAAAGGAATATTACTCAGCCATAAAATGAAACTTAATTGAGTTATTTGTAGTGAGGTGGCTGGACCTAGAGTCTGTCATACAGAGTGAAGTAAGTCAGAAAGAGAAAAACAAATACCATATGCTAACACATATATATATGGAATCTAAAATATATATATATATATATATGGTTCTGATGAACCTAGGCTCAGGACAGGTATAAAGATGCAGAAGTAGGCAATGGACTTAAGGACATGGGAGGAGGGAGGAAGGAGAAGCTGGGATGAAGTGAGAGAGTAGCATTGACATATATACTTTAGCAAATGTAAAATAGATAGCTAGTGTGAAGCAGCTGAATAGCATAGGGAGATCAGCTTGGTGCTTTTTGACCACCTAGAGGGGTGGGATAGCCAGGGTGCGGGGAGATGCAAGAGGAAGGGGATATGGGGATATATGTATACATATAGCTGATTCACTTTGTTATACAGCAGAAACTAACACAAAACTGTAAAGCAATTATACTCCAATAAAGATATTAAAAAAAAGTTGTGGTGCATGTATACAATGGAATATTACTCAGCCATAAAAAAGAATGAAATATTGCTATTTACAGCATCATGGGTGGACATAGAGATTATCATACTAAGTGAAATAAGTCAGACAGAGAAAGACAAATATCATATGATATCACATGTGAAATCTAATTGAAAATGCCACAAACAAAATTATTTACAAAATAGAAACAGACTTACAGACATCTAAAACAAACTTATGGTTACCAAAGGGGAAATGTTGAGGGGAGGGATAAATCAGGATCTTGGGATAAACATAAACACAATACAGTATTATATATAAGATAGATAACCAACAAGGACCTACTGTATAGCACAGGGAATTCTACTCAGTTTTCTTTGATAACCTATATGAGAAAAGAATCTGAAAAAGAATTTATATGTGTATATATGTATATATATATATATATAAATGATAATTTTGTTGTACATCTAAAACTAACAGAACATTGTAAATCAATTATCCTCCATTAAAAGTTTTAAAATGTGGCCAAAACAATTCTCCCCTCTTTGCTTTGCAGCTTCTGCCATAAGCAGATGGCAGTCAGTGAACCTGAGCTGGACAGTGATGTTGTATTAATCTGTTCACACCACTTGAGAAATGCTATAGATTGAGTGACTTAAACAACAGACATTTATTTCTCATAGTTTTGGAAGCTGGATTTCCAAGATCATATATATGATATTACATGATATTATATGTAGTATGTGTATATACACACACATAATACATACTTGTTTTTTTCACATTTGAACTTCACAATATTCTAAAACAGGTAAAATATTCCTGTTTTGCTGGTGAAAGAACACAACAGAAGATCTACCCAGTGAGGAAGTGAGATCCCACTTTATTATTTCCCAAGAAAGCATGCTAGATATTATTCTTACATAACTGTAGTTAATTGAATATATGTTATTCAACTCACTGACTGTAAACTTGTGAACAGGGTTCATTTATTATTAATGTACATTGTTTTCCTTTTAAATTTCCTGTAATGCATTTGTCATGAAATAAAATGCATGATTGCTCTTCAGCTAGACAGATGTTTCTAAAATTTTATGTAAGTTTAAAATTTGCAATTCTGTCTAATTTTCTTCATTAGGAAAAGAGTATGTTACTGTTGACAATAAGAAGTAGATTTCAGCACTTTCTATTTGTGTATTCTGCATGCATGAATGCTGAAATAGTGTTATCTTGCTTTAATTTGATTTTTCCTTGTAGAAGAGGCACCAGATTATTTACACTATATCTGTGATATTCTCTATCTAGATAGATTTAATCTCTACACAATCCCTGAATACTTACTCTCTTTTTTATAGAGGACGTTCAGTTGTCTCCAATCAAACCCAGTATATATTGAAATGTTAAGTAGATGTTATTTGATTGCTGTATCTGAAGGTTTTTCCTGTCTGTAGCCAAATATAACAAAGTCACACTTAGTTGATTTCTTTTAAGATCAAAGATATTCTCATCTCTAACATTTCAAGAATTTCACTAGCTCTGTCAGCCTATTCCTGCAGAATGTCTTCACATCAATATGTTACAGAGCAAAACTTGGGCCCCCTTGACCGCTTGCAATAAAACCAATCTACTGACCCAAGGTTGTGCTGAAGGAAAGTGGAACATTTATTGCAGGTGCCAAGCAAGGAGTCCAGGGCAGTTTGTGCTCAAAAACCTGAACTCCCTGATGGCTTTCTGGGGAAAGTTTTTAAATACAGGCTGAGGGAGGTGGGTTGTGGGGTGTGTGATCAGCTCACGGAAATTCTTCTGATTGTTTGCTGGTGATGTAATCAGGAGTCAGCATCATCAACCATTTGGTTCTGACCAGTCTGGGGTCTATGCGCTTGTGGTCAGCATTCAGTTAATTTTTTCCACCTGGTGGTGGTTTCAGTATCCACACAACAGCTCAAAGGACATGGCTCAGAATATTACCCATAGCCCTTGAAGGGTAACTAAAGGTCCTTAACTTTGTTTAATGGCTAAACAATTATTATTTTGTCTTATTTGACTATTTTCCTTTCTTTCTGCATTTTCTCACTTTTCTGGATAAATTTGAAACTTGGATAAAGCCTAGAAGGCTAAAGTTTTTCTACAGACAAGAGGCAGGCAGAAGACATGGGGTGGGGGGCTTCCCTGGTGGCGCAGTGTTGGGAGTCTGCCTGCCGATGCAGGGGACATGGGTTCATGTCCCGGTCCAGGAAGATCCCACATGCCATGGAGTGACTGCGCCCGTGAGTCATGGCCGCTAAGCCTGCGCGTCCGGAGCCTGTGCTCCACAATGGGAGAGGCCACAACAGTGAGAGGCCCGCGTACCATAAAAAAAAAAAAAAAGAAGACATGGGGTGGGGGGTTCTGTTATGGGGAGGCCCCATAGAGTCCTGCTTGGTTACAAACACACCATAATACTTGTCCTTAATTTACATAAGAGCTCCCAAGCACAGGACACTTTTAAGTAGAAAGATAGAGTCATACCAGTGATGTAGTCCATGTCCATGTGAGAAATGCAAAATTGTTCCCTATGTCAAATGAAATCTCTCCTACTGTTTGCATTTCCTGAACTTCTTTCTTCTACTATCAATATAGTGATGCTTGGTTTTATAATAATGACCTTTGTGGATATCCAAGGGGATGAAGTAAAGACAGACCAGTCTGGTGTACAGGATCAGTGGAGGTCCTTTTGTTTATTCCTCCTGTATCAGCAAACTGGCTGTCAATTGTGCTGTTACAAGCCCAGTCCAAAAGAGTGAACCTTCATGCCACCAAATCCCTATCCATATTACCTTACCCTCCTTACCCTACCCCTGAATCTATCTCCTTAATAGTCCATGCTCTATAATGAACAGAGGCACCATTATCAAGAAAGGCAGCACATATATGTCCACAAAAATAAATGTCACTCCCAAGTCAGGGATGTTTGTTCTCAAGGCTCCTGTGTGGTTTTCTTGTGACCTTGGTTTTCTGTGCTACTTAGTTCCACCCATTACTCACTTGAAAATCAGCTTGTGGGAAAGGTCTTCCTGAGGTCCTGATAGCTTAGAGATATGAGTTTTCGAACATGTACTTCCTTTTTTTTAAGTTTTTTTAAAATATTTATTTATTTATTTATTCATTTATTTTTGGCTGCATTGGGTCTTCATTGCTGCACAGGTTTTCTCTAGTTGCAGCAAGTAGGGGCTACTGTTCACTGTGGTGCACGGGCTTCTCAATGTGGTGGCTTCTCTTGTTGGGGAGCATGGGCTCTAGGTGAGTGGCCTTCAGTAGTTGTAGTACACAGGCTCAGTAGTTGTGGCTTGTGGGCTCTATAGCGCAGGCTCAGTAGTTGTGGTGCACAGGCTTAGTTGCTCTGTGGCATGTGGGATCTTCCTGGCCCAGAGCTCAAACCAGTGTCCCCTGCATTGGCAGGTGGATTCTTAACCACTGCACCACTAGGGAAGTCCATCTAACATGTACTCTCCTCATCAGCATGTTAGCAATACGAAGACAGCATGGATCATAAAAACTAAATATGAAGATGAAAAAAAATGTTAAATCTATCTCTATCTACTTATATCTTGGCCCACTGTTCCCTATTTTACAGGAAATGATTTCTGAGACATATTCATTAATGGCATACAGACTCACATACACATACACATGGACACACAAATGAGTACCACAATGTATAAACTCTTGAAAACTGTCTCATATTTCCTTTGCATAGTGCTTTACTTTCTTGAATCTTGTCAAAACAAAACAAAACAAAACAAAAAAACCTCCAGTGAAGAAACTAGTTTAATTCCCTACAATCTAATTTACTTTCTAAAACTAACCTGTGCACTGATGAGGGAAAAGATTTTATGTCTGCATATCTATAAAGTTGTTCAGATAAAAGGCAGTGCAGAATGTCACCTGGAATGTTGTACTGAATAAAGGCGTTATCTAGAGTGAAAAAGACAGGAATGTGCCATCCCCTTCAGGAAGGCATCTCAGTGTCCATCCAAATTACCTCTCTGGGTATTCAAATGGGGTCTGATTTGGTTTTCAATTCTTTTGAATATTTCCTTTTTTAAGCTTCCTGTAAATGATCAATTGATCTTGATTTCTCAGGGCTTTATAGAGCTGTAGGACTTTTCTGCCAAATGCAAACTCCCCCAAGAAGAGATTACTTCACCTGTTCATGAGTCATGAGTAGACAAGCCCTTTGTCAGAGGCATTCCAAGGTACTGTCACCCAGGCAGGAAACTGGTCAGGGGTTCAGAGCACACACTAAAACAAAGGAAATCTGGAGTTCCAAGTGCTGCTTTAGGGAGCCTCCCTTCTGGCAGCCTGGTCTGGTGGGCATGAGGGCAAGCTGTGGGCAAAAGCCTGCCTCAACCACAAGTTCATGAACACCAAGTACAGGACTCGGCTGCTTCATGATTTTTCCAAAAGCAAGCTCTGCTCAGGCGCCCACAGGGGAGGGGCTGAGTCTCATGTTGGTACTTCTTATTTATTGTGTCCCTCTGCTCATGTGCTCTGGATAAATATAGGATTTTTGTTGCATGGGCTATTGATCCTTTCAAGCATCATAATTTCTCCCCAAGAAAAGAAACAAATCTGAGAAAATAAACTAAGCTTTACTTTCTATTTATAACCTAAAAAAATAAAAGCCTATATATTTTAGAAGCAGGGGAGCACAGTATACCTTACTATAAAATACTTGGAAAGTTATTTTTGTTTTTGTGTTAAAACATATCTTAACTCTTACAACAAAACACTAATTAGATTCTTAAGATTTTGAAAACTTCCCTGTTTACACTTTCTACTACATGAAATGTATGGATAAATGTTTTTCTTAAAAGATGAGATTGCAAATCTACATCTTCTCAAAGTGCCATCATTGTCAAAGCCATAAGATAACATTATTTCAACAGTACAACATGGCATTTGGTATTTTCCTGGATATTGGACAGCATGTAGAAAGCATATGCTTAGTAGTAAAAGACTACACCTTTTCACCTATATCAAGTTGGGGATTTTGACAAATGTTTTCACTATTATTATTTTAAAAATACTTTGAAATATTTTTTACTTGTAAAAAATGATATATTACTGCAGCGAGCTGTTATGGCTTCCCAAGATCCATTTGGGAATGCTAACCATTATTGGTGTTCTGTGGATGACCATATTTTAACATGTATTAGTGTAAATATGCTATTGATGAAGCTATCTATCCCATGCCTGTAAAATGTCACACAAAATAATGAAACATATGACAGTGGGTCCCATGCCTCATTTCAGTGAGTCGTCTAAGGCCATATCTCAGGTCATTGTAATTAAGTCACATAATTTGACTTTGTGCTGGAAATGTGAGGAAGGGTAGGAAAACAGAATACAAATTAGAAATCAGGTGTTGATATTTTTAAAATCCAAGTTAGATATTGTATTTATATAAGTTCTTGTAATGATCACATCCCAGTGAGATGAAGCTCTATTATTTAAGCACTGTGGAAGAATGTGTTGTAAAACTTGAGGGTTGCCTTTCATTTATTATGATATGATCATAATAAGCTAAATTAATGAAAATCATTTCTTTATAAATTCCATCAATTAACCATGAAAAAGACAACATGGCTACCAGTACCTTTGTGATTAAATAAATCATAGTAATTTTTTTAGCTCTTCTGTTTCTTTTCTGTTTTCTCCCCGCCCCCAACCTTTTGCTCTTTCTCTCTGTTTTTTTTTTTTTGGTTTAAACTCAATTTTTAGATTCCTTTTGGAGTACAATTGGATCTTCATGTTTCTGAGTTGCAAAAATTCTCTCTACACATTTTTCCCTCTGTCACCATGTTTTTCTCCTGCATCCCCAATTCAATCCTGGCTGCCACTGTCAGGCAGACAGAAAGCCCAAGGACACTTTTTCTTACATCTGTAGAGAAACCTAAGCTGCAGACATGGAGCAGCAGGTTGTTCAGGTCTGTGAGATAGAGGTACCAGCCCACCTGTTTCTTATATCCTGATTTTTATACTACACACTTTTGTCACCAAATGCTATGATATCAGGAGAGTATAATTTTCATATGTATATCTCTTAAGCTTATCGTAACCAAGATTCATATACTGTGTTCCTTTGTTTCCCTTCTAAGCCCAACAAAATGATGGGTACAGAAAAGGTACGTAAATATTTGCTGAATTAATAAATAGGGGAAGTCTTTACCTGATCAAAATACCCTGCTGGAACTTTGATTTCATACACCTAAAACATCTCTGATCATTCAGCATGATTACTTTAGCTTCCTCTGTTATGTCATTATTAATTCAGACTCTAGGTAAGTTGTGAATCATCACAAATATCTGGAAAGCAAAGGATAATTTACAAGACTACTATTTTTCACCTGTACTTATTTACTATTCTAGTAAAATACAACTAACTCCAAGTATATTATGGTTGAACATGCCTAAAAACTGCACAGAGAAAATAGAGTGTATCTAGTCCAATTATTACTTTGATAAAATATAATCCTGTAATATTTCCTATTTTATGTTCAAAAGAGCTAAACTTACCTTGGTCAAAATCAGAATAATCTCAACCTTGTAAAAATATTTCTAAAAAAACGCTTTACATAACTTAAAAAAAGATAGTTGCACAAGACATATGGAGCCATAGATATTAAAACAAAACAATTTTTAAACCTTTTAAAAGACTGTTAACCTTTTTTAAACTAGGTCTAGAGCAATTTATTTTGCTTTGTAGGAACAAGGGTACAAAGTAGCCAAAGTCATGAAGCTAAACATGTGTTTACCTGATATGAGTCTAGTTTAAGAGTGTATGGTCTTTGTCTCTAAAGAGACACAGGGTTACTTATCCCAAATAAGTGATTCTCCACAAAAGGTAACTGGCAAACAGGGCTGTAGAGTCTGCCCAAGATTCCATTAGAAGATTGATCTTGCCCATGCCACAGGCCCACATTTACTGGCAAGTTGCTTTATTTTCACCCAAATCATAGAATAAGGATAGATTTTTAATACAGAGAAGCATGGCTCTGCAAAAGTCCCACTGCTGTCTCATTAGCAAAAGCTTTCAAATTGGTGTCATTATGCCTTGGCTTTCCCACCTGTGCCTAGGCACATGCACTACCTCTTTTCCAGAACATTAAGGGTAACAGCTTCTGCAGAGTGCTGAGCTCAGGGCTGCTCTGGTGTTGCTGATGTAATTAGTATTCTGAACGTCTGGCTTACATGCAGCAGACAGATCTGCAGCCCTCATACTCTCAGTGCGGATCAGGAATGATGCTGTCTATATTTAGCTTGGGAAACTGATGTTTGGTTAGAGGGAAGGTATGATGGGGATGTGGGAATAAATAATGAAAATACAATTTAGGGAGGAACTTCAAGATGGCAGAAGAGTAAGACGCGGAGATCACCCTCCTCTCCTCAAATACACCAGAAATACATCTACATTTGGAACAGCTCCTACAGAACACCCACTGAACGCTGGCAGAAGACCTCAGACCTCCCAAAAGGCAAGAAACTTCCCACGTACCTGGGTAGGGCAAAAGAAAAAAGAAAAAACAGAGACAAAAGAATAGGGATGGGACCTGCACCAGTGGGAGGGAGCTGTGAAGGAGGAAAGGTTTCCACACACTAGGAAGCCCCTTTGCGGGCGGAGACTGCAGGTGGTGGAGGGGGGAAGCTTCAGAGCCACAGACGAGAATGCAGCCACAGGGGTGCAGAGGGTAAAGTGGAGAGATTCCCACATAGAGGATCGGTGCCGACCGGCACTCACCAGCCCAAGAGACTTGTCTGCTCGCCTGCCGGGGTGGGTGGGGCTGGGAGCTGAGGCTTGGGCTTCGGATCCCATGGAGAGGACTGGGGTGGGCTGCGTGAACACAGCCTGAAGGGGGTTAGTGCGCCACGGCTGGCCGGAAGGGAGTCCAGGAAAATGTCTGGAGCTGCCGAACAGGCAAGAGACTTTTTCTTGCCTCTTTGTTTCCTGGTGCACGAGGAGAGGAGATTAACAGCCCCGCTTAACAGAGCTCCAGAGACAGGTGTAAGCCGCACTATTAGAGCAGACCCCAGAGATGGGCATGGGAAGTTAAGGCTGCTTCTGCCGCCACCAAGAAGCCTGTGTGTGAGCACAGGTCACTACCCACACCTCCCCTCCCAGGAGCCTGTGCAGCCCACCACTGCCAGGGTCCCATGATCCAGGGACAACATCCCCAGAAGAATACATGGCGCGCCTCACGGAAGTTCAAAGTAATGCCAGCCTCTGCCGCCGCAGGCTGGCCCTGCATCCGTACACCTCCCTCCCCCTGACCTGAGTGAGCCAGAGCCCCCGAATCAGCTGCTCCTTTAACCCAATCCTGTCTGAGCAAAGAAAAACGCCCTCAGGCCACCTAAATGCAGAGGTGGGGCCAGATCCAAAACTGAACCACGGGAGCTCTACAAGCAAAGAAGAGAAAGGGAAATCTCTCCCAGCAGCCTCAGAGCAGCGGATTAAATCTCCACAATCTACCTGATGTACCCTGCATATGTGTAATACCTGAATAGACAATGAATCATCCCAAATTGAGGAGGTGGACTTTGGGAGCAATGATATATATATATTTTTCTCATTTCTCTTTTTGTGACTGTGTATGTGTATCCTTCTGTGTGTGATTTTGTCTTTATAGCTTTGCTTTTACCATTTGTCCTAGGGTTCTGTCCAAACTTTTTTTTTTATTATTACTTTAAAAAATTTGTTTCTACCAAAAAAATTTTTTCATAATAACTATTTTTTATTTTAATAACTTTATTTTATTTTATATTATTTTATCTTCTTTCTTTCTTTCTTTCTTTCTTTCTTTCTTTCTTTCTTTCTTTCTTTCTTTCTTTCTTTCTTTCTTTCTTTCTTTCT
>NW_020837971.1:21289156-21396440 GCF_003676395.1 Aethalodelphis obliquidens | reverse complement strand
TCTTTCTTTCTTTCTTTCTTTCTTTCTTTCTTTCTTTCTTTCTTTCTGTTTTTTCTCCCTTTTATTCTGAGCCATGTTGATGACAGGTTCTTGGTGCTCTAGCAAGGCATCAGGGCTGTGCCTCTAAGGTGGAAGAGCCAAGTTCATGACACTGGTCCACAAGAGACCTCCCAGCTCCATGTAATATCAAACAGCAAAAATCTCCCAGAGATCTCCATCTCAACGCCAAGACTCAGCTCCACTCAATGACCAGCAAGCAACAGTGATGGACACCCTATGCAAAACAACTAGCAAGACAGAAACACAACCACATCCATTAGCAGAGAGGCTGCCTAAAATAATAATAAGGCCACAGACACCCCAGAACTCACCACCAGACCTGGACCTGCCCACCAGAAAGACAAGATTCAACCTCATCCACCAGAACACAGACACTAGTGCCCTCCACCAGGAAACCTTCACAACTCACTGAACCAACCTTAGCCACTGGGGACAGACACCAAAAACAGCAAGAACTATGAACCTGCAGGCTGTGAAAAGGAGACCCCAAACACAGTAAGTTAAGCAAAATGAGAAGACAGAGAAACACACAGCAGATGAAGGAGCAAGCAAAAATCCACCAGACCTAAATGAATGAAGAGGAAATAGGCAGTCTACCTGAAGAAGAAATCAGAATAATAGGAAAGATGATCCAAAATGTTGGAAATAGAGTGGAGAAAATGCAAGAAATGTTTAACAAGTGCCTAGAACAACTAAAGAGCAAACAAACAGTGATGAACATAATAAATGAAATTAAAAATTCTCTAGAAGGGATCAATAGCCAAATAACTGAGGCAGAAGAATGGATAAGTGACCTGGAGGATAAAATAGTGGAAATAACTACTGCAGAGCAGAATAAAGTAAAAAGAATGAAAAGAACTGAGGACAGTCTCAGGGACCTCTGGGACAACATTAAACACACCAACATGTGAATTATAATGGTTCCAGAAGAAGAAGAGGAAAAGAAAGGGACTGAGAAAATATTTGAAGGATTATAGTTGAAAACTTCCCTAATTTGGGAAAGGAAATAGTGAATCAATTCTAGGAATCACAGAGAGTTCCATACAGGATAAATCCAAGGAGAAACATGCCAAGACACGTTAATCAAACTATCAAAACTTAAATACAAAGAAAAAAAATATTAAAGGCAGCAAGGGAAAAACAACAAATAACACACAAGGGAATCCCCATAAAGTTAACAGCTGATCTTTCATTAGAAACTCTGCAAGCCAGAAGGGAGTGGCAGGACATATTTAAAGTGATGAAGCAGAAAAACCTACAACCAAGATTATTCTACACAGCAAGGATCTCATTCAGATTTGATGGAGAAATTAAAACCTTTACAGACAAGCAAAAGCTAAGAGAATTCAGTACCACCAAATCAACTTTAAAACAAATGCTAAATGAATTTCTCTAGGCAGGAAACACAAGAGAAGGAAAAGACCTACAATAACAAACCCACGAAATTTAAGAAAATGATAATACGAACATACTTATCAATAATTATCTTAAATGTAAAAGGATTAAATGCTCCAACCAAAAGACATAGATTGGCTGAATGGATACAAAAACAAGACCCTTATATATGCTGTCGACAGCATACCCACTTCAGACCTAGGGACACATACAGACGGAAAGTGAGGGGTTGGAAAAAGATTTTCCATGCAAATGGAAATCAAAAGAAAGCTAGAGTAGCAATTCCCATATCAGACAAAATAGACTTTAAAACAAAGACTACTACAGGAGACAAAGAAGGACACTACATAATGATCAAAGGATCAATCCAAGAAGAAGATATAACAATTGTAGATATTTATGCACCCAACAAAGGAGCACCTCAATACATAAGTCAAATACTAACAGCCATAAAAGGGGAAATTGACAGTAACACAATCACAGTAGGGGACTTTTACACCCCATTTTCACCAATGGACAGATCATCCAAAATGAATGTAAATGAGGAAAGACAAGCTTTAAATGATACATTAAACAAGATGGACTTGATTGATATTTATGGGACATTCCACCCAAAAACAACAGAATAAACATTTTTAACAAGTGCTCATGGAACATTCTCCAGGATAGATCATATCTAGAGGAAATCAAAAAATACCTAAAAACAAATGACATAGAGAACACGATGACCTAATACCTATTGGATGCAGCAAAAGCAGTTCAAAGAGGGAAGTCTACAGCAATACAATCCTACCTGAAGAAAGAAGAAACATCTCAAATAAAGAACATAAACTTACACCTAAGGCAATTATAAAAAGAAGAACAAGAATCCCAAAAGTTAAAAGAAGGAAAGATATCGTAAAGATCAGATCAGAAATAAATGAAAAAGAAATGAAGGAAATGATAGCAAAGATTAATAAAACTAAAAGCTGGTTCTTTGAGAAGATAAACAAAATTGATAAACCGTTAGCCAGACTTATCAAGAAACACAGTGAGAAGACTCAAATCAATAGAATCAAAAATGAAAATGTAGAAATAACAACTGATACTGCAGAAATACAAAGGATCATGAGAGATTACTACAAGCAACTCTATGCCAATAAAATGGACAACCTGGAAGAAATGGACAAATTCTTAGAAAAACACAACCTTCCAAGACTGAACCAAGGAGAAATAGAAAATATAAACAGACCAATCACAAGCACTCAAATTGAAAGTGTGATTAAAAATCTTGCAATAAAGAAAAGCGCAGGACAAGATGGCTTCACAGGAGAATTCTGTCAAACAGTTAGAGAAAAGTTAACACCCCTTCTGAAACTCTTCCAAAATACAGCAGAGGGAGGAACACTCCCAAACTCATTCTACGAGGCCACCATCACCCTGATACCAAAACCAGACAAAGATGGCAAAAAGAAATAAAACTACAGGCCAATATCACTGATGAACATAGATGCAAAAATCCTCAACAAAATACTAGCAAACAGAATCCAACAACACATTAAGGGATCATACACTGTGATCAAGTGGGGTTTATCCCACGAATGCAAGGATTCTTCACTATATGCAAATCAATCAGTGTGATACACGATATTAACAAATTGAAGGAGAAAAACCATATGATCATCTCAATAGGTGCAGAGAAATCTTTCTACAAAATTCAATGCCCATTTATGATAAAAATCCTCCAGAATGTAGGCATAGACGGAACTTTCCTCAACATAATAAAGGCCATATATGACAAACCCACAGCCAACATTGTCCTCAATGGTGAAAAACTGAAACCATTTCCACTAAGAATAGGAGCAAGACAAGGTTGCCCACTCTCACTGCTATTATTCAACATAGTTTTGGAAGTTTTAGCCACAGCAATAAGAGAAGAAAATGAAATAAAAGGAATCCACATCAGAAAAGAAGAATTAAAGCTGTCACTGTTTGCCAAGGACATGATGCTATACATTGAGATTCCTACAGATGCTACTAGAAAACTACTAGAGGTAATCAATGAATTTGGTAAAGTATCAGGATACAAAATTAATGCACAGAAATCTCTGGCATTCCTATACACTAATGATGAAAAATATGAATGTGAAATTAAGCAAACACTCCCATTTACCATTGCAACAAAAATAATAAAATATCTAGGAATAAATCTACCAAAGGAGACAAGAGACCTGTATGCAGAAAATTATAAGACACTGATGAAAGAATTTAAAGATGATACAAATAGATGGAGAGATAGGCCATGTTCTTGGATTGGAAGAATAAACATTGTGAAAA
The DNA here is from genome assembly GCF_003676395.1 of Aethalodelphis obliquidens. NCBI lineage: Eukaryota > Metazoa > Chordata > Mammalia > Artiodactyla > Delphinidae > Aethalodelphis > Aethalodelphis obliquidens. Next base: position 21,392,669 of record NW_020837971.1, on the reverse strand, counting down.
TGACTCTACTACCCAAATCAATCTACAGATTCAATGCAATCCCTATCAAACTACCACTGGCATTTTTCACAGAAGTAGAACCAAAAATTTCACAATTTGTATGGAAACACAAAAGACTCTAAGTAGCCAAATCAATCTTGAGAAAGAAAAAATGGAGCTGGAGGAATCAGGCTCCCTGACTTCAGACTATACTACAAAGCTACAGTAAGCAAGACAGTATGGTACTGGCACAAAAACAGAAATAAAGATCAATGGAACAGGAAAGAAAGCCCAGAAGTAAACCCACACACATACAGTTACCTTATCTTTGATAAAGGAGGCAAGAATATACAGTGGAGAAAAGACACCTATTCAGTAAGTGGTGCTTGGAAAACAGGACAGCTACATGTAAAAGAATGAAATTAAAACACTCCCTAACACCATACACAAAAATAAACTCAAAATGGATTAAAGACCTAAATGTAAGGCCAGACACTATCAAACTCTTTGAGGAAAACATAGGAAGAACACTCTATGACATAAATCACAGCAAAATCCTTTTTGACCCACCACCTAGAGAAATGGAAATAAAAACAAAAATTAACAAATGGGAGCTAGTGAAACATAAAAGCTTTTGCACAGCAAAGGAAGCCATAAACAAGACGAAAAGACAACCCTCAGAATGGGAGAAAATATTTGCAAATGAAGAAACTGACAAAGGATTAATCTCCAAAATATACAAGTAGCTCATGCAGCTAAATATCAAAAAACAAACCACCCAATCCAAAAATGGGCAGAAGACATAAATAGGCATTTCTCAAAAGAAGATATACAGATTGCCAACAAACACATGAAAGCATGCTCAACATCATTAATCATTAGAGAAATGCAAGTCAAAACTACAATGAGATATCATCTCACACCAGTCAGAATGGCCATCATAAAAAAAATCTACAAACAATAAATGCTGGAGAGGGTGTGGAGAAAAGGGAACCCTCCTGAACTCTTGGTGGGAATGTAAATTAATACAGCCACTATGGAGAACAGTATGGAGGTTCCTTAAAAAAGTAAAAATAGAACTACCATCACAATCCCACTACTGGGCATATACCCTGTGAAAACCGTAATTCAAAAAGAGTTATGTAGCAAAATGTTCATTGCAGCTCTATTTACAATAGCCAGGATATGGAAGCAACTTAAGTGTCCATCAACAGATGAATGGATAGAGAAGATGTGGCATGTATATACAATGGAATATTACTCAGCCATAAAAATAAACAAAATTGAGTTATTTGTATTGAGGTGGCTGGACCTAGAGTTTGTCATACAGAGTGAAGTAAGTTCAGAAAGAGAAAAACAAATACCATATGCTAACACATATATATGGAATCTAAAAAAAAAAAAATGGTCATGAAGAACCTAGGGGCAAGACGGGAATAAAGACGCAGACATACTAGAGAATGGACTTGAGGATATGGGGAGCGGGAAGGGTAAGCTGGAAAAAAGTGAGAGAGTGGCATGGACATATATACACTATCAAACAAAAAATAGATAGCTAGTAGGAAGCAGCCGCATAGCACAGGGAGATCAACTCGGTGCTTTGTGACCACCTAGAGAGGTGGGATAGGGACAGTGGGAGGGAGGGAGACAGGAGGGAAGAGATATGGCGACATATGTATATGTATAACTGATTCACTTTGTTATAAAGCAGAAACTAACACACCATTGTAAAGCAATTATACTCCAATAAAGTTGTTAAATTTAAAGAAAAAAAAGAAATTACAATTTAATGTTATTTTTATGGATATGGAAATTCATACAATTGTTCTGATGTTCCTGAAAGTGTTTCAACAGGAGCAGGTCTTCTGGACTGGTGGAATATGACACTTCCTCACATGGGATGTTTGCTGCTTTTACCATGAGAGATACAAAATAAGAGGTTGCCTCAAGTTTTAGTCTCAGATGCCTGGTAAAATAGAAGGCATCTGTAATTTCTAAATATAAAGCTATATTAAAATGTAACATATATTTTATATAAAAATTCAGGTCTTTCTAATTATATCTGAGGAGTTATTTCATTCAGTAAGGAAAATGGGCAACACTATGCTATACATTCATTCATTCGTTCAAAATGTATATTATATGATTACATTGTGCTGGCTCATGTAATGTACATGCTGGGGACACAGCAGCAAAATACTCTGCTATGATCCATACACACATGAAGTCTCAAAACTTGTAGAAAATTCCAATGATAATAAGTAAAATGAGATTCAAAAGGAAAAGGGCATGATGATGAAACTTGCCATAATTGTGCACTCTGAGAAGCTGGAAGGTTTTACCAGTCAGGACAGACAGGATACAGGTGTTGCTACAGTAACAAATAGTTCCCACTTCCCAGCTAATTAACATAACAGGAAGTTAATGTTCACTCTTTGTGTTCATCCAGCAGGAGGCTCTGTCCCTAATCACCCAAGGACACAGGCTCAAGATGGAGATGAGAAATATTCAGGGTCTCATACCAGCTATTACATTCTCTAGCTTGGTGAAAACACACTTGTCTTCACAAGCCTCTGGCCAGAGTTGGTCCCAGAGCCCCACCAGCCACGAAGGACCAGCAACAGTCTTCAGGCATAGACTGGAGACAAAAGCTAGGTGTCAGGGAGATGCAGCAATGATGCCATGGAGACCATGATCTACATCATCCCACATGAATTTCCTTGTAACTCACAGTGTTTTTTACCCCTGAGTTCATACATTATTCAAAATCTCCTACAAATGGAAAACATGTCCCCTGAGCCAAGTTGGCACTTATTTTTTATCCCTAAACCATTTTTTTTCCTTTTTTCCTTCACTGTATATCCACTGCCTGGCATTCAGTATATATTTATTAAATGGATTAACATTTGGCACACACTTTGTGCCTGGAAATGATGGAATTCAGTGTTTCCATGAACATTTCTTAACACTTTAGTAAAATATGTACCAAACAATTTTGAAACAAGTTTCAGTATGTTGTTTTCCTTAAATATCTATAATGAACGCAAGTATATTATGAAATTTAATTTAAAATGGAGTAGTGCTATATAATATAGGGGTTTAAGGAAGAAGTTTAGTAGTCAAGTAGTTTATTTATTTTTAATCCTACTTCCTCCATTGATTTTAGCAACATTTTTTAATCTTTCTGGGCCTCAAATTCCTATACCTGTGTAATGGTGACAACAACATATATCTTATTGGGTTATTTTTTAGTTAAATTATATGTTATATAAAACTCCTAGACGAATACCTACATCAGACTAAATAAATGATGGCTACCATTATTATTATTATTATTACTGTTTTATAGTATCATAAATCAAGATGAATCTCAAATTGTTCTTGCTAGGAGATAGATACAATTTTTATTAAATTTTAAAGGGAAATAATTATTCACACAGATTTCCATAAAATCTCCTTAATATATTAAGAACTCATAAAATTACATTTCCAAATTTTATATTAATAAAATTCCAGACCCCAGTTAATACAATAAATGTTGATACATTTGGCTAAGTATAACTTATAAAAATATACACAAATTCCAAAGATAAGAGAAAAATGCAAACATTATTGATAACTTAGAGATAATTTAAATCTCAATGCACTAACAACTCTTACAAATTGATTGTAAAATTAACTGTAACTTAATATAAAAAAGGCAAATGATATAAGCAGGCATTGCACAGATATAGAAATATACATATCTAATGCAAATGTAAAGTGCTTAGCCTCTTTCATAAATGACTACACACTAAAACTATAGTGAGGTACCACTTTTTCCCTAGCCCATTTGTTTAAATCTGTGTGTTTCCTGTCCCTAAATAGAATTCTGACATGGTTGCCTGGAGACCCCACAATGAGGGTCCCTGAACTTAGAGAGTATATCTTTCACTGGCCACCTGCACAAACAGATTCCTATTTTCTGTACCACAAAATACTTTTATATATTGCCTTCTCATGATTGTCTTTGGGAAGAATTAATTAAAATCACATATGCAAACTGCATGAATATTTAATATAGAAGTATTTTCCAAAGTGTGATCCAGAAAGCTGTTATAGCTCCCTGGGTTGAAAATAGTGAGATCTATAAAGAAATAAAAATAAATATGATTCAAAAACTGAAGTACAGAGACCAAGAAATTAGAATTAATAAAAAAAATTCAGTATTGACCAGTAGAGCCATCTTGATGCATGTTGGCTGGGGGCCAGCTCTGTCTAGAACACATGATGCAGGAGGTTCAAATTTGAGTGACGGGCAAAACTACACAGACAGATGCAAACACAAGGAATGCATATCTTTAAAAAGTAGTAACTTGAATTCTTACAGAACAGATAATTCACATACTCAAAATTCATCGATGGTAGGTAGATAGGTTGATAAATATTTGCAAATATGATAGATAGATGATAGATAGATAGTTAGATAGATAGAAGATAGATTGGGGGATTACAGGAAATCCTTCAGCATCAGAAAGCAGTGCAAATTCATGTAATATGGAGGTGGCATTCTTATAAATTAATTAGCCAAATGTTCTACAATCTACATCTGGTGCTGGGAAAGTTGTGAAGTAATTCACCAAATTTCTCATGCCAGGGTTAGAATATCAACTGGGAGAGATTATATAATGTAGGTAAATTAATGACTTCTATTTTGGAATTTCCATGACAAATTACTTCCTTGGAGATAAAACACTGTATAATAAGAAATTTTACAAGAGCATTTTTGGAACTGTGAGGAATAAAAATAATTTTTAATATCATAACTGTTACATGATGTAAGTTTGGAAATCATGGGTGCATGTTAAGATTTATTGCAACTATATTAAGTAAATAAATATTAACTATATTTATTTATTTATTGTATTTAATACAAAACTAGTTAAAAAAAGAAAAAAAAATCAACTTGATAACACAATGTGATCTTTAACTTGAATATTAGTGGTGAATTGAGAGTAACAGGAAAGAAAAAATAATCAACCTGCGTGTTAGGATGAGGAAATTAAAGATCTTGTAAATATCCTTAATGTCAAATTACTTCCTATAATAAATAACAAAATTTTTATAAATTGAAGCCAGATGACAATATAAAGCCTTATATTATCATCACAAATTTTTAAAGTTAAACTTTGGAATAAGTATTGCTTTGTATTTTTATAATCAACTATTCCCTAGAAAACAAATTAATAGTATTTAATAACTGTAACAAATGACTGAGATCCTTGCTTCTATACATGTGAAAACTGTCCTCCAATTAAATATCACAAGGATGCTTGAACATTACCCAGGCATTGTTGTGTTGCCAACCCTGCTTGGCTGCCCTTGTGACAGATTTTAGTTTTCCATTAGACTCTATCCTGCTCTCAGAGGTCAGAGGTACATCACCAATCAATAGTGGGTGGACCAGGGCTTCTAGGACTAGAGCCCCTGGACCAGTCCTGCCTTTATTATTTCTGGTCTCAACTCTGCCTTATTCTTAAAATCCCTGCCATTTGTTGGCTCCTCTTTCTTGAGATGCTGCAAAACTGTCAAGCTTTATTGTCTCCTGACTTCTTCCTCCAGAGGAAATCTTTCAAATTCTTGGGAGCTAGCATTGTAGTGGTTGTTGTTTTGGAAACTGATTTTCAAATCTGGTATTTCTCAGGGGAAGTTCATCTGTGCAACACTGAGCACAGCCCCATATCCTGATTCCTACTCTAGAAACAGTCTCTGTGCCACAAGGAAGAACATTCCATATGTCTGCTGACCCTTATTAGCTCAATCAGGGTCCACTTCCCTGGAGCCTGATTTAGATGAAGGTCATTATGGTACCACAACCTCCTTCTGCTAATTACCACATTCAAGTGATGGTGTTTTTTGAAAATCCTCTTTCCAACTCTTGATATTAAATTTCAGGATGGTTCTAACTGCAAGTATCAGAAAATGCCACTAAAATGAGTTTGAATCATGAGAGGGCTTATTATCTCAAAGAAGGAGACAGGGATGAAGTATTTTCAGGATCAGTTAACTCAGCCACTTCAAGCTGGAGAAAGAGGAGTTGAGGGCAAAGGATTTAGAGAAAAGGACTGAAAACAAGGACAATGAAGGTGAAGAGCCAAAGATCAAGCACCTGAGAGAAGAAGCAAAGAGGCTGAGAAGCACAGGGAGGACTGACTGTAGAACTAAATCCTGGAAGAGGAAAGGGCCCAGGCCAAACCATTCTTGGGGGAAGAGAAGAAGAAGGAACAGCTGGTTGCTGCCACTTAAAATATCAAGTGAACCAAGCAAGATGTACAACAATGCTCATATCCCTGACTAATAAGGAGGATGTGTGTATATATCCACTCAGAATATCCTTGGAAAGAACTCAAGAAACAGGAAACAAAAGTTGCCCTTGGAGAAGAGAATCTAGGTGCCTTTCTGGTAACATGCAAATAAATCAGTAAATCTACAGAACACTCACATACACACAGAGAATTATCCATCTTTTTCATTTGTCATCTTTAGAGTTTTGGCTTCATTTTTCAATGTTCTTTTCATTTCTGCATAGTGATTATAGCAGCTCCAAGCATCTAACCCTTACCCAACAACATCTAAAGAGCTTGAGTGTTTTTTGAATGCACATGATTTTAAAATCCATGCTACTGATATGACTTTTATGGTTAAAAAAAAAAAAACAGTTGGGGGGGGGCCTTCCCTGGTGGCGCAGTGGTTGAGAGTCCACCTGCGTGGGTTCATGCCCCAATCCGCGAAGATCTCACATGCCACGGAGCGGCTAGGCCCGTGAGCCATGGCTGCTGAGCCTGCGCGTCCAGAGCCTGTGCTCTGCAACGGGAGAGGCCACAACAGTAAGAGTCCTGCGTATCACGAAAACAAACAAACAAATAAACAAACAACAAAAAAAAAACAGTGGGAACGGCCTCCAGTTCTGCATGTAAGGAGCTTGGAAGCCACCACTTCATCTTAACTGCAAGTAGAAAGCTGAACAGACTGAAAAATCAGCAACTATTCTTAGATCTATAAGAGAGGGGAGGAAAAGGCAAACTACTGCCCATAAGATTAGAGAGACAGGCAGATACATCATAGCTTCCCAGAGCAGAGACTCAGGAACAGAATCCACTGCAGAAACCAGTGTTGGGGTAGGAAAACCTAAACTATAATTGATGAATTGCTGGAGGCTCAGTGCAGACAAATCTGAGAGTTAAAAACTCCAGAAGGACCTAGTCATAGGGGAGCCCTACAGTGTTATATGATTTACCTCCAGGAGCTTGACCAGGTCTCCACAGTAAATATTAGAGAAAAGTCCCCTTGGACTTTTAGCAGGAAGCGGTGAAAAGGAACGCTTGAAGTAGCCAGAGCACCCTGTTCTAAACAAGACCTGCCCTCAGGGAAACCTGGATATTCAGAACCTAACCTGCTGGAGTTTTAAGAGAACTTGCCCTGGGGAAGGGAAATACTGAACTCCAGACTCCTATAGTCATCCTGTCACATCCAGAGGGTAGGGTGTGTGGTGGAAACTGAGAAGCACTTGTGATGTTAAAAGTCCTGAGGCACAGGCTCACTGAAAGCTGAGACCTAATCATAAGACTATAGAACACTCCCCCTCACCCCATACTTTACCACCACTTTACTGAAGGTCTATTTACAGTTATTCTTACCCAGCACATAGTGTCCAGTTGTCAAGAAAAATTTACAAGGCCTATCAAAAGGCAAAAGCATAATTTGAAGAAAGAGAGAGCAAGCATCAGAATCAGACAGGCAGGGATGGTAAAATTATCAGACCAGGGATTTAAAACAATTATGATTAATGTGCTAAGGTCTCTAATGGATAAAGTATTCATCATGCAGTGATGGGCAAGATAAGCAGAGATGGAAATCCTTAAAAAATATAACAAAAAAGAAATGCTACAGATTAAAAAAAAAACTTTAACAGAAATAAAAATATCTTTCATGAGTTTATTAGTAGACTGGACATAGCTGAGGGAAAAATGTTTGAGCTTGGTATGTCAATAGAATTCTTAAGAACTAAAAAGGAAAGAGAACAGAGACAGAAAAAAAATAAAATATCTAGGGACCATGAAACAGCAACAAAAAGTAAAACATACACATAATGGGGTACCAGAAGTAGAAGAAAGAGAGAAAAAAAAAAAAAAAACAAAAAAATAAAACAGAAGAAACAATTGAGCCAATACAAAGAGACTATTTCCAAAATAATGTCAGACACCCAACCACAGATCCAAGAAGCTCAGAGAATACTAAGTAGGATAAATACCAAAAAAACTGCACCAAGGCACATCAATTTCAAGTCACAGAAAATGGGAGAAAAGTAAAAAATACTGACTGATGCCAGAGGGGAAAAAATGTTCTTACAAAACAAATCAATGAGAAGCTTTGAAGTAGGAGATATGTCTAATTGGGGTTTTAAAAGATTAAAGGGTTACTCAGTCATCGGTATAGATAACAAAATGGAAGTATCCCCATTGGTTATTGCAGGTAATTAGGTAAGACCATCTTGGTGTAATATTCAATGTCACCAGTGGTGATAGAAAGAGTGGACAGATTCTGGCAGTATATAGTAGATATCATCAAGTGGTCTAGGGGAGTCATTTGCTAGGTAGGGATCACCCTGTGGAGTATCAGAGATGACTCCCTATTTCACTGCCTTGCCATGTGAGATAGATGATGTTGCTAGTTACTCAGAATGGAAACATGCACGATGGAAAGCCATGATTTCAGTTTTAGATAACCATTATATACTAATGAAATACTCAGTAAATGATGAGCTGAAATGGGGACAGAAATATTTTCCTCTTAGTTAGTAGATTGATAGATACCAGTACAAGATAAATATCTATATAGATAAAGATAGATAATTAGATACCTACATCTATGTCAATATTGATCTCTCTCTCAAGGAGAGAGAGAGAGAGCGAGAGTCAATCCCCATTATTCATGGATTCTGAATTTGGGAATTTACCTATTCACTAAAATTTACTTGTGAACCCAAACCCAACATGTATTGTGATTTCACTATCATTCACAGAAGAGGTGCACAAAATGCCAAAAAACATTGAGTTACCTCCTGCTCATGCTCACAGCTGAGTTCGAACAAGGCAATGCTTAGCCTACTTGTTTTAGCTCTCACACTGTACACAAGTATACTTTTGTGGTGTATTTAGCTCCACATTTCCATGATTCTGTGCTTTCCTGGGTGGTTTTGTTGTTTAAAAAAGGCCTCCTTGTGTAGTGTTGAAGTGCTGTCTAGTTGCCTAAGAGCAAGAAGGCTGTGATGTGCTTTACAAGGAAAATATGTATGATGGAAAAGCTTATTTCAGGCATGAGTTATAGTGCTGTTAGCTGTGAGTTCAATGCTAATGAGTCAACAGTATATATTTAAGAAGGTGTCTTTAAATGGAAAAACACATTTTTTAAAAAGTTTTTTTTTAATTTTTTTTTTATAGATCTGTTAACATAATGTGACAAGAGGCTTGCAGAAACCTAATGCTACATTTCCCCTGGGAGCAATGGTTCAGTGTTCACTAATTCAGTATTTGTGGCAGCTTCATTGAACATAACTACTACGGATAATGAGAATTGATTGTCCATGTGTCTATGCCAAAGAATCCATGTGCACAGATAAGTTTGAACTGGGGAAATTTCACAATGAGCAGAGAAGTGAGGGACCAGAATTGATTCTGAATAATTCCAAGATCTGGTAGAGAATGTATAGGCCAAACAAGAGTGCCAGTGATGTCGCACATGTGGGGAGCTCCCCATAGCTGCCTTATTGCTTTGTACACAAAGGTTCAAAATAGATGTTCTTTGAATTAACTATTTAATTAGTTAAAATTTTTAAGTGATATAAAATCCATTAGCAGTCAAACTCTAGGTAAATGATTAAACTGTTAGTGCCATTATAAAAATCCTGATTATTTTGGAAAACAGTACAGAAACATTTCCAAATTTAAAGAAATAAGTCATTTACTTTTTGCCAGTACAGTAATTCTACTCAAGGGAATTTATCTCAAGATATTCTCCTAATAGATCAAAAATAAAGAACTGAAAATACATCATAGAAACATCTTTATAATTTTATAGTAATCATTTTTTTTAAGTTTACATATCCATTTCAACAAAAAGGTAGAAAGATTATAAAATCATGAACATTTTCTTTGGATACAAATCAAGAGAATATTGTACATAATTAAAAAGACATATAACCAATACATATTAAAACTAATATGCTAATATTCTTTCCTTTGAAAATAATGTCAATATTATATTTTACAGGAAAAATATTTTTTGTACTTTCTAATGTATAAATTAATTTTTTATGATAATGCACAATTCAAGCTCTGCATAAATTAATTTTTTTTTTCCATTATCCCTGTGGAATTTTTTAAAACTTGTATTATGGGGCTTCCCTGGTGGCACAGTGGTTGAGAGTCCACCTGCCGATGCAGGGGACGTGGGTTCGTGCCCCAGTCTGGGAAGATCCCACATGCCGTGGAGTGGCTAGGCCCATGAGCCATGGCCGCTGAGCCTGTGTGTCTGGAGCCTGTGCTCCACAACAGGAGAGGCCACAACAGTGTGAGGCCAACGTAACGCAAAAAAAAAACAAAAAAAAAACAACAAAAAAAAACCTTGCATTATGTAAATTTTTATTTTTTTATTTATTTATTGGCCACGTGGCTTGCAGGATCTTAGCTCCCCACCAGGGATTGAACCCAGACCCTCGGCAGTGAAAGCACGGAGTCCTAACCACTGGACCTCCAGGGAATTCCCTTCATTATGTAAAATTTTAAAATATAAACCAGTAGAAAAGAATAAGAATTTACAAACCATTTTCGGCCATTTGACTATCCAAGTATGTGACCTGATACATTTTTTTAGTGAATGAAATTAAGACCAAGCACATAAACTAAGCTGGTGCTTCACCACAGTTAGAAGCACTACTGCAGAGGTTTTTTTCAGTCTAGATGTTGCTGATTACATTCCTATGGTTTAATTTAACATGTGCACCTGTATTACCTACAAATTGGCAGCTGGAAATTGAAAAGAATCTTCTATATTCTCTTTTCACATGTGCACTATCACCCCAAACACTGGTCATGTTGCCAAAACAAATTCCTGTGAAATGGATGAAAATAGTTTTTCTGCCTTTACCCTCCTTCAATGTTTTCATTCTAATAAGCCATTTTTCTTACACATACTCAGTTGGCCCAGCCCTTCCAGTACCCCCCTGAAATCATGCTGTTTATGACTCACACGCAATTTATGTGAGGCTTGACATAAATTACACTGAAATTAAACAGAGATGGTAGAATACAAACGTACAAAGTAAGGGAAATAACATAAGTCCAGAGGCAGCAAATTACATACAGGAACTTCTGTTACTCAGTTTTTTAAACATAGGAAGCCCTATGTCTCCCTGGATGGGCACAGTTGTGGTTGGACTTAAAGCAGAAAACAGACTGAAGAGGCTCTTACTTCAAGTCTGTTTAGGGGCAGGGGTCCTCCTTGGATGATGAGAGGCTCCAGGGATGGGAGAAGAGGGGCACTAGGACCTATGTGATTAGGACATGAACATTTGGGTTGTAGAACTAGGAGGCCATGAGCCCTGTGCCATGTAGTTGCTGCAGCAGATGTGCAACTCACACCCTCACATCTCACTGTTCTCACAGTTCTGTACCTTAAGTGGGATTTTTGGATAGCTTCACTTTCATAGGTCCATATCCACAAATTTTCACAACCGTCTCTTCATTTTGGCTGCACATAGAGAAATTTTGAGTGCCAGGAATTATGAAATGACAATTGTGTGTGCATTTGTATATAATCTTCCATTTGACTATTACCCAAGGAAATCAGTAAATTTTAAGAAAAACAATATAATATTTGTAAAGTACAGTGAAAATATAGCATATTTATAACAAGGAGTGCTTTGGCCTGAAACTATGATTAGATCTACATATACTGCTTTTGCTACACATGCATTGCTTTCTAAATATAATGCAGATATATAAAGACTAATGTCTTTAAAATGGTATTAAATCTTTCCAAAGAAACTGATTACATTTTATTATTTCCGTTAGTTAAAATATTAATAGACATACCGACCATTGGTCATTGTAGATATTTTTCAGACACAGATAGAGGATAGATAGATAGATAGATAGATAGATACATACATACATACATACATACATAGGTGATAGATAATCTCCACCCTGGTTATAGTTTACATTCTGACTGTCTTCCTAGAGCCACATCATAGCTTGTCCTTTTAAATTCATTAACAATATAGTTTCAGAAAGAGGAGATGAATCTACAAATTTATGTTCTGTTTTATATTATATTTCTGCATTGTATTGTTACCCAGTTGTTTCAAGAACAATCACTGCATATTGTTTTCTTTTTGAACTGCTTGCTCAGTTTAAGATTCATTCAATATTTTTTGTAAATACCATGTTTGTTTTGTATTTTACATTATTCCAATATTTTTTTCTCTGAGTTTTATGCCCTTCAATGGAAGTTTAATTTTTCTTGATATACGTTAGGTCCTAATATCTGGTAAGATCTTTACTCTTTCATTAATATTTTTTTTATTTCAGAATATATTAGTCATTCATTTATTTTATTAATGAATTTTAGAATTGTTTTGTCAGGTTTCATAAAGTATCTCATTAGACTTTTAATTGGAAATGCACTCAATCTATAACTTAACTTGGAAAGAGTTGTCATATCTCCATGTATTTTTCAAATGACAATTAGATAGTCATGGATTTTTATGCTAGCCAGAGACCACACAGAATTCCCTGACTAGTGTTCAAGGTTGCACCTTCCAGCCATCTGGTTGTGTACCCAGATCAAGCTTTGTGACAACACGGTAAGCTCTCTACTTGTTGTTTATTTTAATGATATTTTTCAAAAAACAAAACAAAACAAGACAAAACACAGTAGGACTCCAGAGAAGAGGCATAGAGTTGAGTGAAAATAAAGAAAAGCTTACATCACATAATCTGAAAGTTTTGAAACTCTCAGCAGAGTTGCATTTAAATGTTCTAAATCATTACAAATTAGACTCCTGACTAAATTTTTCAATTCTGTGTCTGTTTCCATGCAATTCTGTGGAAAGAATTGGCCACTTTACCTAACACCACCTCTGGACACTGGAATCCAGTGCCAAGATGTTGCTGGTGGAGCTGAACCATGTCCTAACCTGTCTGGCTCTGGTGGAAGTGCACCGGCTGTGAATGCATCTTCCCTGCTGCCTCTATGACTAGTCCTCCCAGCATCACAAGAATGTCTCTACTGAGGTTCATTACATTTACCTCCTGCTCCTTCTCAGAGAGGCCTACCCATGACTGGGGTCTCTGTCACTGCATCCCTGCAATTGTGCCTGCTTCTCATTTATTAACTTAAGTGCTTTATATTAGTTTTTTTTTTTTTTTTTTAATATTCTTCTTTGCTATTCTTCTGACAAATAGTTTTCTTTTTCTGGAATGTTTATTAGAATATAGAATCAAAACTATATTTAACTTGTATAATGAAATAGAGGCTTTGGTTTGGCATGTTTAGGATTTATTTTAATTTGAAATTTTTAAATAGCTTACCTATAAGCTAATACTACATCTTGATAAATCTTTAAAAACATTCCTCAAATTTTAAAATGTATTGTTAGATTTAGGTTATTTAATATCTTATACTATAAATAGTTTTCATAATTATTTTTTAATCTTGTTTGTTTCATATTTTAGCTTCTCTAGGAGTATTTTTATAGTCAGTTTATCTATTTGTTTATTATGGTTATTCATTTTTATTATCATTTATCTATTTGACTATACTTTCAGGGATCTTGTTCTTACTTTTTATATAAACTTCAGTTTCCATTTTTCTAATATATTTTTATTCCCTCATGAATTTCACTTTAATACTTCTTTAAAGTAAGTTGTTCCTTTGCTTAGAAGTACTAAACTATTTTTTTTCTCCTTAAGAAACATATTTAACTCTGACTCATTCTCAAAACTGTTCAGATTTTATTGTTTAGAAATTGACAGCAAGTGAGGCCATCATATTACTGTCTAGCATGTTACTCTTATGTTCACTATTTTATTCTTGGTTCCTTGCTTCCAGTGGTCATTTAGATGGCCATTCTAACTCTAATACTGGATAAAAATATCTTGTCATTAAGTATTAATTGATGATTAATTAACAGTCATTAATGAATGTCATTTACTTAATGCTTAATATTATATTTAAATGTTTTTAATTTAAATGTTAATTGTATACTATATAATTGATTAATAATTGTTATGGTGGTTATACTGTTGAGTTTTTTGTTTTTTGTTTTTTTTTTTGCTGTACACGGGCCTCTCATTGTTGTGGCCTCTCTTGCTGCAGAGCATAGGCTCTGGACGCACAGGCTCAGTGGCCATGGCTCACAGGCCCAGCCGTTCCATGGCATGTGGGATCTTCCCAGACCGGGGCACCAACCCGTGTCCCCTGTATTGGCAGGTGGACTCTCAACCACTGCACCACCAGGAAAGCCCTACTGTTGAGTTTTTAACATGCAATTGTAGCCATATAATTTTTAAAATTTTTATTTTGATTTATTAAATGTCCAATTTTCAACATAGTCCATCTTCTCTTAGGAAAAATTACATACTATTTCTACTTAAGTTTACCAAGTATTTAGTAATCATACCTATTTAAGAATGTTGAAATCTTCTATATTTTAATTATGCCATAGGGATAATGGTGACGTGATGCATACTAAATTGTTATATCTTGACTCATTTTCAAACATTTTTAGAATTTATAGAATTTTCTCTAATTCATTGCTGACTGCACTGGGTGGGCATTATATAATAGTCATTATGGAGTGTTTTTAATGAATCACAAAGCAGATGATCTAACTCATCTTCCCCCAAATTATCATGTTTTATACAATTAACAAAAAAAAATACACATCATTTCTCACAATGTAGGAGACATTTCTGGACTGATTATATAGTTGTAGATATTACTGTAAGACACACATTTTGAAATAGACCAGCCCTTAGGCTACATGAGTACATGATCCCTAACCTCCATGCTAGAGACTACATTTCACAGCCTCCACTTGGACTCAGATACCATTATGGGGTAAACAGCTGTTAATTCATCAGCCTGGCAAACATTGCTCACCCATCCATTCTTTTGCAGCATCACTCTCTTCTAAATGTCCCTACAAGAAAACATACCTTTGGTCACCCTATCCATGATAGCTTCTATCTTCTTTCAGATTTTGTGCAGTAGATTCTGTAAATTGCCCCACTTTTAACAACTCACTGAATCTCTGTCAATCAAAGCATTGCCTCCAGCTAAGAAAATCGGACCCCTTCCCTGGGATTGTGAAACATGAGGTCAAAGATAATGTCTCTTTTAATTTCTGTCAATCAGGGAAATTATTAAATTTGTAGCACACAGGATATATGCATAGCTGTTTTTCCAGCCCTATGAAGAATTCCCATGTAGGAGAATAAAGATTACCTGCAGGGAGAATCAGCAGTAAATAATGGCAAGACAGCAAGGAGCCAACCCAATGTGTTTCCATTTGGCCCTGCCACCCAGCTGCAGCCTTGAACTTCTTGAGGTACGTGACTCTTTATATAGACTTCTCTAGTTTTCTTTGGCTAGTTCAAGTTGAATTTTATTTATTAGCAACTAAAAAGATTTTTAGTTATCACCCAGGTCTCATTTTCCCATATTATTATTTCATTTGTTAATCCATAGCAAAATAATAATGATTAAAAATAAGCCCATTAGCTTAATTCTTAGTCTCCCCTTGAGGCTAAGCTAGACTTAGCAACTCCCTTTAAAAGAATACAGTACGGGGCTTCCCTGGTGGCACAGTGGTTGAGAGTCTGCCTGCTGATACAGGGGACACGGGTTCGTGCACCGGTCCAGGAAGATCCCACATGCCACAGAGCAGCTGGGCCCGTGAGCCATGGTCACTGAGCCTCTGCGTCCGGAGCCTGTGCTCCGCAATGGGAGAGGCCACAACAATGAGAGGCCTGCGTACTGCAAAAAAAAAAAAAAAAAAAAAAAAGAATACAGTACGGAAAGGGACAAATAGGAATTTTATTGTGGAGAAACCTTCCAAGCACCAAGTTAACCAAGTGACAAAAGTTAACATCATGTGTGATGTCATATATGTATTATGTACCCTCTGTTACAATGCAATGAGAAGGGTCTTTAATCCATGTTATATTTTTTCCAAAAACCAAAAATACCAGTCTGATCATGAGGAAACAAGAGGAAAACCCAGACTGAGAGACTTTCTACAGCATGACTTGCAAGTTCTCTTCAAGAATATTAAGGTCCTGAAAAATAAGGAAAGGCTGTGAAACTGTCACACACCATAAAAGACCAAATCCAACTAAATGCATTGTGTTGTTCTACGTTGGATTATGGAGCAGAAAAAGACCATGAATGGAAATCTAATGAAATCCAAATAATGTTTAGAGTTTAATGAATAGTCACATACCAATGTTAATTTCTTAGTTTTGACAAATCTGCCACAATAATACCAGAAAGTATAAGGTAATTGGCGTGATGGGGGAGACTGTATGAGGGATATATAGAAACTTTATGTATTGTCTCTGCTACACTTTTCTAAATCTAAAATTATTCCAAAATATACAATTATGTAAAATTAAGAACAAAGAAATATTGTGAAAGAACTTCATGCTGATAAATTTGATAACTCTAAGAAAAAGAGAGCCACTTGTAAGTCATATGATGAGCATCCACACTTAACTTTTCATTCTTGGTTTCCTTACTTATGAATTCATCATCATAATTTAGTTGTTTATCCAGATAATTGCCTTTAATGATGTAATTAAATTTTAGCAAAAGTATTTTATAAATCTATTGTAGTGATTTATTTATTTATTTTTTTTACAGATTGTGATAGACACAGACCTATTCATTAGGGCCATGCTGTTGTACAAACCTCCAGGTATGTGAGATCTGAGAAAATTCTAGGGCTCAGCATGAGGAAACGGATGTGAAAGAAAATGTCAAACCCAGAAGATGCGTCACTTTTCCAAGGAATTTATCCTTTCAGTACAAATTTACTGAGTGCCTAATGTATGCCAGGCAGTGTTCCAGGAGCTGAGCAGATGGATCAATGAGACAAGCCCTCACCCTTATGGAACTTGCATTTCAACGGTGGGAGAGAAAGTGAACAAGCAAACAGACACATCATGCAATTTCAGATTATGATTCAAGCTATTAAAGGAGGAGGAGAACAAGTAGCTCAGATTGCTGTGACCTGGTGTGTGAAATGCTAGTCCTACCATCTGCCTTTAATCTGCACGAAGATATCAAGGTCACAAAAACATTAAGATTATCAGATAGTTGACCCAACTTTAAGAAACTGGGTGTAGTGAAAGCCTCCCCTGCCTCAAAAAAAAGACTATTCAGCCTTTGGGGGAAACCATCAGCTGGAGAAGCTGGAGCAGAGGATTCCCTGGAAATTACCCTCAGAGCTTAGGTCAGGAGATGCTGATCAATATAACAGGACAGAAATGAATGCGTGGAACTGGGCAGAGTGCAAGGTCATCACTGACCATATGCCTCTAAATCTATTTAAATATTTATGTATTTGGACAACTGCCCTTGTAAAGTTCACGGCTTACACATGCTCTCCACAGGAAACTTTGTCAGTCCCTTCACATTTCAGACAAGGGTCACAAATAGGAATTGAAATGAAGGGCTCCCTGAGGCATTGCAGATGGTGCAGAAGCACACAGAGCTGTGTCCATGTCTTTGGAACAAAAGCTATCAGTTAAATATCAAGAACTGCATGTGGTCAATTGAAGATATTCTTATTTTCCTTTTATACAGAAATCAGTCTTCTTTTTGTTATTTTAGTTTTAGGTCACTAATCTATTCCAACAGCCTATATTGTCATTTATTCTAAAAATCAGGATAAATATTTCTAAAACTTTGTCATCAAAAGCAAACAATTAGAGGTGAACTCCAAAAGGTTATTTTCAATTTTCATCAAAATCAGCAAACCCTGCTATCTCTAAAGACAAACGAATCCAATGATAGTCTTTCCCTCTATAAATAAAAGATAGGGACCTACAAATTCCACCTTTTTAATATTAAAAAAAATAATAACAAGATCCATTTCTACCAGTAAACCAAATGCAGCAAATTACTTTTCCTAAAATGGTTTGGAGTAGACTGACCAGTCCCAGCCTCTGTCCTCATGCCTGGTGGCAAACATGTATCATCAAGGCTGGCTAAGGTCAGTGGTCCAGTCTGCAACTTCAGGACCAGGGTTTTCTGTGTGTGAAGCTAATGAGCTCTTATGGGGATCAGACTCACAACTCTGGCCCTAGTAGAGCTATGTTCCAACTATTGATCTTATCATTAATGATTTACTCCATTCCAAACTCTCTCAGTCTGACTGAATTTTTTACAAAATGGTTGCTTTCCAATGAATTTGTGATATTTGAACCTATGTAAATAAACAGTAGAGCAGTACTGACATTAAAAATATTAAAATTGTTTTAATTGATGTCCTGAAGAATGGGGATGATTGAATAGAAATTGCAAATATCCTCTGCTGTGGTCTATTTGGACAAACTTACTTGAAATTCCATTTATTTTGTATATTCCCAAACCATTTCAACTATAATTCCTAAATGAAAAAAAAAATTTCATAGGGCTTCCCTGGTGGCGCAGTGGTTGAGAGTCCGCCTGCCGATGCAGGGGACGTGGGTTCATGTCCTGGTCCAGGAGGATCCCACATGCCGCGGAGCAGCTGGGCCCATGAGCCATGGCCGCTGAGCCTGCATGTCCGGAGCCTGTGCTCCACAATGGGAGAGGCCACAGCAGTGAGGGGCCCACGTATCACACACACACACACAAAATTCATAGACTTCCAAATTTTCAGTTTTTTCCCGAAGTCCTTAGTGATATTTATGATATCACTGTCAACACACATTGATTGAAGTCCCTTATAGGGTCGGTCACTTAATGATGTGCTTCTTGTACACCATACGTATTATGCAGGAGGATGAAATTTAGAGTCTAAGGTGGAATTTAGACTTATGTTAGCTCATGGATGGGTCCCTGTTGGAAATTTATTTGGATGAGGGTTTTTGACTGTAGAATATTTGTGTCTGTACTGCTTAGTTTGTGTTAATTAGTATCTTAATGAAGATAGGTATGGTGGGTAGGCAGTATAGGCTCCCCCAGGGGCCTGATCCTCAGGCTAGCCCTATGAAGTGGGATCTTCTCAGAAAAGTTTAGCAATGTGCTTATATAAAGCCTCTGGGAGACTCAGAGATGGGTTATAGTTGCATTGATGCAGAGTAAAAAAGATGAATTCTTCCCATTTTATAAGGAAACTCTCATGGCTTCATCTCAGTGAGAATCTCAAGGCACATTGTACAAACCCCTGCTCTACCCCAGGCTTCCATTTCCACAAGGCTCTGATAAATCAACCTTTCTTGCAAATTTTAGAGTTGACACATCAGTCACTATATGGGAGTGGTTAGACACTAACTTGTAATAAGGACAAAAAATACCAAACAGTGGGCTCTAATAGAAGAAATTGAGAAGTTAAATGGCTCCTGTGATGCACCCCTGTGCATTCCAAGAAACAACATAGTAAAAATTGAAGGTCTTTAGTAGTTCTGTATTTTGAAAATAAGTGACAATAGTTTATGAAATTTAGGAAACTATTTTTAATGGATAATTCTATAAAACATTCAAGGTACAAATAATTTAAAACTTCCAAAATATTTTTCAGTTTTGAGAAAAAAGTGAAACATTTTCTTACTCATTTTGTGAAGCTAGTATAATCTTGATATCAAAGTCCACAAAGACATAAAACAGAAAATAATCTGATCACATGAATGAACCTGGAGGAGAAAATCCTGAATAAAGTAGTATCAATCAACCAGATCTCATAGTGTATTAAAACATAGAGCATCAAGACCAAATTAGATTCGCAGGATTGCACACTTGGTTTAATATTCAAAAGCCAATTGATATAATTTATCACACTAGTAGGTATGATATTACTGAAACCTGAAACCGAGCAGGACCCTCCTGGGGATCCTGGGCACAGAAGACTTCTGCTCTGCATTTCTTAACTCCAGGCTGCAAGACCTTCCCTGAGTTTGAAAGGGCAGATTTCAACAGTTGCTTATCCAGGAAGGGAAGGGATACAAAGGCAAGGGAGGGGCAGGCAAAAACAAATAGTGCAGCCTTGGGGCAGGGTCTTGGTTCCACCTTAAGGAATACACGTAACACTGTCTTTAACCTCTTTAAAGACATTGTTCATACCAGAGAAAGAGGACCCTCTGAGGCAACATTAAAGGAACCAGAGAAGCTTATCCAGAAGATTACCTGAGACCAGATTAAAAGAGTGTGCACCTGGGGACTTCCCTGGTGGCACAGTGGTTAAGAATCCACCTGCTAATGCAGGGAACATGGGTTCGAGCCCTGGTCCGGGAAGATCCCACAAGCCATGGAGCAACTAAGCTCGTGCACCACAACTACTGAGCCTGCATTCTTGAGCCCACAAGCCACAACTACTAAAGCCCGCGTGCCTAGAGCCTGTGCAACAAAGAGAAGCCACAACAATGAGAGGCCCATGCACCGCAACGAAGAGTAGCCTCTGCTCACTGCAACTAGAGAAAGTCCACATGCATCAAGACCCAATGCAACAACGACAACAACAAAAATGCAGACCCTGCATACAGGCTTAATCTTGTCAGTAACCTCACCCTTGAACTATTGCTATAAAATTCCTCAGGTTGGGACACATAGTTTTTCGGGGCAGGAGCCCACTGAGTCCCCATTTGCCTGGCAAAGAAATAAACCTATTCTTCTCTACTTCAATCAAATCTCTGTCTTCAAGATTAAATTAGGCACCAGAGCACAGAGGCTGTGCTTTCAGCATCATTATGAATAAGGCAGAAGAAACTCTTAGGAAAATGCAACATCTCATAATGATAAAAACTCAGCTAACTAAGAAAGAAAGACAACTTTTAAAATTGTATAAAGAGTAGCTCCCTCCACAAATAAAACTGTGAAATAATAGGAAATATATAATTGCTTTCTGCACTTTATTGCTGACACAGAGCTCTTAAAGTCCTTTTAATTTCCTGAGTGATAGGGGCTCCTGGAGCACCTTCTGTTCTAATATCTGGTCTTTAACTCCAGTTCTTGACACAGGACTCCTAAATCTCTTGGAATTTCTTGAGTAATGGGAGCAACTTTTATACTAATGAAGTGACTTCTGATGGACTTCTGGATCGCTTCAGGATAGGGGCTGGTCCCCAGAAAGACTGAGCCGTGATTATAAGCCTGTACCATTTAGCCAGACCCTCCATCCTCCAGGGAGGGGAAGGGGGCTGGAGACCGAGTTAACAATTGATCATGCCTGTGTGATGAAGCCTCCATAAACCCTGAGACAGGAAAAAGATGGGTCCCAGGGCAAAAGGTTTGAGTTTGTTCCTTGTGGACCTATACTCCCGAGATGGGAATGATAGGACAATTGAGAGAGGAGGCTGGGCCCTGCCCAGATAGAAGATAAGAGATCACATATTCCTCATTCTTGAAGTCAGGAAACCTCCGTGACTACACATGCACAGAAAGGCTCCTTGGAGGTCAAATGGTGAGTGATGCCAACTAATGCTCACTTATCCATAGACCTCTTCAGTAGAATCCATCTTGGCTAAGACATGTGTGAGCACACATGGGAAAATCCTGAGATACACCAAATATGGAGTTTGAACCAGGCAAATCAAAATGACTAGCCAAAGGGAACATGGAAGAAATTCCCCCTAAAAGTGATTTAAACTGCCACGAGAGTGTGACTCTGAGTCTGCCCATGTGTGTATCCACACGTACTCTTTATTCTCAACAAATACTTAACTTATTTCACTACTTTCTGTCTTTGTGGGAATTCTTTTTCTCCTAAGCCCTAGGGCCAGGGCCTCGTCACTGACCACTGGTCTAGCAGCTAGGATTTGGTGTTCTCACCACTGCGACCTGACCTCAATCACTTTCCAGGAAATGAAACCCTGCTTCAAGGCGTTGCAGCTGAGGCCATCCAAGATCAACTGCCTAAACAATAGGGTTTGAAGAGCATCCAGATTGGTGAGTGCATCAAAACGGCAGGAAGGTGGGGGAGCAAAACTGCTGCACTTGGGACCCTTCCAGACATTATCTTATGTACCTCTTCATCTGACTGTTCATCTGTATCATTTATTATATCCTTCATAGTAAACCAGTAAATGTGTTTCTCTGAGTTCTATAAGCCAATGTGGCAAAGTATCAAGCCTGAGGAGGGGGTCATGGGAACCTCTGGTTCATAGCCAAGTTGAACAGAAGCATAGATATCCCGAGAGCTCACTACTTGTGATTGGGGTTTGAAGTGGGGGCAGTTTTGTGGGACTGAGCTCTTAACATGTGGAATCTGCACTGTTAAAACTCCAAGTAGTTAGTATCAGAATTGAATGGTAGAACAATTAATTGCTGTCAAATAATTAGAGAATTGGTCAGTGTAGGAAAAACCCACACGCATTTGGTGTAAGAAGTGTTGTGAGTAGAAGAAACAGGTTTTCTTTTCAATACTACAGCAAAATGACATTTAATGATGAAAAGTTAAGAATATTTTTAGATGAATACAACTCAGCTTTGTTGGATATGTGTGTATATCTATCTATCTACCTATCTATCACTCTGTTATCTTCATCTGGATCAAGATATAAAATATTTTGTCCAGTATTGTAGTTTTTTAAGTCAGGAAGTAGGGTCAATTCTATCCCTGTTACTCCCTCTTGGCCCAAAGTGGAAGTCTTTATGGTGTCCTTTGATAAATAAATATTATTAACTTTAATGTAGTTTAATTTACTAATTTAATTTATCAATGATTTTTTAATGGTCGGCTCTCCTTTTTATTATTAACTTATTTTTAGTACATCTGATAGTCTATGGCTCTTATATCTTGTTTAGTAAGTATATTTCTCCCTTCAGGTCATTAAGACATCATCCTCCATCTGCTTCTAGAGGAATTATATTTTTATCTTTTACCTTTAGGTCTATGATCCATCTCTAATTATTTGTGTGTGTCAGTGTATGATATAAAGTAGGAGTTTTCATAATGAAAAAACAATGGGAATATGTTCATTAATGTTAAAATTGGATAATAAATTTTGCTTTGTTTGTACAATGAAATACAGGAGAGCAAATAGATGAACTACCATTAAAAGCACCAATGCATAAATATCATAAGGACCACACTGAGCAGAGCACACCAGTCACAAAATAATACAGAGACACTATAGTTCATTTACACAAAGTTCTAAAGCAGAGGTTATCTATAATAAAATCAAGGAAATGGTTATCACAGATTTCAGGGGAGTGTTTATCACTGAAGAGATGAAAAGGAGTAATGATAGCAGAATGTAATACAAGAGTCAGTGAAGAGGCTGAGCAAAATCTGTTTCTCAAACTAGGTGGCTGGTGTTTTGTTTTGTTTTGTTTTTCTCTTAATCTAACATGCACACATGTTTTTAAGTGTTGGCTACATGTCCTAATAAACAGGATTTTTAAACAAAAACACATGAAAGAAAACTTCAGTGATAAAAGTGAACAAAACAATAGAACAATATTAAAATTTGGTTTGAAAATAAATTTTGAGGAATTGTTTCTGTTTGTTTTTTGTTATCCACATCTTAAACAAATGTGTTGCTCTTGTCTTTCAGTAGAAGAATTACTTTTTCCCCTTTATTCATGAATATCTTGAGGAAGAATTATCTAAATTCACAGATCCTTTTGTTGCACTGATCCTGTATAGCAGCAATAAGAAGTCAAAGAATGAACAAGTTTGTAATAATTAAAATAGTTCTTTCTTTCTATAAGAGTACTCTGGACAACCCTGCTTCTGACAAGTTCAGAACCCCAAAGGCACTAAAATTGAATTATATCAGCCTCTGGCATACATAACACTTTCCAATCTAGAGTTTTAAGCTCCTCAGCTTGGAAATTAATTACATTTAATGCTTTATTGAATTTTTCAATTACTGGTCACTCCTGGCCACAACTCTTGTCTTGAATTTCTAGTATGATGTCACTCCTTTGTTGTTAAATAAGGAGAAATTGGCATGCAATTTTCTTTTCTGATTAATTTGAATAATAAGCTGATTTCTGGCTACTCTGGAGGTAAAAATCAATTTGAAAAGTATTCTCTGTATCACTGGTCCTAAAATGTTACTGCATATTAGAGCCACCTTTCAGGTTTGAAAAATAGTGATGCCTGATCTCACTCCAAGAAAATCAAATTTAATTGGTGTGGGATGTGAAAAGGCCTGAGGAGTTTTGAAAGTTAAATAAGTAATTCCAGTATGCAGTAAAGTTTGAGAATCACTACCCTGCATTATCCTCTCCATTATCTACTTATGGATGTAGTAGATTTTTCAAATAAATAATTATTTATTGTTAATGTCTAGTTATTATATCTTGGCACTGAACAAATAATAACTGAACAGTACTATAATAAAATCACTCAGTCATTCCTAAACACTGATATCATTTAGTATTTGCAACTCTTCATTATATTTGCTTTCAATCCAAAGAGACAGACTCAGTTTTCCTTTAATTAGAATTTTTAATCTGTGGTTCTGAATTATTGTGAGTCAGAAGATATAATACCACAAATTAATACATAAGCAACTCTTGAAATTATGCAGAATCCTTCTGTGTAGTTCAAGGGTACTTTTAACTTGGATTACTCCTGGCTTCTCCTATTTTTGCAGTTGTCATGAACGTCAACAAATCTGGGAACCCAAACTGTAAAATCCAGGTGTGCAGAATCCATATGAATGTCTTTGCAGAATGTGAAGTAGGAAATGCTCCATTTTTAATAAAAGAATAGTTGTGATATTTAGCAAATTGCTTTTATGTGTTAATTGTATTAATAATAAAATAGCTCATTTTATTTAGTCTCATGCTCAGGTCATGCTAATTACAGTCAATCTTATTTTAAATGATCACAAACTACTTCAGAGATAATTGCTGTTTTATATCCATTTTAAAAGTGAAGAAACTGAGGACCAAGAAGCTTAATTAATTTTCCTGAAATGTCATGCATTTTGTTCATTTTAAATTTGATTTTAGCCATTGAAAAATTAAGACATCTTTGGCAGTCTATATTTATCTAATCTATCTATCATGTATCTATAATCTGTCATATATCTCTTCCACGTGTACTGTATTCAAAATGTAGGAAGAACAGGAAATATAAACTATTTGGGGGAAGACGATTCCAATAATTAAAACAGTAATACATCATTGATCAAGTGTACGCTATGTTCCCTGCATTTCTTATCCACTTAAGAGATTTTTATCTTATTATACTTACTAAGCCTCCAAGGTAACTCTTGATTACCCCAATAAACAGGTAATAAAATTTTAGATAGATTAATATAGATATTGACATATAATTGTGCAGTAAATTATTATGCCCTTCACTCTTTTCATGGTGTAGATAGTCACTGAACTTTGAATATCTTCTTTTTCATTGTACAATTATGAGTTGGAATGGACTTATTAATTATATGAATGAGTTGGAAGAATGAGATAAACATTAAAAAAATACTGGTAGTTTTAATATTATTAAGCAGAGAACAAGATAGAGAGCTCACCTCAGAGGCTGCAGCTCTATTCTATACTTGTGCTTTCCCAACCCAGGACACCCCAATTCACAACTGAGTCAATCTGAGAAGCTGGGATAAATGTACAAGGGTGCAATTTCCAGGATGTATGTTTACTTTGTAAGAAATTGCCTTATACTTTTTCAGCCTGGCTATGCCATTTTATATTCTCATCACCAACATATGAATGGTCCATTTTCTTAGCATTCTTACCAACATTTTGCTGTTTCACCAAAATATTTTATATATAAGCCACTCTGATTAGGTATGTTGTGATATCTCATCGTGGTTTTAATGTGGAATTCCCTAATAGCTAATGATTATGAAGCACATTCATGTGTTTATTAGCCATCTGTATATTCCCTTTGGTGAAATGCCTCTTCATCATTTTTTGTCCAATTTCTAAGTTGATTGTTCATTTTTGTTTATTTTTCTATTGTTGAGAGAATAAATGTTTACTAGTATTTCTTTTTTTAAAAAATAATTAATTATTTATTTATTTTTGGCTGTGTTGGGTCTTCGTTTCTGTGTGAGGGCTTTCTCTAGTTGTGGCACGTGGGAGCCACTCTTCATCGCGGTGTGCAGGCCTCTCACTATCGCGGTCTCTCGTTGCAGAGCACAAGCTCAGTAGTTGTGGCTCATGGGCCTAGTTGCTCTGCAGCACGTGGTATCTTCCCAGACCAGGGCTCGAACCCATGTCTCCTGCATTAGCAGGCAGATTCTCAACCACTGCATCACCAGGGAAGCCCCAGTATTTCTTAATTATAATCTTTTCTGAAGTTTATAGGAAAGACTTCTTTATAAAGTAAATTTTAAATATCTAAAATATCAAGTTAAAAATATTTTATTCTTTAAATTTCACCATCACATAGCCTTTTTCTCCAAGTTTCCATTCGGTTGATTGTAAGTAAAAGCGTAGGCACATTATACGTATTAGATATACATTTATCAGGTGAGTTGAGGTGTACTGAGTTTTACGTCATTAAAACTCATACAAATTGGTAGCATGCAATCACTGATGACTGAAGTTAGAATTCTATTGCTTTCTTTAGTGAACTCTAGTTTTTTTAAATTAATTTCACTTTGATAGACTTTATTCATAGATAAATTATAGGATTGATTTATCAAATTTAGTGTTTCTAATGAGAATTGTAGTATAGGCTTTCACCTTATTCCTTAAGTTAAACATTTTTTTGGAGAGCATCAATATGATCGATAAAAATGTTCTCCTCCCTAGATTCTCCAGTAGTTAGGGATGACTTTGGATAACATCGGTGATGCCTAAGAAATGTCACAATCTGGTTAGTCTTCTTTCTGGAACAGCTTTACTCATTCAGAGGACTTAATACTTGATGTTAATCAAATCCTTGATTTAATATTTAATACAACTTTTTTAAAATTTTGAAATAATTGTAGGTTCACAGGTGTTTTTTATAACATTTAATACAGAGAGATCCTATTAGCCTTTCACTCAATTTCTCCCAGTGGTGACATCTTGAGTAACTATAGTGCAATATCACAACTAAGAAATTGATAATATCAATTTACCTTCAAATTTTTTCAAGTTTCACTGTTTTTATAGGCACTCATTTTTGTGTATATAGATCCATGTGACTGCCAACACAGTTGAGACACAGAAGAATTCCACCACAAGTATGTCTAAGGATCCGTTTTACCATCACAGCTACCTTCCTCCCCTTCCATTTCCCTAAACTGTGACAATCAGTAAACTATTTACCAAGTTTATAATTTTGTCATTTCAAGAATTAAACATAAATACAAACATACAGTGTGTAACTTTTTGATGTTGGCTTTTTTCACTCAGAATAATTCCCTTGAGATCTATCCAAGTCATCGTGTGTATCAACAGTTCAGTCCATTTTATTGCTGAGCAGTATTCCACAGAATGGATGGACCAGTTTGTCTTACTTTTCTCCTATTGAAGGAAGTTGACCTTATTTCCAGTTTGGGGCTGTAACAAACAAAACTGCTATGGGCATGCATGCATGTGACTTTTGTATGAAAATAGTCATTTCTCTGGGATAAATGCCTGAGAGTGAAGTCGATGGGTCATGAGGTAAACAGATGTTTAGATTTGTAAAAAGCTGTTGTATTCTTTATTCATATTGGCTGTATCATTCCCACCAGCAATGTATGAATGATCCAGTTACATCCTAACCAGCATGTGATATTATCACTATTTTATATTTTAGCCATTCTAATTGATGTGTAGTGATATCTCATTTTGGTTTAAATTTGCATCTCCTTAGTGTCTAATGATGTTGGACTCCTTTTCATGTACTTACAAGTCATCTGTACCTCCTCTTCATTGAAATGTCTCTTCTTTCCTTTAAACCATTTTCTAATTGTATTGTTGAAATTTCTTACTGCCTACTTAGGAAGTTATTAATATATTCCAGATATGGCTCATTTTTTAGATTTGTGGTTTGAGAACATTCCTCCAAGTTTATAGTTTATTTTTCATTCTTTTTATATTAGGTTTCATAGAGCAAGAGGTTGTTTTTGATATTTGTTTTTTTTTTTAAATGAGGTCTAATTTATCCATTTTTCCTTTTATGGATTATAATTTGCTTGTCAAGTTTAGAAATACTTTCCTAGTTCTTGTTCACAAATTCTTTCTTCTGTTTTATTTATTTTTTCCATTTTATATTTTACATTCAACTCCCTGATCTATTTTTTGTTAATTTTTTGATCAAAAGTGTGAGGTTTAGGTCAAAGTCTATTTTTATATATGTTATTCAACTGCTCAACACCATTTATTGAAAGGGTTATTTATCCTCCCTTGTATTGTTTTTGCACCTTTGTCAAAAATCAGTTGGACTTATTTGTCATGTTCTGTTTTGGGGTTTTCTGTTCTCTCCCATAGATGTATGTGTCTGTTCCTCTGCCACTACACAGTCTAGATTACGATAGTGATATAAAGTTTTGAAATTAGTAGAGTGATTCCTCTAGTTTTTTTTCTTCTTTGTCAAGGTTGTTTGCATTATTCTAGAGCCTGTGCTTTTCCATATAAATTTTAGAATAAGCTTGTTTATATCTATAAAATTCCTTGCTGGGATTTTGATGATAATTGCATTTGCCCCACAGATCAATTTGAGAGAGATATGACATCTTTAATATGCTGATTCTTCTAATCCATTAGCACAATGTATCTCTCCATTGATTTGGGTCTTATTATTTCTTTGGTTAGCATTTTGTAATTATCAGAATACAGCTCCTTATATATATATTTTTAAAATATTTTTAATTTATTTATTTTTATTTTATTTTTATTTTTGGCTGCATTGGGTCTTCGTTGCTGCACGTGAGCTTTCTCTAGTTGCAGTGGGCGGGGGCAACTCCTCATTGAAGTGCATGGGCTTCTCATTGTGGTGGCTTCTCTTGTTTTGGAGCATGGGCTCTAGGTGCGTGGGCTTCAGTCGTTGTGGCGCGTGGGCTCAGCAGTTGTGACTCATGGGCTCTAGAGCACAGGCTCAGTATCTGTGGTGCACGGGCTCAGTTGCTCCACGGCATGTGGGATCTTCCTGTACCAGGGCTCGAACCCGTGTCTCCGTCAATGTCAGGCGGATTCTTAACCACTGCAGCACCAGGGAAACCCTATATTTTAGATAGATACAAAACAATTTCACTTTGGGAGCAATTTTAATTGGTATCCTGCTTTTAATTTATGTCTTTACACATTCATCATTAGTATAGAAATGCAATTGATTTTGCAAGTCGATTATATGCCTTGCAACCTTCCTAATTCTCACTTATTAGTTCTAGGAGGATTTTTTTTTTTTTGTAGATTTACTAGCATTTTCTACACAGAAAGTCATATTACCTGTAATAGAAGTCTTGCCTTTTCCCCCTTTTTAATCTGTATGATTTTTCAATTTTTTTCTTGCCTTATTAAATGACAAGAACTTCTAGTACTGTGGTAAATAAAACTGATATTGCAGATATTTTTGTCTTATTTCCATCTTAGGGGGAAAATATTTAGTTTTTCACAATTATGTATGATACTGGCTATAGGTTTTTGTAATGGTTTGTGGAAGTTTCCTTCTATTTTTAGTTTGCTGAAAATTTTTTATCACGAGTATATGTTGAATTTTGTTAATTGTTTTCTACTTCAATTAATATAATGAGATGATTATTATTCTTTAGCCTGTTGATATGGTGAATTACACTGATTAATTTTTGAACAGTATATATCCAAAATAAATCAAACTATCTCATTGCATATAATTATTTTACTGCTAAATTAATTTATTAATACTTTTCATGATCTGTGTGTGTGTGTGTGTGTGTGTAATTCATGAGTTTGAATCTGTGTGAATCTGAATTAGTCATAAAACTGTAGTTTTCCTTTTGTTCTACCTTTGTCTTATTCTGCTATCTGGGTAAATAAAACAAGTTTCTTACATGCATAGGTAAGTGTTTCTTCTCTTCTGTTTTCTGGAATATGAAGTATTTACTAAGTGTTAAATCTCCTTTGAGTGTATTTTTAGGATTCTCCAGTGAAAATATTTTGGGCTGGAGATTTCTATTTTGGGAAATTCTAACCAAAAATTTACTTTATTTAAGGTTCTAAGACAACAGATTATTTCATTTTTGCTTAATTTTGGTAATTTATGAATTTTTAGGAATTGGCCAATTTTGCCAAATTTTCAAATTTCTGAATGTAACGTTCTTCATAATATTTCTTTATTATCATTTTAGTGGATTCAAGATGTAGTGATAGCCTTTATTTTATTCCTGAAAATGGTCATTTGTGTCTTCTTATTAATTTTGTCCATCTTGCTAGTTTTATCAAATTTATTAATTTTTTAAAAATTATCTTTTTAGTTCATTGATTTTTCTCTCTTTGTTTCCCATTTTCAATTTCACTTATTTTTGCTTTTTTTTTTTTTTTTTTTTTTTTGCGATACGCAGGCCTCTCACTGTTGTGGCCTCTCCCGTTGCGGAGCACAGGCTCCGGATGCACAGGCTCAGCAGCCGTGGCTCACAGGCCCAGCCACTCCACAGCATGTGGCATCCTCCCAGACCAGGGCACGAACCTGCATCCCCTGCATCGTCAGGTGAACTCTCAACCACTGCACCACCAGGGAAGCCCTATTTTTGCTTTCTATTATTTCCATTTGTCTGTTGGTTGACACTTTTTTTCCCCCTATATCTTCTAGTTTCTTGTGACAGGAACTTAGTTATTAATTGAGACCTTTCCTCTTTTCTAAGGTAAGCATATAGTGCTATAAATTTTCCTCTCAACGCTACTTTATCTGTGATACACATATGTTCTATGTTCATTTTCATTCATTCTGCATATTTGTTTGGCATCAAGTAGCTTTTATTTTATTTAAGTCATTCACAAATGAAAACTTAAAGAATAATACCAGACTAATTAAATGACAAATTAAAGCTGTAGAGAGCTCATAATAATCCTTGATAATAATTATATATAATATACTATTTACAAGGCACTATCTTTATTTTTATCTTAATAAGAACATCTTTGTAACATTTTCAAGTAGAAATGTAATACAGCACAGGTTCATACACTTTAACAAAGACCAACTTAACCTGGTTTAAAACAAGATAAAACTTTGTTTCTCATGTAACTGTCTGGAGATGGGTGATCCAGGAAGGTCCATATTTCTACTTATGGAAAAGGGAAAGGCAAACACAATGCATGCCCCTTTTTATATGGACTTAAATAAGAAGTGTTATACATTATTTCTGTTCATGTCCCTTTGGCCAGAGCTCAGACATGGGGCCACACTTAGCTTCAAAATAGGTTAGAATGTATATCTTTAGCTGAGTAGCCAGTTCTGTATATTTTAAAAGTTTATTTGAAACTTCCTCATTAACACTGATAGGACTGGTGTCCTTATAAGAAAGGGAGGAGACACCAGTGGTCCCTCTCTCTTTCTGTGTGTATACAGAGGAAAGACCATGTGAGGACACAGTGAGAGGATAGCCATCTGCAAGCCAGGAAGAAACATCTCTCCAGAACCCAATACTGTTAGAATCTTAATCTTGGGCTTATAGACTCCAGAAATGTGAGAAAATAAATTTCTATTGTCTAGTCACCTAGTCTTTGGTATTTTGTTATTGAAGCCCTAGCCGACCAGTACAGATTTTGGTACCAAGAGGTGAGGTGTTTCTATAGCAAACATCTAACATTGTGGAAGTGGCTGTAGAACTAAGTGATGGCTAGGTGCTGATAGAGTTTTGAACTGAATGCTAGAAAAAAATCTAGATTGCCTTGAAGTGGCGATTGGTAGCAATCTGGATATTAAAGACAAATCTGGTGAGAACTCAATAAGACAAGAGGAGAGCTGTAGAGAAGGTTTCTATCATCTTAGAGAATACAGAGATGATGATAAACAAAATGTTATAGAAATATGAATGTTAAACCATTCTGGTAAAGTCAAATATGGAAATGAGGGATATGCTATTGGAAACTGAAGAAAAGGTGATTCTTATTATAAAGTGGCAAAGAACTTGAATGAATTGTGTTCTAGTATTTTGTAAAATGTAGAATTTGTTAGCAATGAAATTGAATATTTAGCTAGGAGATTTCTAAGCAAAGTATGGAACGTGTGGACTGTTTTTCCCTAACTGATTATAATAAAAAGAAATAAAAGAGGGAGAAAGTAAATAAACTGTTAGGTGAAAGAAACCAGAACTTGGAGATTCTTAGATGTGATGTTATAGATAGTTTTAGATCTTAGGTGTCAGTCTGGCCTATTTTATTGTCTGCCATGTTAAAAATAAACAAACAAACATAAAACTTGAGCCCAATTACTGATGACCTCAAAGATGTAATTCTAAAGCAAAGATAATTTTAAAAGTCGATGGATAGTAAGAGGAGAATTTTTGTAGACTTATTAGTAATTTCAATCATATGTTTTAACCAAATCACAAACAACTTACAGCCAAGTATTGGATTCATATCAAAGAATGAGTAAGAATGCAGAAAGCAAGGATAAGAATTTTGTAAGTATTACAGTTAAAACATAACCAGTGTTTGGTTACAATCCAAAAACTTAAATAAATAAAGGTTTTTTAAAAGTTAAGAAAATAACAAATAAAATTATGTGAATTAACACATGACCATCTGTGGCTCTATTCAATCTAGATCATGTCCCGTAGGTTTTAGGCAGAAGCTGTTGATGTGTCATGCAGCTTTTTGATCTGAAGCTCTTGGCAGAAGCTGTCTACTTTTGAAGATAGTCTGCTTTTGAAGGATTCTTAAACTTCTTTCGTTATAAATCTCCAGAAAAAAATGGCAGTATAGGTGCTGAAAATGATAACTTTGTGTCTTTTTACCTGGGAGACATGAATCCGAGATCTATACCTTCATATTTGCTTGATATAATCTTGGTCAAAAATAACTTGTATAGTCTTTCTCAACATGGTTCCAGGGCACAAGACTTCTTGAGAGGATATGAAGGAAAGACTGTATATGCCTATTGGTAATAAGACTGATTATATTACATGAGTTACTTGCAGCACTCAACCATATCTGCCTGAAATGAGGTCGAATTGAGAAAATCAGGGGAGGCATATTTAGCCATATAGTGTGACCTGTAATAAGTTCATATGATGAGAGTCACCAGGGCTAGGATGTGGTTATTTCCTGGTCCTGAGAGCCAGAAGTTACACTCTCAGTCAATGGACCACTAGAGTTCCAGATCATTTTATCATTTTGCTAGTGTATGTACGAAAATGACATTGACTCTCTCACTTTTCCTGAGGATTGAGGGTGATGTGGTCATAGGAACAATAAAGTTTCTGAGAAAGTGGAAAGGCTTTACAAAGTTCTCTATTGCTTGTGCCAACAAAAATGAGTGGCTGCATTAATGGAGGTTGGAATTCCTCACGGAAACAAAATATAAAGGTTTTTTTGTTTTGTTTCTTTTTCCCCCCTAATGTCAGAGCTGCATCTCTCTAGCAGGAAAAGCTTCAGTCCACTTTGAGAATAAGACAACAACAACCAGGACCCATAGAAAAAGTACTATGGAGGAGTTCGCAGATGCAACCGAGGTTTGGGTTCTTTTTAGCTTCCCACTTTCCTAGTTTTATCACAGTTATGCTGGTGACAGGTAAGCTGTAGAACTTCAATGTGTGGGAACTTTCCACAACACCAAGCAATCAACTCAGTTCTGCTCAGGCACTAACTAGGTATCAAACTAAACTCAATTCTGACACTATCTACCTGGAGGCAGCAACGGATCCCACAAGTTGAAGACTCAGTGCCTCAAGACTGCACTGATTCATATGTCAGTCACAAGTCCACATTGTTACCTGTGCTTCTGGCCAACTGGCTGCAAATTGTAGTTTCCTATAACCCTCTCCTAAGATTTGATTAATTTGCTAAGGTGGTTCACAAACTCAGGAAACCTGTTAACCCACTAGATTACCAGTAAACTACAAAGGACATGAATGAACAGCCAGATGAAGAGATAAACATGGCAAAGTCCTGACCAATGTAATGTATCTTTGTTCCACTGAAGATTGGAGTCTGGCATATGGATGTATTCTTGTTTATCAGCCTGGAAACTCTCCAAGCCCTGTCCATTGGGTTTTTGTGGAGGCTTCATCACACAGGCATGATTAATTAAATCATTCCTTGATGACTGATTCAACCTCCAGGACCTCTCCTCTCCTTGGATCTGACATCCAGGTCAGGGGATGAAACTAAAAGTTCCAGCCCTCTAATCACATGGTTAGTTCCCTTGGAAACCAGCCCCCGTCCTTAGGTATTTTCCAAAAGTCACCTTATTAACATACATATACTGGAAATATTGAAAGGAATATGTTATGACTATTAAGACACATTTAAAGCTCTTATCACTTAGGAAAATCCAAAGATTTTAGAAGCCCTGTGCCAGAAAAGAGGACAAAGACCAAATATATATTATTACAACTCACAATATTACAGGAACAGAGACACCCTGAGCAATATTTGTATAATTTCCCCATCAATGTAGATAGTAGTAGACTATCCTTGCTTTATTCAGTTATTTCATGAAAACTCTGCTAGGTTTTATTTGAGATTCTCTTGACACAAACAAATAGCTTTCATAAAAGTTTCAGAGATTATTCTCATAAAATTGATGACCAAAATCGTTCCCCAAACTCTTCATATTCCAAAAAGTATTTTTAAATATTTTAATGTGACTATTTTAATTTTTGTTTAGAATATTTTAAATTACTTTTAGTATTTTTAATAGCGTCTTTGAACCTCTTCAAAGATCTGACTTCTTGAAGTATCACGGCATCCGAGGCCATATTAGGAGTTGCTTACTTGTCGAATGATTAACCAGGGCATTTCCTCATGCCTCCATGTTATCTCTTCCTGAATGGGCTTTTATGGCAGCCACCACCTTAGAAGATATTAGAACATTTAACAGTTCTTTAATATGTTGACCATTTTCAATGTGTTTCCTGCTGAGGCTTAAAACTCTTGTTTCCACAGCATCTCAAAATCATGGACTCCTCCAAAGGCAGACTTGTTACCTGTGTATCTAGTAACTCTCTTTTCAGTTGAAAGTCTGTGGTGAAAGTGATTGG
This sequence comes from Aethalodelphis obliquidens, assembly GCF_003676395.1. Classification (NCBI taxonomy): domain Eukaryota; kingdom Metazoa; phylum Chordata; class Mammalia; order Artiodactyla; family Delphinidae; genus Aethalodelphis; species Aethalodelphis obliquidens. The sequence continues at coordinate 21,357,363 of NW_020837971.1, read as the reverse complement.
TTCCTCCGTATGAACAAATTTTACTATGTTTTAGGTTCATATTCTAAGAATGAATTGAAATCTGTTAAGGCCTATCCTGCTTGCATATTTCCTATTTCAGTCTTAAGATATGACCTGTCAACAAACAAGATTGCATCTGGAGATTTTAGGGGCTAATAAATCTGTTCAAGGCTTAGTCGGTTCTCAGTAGAGGAGAGATAGTCATGGATTTTCCTTTTTCAATAAAGGAAGAAGAATAGCAGGAGTTAAGTTGTTATTATAATGGAGAGAATTGTGTGAAGAATAAAATGATAAAATTCATAAGAGCTAAGGCTGCATACTGAAAAATGTAGTAAATTTCCAGTAAGCAACAAGGATTGTATTGCCTAATGGGCTGTAGTGTTGAAGAGGCATCTTAAAATTGTCAGTAGACACTTTAACTTGTTTGTCTGATGCTACTATAGCCCTTAGACAAGGTGAGTAGAATTTTCCCCCTAGATCTAAAGAAAAGCTGAGGTAAGAAACTGGTATATCAATATTCCTTTGAAGCTGAGTCAGAATATTAAGGGTTTGTCCAGATCTTTCATGTACGAATGAGTGTAAAAATTTATGATAATTAAGAAGATCTAGAGGGAGCGTTGTTGAAAACCTAATTTTAAGCTGCAAACTACCATTCCTATTTAGGTTCCAGGTGGAGACTCAATCACTAAGAACTGTACTATTATTCATATTTGGTGATTATATAAAAATTGGAAACCTATTGCCCACAATAGCCAATGAGAAGTAGAAAACCTCTTACTTGCTTATTATTTTGAGTGATTTATACTCTATCAGGATGAAGATACTTAACTCTTTTGGATTGTCTTAGTTTAGGGTCCTATATAACAAAATACCACAGAGTTGGTGGCTTATAAATAACAGAAATTTATTTCTTAGAGTTTCGGATACTGGAAGTCTGAGATCAGGGTGCCTGCATGGTCTGGTGAGGGCTCTCTCTTGGGATGCAGACTTCTCATTGTATCCTCACATGACGTAAGGACAGGGAGCTCTGTGCCATTTCTTTTATAAGAGCACTAATCCCATTCATGAGGGCTCAACCTTCATGACCTAATCATTGTGCAAAGACCCTGATTAATACCATCAGCTCTGGGGATTAGGATTTCAACATAGGAATTCTGGGAGGTCAAAATATTCAGAGTGTAGCAAGGATTAATTATGACCCATATAACATAAACATTCTGACAAAATTATACATTTTCATTGGAACGTATATTGAGCTAAAACAGCAAATCTTAATAGTCACTATCTCTAGAGTACAGCAAAAGTTCAGCCACACATTGCTTAAGGACAGAATCACAGAGAAATTAAGGATTCCTTATAGCCCTGGTTAAAGACCTGTGAAAAAGCAAGGGGTGTCTCAGTAAACCTCTGTGGCTTCACTGTTCAAATAAATTATTGAATTGTTGTAAAAAGTGAAGCAGATATTGATTACCTGGATCTAAAACAACACTGAAGAAAGCAGAACAAAAATATATAACAATAAAACACCTAGCCTTAGATAATACTGAAGGTAAAATAGTGTATATATATATATATTTTTTTTCCACAGCACATCTCACACTTCCTGCAGATGTTTAAATTGTGCTTGATATGGTGTAATTCAATGTCCAAATGAGCTGTAAACTGATTACGAATGGGAGAGTACTCAAGGATCTCAAAAATGTGATTGGAGGAGCATTGGTTTTGGAGATCCCATTTTCCTAGTAGACCACAAACTGTAAAGCTAGCAGGAGAGGTGTCACAGGAGCAAAGAATTCCCTTCAAAGTTCTGGTGGGGATAGTCATGGGATGAGGCTAAGGGAGAGCTTGTGTGACAGTGGTGGGATTTGTGGTTGATATTGTAGTACTCATATCAATAACAGTTCTGCAAGATTGTTCTTTAATATTTAGAGAGATTTATCCTTGTGAGCTTAGGGTAAAATAGGAAATCGGGTTGTGATTCCTCTTCAGAGGAGGATAAGCTTCGTTAATTACCCTTAAACATAAACCTTCATTAATCACCCACTTCATTTTTTTTTTTTTTTTGGTTTTTTAGCTACTGTGGGACAACTGTGCTCCAATGTTCTTTATGTTTATCTTGCTTACAGGTATTTTTACAAGACTTTCCCTCTACTGGTTCAGCGGGGAACATCTCCTTGCTACATCTTTAAGGCTATCAGTATATTGTGAGGTATTTTGTTTTATGTTTATTTTTGCTTTTGTTCTAAGATTCTGCCAAGTTGTCTGTGAGGAGATTGGCAAGAGTCTTGTTCTGGGTTTTTTGTTTGTTTGTTTGTTTTTTATTTTATTTTGTTTTGTTCTCCAATACTCTGTGTATTTAATCCCCTGATTCTGGCTTAAAGCCATTCACAAAAAGTGAGTAAAGAGCTGAGGTCACATTTTCCTCAAGATTTGTTTTTGAATGTTTTGTAAAGGTGTTACAAATCTCAAACCTAAATTCTCCAAAGGATTTTAGAAATGTCTTAGTATTCAATCTTTTTGTACAAGAAAGATTTTGGAAAAAATCGCCAAAATATGTCATTCAATACTTACAGCTTTTCAAAATCTCTGCATTTATCTGCAATTTCTCAGTATCTTCCCACTCTGCATTTTCCATCTTTTTTTTTTTTTTTGTATCTGAGATTCCTTGTAACATCTGAAACCATCCATATAGATCTGATAGCATTGGATTATACATTCCTAGGGCTATTCCAAATCCCTCTGTAGATTTTAGTTTATCTTGTTTAGGCTTCTGAAATCTTGACATAAGCTGTCAGCTCAGGGTGAGACCAAAGCTAAAAACATCCTTAGACATTTAAATATAAGAAAGGATTGAGTTTTGAGACAGAGGGGAAAATGGGTTGGAAAGAAAGGCAGAAGCAGAGAAAGACTGAGAAGCATAAGATGGGGGTAGAAGAAGAGAAGACCAAAGGCCACTAAGTTCAAGTTCTCATTTGAAGTGATCTAAAAGAGAGATAGAGTTAAACATGTTATACTTTTATTTGCCTTGGCTAAGTAATTTTATAAGGAAACAATTTACATATCTGAATTTTGTTTGGAAGCTTCCTCATTCCAGAGCAAAAAAAAAAAAAAAAAATGCAGACCAGTGAATGGGCTTTTATTCCCATTCTGTTCTGAATAACCTCTCATATGAAAACTTTTATTCTTATCAAAGTTCTCCAAATTAGCACTATAATGTTAAACTTCCCTTGTTAAATCTAAGCTCTTTAGAAGGATAGTTACTTAAATATGAATTATGCTATAAACTCATATAAGAGGAAGTGGTCTAGCCCAAAGGAGTTATGGACTTAGGTTTAGATTGAGAAAGCGCATAACAGTGTGGCAACAGTTTGAGGAAAACATTGTTTATATGTCTTCTGTTTGGAATTTGCTTTCACCAGCCACAGACTCAATAACGTGGGATTCTCATTAAGCAGAAGCTTAAGGAACAGCTCTCACTCATAACTAGATGCCCACAGACAATACAAAAGACTGCATTATAAAGTCTTGGTGACTGACCCAAAGCCAAGTTTGTCCAAAGCACCCAAAGTGGGAGAAACTTTGCCCACACCTCAGACTCTGAGCTGATTCCAGAAGCAGATTTATGAGGAAGATATCTCTTCTCTCCTTAAAACATCTTCTTACAGACAACAAAAAATGATGAGGAGAGGATAAACAGAAGCAATTTGTCCGGGGGTGGGGGTGGGGGACTGGGATGTCTCAGGATTTAGTTTTTCATATCCACAGGTCATAAGGTGAGGTGGTTTAGTCTATACCTTCCCATTTTCAAAGCCAGCCTTCAAACTCCCAGTCAGCTAATGAGCTTAGTGAGAAATCAATCTGTCATAGGCAGAGGAGTTGACCAGGAATTAGAATGACTCAAAAAGCTGTTAAATCCATAAACTATAGACATGTTGTTCTGAAAAAGGCTCAGTCAACATCACAAAACAGTTTTTGGAAAAGATAAAATTTTTATTTTTGCCCAAACTAAAAGAGAAAACAAATAGATAAATTAAATAAAAGAATGATAGCACTAAGTAAACAGATGATTTGTAAGATCAAGTTAAGGAACCCACCCATCAACATAGGTGATAAAAGAGATAGAAATATATGAGAAATATAAGGGAACATGGAGATGCATAAAGGTAAACTCGATGGGTTACAGATGAATAAATAAAGTTGTGAGAGCAGCCAGTTGCCCTGTGGTAAAGAATGGCACAGATCAGAACAGCCCACCCACTAAGGCAGGACGGTGATGATGAAAACACCAGGTCAGACACAGTTGTGGAATTACACAACTCCAAACACCATCAAAGACCTGAATGTTCACAGAGACAAAAAGCTGGCTGCATAAATAGTCATGAGAGGTCACTAAATGATAAATGATTTACAATGATAAATGATTTCTTGTCAGTAACACTGGGCTGAAGAAATCAATGCAACGACTCCTTTAAAATCCTGAGGGAAAATGGTTTTTAATATACCAAAACACATTAACAATTAAGTATGAGGCTAAATATAGGACATTTTTACATTCAGATTCTTAGGATGCTTTTTTGTCACATATGTGTGTGTAGATATATATTTTTTTTTCTTTCCTTGACCAAACTCTTCTCAGGCTTCCTTGAACTCTTGCTACGGTCTGAATGTTTGTGTCCCCACAAGATTCATATGTGGGAAACCTAGCCAGCAAAAATGATGACATTAGGAGGTGGGACTTTTGGGAGGTGATTAGGTCATGAGGGAGGAGCTGTCATGAAAGGGATTAGTGTTCTTACAAAAGAGAGCACACAGAGCTCCTTCACCCCTTCCATTAAGTGAGGATACAGGGAAATGATTGACATCTGTGAAGCAGGAAGTGCTCATCAGACACCGAATCTGAGGGTGCCTTGGTCCTGGACTTCCCAGCATCCAGAACCGTAAGGAATAAAGGTTTGCTGTTTATAAGCCACCCAGTCTATGGTATTTCTTAATAGCAGTCCAGATTTACTAAGGCAGCTCTTTTTCAACTAGACCCTGACTTTGGGGCTTCTGTGTTCATCTCTGCCTTGTCCACTTTTAGCAAGAATCCGAAGTCAGATTAGCCAGCATCCCTCAGCCTCCATATCTGCTCTGACCTGTTTCTTCATTCTCCACCATCCCACAGGTGATGTCTGATCACCCTGGTCTGCCTTCAGCATTAGGTCAGTTTAGTCAGAACTCCCCTTACCCTCAATCTTTCCTCTTAGTAATTTTCCATCCACCGACCACACTTTTTGGCATAAATCCCCACCTGCCCATGCTGAACTAGAAGCTGAGCCTAATCCTTCTCCCCCACTGCAGATCCCATTGCAGTGGTCCTTACACCTGTCATGTTAGATCTTCTTTATTTCCTTTTTTTTAATAAATATTTATTTATTTATTTTTGGTTGTGTTGGGTCCTTCGTTGCTGCGCACGGGCTTTCTCCAGTTGCAGCGAGCAGGGGTCACTCTATGTTGTGTTGCACAGATCTCTCACTGCGGTGGCTTCTCTTGTTGCAGAGCACAGGCTTTAGGCGCACAGGCTTCAGCATTCCTGGCACGCGGGCTCAGTAGTCGTGGCTCGCAAGCTCTAGAGTGCAGGCTCAGTAATTGTGGCACTTGGGACCAGTTGCTCCACGGCATGTGGGATCTTCCCGGACCAGAGCTCTAACCAGTGTTCCCTGCACCAGCAGGCAGACTCTCAACCATTGCGCCACCAAGGAGGTCCCGTAGATCTTCTTGAATAAAGTTTTTCCTACCATTTTTAAAGAGCATCCCAATTTTTTTCCATGAACACTTAGTATGTGTGTGTGTATTCCATCAAATTTGTGAGAAAATATGGGAAAATGTTATTTCATGAGATGCATGAACTATAAAGACATTTTTAAAAATCCAAAGCTATTTGAACTTTGACTTTTATTCTGTTTTTCTTCTAGAGGCAGGACTTGACAGTATAGGTTTACATTGTTTCCTATCAGGTTAATCACATTCTGGTTCTTCAATGATATTTACTATTGACATACCATAATACTATATATATTGTTTAATAAAACTAAAATATCATTATCAACTTATAGCAAAAAAAGGTCTATGTTATTGCTAAAGAACTTACAGAAGTGAAATTATATTATGGGAGCACTATAATCTATATTGGATTATACTATGCTGATTTTCATTAACACTATGCTGATTTTGATTTGTCTTTCCCATATATATGAATATGCCATGAAAAGGAGATTATTACCTTCCCCCTCCCCCCTTCTCATGAGTCTATTTCTGCAAAAAACAAGACAAATTGACTCAATTCCCGAAGTTTTAGTCTATGGAGAGAATGTTTTGCTTAGCATGTACATGTCATGATAAAATAGTTCAACTGTATAACCCAAGTGTTAGCTAAGGTCACCCTGTTCTTTGCAATTTAAATCAAACTGACTCTATTACCCAGTTCCTCTGGGACTTACATGTTTCATGGCCATTTCTGTTTCAGCTGGTCTCTTCATCTCACTCTTGCTTTATTTCAGTTGGCTTCCAATTCTTTTTACTATATTACGAAGAGAAATTGAGATCTTCACTTTGTACTTATATTGAGTCTGCCTCTGTATATCAAAGGACTCTAAAGTTTCTGCTAAAACAAAGGGCTCTGGGCTCTGGGCCACACTTTTAGGCAGAAAGAAAGAATGTCTGTAGCTTTGAAATGTAAAGCTTTTATATTCTTTCCTCACCCTCAAATCTCTGTAAGCTAACGGCAACACCATATGTTGAGGGTAAGTTTCAAGATTATGTCACCCATCACCACTCCCTACCCCTCTGAAAACAAAAGCAGTGTTTTGTCCACTGTACTAATGATCAATTAATGCATAAATAATGCTTAACAGTCAGATTTACGTGCAAATAAGCAAGGTTTTCAATCCAGTGCCAAGAGCACACACATGCCAGCTAACAATTGGCACTTGCCACCTGCCTCTGCAAGGATTAAGTCACTACCCACTGCATTCACTGACTTTCAACACCTCCTTAAAGGAGTTCAGGGTAGAGATCAGGAATGAGGCGCTCTGTGCTCTGGGAAAACTTGCATAACAAGGCTTCAGGTAGTTAGATATTTTCGGGAGACAATTTTATGAGCCCAATTTCTTGCATGCTTTCATGTATAGAAAAGCACTAAAATCATAAACGGTGACATCTGTTCCTCGTGACTAGCAGCAAGCTTCTGCCAAAATGTGTGCTTGAGTGCACACACCCCCCTTCACTAAAACCAAGTATATACTGAGTTTTCCCCCTGTCTCTTCGGAGCAGTTCGTCAGAGCTATTTGAGAGGCTGTCTCCTGGGCTACAGTCCTCATTTTGCCCCAAATAAAACTTAACTTAGAACTCTCACGTTATGCATCTTTTTCTCAGTCGACACACAGAGTAATATGTGTTTCAATATACCTGATAAGCTAGTTTTGAAGCCCACTGGAGGGTGAGGCTGTAAAGACATCTAGGATGTATAATACAGTGGTTTAAGATAATTTTGCTGTTAGTATTCAAGGTCAAAAAATATTAGCAGAACTACAGAAAAGGAAGATTCATTATATCTGTCAAAAATATAAAGTTTACCATGAAAAGTGACTTATTACTAATTGGTTTGAAATATTGAAACATTAAGCATATGTTCAGTGGGGCTTACATATCAAAAACTTGCACACAATCTGTTCATGTGAATTGTCTATTGAAGACAGGGGGTGATGAGGTATGCTTAATGAGCAGTGAATTTAAGGAAGTTTTGTTGAGCATGAAAAGTGCACAGGTCAGGAGGTCCAGCTGATGAGGAATGGAAGTATTTGGTCAGAAGTTCAACATGAGAGTTGGATTCATTTTCAACTCAGTTTGAGCTCCTAGGTTCTGCTTTCTGTCCATGGAGCTCTGAAGAATGTGACAATGGCCTCTCAGAATGAAAAGCAGCCTGTCATGGCCAAGTTGAAAGAAGAATTGACTTGGAGAATTAATTGCTATCTACAAAATGGGGAGTTTGAGGAAACAAGTTCTTTTTCCACATGCAGAACTTTCAACTCACTTCTCAATGAGTATAATTTCATTTTATGCAGCCTCTTTTGGATTTTTCTCAATGCATTTTGGACATAACAACTAAATTCAAATAAAAGTATGTGCAGAATACTGAATTTCAGTTTTAATTCTACCATTCAGTAGCTGAATGATTTTGTATGAATTTCCCAAACTTTAAAGCAATGCAAAATCCATCTATAAATTGAAAAGTACATCATGTGTGAGGTTCATTCCAGGCTTGGAATTCTACACTCAGGTTGCTGTCTGTGAGATTGAAGACCACTTAACTTATATGAGTATGTTTTCCCAAGATCGAAGGCTGTGTCTATTTAGATCTAACCGGGAAAGCAGAAATAGTATGCATTTCTGACAAACGGTATTTAACACAGGGAACAGTGATACAGGTTTTGAAAGGCTGAACCAGCAACAGGGGTACTGAACTGCTGTGCTTGGATCTGTAAGGAGACCACAGTATCAAATACACAGAGGATTAAAATACAAAACAAAACAAAACATAAAATGGGATACGAACCTGTGGCTTTTGGAACCTCACAGCCAGGAATGAGAATACCAGAAAGAAAGAGTCTTCTCCCCTCTTTCCTCCAAGTTACACTCTAGGGTCTCCCATTGGCATACTCCAACAGGAAGCTGATTCCAAAAGCGTAGGAAACAGAGTCTGCAGCCTCCAATCCAGCCTTGCATATGCAGGGTGAGCAAGGGTGGCATTGATACTGAGAAAAAGTAGGTAAACAGCCACATGGGGAGAAGACCTGCATTTTCTTCAATGAGTCTACTTGCCAATTAATGCTCAGAACACAAGGGACCTCAGTTATTTATTGACTTGTGTGAAGTCATTGAACCTAACATGACAAGTTAACTAATGGGAGGAACAACTCTGCCATAAATTGGTCTACAGGATGTGTAACATACTGCAACATTTTCCAGCCAATGTGGCCATTTCTGTCAATAGATCGGATACATATGAGAATTAAATTATCTTTCATTAAATAAAGAAAAAGAAAGAGAGAATTGCAGGTCTTCCTATGTTAACCACATAAGACAGATGCTTTTGGTTGTCTACGAGTAGATTTGTGTCCATATAGCATACAGGAGAGCATGATTTGTGGAAAAAATATTAAACTCTAATAAAAAACAGTTTTCTAAAGTGATGAAATAGAATCATTAATAATAGACTAAGTGGATGCCTTATGACATGAAAACTGTGCCTCATGGATTAATTAGAAGAAAGAAAAGGTTTTTATTCTTAATGCTGGAGCTGAGGAATGACCATCGGGGCCGACCCAGGGATTGTGTTCCTCTACATCATCCACCCGTCTATGCAGCTTGGTGCCATTGTTCCTGCTGATCTGTGGATTTCATTTCTTTCTTTCTTTTTTTTTTTTGAAGGCCTTTTGCTCTTTCTATAATGCATTATCCAAATATCTGATTTCACAGTGTTGTTTTTTTTTTTTCTTTTTTCTTCATTTTCTTGGACACAAACAGTTGTACTACTTGTTGCATTCAAAGACTATATATTTTTTTTTTGGCATGAGACAAAATGTTATGCAGAAATGAGGTATATGAATTGAAGTGCAGTGAAGGCATAGTGGCCTGTGTGCCCAGCCTCCCTTTGCTCCAGGCACCCTGGAAGCACTGCTTAGTGCTCAGAGCTCAGAGTAAAACAGCTCAAGAGCCACTGTACTACAGAGCAATCTGTTACATTATGGATTATAGCATGTTAGTACAATCACTACTTAAACATGCAATCACACCTAAGGATTTTAAAAACATGAATTTGCAAGGAGACCAACTTAAAGGTTACTAATTTTGCATTTATTAAATTATTTCTAAATTAAACTTTAGATTAGTTTGCATTTAATTGAACAAAAGATTAGTCAGTCCTTCTACCCTCAAAACTGCAGGGCTGTAAGTAAAGTAAAATTGCTGCCCTACTATGAAGAGTCTAATGAGATAGAGTTCTGTTGATTTAGTTATAACTGCAATGGTTACCTACTATTTTCTTTTGACTTTAATTTTTAATTGATTTGCTTCTGAAATGTTAACACAATAAATACTTTCAATTACTTTATTGCACTTTTGGTTAATTCTGCTTTTTATGTCAGCAGAAGTGTGATTAGAAGTCATTATGTGTTGGGCATTTTGTCAATATGAGCAAATGTGGGTCCTTCCCTTTTGTCTCCAGCACCAGGTTTTACAGTATTCATTCTCCTAACCAAGGGCAGGGATTGTCCCAATTAGAGTTTAAATCATGATCATTCTAGAATTAATATATGTCTGAGCACTTCTGGAGGGTCAGTGAGTCAAGCCCACCAACAGTCTCTCTGCACAAGGGCCTGCTTTTATAGAATTCTTCTCAAGGAAAGCAAAAGTCACCCAATATGTACGGTTTGATTTTATAATCAAAGAGAGGTCAACACTGTCTCAGCCCAGTCTCTTGTGTTCATTTACCTGGGTCTGAGGGAAAGAGGCTTTCAGAGAAACTTTAAGTTACTTTTCATAAAAATGATTGGGAGATGATATTTTACAAGGAGGGGCCACTGGAACCAAGCTGATATCATAGTCATGGGACGGGATTCCCTCCCCTTCTACAAACGCACAGGAGTCTGTGCCATTGGTATCCCTGCAAGCCTGTGGAAGGACGTCGGTAACTTGGCATGCTACAGGATTCAGAGAAGACACTGTGCAAGCCAAGGCTGCAGCACCAGAAAAATTCGCAGTAATACTAAAGTGCTCTGGTAGCCCAGGCAGCAAAAGAAAGTGACACGTCAGGACTCCCACACAGCGGTGTAGGCACCTGCTGCATCCCAATAGTAGCAATTGCATGGAAGGCAGCAATTCTCTTCAAGAGAACATGGGAAAGGCACAGCGAGTCTGGCAGAAACAGGACGTGCTCCCATCATATGTTGCACTTAGGAAAGTGTCCTTGTGAGAGTGTGTAGGTAGGGGATGACGTACCAAGGGATGTGGTGGTCCCAGGAAAACGGGTGAGGGAAATTCATGAAGGATATTATCTTCTTACACTTAAGCAAAGTTTCCTCGATGCCCCCCAGTCATTTATTTATCCACTGTTACTGCTCTGTCTCTGCCATTGGGCTGTTACTATGTTGAGGTGTCACCTGTCTTCAGCTCCTCTGTCCTTAGTTCTGGAACAAAATACTTGTCACACAGCCTTCATCCCAAATATTTTTATGGAACATATTAGTGAGGCGTACTGCTTCAAGATGAATCTTGTTTAACATGTCTTGTTTTGTCCTTTTTATTTAATAATAGTAGTGACTTTTTTTTTTAATTGAAGTTACACAGTAACACTGTGAGAAAGGCATAACAACATGGAGGCACCGATGCTGAAGGTTGTGACCACATCTTAGCCCACACTTGAGTGTGTCCTTTCACTATGGTTATAATTACCCAACTCTGAGGATTTAGCTGCTTAGAGTTCTACTTAAAGCCATTCCCTTGGTATTTTTTTACTGTGGTAAAATACACATTACATAAAATTTACCCTTTTTACCTAAGTGTATATTTCAGTGGTATTAAGTGCATTCACATTGTTATGCTACTTCCCAAACTGGAATGTCACACACATTAAACACTAACATCATCCCCCCCAACCCCTGCACCCACCATTCTACTTCTGTCTCTATGAATTTGACTCCTCTGGGGACCTCGTCAAATCACACAATATTTGTCCTTCTTTGACAGGCCTGTTTCACTTAAGTATAATGTTTTCTAGGCTTATCCATGCTGTAATATGTGTCAGAATCTCCTTTCTTTATGAGGCTGAATAACATTCCATTGTATGGATTTATCACATTTTATTTATCTGTTCTTCTAACATGTCTTCTTCTACTAATTTCCTTGCTCAAAAAAGTCTTTGTTGTTTTTTTCGGAATAAAATCCAGTATCTTGGGATAATTTTCAAACTTTCAGTTTCTTGACAAACTTACCTCCTGATATCACTTGCCAGGACTTCTGTTCCAGCCAAACTTATTTTTACACTATTCCAGATCCACACTCTGAGTAAAATAAAGTTCATTCTATGAGGCTGTCCATTATCCTCTAATGTGTTTAAACAATGTTCACCACTGTAGACTCTGATCAGGTCCACCTCTGTCCACTCAAGTCTGAGGCGAGACACCTTTCTTCTGATTTGTTATTCCAAGCTATTTTGATTGTGAATCCCTCTGAACATCCAACAGTACTCACTCCTATGGCTGCCAGCTGCCCTGTACTCTTTATGGAATGCCTTTGTTATCCCAGCCCAGGCATCATTTTCCTGTTTAATCCCTGTTCCTTACAGGGACTCCTTGAATTTCCCTTCCTCACTCCCAGCTGTGCCATATCTGCACTCGTAATTTCTCCCCTGAAATATTTTGACCCTCCTTCCTCTCCTCCTCCAAGAAAATGAATCACCTCCTCCTGTGTTCTCAGTGGACACTGAGACCAAATCTCTATGACGGCATTTGTGCTACAGAACTTGTCCTGTGTCTGCTCCAGCTCAGACTCTCAGACTGTGAGCTTTTTAAAGGCAAATATCATGCCTGGACCGATTTTTCATCAGAGAATCCTGTTCTGTCTGACAAATATTTGCTGTGATTATTTTCTCCATTCGGTGGCCAAGGAAAACATACTGTCTAATTCCAGGTGGGAGGAAACAAATCTTGAAGGTACACTGTTACCAGTGTCATTGTGCTTATGACTATATGACTATTTGGGGAGCACAGATGTGCCAATATTGTGGTAAATACTCTGGAGGCTGCACAGGTGAGTAACATGTGGGCTCTTTCTTTAAGAGTTTAGAATATCCAAATAAAGAACTTATAATACTAGTGGTCAGAATGAGCTAAGTACCTATTATGTGCAACAAGCTTCTATGAGAATGAGAGAACCGTAAGACTGCATTGATTGATTGGTTGATCGATTGATTGATCAACTGATTTACTGCTGAATATTTCACCGGAGGATTTGAGCAAGGGGTAATAGCTGAATTCCAATGTGTCAAATGGTTCAAGTTCAGATATAGATGGAGAAGGCAGAGGGCACATGAGCACAGAGATGGAGACTGGGAAGTGCCCTGTTGGTTGGAGAATAGCACAGCATTTTTAGGGTGTGATGGTGGGTGGTGGTTCTGGTGGTTAAGGCTAGAAACACTGCAGAAGGATTTTGAAGAGGAAGGTGACAGGGGAGAGAGATGGCTTGCTAAGTAGGCAAATCCTAACCTGCTGTTTCCCCCTCACAGTCGAATTTCTCATCAACTTTTCGTCCATCTACACTGAGAATTAGGAATTGTCTTGAGCTCCTCAGAGGAAGTGTAGGGGCAGCAATCATGCAGTAGAAAAACACAGTGCTACTGAGCTGTGTTTCCTATACACCAGTAATGCTATAGCCCTCAAAACAAAAGACACAAGGGTGCTTATCCTTATTCCTGACTCTCTTGGAGTTTTCCCAGGCATCTACACTGAATGACTCTGGCAGAGAGAGACACGGAGCATGAGTGTTTGAAGAGGAAAGGGCAGCGGCCGCGCTGATGCAGAGAGGCTGTAGTCTGGAAGGACCACAGAGCATCAGTGAACTCAGTGGAGGGAGATGGGGCTGCTCTGCCTTTGGTTCACCACGGTCCTAAGGCTTCCCATTAAGCCCTGTCTTCACTACTTGCTTCCTTTGGGCAGTTTATCTGGGCTCTACATTCCAGGCTCTATTCCAAATCCCAGCTCTCCTCCTCTAATCAATGGCTATTTTTCAAGAATTCCAATCACTTCTCTACCCTGGGAAATGGTGAGTAATGAAACAGCTTATACGCTTTTTAGATCCAGTTAATAGGAATTACTGAGAATCCATGAGGCAAAGGTCCAGGAATATAAACTAATTTTACCCTGAGTCAGAAAAGAGTCTTGACAGATATTGCCAAGACTTTTATTTGTAAGAGTCGTGATCGTTGTACTAGAGATAACTACTCTGAATAAGTTATATTATTTAACTTGTGACATTCTCCTGATTATTCATTTTTTTCTAACATCTTTATTGGAGTATAATTGATTGACAGTGGTGTGTTATTTAACTTGTGACATTCTCCTGATTATTCATTTTTTTCTAACATCTTTATTGGAGTATAATTGATTGACAGTGGTGTGTTAGTTTCTGCTTTATAACAAAGTGAATCAGCTATACATATACATATATCCCTATATCTCCTCCCTCTTGCATCTCCCTCCCACACCCTCTATCCCCCCGCCCGCTTTGGGTGGTCACAAAGCACCAAGCTGATCTACCTGTGCTATGTGGCTGCTTCCCACTGGCTATCGAATTTATAATTGGTAGTATATATTAGTCCATGCCACTCTCTTACTTCATCCCAGCTTACTTTTCCCCCTCCGCGTGTCCTCAAATACATTCTCTACATCTGTGTCATTATTCCTGTCCTGCCCCTAGGTTCTTCATAACCACTTTTTTTTTTCTTTTTACATTCCATATATATGTGTTAACATACAGTATTTGTTTTTCTCTCTCTGACTTACTTCATTCTGTATGACAGATTCTGTGTCCATCCACTTCACTACAAATAACACAATTTCATTTCTTTTTATGGCTGAGTAATATTCCATTGTATATATGTGCCACATCTTCCTTATCCACTGATCTGTCTATGGACACTTAGGTTGCTTCCAGGCTATTGTAAATATAGCTGCAATGAACACTGTGGTACATGACTCTTTCTGAATTATAGTTTTCTCAGAGTATATGCCAAGTAATGAGATTTCTGGGTCGTATGCTAGTTCTATATTTTAGTTTTTTAAGGAACCTCCATACTGTTCTCCATTGTGGCTGTATCAATTTACATTCCCACCAACAGTGCAAGAAGGTTCCCTTTTCTCCACACCTTCTCCAGCATTTATTGTTTGTAGATTTTTTGATGATGGTCATTCTGACTGGTACGAGGAGATACCGCACTGTAGTTTGGATTGGCATTTCTCTAATGATTAATGATGTTGAGCATTCTTTCATGTGTTTGTTGACTGTCTGTATATCTGCTTTAGAGATATGTCTATTTAGGTCTTCTGCCCATTTTTGGATTAGGTTGTTTGCTTTTTTTGATATTTAGCTTTATGAGCTGCTTGTAAATTTTGGAGATTAGTCCATTGTTGGTTGCTTCATCTGCAAATATTTTCTGAGGGTTTTCTTTTCGTCTTGTTTCTGGTTTCCTTTGCTGTGCAAAAGCTTTTAAGTTTCATTAGGTCTCATTTGTTTATTTGTGTTTTTATTTCCATTTCTCTAGGGGGGGGGTCAAAAAGGATCTTCTATGATTTATGTCATAGAGGGTTCTGCCTATATTTTCCTCTAAGAGATTTATAGTGTCTGGCCTTACATTTATATCTTTAATCCATTTTGAGCTTTGTTTTTTGTGTATGGTGTTAAGATGTATTCTAATTTCATTCTTGAACATGTAGCTGTCCAGTTTTCCCAGCACCAATTATTGAAGAGGCTGTCTCTCCTCCATTGTATATTCTTGCCTCCTTTATCAAAAATAAGGTGACCATATGTGTGTAGGTTTATCTCTGGGCATTCTATCTTGTTCCATTAATCTATAACTCTGTTTTTCTGCCAGTACAATACTGTCTTGATTACTGTAGCTTCATGGTATTGTCTGAAGCTGGAGAGTCTGATTCCTCCATCTCCGTTTTTCTTTCTCAAGATTGCTTTTGGTATTTGGAGTCTTTTGTGTTTCCATACAAATTGTGAATTTTTTTGTTCTATTTTGGTGAAAAATGCCATAGGTAGATTGACAGGGATGGCACTGAATCTGTAGATTGCTTTGGGTAGTATAGTCATTTTCACAATGTTGAATCTTCCAATCCAAGAACATGGTATATCTGTTTGTATCATCATTAATTTCTTTCATTAGTATCTTATAGTGTTCTGCATACCAGTCTTTTGTCTCCTTAGGTAGATTTATTTCTAGATATTTTATTCTTTTTGTTGCAATGGTAAATGAGAGTGTTTACTTAATTTCACTTTCATATTTTTCATCATTAGTGAAATGGAATGCCAGAGATTTCTGTGCATTAATTTTGTATCTTGATACTTTACCAAATTCATTGATTAGCTCTAGTAGTTTTCTCATAGCATCTGTAGGATTCTCAATGCATTGTATCATGTCATCGGCAAACAGTGACGGCTTTACCTCTTCTTTTCTGATTTGGATCCCTTTATTTCTTTTTCTTATCTGATTGCTGTTGCTAAAACTTCCAAAACTATGTTGAATAATAGTTGTGAGAGTGGGCAACGTTGTTTGCTCCTGTTCTTAGTGGAAATGGTTTCAGTTTTTCACAACTGAGGATGATGTTGGCTACGGGTTTGTCATATGTAGCCTTTATTATGTTGAGGTAAGTTCCCTCTATACCTACTTTCTGGAGGGTTTTTATCATAAATGGGTGTTGAATTCTGTCAAAAGCTTTTTCTGCAACTATTGAGATGATCAAATGGTTTTTATCCTTCAATTCATTAATATGGTGTATCACAATAGATTGATTTGCATGTATTGAAGAATCCTTGCATTCCTGGGATAAACCCCACTTAATCATGGTGTACGATCTTATTAATGTGCTGTTGGATTCTGTTTGCTAATTTTTTATTTTATTTTATTTTATTTTTTTTTTGTGGTACACAGGGCTCTCACTATTGTGGCCTCTCCTGTTGCAGAGCACAGGCTCCGGACACTCAGGCTCAGCAGCCGAGGCTCATGCACCCAGCCACTCTGTGGCATGTGGGATCTTCCCAGACCGGGGCACGAACCTGTGTCCCTTCCATCGACAGGCAGACTCTCAACCATTGCACCACCAGGGAAGCCTGGTTTTCTAGTATTTTGTTGAGAATTTTTTCATCTATATTCAACAGTGATATTGGCCTATAGTTTTCTTTCTTTGTGACATCCTTGTCTGGTTTTGGTATCAGGGTGATGGTGGTCTCATAGAATGAATTTGGGAGTGTTCCTCCCTCTGGTATATTTTGGAAGAGTTTGAGAAGGATAGGTGTTAGCTCTTCTCTACATGTTTGATAGAATTCACCTGTGAAGCCATCTGGTCCTGGGCTTTTGTTTATTGGAAGATTTTTAATCACAGTTTCAATTTCAGTGCTTGTGATTGGTCTGTTCATATTTTCTATTTCTTCCAGATTCAGTATTGGAAGGTTGTGCTTTTCTAAGATTTGTTCATTTCTTCCAGGTTGTCCATTTTATTGGCATATAGTTGCTTAAAGTAATCTCTCATGATCCTTTGTATTTCTGCAGTTTCAGTTGTTATTTCTCCTTTATCATTTCTAATTCTATTGATTTGAAGCTTCTCCCTTTTTTCTTGATGAGTCTGGCTAATGGTTTATCAATTTAGTTTATCTTCTCAGAGAACCAGCTTTTAGTTTTATTGGTCTTTGCTATTGTTTTCTTCATTTCTTTTTCATTTATTTCTGATCTGATCTTTATGATTTCTTTCCTTCTGCCAACCTTGTGGGTATTTTTGTTCTTCTTTCTCTAATTGCTTTATGTGTAAGGTTAGGTTGTTTATTTGAGATGTTTCTTGTTTCTTGAGGTAGGATTTTATTGCTATAAAGTTCCCTCTTAGAACTGCTTTTGCTGCATCCCATAGGTTTTGGGTCATCATGTTTTCATTATCATTTGTTTCTAGGTATTTTTTATTTCCTCTTTGATTTCTTCAGTGATCTCTTGGTTATTAAGTACTGTATTGTTTAGCTTCCTTGTATTTGTATTTTTTACAGATTTTTTCCTGTAATTGATATCTAGTCTCATAGCATTGTGGTTAGAAAAGATATTTGATATGATTTCAATTTTCTTAAATTTACCAAGGCTTGATTTTTGACCCAAGATATGATCTATCATAGAGAATGTTCCATGAGCATTTGAGAAGAAAGTGTATTCTGTTGTTTTTGGATGGAATGTCCTGTAAATAACAATCAAGTCCATCTTGTTTAATGTATCATTTAAAGCCAGTGTTTCCTTATTTATTTTCATTTTGGTTGATCTATTGATTGGTGAAAGTGGGGTGTTAATGTGCTCTACTATAATCTATAAATATAATATATTTATATATACTATAGTATATACTATACTATAGTACAGTATATTTATACTTTATAGTATAAATCTATACTATAAAGTAAAATCTATTGATTTCCCCTTTTATGGCTGTAAGCATTTTTCTTATGTATTTAGGTGCTCCTATGTTGGGTGCATAAATATTTACAATTGTTATATCTTCTTCTTGGATTGATTCCTTGATCATTATGTAGTGTCCTTCTTTGTCTCTTCTAATAATCTTTATTTTAAAGCCTATTTTGCCTGAGATGAGAATTGCTACTGCATCTTTCTTTTGATTTCCATTTGCATGGAATATAGTTTTCCATCTCCTCACTTTCAGTCTGTATGTGTCTTTAGGTCTGAAGTGGGTCTCTTGTAGACAGCCTAGATATGGGTCTTGATTTTGTATCCATCCAGGCAGTATATGTGTTTTGGTTGGAGCATTTAATCCATTTAAATTTAAGGTAATTATCGATATGTATGTTCGTATTACCATTCTCTTAATTGTTTTGGGTTTTTTATTGTAGGTCTTTTCTTCTCTTGTGTTTCCTGCCTAGAGAAGTTCCTTTAGCATTTGTTGTAAAGATGGTTTGGAGGTGCTGAATTCTCTTAGCTTTTGCTTGTCTGTAAAGGTTTTAATTTCTCTGTCAAAGGATCTCTGAATGAGATCCTTGCTGGGTAGAGTAATTTTAGTTGTGGGTTCTTTCCTTTCATCTCTTTAAATATGTCCTGCCACTCCCCTCTGGCTTGCAGAATTTCTGCTGAAAGATCAGCTGTTAAACTTATGGGTATTCCCTTGTATATTATTTGTTGTTTTTCCCATGTTGCTTTTAATATTTTTTCATTGCATTTAATTTTTGATAGCTTGATTAATATGTGTCTTGGCATATTTCTCCTTGGGTTTATCCTATATGGACTCTCTGTGCTTCCTTGACTTGATTGACTATTTCCTTTCCCACATTAGGGACGTTTTCAACTATAATCTCTTCAAATATTTTTCTCAGTCCCTTTCTTTTTCTCTTCTTCTTTTGCGATCCCTATAATTCGAATGTTGGTGCATTTAATGTTGTTCCATAGGTCTCTGACACTGTCCTCAATTCTTTTCATTCTTTTTCTTTATTTTGCTCTGCAGTAGTTATTTCCACTATTCTATCGTCCAGGTCATTTCTCTGTTCTTTTGCCTCAGTTATTCTGCTATTGATTCCTTCTAGAGAATTTTTAATTTCATTTATTGTGTTGTTCTTCATTGTTTGTTTACTCTTTAGTTCTTCTAGTTCCTGGGTAAACATTTCTTGTATTTTCTCTATTCTATTTCCAAGATTTTGGATCATGTTTACTATCATTACTCTGAATCCTCTTTCAGGTAGACTGCCTGTTTCCTCTTCATTTGTTTGTTATAGTTGGTTTTTACCTTGCTCCTTCTTCTGCTGTGTGATTCTCTGTCTTCTCATTTTGCTTAACTTACTGTGTTTGGGGTCTCCTTTTTGCAGCCTGCAGGTTCTTAGTTCCTGTTGTTTTTGGTGTCTGTCCCCAGTGGCTAAGTTTGGTTCAGTGGGTTGTCTAAACTTCCTGGTGGAGGGGACTGATGCCTGTGTTCTGGAGAATGAGGCTGGATTTTGTCTTTCTGGTGGGCAGGAACACGTCCAGTGGTGTGTTTTGGGGTGTCTGTGACCTTATTATGATTTTAGGCAGCTTCTCTGTTAATGGGTGGGGTTGTGTTCCTGTCTTGCTAATTGTTCGGCATAGGGTGTCCAACACTGTAGCTTGCTGGCTGTTGAGTGGAAGTGGGTCTTATCTTTGAGATGGAGATCTTTGGGAGACCTTTCCCTGTTTAATATTTCATGGAGCTGGGAGGTGTCTGGTGGACCAATGTCCTGAACTCTGCTGTCCTATCTCAGAGACATGGGTCTGACATCTGGTCAGAGCACCAAGGCCCTGTCAGCCACATGACTCAGAAGAAAAGGGAAAAAAAAGAAAGAAAAAAATTAAAGTTATTAAAATAAAAAAATAATTATTAAAAATAATAAAGAGTAACCAAGCCAAAAAACAAATCCACTAATGATAACAAGTGCTAAAACTTATATTAAAAAAAAAATGGACAGAGAGAACACTAAGACAAATGGTAATAGTATACAAACAAAAATCACACAGAAGCATACACATACACCCTCACAAAAAAGAGAAAAAAGAAAAGTATATATATATATATATATATATATATATATATATATATATATAGTTGCTTCCAAAGTCCACAACCTCAATTTTGGGATGATTCATTCTCTATTCAGGTATTCCAAAGATGCAGGCTACATCAGGTTGATTGTGGAGATTTAATCTGCTGCTCCTGAGGCTGCTGGGAGAGATTTCCCTTTCTCTTCTTTGTTTGCACAGCTCCTGGGGTTCAGCTTTGGATTTGGCCATGACTCTGCATGTAGGTCACCTGAGGGTATCTGTTCCTCACTCAGACAGGATGGGTTAACGTAGCAGCTGATTAGGGGGCTCTGGCTCACTCAGGCTGGGGGAAAGATGGGTATGGAATGCAGGGCAAGCCTGTGGTGACAGAGGCTGGCGTGACATTGCACCAGTCTGAGGCGCACCATGTGTTCTCCTGGGGAAGTTGTCCCTAGATCACGGGTCCCTGGCAGCGGTGGGCAGCAGAGGATCCCGGGAGGAGAAGAGTGGATAGTGCCTGTACTTGCACACAGGCTTGTTGGTGGCTAGGGCAGCATCCTCAGCATTTCATGCCCATCCCTTTTATCTGCGCTGATAGCCACAGTTCATGCCCAACTCTGGAGCGCTTTTAGGCGGTGCTCTGAATCACCCTTCCTTGCACACCCTGAAACAATGGTCTCTTGCCTCTTAGGCAAGTACAGACTTTTTCCCAGACTCCCTCCCGGCTAGCTGTGGTACACTAGCCCCCTTCAGGCTGTGTTCACGCAGCCAATCCCAGTCCTCTCCCTGGGATCTGACCTCTGAAGTCCGAGCCTCAGCTCCCAGCCCTCACCCATTCTGGCCGGCGGGAGAGCAGACAAGCCTCTTGGGCTTGTGAGTGCTGGTTGACACCAATCCGCTGTGCAGGAATCTCTGTGCTTTTCCCTCTGCACCCCTGTTGATGTGCTCTCCTCCATGGCTCTGAAGCTTCCCCCCTGCCACCCCCGTCTCTGCCAGTGAAGGGACTTCTAGTGTGTGGAAACTTTTCCTCCTTCACAGCTCCCTCCCAGTGGTGCAGATCCCATCCCTTTGTCTCTGTTTTTTTCTTTTTTCTTTTGCCCTACCCAGGTATGTGAGGAATGTCTTGCCTTTTGGGAAGTCTGAGGTATTCTGCCAGCGTTCAGTAGGTGTTTTGTAGGAGTTGTTCCACATGTAGATGTATTTCTGATGTATTTGTGGGGAGGAAGGCAATCTCCATGTCTCACTCCTCCACCATCTTGAAGGTCTCCTGCTTATTCTTTTTGATACACTCCATCTATCCCTCTTGTAAATGTTGAGATAAAATGAGCTACAAGAGAGGAGAGTCCAAACTGATTCAGTTCAATGGATTTTGAGCTCAGTATGAGAAAGGTACCCCTCCCAGTCCTACAGATACACAGAGTAAATGCTGAATGAGTGACCAGGTCCCAGAACCTCACTCAGTAATTATGCAAACCAGAGTTCCACACCATCACAACCATTGTTTTCCCAGTGTGCAATAATTATACTGTTAGCAATGAGGGTTCTCACAGAAGAAAGAAAAAAAAGGAAGGGAAGGAAGGAAGAAGGGAGGGAGGAAAGAATAAAAGAAGGGGAAATCAAGGAAATGAAAGGAAAGATAATAAAGGAGCAGGAAAGGGAAGAGAAGAGAAGAAAAGAAAGGGGGAGAAAAGGATAAAGCGGCTGTGCCTCTCTGGGGAGATAGACAGTTATAGGTTAGATCCCGGGCAACTGAGGATTAGAGATGAGAATGTGTGGGTGATCTGACAACTATTTGATGTATAGTGGGCATCCTTCAGAGGTATTGATGAACCTTCTTTCATAGAAAATTCATTATTACCCTAAAGCTTCTGTGAACAGAAGAAAGTAAGGCAGTGTTGAATGGAAACCCCCTTATTAAAGACTAGATAGACCCAGCTGCAAAAATAAAAGAACAGGTTGAATCATCACAGAATTCCAAAATTATATTTATCACACCAATAATGATAACCACTTTAATTAATTGGCTTTCATACACATTACTGCATGTTTATCTTCATACTATAGTGAGGTAAGAATTATTTCTACCTGTAGATGTGAAAACTGCCCTCTTTCTCTAACATCTGTATCTCAGAGAGAGAAGGTTATTAGGGTGTTCCACTGGTACAACTACAGTGAGGTCTTACTCGCTGTGTATCAGTGTTCACAGGCCCTTTATTATACTCATAAATTATAACATTGAGATCAGAGTTAAAAGTCTTGCCTATAATTACCCCACAGTTACGTTCAAGTGTCAGGATCTGCAGAGAGTGTGCTCTCAACAACTACTTCATGGCAGAAAGTAGACCAGCTCTTGCAGACTAATCAGATTGAGTGGCTGGAATTCTGCTCCTGCTGAGGTCAGGGCAGAGAGCAAGGGGCCAACAAGAAACCTGTCTTCTCACAACAAGACCCGAGTCTCAGCTGCCATCTCACCCGCAGAAGAATCACAGAGTTTCTCCAAGGCTTTGGTGTCTTGTTCCTCCTCACACTTTACCCTAACAAAGGCTCTAACCTCAAAGTAGCTACTTCCATTCTGTGACCCACTTCACCACTTTTTCTCTATTTTTTTTTTTTTTTTTTTTTTTTTTTTCCTCAGGCCTCTCACTTTTGTGGCTTCTCCCGTTGAGGAACAAGGCTCCGGTCGCGCAGGCTCAGTGGCCGTGGCTCACGGGCCCAGCCGCCCCACGGCATGTGGGATCCTCCCAGACCGGGGCAGAAACCCGCGTCCCTTGCATCGGCAGGCGGACTCTCAACCACTGTGCCACCAGGGAAGCCTGCACTTTTTCTCTATTTCTCAACCACACTTCCTCCTACAGAAGCAAAGGGTAAGAGAATTTGAATGATTTCTCTAGGGTTACTTTCTGTAGGGGCAATCGAGGGGTTAACTCTTGTTTTCGGTTTTGATTTGACGATGCCATCAAATGGGATTTTAGTTAATTTATATATCTATTTATTTTACAGTGATCAGCAAAAGCTATGTTTACTATATAACATTTTTAACGTTTTTGTAAATGAATTGACTTTATTGTTTTTGTTTTGTTTTAAATTTTTTGGCCATACCGCACTTCTTCTGGGATCTTAGTTCCTCAACCAGGGATCAAAGCCATGCCCTTAACAATGAAACTGCAGAGTCTTAACCACTGGACCGCAAGGGAATTCCCACATTTTTTAACATTTTATTTGAGCTAATATAAGATTTACAGAAGTGTTGCAAAGATAGTAAAGAGATGTCTTGTGTTACCTAGCTTCACCTCTTGTTAACAATTTACATACCCACTGTAAATGTGCCAAAATTAAGAAATTATCCTTGATAAAATAATATTAACTAAAACACATGATATATTTTATTTCCACATTTTTCCATTAATATAATTTTTTGGTTTCAAGGGTTAACCTGGGACACTATTTTGTTTTAATTGTCACATCTCCACTTATTTGTGACAATTTTTTAGATTTCTTTTGGCTTTCATGATCTTGATAGTTTTGTAGAGTACTGGTCAGGTGTTTGTTTCATATTCTGGTTTTATCTGATGTTTGCTCATGATTTGACTGGGATTATGATTGTTTTGAAGATACTACAGGTATAACATATCCTTTATATTGAACCATATTATGGGATACAGTGTATCAACATGATTTATTTCTAGTGATATTAACCTTGATCACTTGGCAAGGTTGGCCACATTCCTTCACTATAAAGTTGCTATTTTCCCCTTCCATATATTATGGTTTATAAGTGATTCACTACGCCCAGCTCACATGCAGAAAGGAGGGAATTAAGCTCCACCTCCTGAATGGGGGAATATCAAAGAACTAGGGGGCATATCTTACAGAAAATAACAAATATTATGCAGGGAATGATACTCTTTGAGGTTTTGTTATTTTTCTGTCCTAATAATGATGCTATATTTCCCTCCTTATTCTGCATTTAACATTAGGAACTTTTCTGTAAGAAGATTTGTCCCTTCTCATTCATTCATTAATTCTTTCGTTCATTCACATCGATATAGACTCATGGTATTCACTTTATTCTCTGTGTTAAAATCCAATGCTACCATTATTTTTAAATTAATTCTATTTATTCATTACTTTGCTTACTGTGTGACTTTTAAGATGTATTACAACAAGAACTACATTTTGCTCCTAAACTACATGAAACAACAATGTACAGTAGCAGCTCAGAAAGGGAATTTGAAGGAAGAAGAAAGGATGAAGCTTGGAAAGTATGGCAAATTCTGGAAGTCCATGTCTGTAGTCCAGGATTCTTGCAGCTTCATATAGACAGCTCCTTAAACTCAGCATGTTTAAAACAAATTTATTATGATCACTATCCTCTCAGACTCCAGAATCAGAGACAGGAAGTCAAGGAGACCTCCTTTCTTTCACCACCAACACTTCTGAACTTCTCCACTATCTCCCTTAATTCTTGGTTAGTTGGATTGCTGGCACATTTCCAATTACAGGAGATAGAAGTTTAGAGATTTGGATAGCAGAACAAATCAACAACTATAAGATTGTTAATAACATATACAATCATATTAATCAAGACAACATAAATACCCCACGAACACAGGTAAAAAGTTAAGAATGCACAACGGGAGAAGCCACAACAGTGAGAGGCCCACTTCAAATGAAAAAAAAAAAAAAAAAAAAAAGTTAAGAATGAATACCCAAAGTATTCTTTGGCAAAACAAACATCTAGGTGAAAACAAAACTGAAAAACAAGGCAAGGTGGAAATCGTCTTCCTCAAACAGTCCAGAGCCAGATTCTAAGATAGACACTCACTACATTTCTACTTCTCCTCTCCATGTATGCTGATCCACAGGCTGGGAACCTGGTGGATGGTAAGAATTTCGTTAATGCTGGTTGGAACTATGAGTGAATAATTCAATCAGCCCTGTTTCTCAAAGTTCTTATTGCCTTGTTGTCCCAAGAAAGAGAGATGAGGCAAAACGTACTTCAGGGACCATACTTCTCCATCTTTAGAACTTGCTAGCAGGGGTGACCAGCCTCCAGGTCTGCCTTCTTCAATCCCTACCCCTCCCATGCAATCAGGTGATGACTGCAGCTCAGCCTTAGAACCCACTGAATAAGCTACCTGCAAGCCTGTCTGAGTCTATACTTGATAGTTTCTAATGCTCCTAGACTGCCTCAGGCTCCTACCGAATATTGTAGAATTCAATTAGATTTTAGGCAATCTGATTACTTGACTAAATTACTCTTAGGAAGATGTTAATTTCTAAAGATGTGCTTGTTGAAAGATGTGACTTAATTGGGAGAGTATATTTGGAGGTATTTTTGTACTGAATATATATACTTTTATATAAATTCTGAATATATAAATACTTATTCTCTGTCTTTCAGGATCTCTCAGGGAGTATCTTGGAAGAGTAGGAGGCCTACCCTTAGGACAGGAGACTGAAAAATTTTAATAAAATCTTGTTTCCTTATTTTTGTTAATGATAATTATAATAATATTTTATGTCAGAGTGGTTGTTATGACTTGGGAAAATCTGGGTTAAAAAATTCATAGAATGACACACCATGAAGATGGAGCAGTTAAGTATATAATTATTATGATTTATTAAAGGTAAAGTTTTTGAAAATGGGTATGAAAGAGTAGGGTTGAACCTATTTATATTCAAGAACTTAGGTGATCAATGGATCTAGATGTCACTTAGAATAAGAAGAAATGAGAATGTCTGCTGAGTGGGTTCTCCCAAACCACCAGAGGACAGACTCCAGGAACACCAGGAACAGTCAGGACTGCATGCAAAAATTTTTAATCTCTGTTTTTTTTGCACAAGCACACACATATGTACACATAAAGACATACACAGACACACACATACATGCACACACACAAACAGGTTACTCAACTCACCAGTCTGGAAAACATCCCTTTCATTCACATAACAATATAAAGGAAATCAGAATACATCTCCCCAAAATATATCTCTTTGACATAGAATTATTTTGAACTGAAGACAATCAAGAAGAAGCAAATACAAGAAAAGCTCTCTGCATTCTATTTGCCTCTGAGCAGAACATAAATTTACAGAAATGCCTCTCCTCCTCTCTCTGCCAGGAGGGACGAAACTTCATCACCTGAGACAACTTTAGACCCTTATTAGCCTACAGAGGGCACCAGAGGAATCTACATAGCACACATTACAAACTAGACTTTATCTGCAATTAGTTTCCCATATATTTGTCTTCCCACAATTTGCTGACCCTAAAAACTCAAAGTCCCTTTCCTTTGTTTTGCCACTTCTCTAAAAGTGTACTTTTGTTATGATGCTGAATACTCCTAAATTCTAAGCCACTTTTTAGAGTTACTCATCCATGAGTTTCTCTCATGTATATCTGAGATGTTCATGTTAATAAACTTCTCTTTTTCTCCTGTTAATCTGTCTTTTGTTACAGAGGTCCAGCCAAGAACCTAAGATGAGTAACTGAACGTTGTTTCTCTTGTACAAATACTGTACAGCAACTTTTGTTCCTTTGGCTTTTCAAAGTCATTTTATATTGTTTGAGCATATTCATACCTGTACTCTTCCATGCACAAAGCTGTGGGGGAATTGGTCTGTAAAGTGCTCATTTTTCATTATAGTAAGTATCCCTATGTATTTAGGGAAAACAAATAACACCTGAGAAAATTTTTCAGAGCCTGGGCTTTTTCTAACAAAGTGTAGAATCTTAAAAACCATATTTCCTCTCTCACCATGGGAAAGAAAAAAGAGTATTCTTCTATGTAAGTCCATTGGAAGCTACCAGATCCTTTATTATCCTGAAAAATCATAAAATCAACAATTGGGAAATTGAATTAGAACCATTCCAACATGCAGAATTTAAGCAAAGAGTAATGAGTTAATTTTTCTACATGGCCAGTATTGAAATGTTATGAAGTTTATTTCTGACATAGAGCATAAAAACAAGCATATGTGCATAAATGAATGATGATGTAGACAATAAAAACACTGGTAGTACTTTCAGGTAGCCTTGAGAATTATGGTAGTTAAGAGTATGTACATATGTTTTCTTTCCAAAGAGTTGATTGTAGAGAAATAAAAGATCTACAGAGGGTCCAATGAGTCGAGGGAAGGAGAGAATCAGGTATGGTGACCAGTAAGGGAGATTAAGAAATAAATTAACATATGTAGAGGAACAAGACATTCTGGAAGCAAAAGTTAGAGCTTAAAAGTTTTAAAAAGTGAGACTATGGTGTCAGAGTCATCAGTAAAATTAAGTGTCCTAAATAGGTTGGATAAAATAATATTATTTGTGTCAATAGGAATTAACTATTTAAACTTTTTTATCTATTTATTTTTTAAATTCTCTTGGCCAATTGAACCACTTTAAAAAGCTGGGTTAACAGACTAATATTTTAGAAAATTAGGAAATGTAAATGAGAAAACAGTAATTGTTCCTCTACCCCTTTGAAGTTTTGGCTGGGAACCCAATAACAAAAGACATATTAACAAGAAGAAAACAGAAAGAAGATTACTGGGACTTCCCTGGTGGCACAGTGGTTAAGAATCTGCCTGCCAATACAGGGGACACAGGTTCGAGTCCTGGTCTGGGAAGATCCTATGTGCCATGGAACAACTAAGCCTGTGCCCCACAACTACTGAGCCTGCACTCTAGAGCCCATGAACCACAACTACAGAGCCCACGCACCACAACTACTGAAACCCACATGCCTAGAGCCCGTGCTCAGCAACAAGAGAAGCCACCGCAATGAAAAGCCTATGTACCACAACGAAGAGTAACCCCTGTGCACCACAACTAGAGAAAGCCCGCATGCAACAATGAAGACCCAACGCAGCCAAAAATAAATAAGTAAACAAATTAATTACTTAATTAATAAAATAAATAAATACTATTTTTTTAAAAAAGACAAACAAACAAAAAGAAGATTACTAATATGTATACCTCATATATGTGGGAGATAACCAGGGGAAAATAAGTAACTCAAAGAGGTAGCTTAGAATTCAGTCTTATATGGCAACTTCAACAAAAAGCAATAAATTTGTAGAGACATGAAAGGACAAAGGAAAGCAGTTTCAGGCTTCCAAAGGCAGTAAACTGTGGAAAGATAAATCTATATGAAACTAATAGTAGACAAAGACGAGTCAGTAAAGACTTTTATGTAGACTTCTGTTGCCATTTCCAAGGTGATAGAATCTAAACTTTTTCCCAGTGATTAACTTTTGTCCTACTTGGTAGAGAGGAGAGGAGGAACCCCTTTGACAATTTTTGTCTTAAGTCAAATAGAGGGAGGGCAGGGAGCTTTTCTTGTATCTGTTTCTTCCCAGTTGCCTTCAGCTCAAAATAATCCTTATGCCAATGTAACATATTTTTGGGGTGGCATAGTTTACCACCTTTCAGATACATGAAAATTCAACCTCAGAAGTGATTCAGTATATTACTAAAATCCTGCTCATATTGAGGAACTTAACAAAATGATATAAATCTTTCCATATTTGGGTGGAAAGCATACTGAAATAGGAAACTATATAATAAATGCAGCTTTTGCTGATGTATTTTTGTCATTTTATTGCGTTATTCAAAAAATGGTTTAATAAAGTAGCTTCGTAAATACTAAACTCAGAATATAAGTGATTTTACTGATTTTAAATTTAGATGGCATAATTCAATGCCAGGCATTCTTTAACCCAAGTCAAAAAGAAAACTGTATGGAGTTGGAAATAGGGACTTAGTATTAATGGAGCACTCACTGAGTGCTAGGTATTGTGCTGGAATGAGGATCAAGAGAGGAGTAACATTGAGTCCATACGTAATTCCAGGGGACTGGAGTCCTGAGAAAGTACTAGAGCAACATAAAGGATGAGGAAACTCTTCTAGGGAGACTGGAAACCCTTAAAGGATGTTTCCCACGGACTTTAGCATCCAAAGTGCATTTTAAAGGAGGAGCAAGCTTTCTCCATGATGGGGGCGGGGAGAATTACTAGGTTCAAGTTAGTTTATAATTTCAAAAAATTTTAAATAAACCCAAAAGTTAAGGAAATATCTTTTCCAAGCCCTCTGGGTATTTTACTGATACTGTATCTGTTAAGGCAAAATATTATCAAACAACATTTAATTGAAAAGGAAGGCTCACACTTAAATAATGTTGATATCCCCATGAACTCAGTATCTCAAACTAAAAAGAAGAATGTAAAGTGCTGAGGAAAGAGCATTTCAAGTGATTCTATTCACAACAAGTCTTCACAAGCTATTAAAGTATCAGTCAATGTCACAATGTCTTTACCGCACTGACCTGCAGGTCATTTTATTATCTGATTCCAAGAGTTGTAACTGTAGACAGTACTACTTGCTGGAAGGTACATGAGAACAAATTACACTGTAGGGAAGAAAGTCAAGATCTCACACCGAAATAAACACCAGAGTGTTGAATACTTGTTAATAAATATCATCCAAAGTCAAATGGAAAGTTTAGTGTCGCTACCATAAAATGTTAAGTCCAGTCAGTCACAGATTCTAAGTGAGAAATAAAAACTGGATAAAACATTTGCAAATCTGGCATAATTGCTACTATAATAAATGTAACTCCTGTGTTATTTATGCTTGCTAGATTGTATGCCTTTAGTGCAGATACCCCACACATATATCTCCTGGGTAAAAAAAACAAAGGTGCTATGATTGATTGTCATCATCAGGATTTGGGGGAGAAAGGGATTATTTGAATTTAGGGAAATGTGGTAGATAGTGCCAGAATATCAGGAATGTAGGATATGAGAGTGCCAAAGTCCACAAGATATGTTTCAAGAATGGCATGAACATAAGACAACATTGTAAAACTATACTCCAATAAAATATAAATACATAAAAATACATAAATAAATAAACTAATTAATTTTAAAAAAAGAATGGCATGAACAACTATCCAGGAAGTATTTTAAATAGTGGTCTTCCACTAATGCACCCACATATACAAACAAAACAAAGCAAAACACTCATTTGGAGAAAATAAACCATTTGCCAAAGCCAGAGTCAGGGAATTTCATTCATATGGCTCATTTTGAACAGAGCATCTTTCTTTAATTTTCCTTTTCTAGGTTCAACTCCAGTCATCAGATGGTGAATGACAAGACGTTAGAACACTTACTGAGTATGAAGGTCTCTGGACAACTGACAACTGCTGGGCTAAGGCTTTTTTATCTCCTGACATACAAATTCCAACTGTACATATCTGCTCCTGCTCTTTCAAGTTGGTAGTGACAGGGATTAAATTATACAAATTCAGAGTAAATGTGAGTGAAAGTCTCTACAAGTAGAAAAAGGCTAAAAGCCAATTTTCTGGCTTATGATAACCAAGTCTGTGTCTTTTGGTGGAGGACAAGTTTCAATTATTGGAGAACCTCACAGCAGCTCCAGATTTCCAGAAACAGAATCAGAATTGGAATAAGAACAGAAAATTGTAGGTCCTGAGCAAAAGCTATAAGCACTGATAGATATGTTTGATTCCCCATCATGAGAGTCAGTATCACTTTTAACCTTAGCTTCACATTGGAATCACTAGGAAAGCTTTTATATAATGGGACACCAGCACAATTAGTCAGACTGCTATTTAAAAAAACAACAGCAATAACAACAAACAAACATACTCAAAGTAGTTCTACTGGATAGACAGGATAAAGAGCCACTGATTCAAATTAACAAAAGTATTTAGAAAATTACCTATTGAGAAAAGAATGTTAATTCCATGGTCAGGTTTACATTGGTCTCACACTTTTACCCAGATAACACAGTCTTCCTTGGTATCCCATTTCTACAGCTTGATCTGTTAATCTAGCACCTTTCCAACACAAGGGATCCTATGTGAGTCAATAGTTTGCTTCCTCCAGCCATTCCTATTCCAAATATTAAACTTTTAATTTGTTCTGTATTAAATATATAAACAATATTCTGCTCCAAGGCAACTTTTGAAAAACTTGATGCAAGTATTCAATTTTGACACTTGCATAAAAAAAGCTTATCTGCATTTATTGCAAAATATCCCAAGCAAACCCTCATGAGAGTTTGGATAGAAATGATAGCTGTGACATAATGGGCCACAACAGAGAAAATTGATAGAGATAGCACAATACAAATGTCTATAGTTCTCATATTGCTAAATTAATCATTAAATATATTAAGAAAAAGTACTTGGGTCTATTGATGCGTACATGCTCATCATAAAAAAATGCCAAGGCTGAAGTTGTCTAAACTGCCAAATGTTAAAATGCTGATGCTAGCTGCAGTATTGATGTCATGGAAAACTTAGGAAGATTTTGGTATTCCCCAGAAGTGAGCTAAAAAGAGATAACAAAATTCTTGTTGGAGAAGCAAAATATGAGGGCTAACTGCAACACCCTTCAGAGCTCAACCAACTGGCCCAACTTCTGTAAAATAACTCACTTTTTCATACCAGCTAGATTCTGGGCCAATGATTTCTGCTGGGGTTGGGTCCATCTTAGAAGAGTGAAAAGTAATCTTTACTGCCAATATCTAAACCATATTATATTTTATTTAATCTTTGCTTTTGTAAGTTAGAGGCTATAATATATTTTTGACATTTTAGATGTCTAGTGGATCAAAATCGATATATAGATAAAGAATAGGAAAAAGTTTGGTTGTTTAATAATGGGTAAATAAAAAATCAAATTGTTAATTACATGAGATGAAGTTAAGGGTTTTCTTATAATTCTGTATAAAGGAAGTTGGATTTTCAAAATTAAGTGTGTATTTTATAATAGTTTATTTTTAAAGAAAACAGGCTAAAATAAATCATAGTCATTATGGTCTGATATATATATATATATATATATATATATATATAATATTTTAACCTTGATTTATCTGTAATTTGAAGGATATATGTGATGCTAAAGGAACATGGAACTAAAACTAGTAGAATAGTGTACTTTTGTGAAGTTTTTGCCCAATGTAAATCCAAAGTACTATTTATGCTCTAAAATATGTGAAAATGAGGTTTGTATTTAAAATATCTTATTTGTAACACCTTTGGGACACACACAAATAAAAAAAATGATATGTTGTTTTTTATATTTGTTTTTGGCCAGCAGAAGGGATGTGGACAATTTTATCTGACTTTTTATTAATGAGACTCATTTATTTATATAGGATGGGACACTCACAAATCCATTCTAAAAGGCCAACATTACAGTGATATCAAAAACAAAGAAACTACAAAAGAAGGAACTTACAGACCAACATCTCTGATGAATATAGGTACAAAAATCATCAAAACTTATAGCAAACAGATTTCAACAATATATAAAAAGGACCACACATCATAAAAAAGTGAGATTTATTGCAAGGGGGAAAGAATTGTTCAATAGCCACAAAACTGTCACTGTGGTACACTATATTATCAAAAGGAAGGATAAAAATCACATTATAATCTCAGTAGAAACAGAAAAAGCATTAGACAAGATTCAGCATCAACTCAAGGCAGAGACTCTCATCAAAGTTGGTATAGAGGGGACATATCTCAACATAATAAAGGCCTTCAATGAGAAACCCACAACTAACATCATACTCAAAGGTGGACATTGAAAGCTTTTCCTCTCAACTCAGGAACAAGACAAGGATGCTCACTTTTGCCATTTCCATTTAACATGGTATTTGAAGTCCTAGCCACAATAATCAGAAAATAAAAAAGAAATGAAAGGCATCCAAATTGGAAGGGAAAAGAAAAACTGTCTCTATTTGCAGATGACTTTATACTATATGTAGAAAACCCTCAAGTCTCCACAAAAAAAATTAGAACTAATAAATGAATTCAATTAATTTGTAGGATACAAGATTAATTTGTAAGATACAAGATTTTCTTGAGGAAAAAAAAACAAAGCTGAAGCATTATGTGCTCTAACTTCAGACTATATTACAAAACTACATAAATTAAAACAGCATGGTACTGGAACAAAAAGAAATACATAGATTAATGAAACAGACTAAAGAGCCCAGAAATGAACCCATGTACTTAATTTACAACAAAGGACACAAGAAAATATAGTGGAGAAAAGACAGTCTCTTCATTAAGTGGTGCTAAGAAAACTGGACAGCTACATGTAAATTAATGAGATTAGAAAGTTCCCTCATACCATATACAAAAATAAACTCAAATTGGATGAAAGACCTAAATATAAGACCCATAACCATAAAACTTCTAGAAGAGAACATAGGCAAAACACTCTTTGACATAAATTGATCTGTCTCCTCAGGCAAATAGACAAAAGCAAAAATAAACAAATGAGACCTAATTAAACTTAAAATTTTGCACAGCAAAGGAAATCATTGAGAAAATGAAAAGGCAACATACATAATGGGAGAAAATATTCACAAATAATATGACCAATAAAGGGTTAATGGTCAAAATATACAAACAGCTCATACAATTCAATATCCAAAAAGCAAACAATTATAAATGGACAGAAGATCTGAATAGACATTTTTCTAAAGAAGACATGCAAACAGATACATGAAAATATGCTCAAAATCACTAACCATCAGAGAAATGCAAAGCAAAAGCACAATGAGATATCATCTTACACCAGTCAGAATGGCTGTCATAAAAAGACCACAAATAACAAATGTTGACAAAGATGTGAGGAAAGGGGACACTTGTACACTGTTGGTAGAAATGTAAATTGATGCAGCCACTAAGAAAAAGAGTATGGAGGTTTCTCAAAAAACTAAAAATAGAACTACCATATAATCCTGCAATTCCACTACTGGGTATATATCCAAAGAAGCAAAACACTAATTCAAAAAGATACATGAACCCCAGTGTTCATAGGAGCATTATTTACAATAACCAATATGTGAAAGAAACTTGTTTCCATCAACAGATGAATGGATAAAGAAGATGTGATATATAAACCACAAATAAATATAGCCATTATTTTGTAATAATGATAATGGAGTTCAATCTATAAAAATACTGAATCATTATGTTTTACACCTGAAACTAATACAATATTTTAAATCAACTGTACTTCAATTTAAAAAAAAAAAAAGCTCTGGAAAACTTTTTTATTTCTTTAATTTTGTATTTATATGAGATAATGGTTGTTCACTGTACTTATTGTGCTAATCACCTCATGATACATGTAAGTCAATTAATTATTCTGTGCACCTTAAATTTATACAGTACTGTATGTAACTTTTATGTCAATAAAACTTGAAGAAAATATTAAAAAAATAATAAAATAAATTTAAGGTTGGGTTAGACATTGTTTTCTAATGATGCTAATAATTCAGTAGCATAGGTGAGTGGCTCTTTGATTGAAGCAGGGAGGTAGTGGTGTAAAAGGAGAGAAATACAAAATAGGGGTACACACAGGTAAGATAGAACTGGATGATAGATATAATGTCAGGAAAGGCTTGGATGATAGATGTGGGTAATTTTAGTCAATTCCAGCTCTTAGCACTGTGGAAGACACACATACCCCACCACAGCTATAGGTAGCTGTGTACTTATTCCTAGATCAATTTGCAGATAGCTTGCAGAATGCAGAGTGGGCAAAAAGGAACCTGTCACCCAAATATTGGGGATCTACCCTCTGATCACTGATTGTTGCTTCTGATGACAGAGGTGAAAACAAAGAGGAGGGCAGTCATTGTTGTTGTACCACCTTGCATTATTTCAAGACTCTCCCCCTCCAGCTGAAGTGGCTTCCAGGGGATTATAAGGGTCAGTGCCCATTCTTCCCTTCAGTTTTTTTTTTTTTTTTTTTTTTTTTATCCTTTTGGGAGCCAGACTTTAAATACTAAGACATTCAAAAGCAATTACATATACAGGGAAATTAAGTCATCATACATGCTCAAGGAGAAACATATGCTCCAAAAAGACCTGAGGATAAGTTAAATTTATTAGCACAAAGACCACCTACAACAACTAAAATCATAGATACAATAAACAAAACAAAAACAGCAAATGCTGATAATGAAGAAAATCTGATTTCCATAGTTACCACATCATTGTACTCAAATATCTAGTTTTCAACAAAAAATGTCAAAATTCATATAAATAATCAAGATAGTTTGTTTCATAAAAGGGAAAGGAGTCAACAAACATTGTCCTTAAATATATCTGATGGCAGATCAACTAGACAAAGAGTTTAAAACAACTATTTAAAATATGTTCAAAGAACAAAAGGAAGGTATGGAAGAAGTTAAGAACATGATGTGTGAATAAAATGGAAATATCACATAGACACAGATAACATAAAAAGAAACCATAAACACATTCTGGAGCTCAAAAGTATAATAAAAGACATGAAAAATTCACTAAAATGATTCACAGGCAGATTTCATCAGACAGAAGAATTAGTGAACTTGAAGACAGGACAACAAAATTGTTGAGTCTGAGAAATAGAAAGAGAACAGTTGGAAGAAAAATGAATAGAGACTAGGAACTGTGGGACTCCAACAAGTGGACCAACACACACACATTGTGGGAGTCCCAAAAGGAGAAGGGAGAAAAGACAAAATGAATATTTGAAAAAATAATGACAAAAGTTCCCCAGGGGCTTCCCTGGTGGTGCAGTGGTTGAGTCCACCTGCTGATGCAGGGGACATGGGTTTGTGCCCCGGTCCAGGAAGATCCCACATGCCATGGAGTGGCTGGGCCCGTGAGCCATGGCCACTGAGCCTGCACGTCCGGAGCCTGTGCTCCACAACGGGAGAGGCCACAACAGTGAGAGGCCCATGTACCAAAAAATAAATAAAATAAAAAAATAAGCATATGAAAAATTCTCCACATTGTAGATCAGCAGGAAAATGCAAATTAAAATGAGATAACACTACACACCTATTAGAATGGCCAAAATTCAAAACATCAACAACATCAGATGCTAGAGGTAGAGGCCACAACAGTGAGAAGCCCACGTACTGCAAAAAAAAAAAAAAAAAAAAAAAAAAAAAAAAAAAAATTCCCCAAATTTGATGAAATACATGCTATAAACATACAATTGCACAACAAACTCCAAGAACGATAAACTCATTGAAAGCAATCAAACGATTAAAAGCCAAACACAAAGAGAGCATCTTAAAGTAGGTAAGGAGAAGCAACACATCACATACAAAGGAACCTTGATAAGATATTAGCAGAATTCTCATCAAAAACTTTGAAGGTTGAAAGCCAGTAGGTCAATATGTTCAAAGTGCTAAAAGTAAAAAAAAAAAAAAAGTCAACAAAGAATTATAGATCTGGCAAAACTCATCTTGAAAACTGAGAAAGAAATAAAGACATTACCAGATAAACAAAATCTGAGAGAATGTATTACTATTAGCCCTGCTCTGCAAAAATGTTAAAGTTAGTCCTGCAGATTGAAATGAAAGGACACTAGATGTGTGGTATATGCATTTGAAGCTGGATGAAAAAATAAAGATCTCAGTAAAGGTAAATGCATGTATAGTCTGATTCCTCCAACTCTGTTTTTCTTTCTCAAGAGTGCTTTGGGTATTTGGGGTCTTTTGTGCCTCCATACAAATTTTAAGATTTTTTTGTTCTAGTTCTGTGAAAAATGCCATTGGTAATTTGATAGAGATTACATTGAATCTGTAGATTGCCTTCGGTAGCATAGTCATTTTGTCAATAATGATTCTTCCAATCTAAGAACATGGTATATCTTTCCATCTGTTTGTGTCATTTTGATTTCTTTCATCAGCGTCTTATAGTTTTCAGAGTACAGGTATTTTGTCTCCTTAGGTAGGTTTATTCCTAAATATTTTATTCTTTGTGATGTGATGGTAAATGGGATTGCTTTTTTGAATTTCTTTTTTATGATCTTTCATTGTTAGTGTATAGAAATACAACAGATTTCTGTGTAATAATTTTGTAACCTGCAACTTTCAAAGAAGTTTGGTCCTGATACAAAAATAGAAATATAGATCAATGGAACAGGATAGAAAGCCCAGAAATAAACCCACACACCTATGGTGAATTAATCTTTGACAAAGGAAGCAAGACTATTAAATGGAGGAAAGACATTCTCTTCAATAAGTGGTGCTGGGAAAACTGGACTGCTACATGTAAAAAAATGAAATTAGAACATTCTTTAACACGACACAAAAATAAACTCAAAATGGATTAACCTAAATTTGAGACTGGACACTATAAAACCCTTAGATGAAAACATACACAGAACATACTCTGACATAAATAACAGCAATATCTTTTTTGACCCATCTCCCAGAGTAATGGAAATAAAACCAAAAATGAACAAATGGGACCTAACTAAACTCATAATCTTTTGCACCGCAAAGGAAACCATAAACAAAATGAAAAGGCAACCCACAGAATGGGAGAAAATATTTGCAAATGATGTGACCAACAAGGGATTAGTCTTCAAAATTTACAAACAACACATGCAGCTTAATAGCATCAAAACAAACAACCCAATCAAAATATGGGCAGAAGATCTAAATAAACATTTGTCCAAAGAAGACATACAGATGGGC
Organism: Aethalodelphis obliquidens; assembly: GCF_003676395.1. Taxonomy (NCBI): domain Eukaryota; kingdom Metazoa; phylum Chordata; class Mammalia; order Artiodactyla; family Delphinidae; genus Aethalodelphis; species Aethalodelphis obliquidens. Next base: position 21,319,486 of record NW_020837971.1, on the reverse strand, counting down.
AAGAGGAACATGAAAAGATGTTAAAGATCACTAATTATTAGAGAAGTGCAAAGCAAAACTACAATGAGATATCACCTCATACCAGTCAGAATGGGCATCATCAAAAATGCACACACAATAAATGCTGGAGAGGGTGTGGGGAAAAGGGAACCCTCCTACACTGTTTTTTGAAATGTAAATTCATGCAGCCACTATGGAGAACAGTATGGAGGTTCCTTAAGAAACTAAAAATAGAGCTACCATATCATCCTGCAATCCCACTCTTGGGCGTATACCTAGAGAAAAACATGGTCTGAAATGATTCATGCACCCCAGTATTCATTGCAGCACTGTTTACAATAGCCAAGACATGGAAGCAATATAAATGTCCATCAACAGAAGAATGAATAAGGAAGATGTGGTATATACATATATACAGTGGGATATTACTCAGCCTTTAAAAAGAATGAAATAATGTCATTTGCAGCAACATGGATGGACCTAAAGATTGTCATACCGAGTGAAGTAAGTCAGAAAGAGAAAGAGAAATATCATTTGATATTGCTTATATGCAGAATATTAAAAAATGATACAAATGATCTTATTTACAAAGCAGAAACAGACTAACAGACTTAGAGATCAAACTTATGCTTACCAGGGGGGACGGGTGGGAGGGAATGATAGGGAGTTTGGAATTGACATGTACACATAGCAGACAAATTAGACTTTAAAGCAAAAGTCTATCAAAATACAAATGACAAATAAGGACATTATATATTAATAAATATTTCAATAATGCAAGAAGATATAACAATTATCAAAAGTTACATACACATAGCAGACCATCAAAATTCATGAAGCAAAAAGGGTTAGAATTGAAGGGAGAAATAGAAACTTCTACAATAATAGATGAAAACTGCAATACCCATTGCTCAATAATGAATAAACAACCAGACAGAAGATAAGTAAGGAAATAGAGAACTTGAACAATATAATAAATGAACTAAGTCTAATAGATATACAGAGAACATGCTACCAAACAAAAACAACATATACATTCTTCTCAAACACACAATGAATATTTTCTATGATAAATCATATGTTAGGCCAGAAATTGTCTCAATAGACTTAAAATGATAGTTATCATACAAAGTAACTTGTCCAATCACAACAGGATCAAGTTATAAATCAATAACATAAGGAAAACTGGAAAAATCTCAAATTTGTGAAAATTGAACTATAAATTTAAGTGACCAATTGATCAAAGAAAATTAGAAAATGCTTGTAGAAGAATGTAATCAAAACATAACATACCAAAACTTAGGGGATTCAATGAAAACAGTGGTATAGGGGAAGTTTTCAGCTATAAATGCTTACAATAAAAAAAGAGTGATCTCAAGACAACAACAGAACATTTCACCTAAGGAACTAGAAAAAGTAGGATTAAATAAACACAAAGTTAGCATAAGAAATGAAACATTAGAACAGAAATAAACAAATAGAGAAACAGCAGAGAAAAACAATAAAACCACAAGTTTATTCTTTGAAGAGATCAACTAAATTGACAAACGTATAACATTTATGGACTAAGAAAAATGGCAGACAACCTGAATTACTAATATCAGAAGTAAAAGTGGGGATATTATTCCTGATACTAAGAGATAAACAGGATTATATGAGAATATTATGAACAATTTCAAGCCAAAAATTGGTACACCTAGATGAAATGTACAGATTCCTAGAAACAAAAATAACTAACCAAGGCTAAGTCACAAATATATATTTTTAAAAATTGGAGCATACCAATAATGAGTAAAGAGATTGAATCAAGAATTTCCCAATATTGAAAATTTCTGTACCCACCAGCTTCACTGATAAATTCTACCAAACTTTTAAAGAAGAATTAACACAAATCTTTCTCAAATTTAATTAAAAAAAAATAGAAACTAAAAGAAGGGAACACTACCTAACTCATTCTTTAAAACCAGCATTACTCTGCTATGAAACCCAGACAAAGACACAATGGGTCAACTGCAGACTAATATCCCTTAAGAACAGGAATGCAGAAATTCTCGACAAAATACTAAGAAACCAAATTCAGAGGAATATTATTAGGATTATACACTATGATCATGTGGGATTCATTCCTAGAATGCAAGGAGGGTTCAACATTAAAAACTGAACAATGTAATAAACCACATTAACAGAACAAAGCAGAAAAGCACATGCTCATTTCAGTAGATGAAGAAAAAGCACTTGATAATATTCAATGCACTTTCATGATAAAAGCCCTAAAGATACTAGGAATAGAAGAAAATTATCTCAATGTAATAAAAGCCATGTATGAAAACCCCAGAGCAAACGTAAAACTCATTGGTGAAAGCCTGAAAACTTCTTTTTTTTTTTTTTTTTAAGATAAGACAAGGATGTCTCTTTTTGCTTTTTCTATTCAACACAGGTCTGGAAATTCTAGGCAGAACAATTAGGCAAGAAAGAAGAATAAAATGTATTCAATTTGGAAAATACAAATATCTCTGTTTGCAGATAATATAATCTGATATGTATAAAATACAAAAGATTCCACAAAAATGTTACAATACATGAATTAATCAAAGTAGCAGTCTACAAGTTAACACACATAAATCAGTTGCATTTCTACATATTAATAATGAACAATCCAGAAAAGTAATTAAGAAAACAATTTCATTTATAATAGCAAAACAATACAATACTCAGGAATTAAATTAACCAAGGATGTGAAAGATTTATGCAATGAGAACTACAAAACATTGCTTGAAAGAAATTTAAGAAGACAAAAATAAATGGAAACATATCCCATATTCATGGATTAGAATACTTTACGTTAAGATGTCAATACCACACAAAGTGATCTACAGAAATCCCTATCAAAATACTAATGACATGTTTGCAGAAATAGAATAACCTATCCTAAAATTCATATGTAATCTCAAGTAACCCTGAATAGTCAAAACAATCTTGGGAAAAATAACAAAGCTGGAGAACTCATAATTTCTGTTTTTGAAACTTACTACAAAACTACAGTGATCAAAACAGAGTAGTACTGGCAAAGAAACAAATGTATAGACTAATGGAATAGAATAGAAAACACTCACATATATAATCAAATGATTTTATTTTATTTTTTAATTTATAAATTTTTTATTGGAGTATAGTTGCCTTACAATATTGTGTTAGTTTATACTGTACAGCAAAGCAAATCAGCTATATGTATATATACATATATATATATATCTCCACTCTTTTTTGGATTTCCTTCTCATTTAGGTCACCACAGAGCAATGAGTAGAGTTCTCTGTGCTGTACAGTAGGTTCTCATTAGTTATCTATTTTGTACATAGTATCAATAGTGTATAAATGTCAATCCCAATCTCCCAATTCATCCCATCCTCCCCCTTTCCTCCTTGGTATCCATCTGTTTGTTCTCTATGACTGTGTCTCTATTTCTGCTTTGTAAATAAGATCATCTGTACCAATTTTTTCAGATTCCACATATATGTGTTAATATACGATATTTATTTAAAAAATGGTTTTAAGTAAAAGTGGTTTATAAGGTGGCTCTGCCATTTTATATTCCCTCCAACAGATGGCCAATAAGCACATGAAAAAATGCTCATCACTAATTATTGGAGAAATACAAATCAAAGCTATAATAAGGTATCACCTCACACCAGTCAGAATGGCCATCATCAAAAAATCTACAAACAATAAATGCAGGAGAGGGTGTGGAGAAAGAGAACCCTCATACATTGTTGAGGGGAATGTAAATTGATACAGCCACTATGGAGAACAATAATCGAATGGTTTTAGACAAGTGTACCAAGAACATTCAATGGAGAAAAGACAGTTGTTTTTTTTTTTAATAAAAGGTTCTGGTAAAACTGGATATGAATATTCAAAATAATGAATGCAGACCCTTACCTAACACAATATATAAAAATTAACTCAAAATGTATCAAAAATCTAAACATAAGACCTAAATCTATAAAAGTTTCAGAAGAAATCATAGGAGAAAAATCTTCATAAGTTTGAATTTGTCAGTGACTTTTTCAGATATGACAACAATAACACATGCATCAGAAGAAAATATAGACTAATTGGTCTTCATAAAATTTTTTAAAAATATGTATAAAAAGAAACGAGTAACAGAGTAATGCAGCAAAACACTGAATGGTAGAAAATAGTTGTAAATTAAACATCTGACAAGGGATTAATATCCAGAATATACAGAGAACACCTGAAACTCAATAACAACAACAACAACAAAAAACAAGCAAACTGATTTTTTTAAATGGGTAAAGGACTTACATAAACGTTTCTCCAAAGAATGTATACAAATGGCCAATAAATATGTGAAAAGATGTTTGATATAACTAATCATCAGGAAAATACATATCAAAACTATAATGAGATACATCACACTCATTAGGATGGCTACTGTCAAAAAAATAACAGAAAACAGCAAGTGTTTTTGAAGAAGTGGAGAAATTGGAATTCTTGTGTACTGCTGATAGGAATGTAAAATGATACAGCCACTGCAGAAAACAGTATGATAACTCCTCAAAAATTAAAAATAGGACTAAGTTATATATTCCAGCAATTTAACTTCAGGGTATATACCCAAATAATTGAAATCAGGGTCCCCAAAATGTATTTGTATACCCCATGTTAATAGTGGCATTATTTACAATGGCTAAAATGTGGAAGTAACTCGCATATCCATTGAGAGATGACTGGATAAGCAAAATCTGTTATATATATCTCAATGACTATTATTAAGCCCTAAAAAGGAAGGATATTTTGACATATGTTACAAAATAGATGAATTTTAAGGCTTAATGCTAAGTGGAATAAATCAGTCACAAAAAGTCAAATACTGTTTGATTGCACTTATGTGATGTACTTGGTAGAGTTATTGTTTCTTGAATATTTAGTTGTGGTTTTACCATATAAAAAGTGTTCTGGGCTTCCCTGGTGGCACAGTGGTTGAGAGTCCGCCTGCCGATGCAGGGGACACGGGTTCGTGTCCTGGTCCGGGAATATCCCACATGCTGTGGAATGGCTGTGCCTGTGAGCCATGGCCACTGAGCCTGCGCATCCAGAGCCTATGCTCCACAACAGGAGAGGCCACAACAGTGATAGGCACGCATACCGCAAAAAAAAAAAAAAAAAAAGTGTTCTGAAGGTGGATGGTGGTGAGCATTATAAATATATTTAATATTACTGATCTGTACACTTACAAATGGTAAATTTTATGTTTGTACATTTACCACAATAAAAAAATTGGAAAAATATATTAGAGCTTTTATGAATAGCGATGGTTCATGCTTGAATACTTTCAGAACTGCAAAGACAAAATGAAAACATGAAATAAGCAGTCTAAGAAGAAAAAATAATAAAACAAATTCATGAAAAATAGGAACAAAAATGTTTGAAAAAATATCTCTCTATTGGTCTGAAGCTGTCTAGACTCTAGTTTCAAAGGATGTTTCTTGTTCTCAATTCTTTCACACCAGGAAACATCTTTAAAAAAAAAAAAAAAAGCACTGTCAACTAATTTGGATCCATCAAAAGAACTCTAGTACAAAATGGCAGCTGGCTAGTAGCCTTTCATAAAACCTCTTCCAAATTTCAAATAAAACAGACAATACAAAAGAGAAATTTGGAAAATAAAACACTAAAATATAGCTTGCCAGTCATCTTAATAACAGACTATTGGCCCCATGTTCACTCTTAGGCAGATGGAAGAGAATGGAAAATAAACTACTGATTCTGCCCCAATATGGCTGAACTTCATTTCAAAAAATTATGGGCAATACACAGAAAAACAATTTTTATATCTTGAGACACTGCTATCTGAATTCTTTCTGTCTTCCCACTACTTCCTCCTGTTTCCTCTCCACCGTCATTTTCTTTCCACGATACAGTTTTATTCCCAGTTCTTTAGCCCATCAGAAAAAAAAAGAGTGCTAATTTCCATTTCTTGTTAGAGCCTCTTACCCTTCCCACCACCCCTACCCATTGTACTCTGAACCCTTTCTCCAGTAATATTCATATTACTTACCATAACCATATTTAATTTTATAAATTGATTCTAAAAATAAACAAGGCCATAATTATCACTACTTAATATGGTTTATTACATAAACAAACAGTATCTTAGGGTGAAATTTTCTTTTCTCTAGGCTTCAATGTTATGACCACTGTCACATTCAATTAATACTGTTTTTTAATCAAATTTGAATGGATTTTCCTGTATCAGACTGTATCATTTTATAATATTTTTCTGGATTTATTAAATGTTCAGTTAGTTGAAACATTGTTTCTCTCAGCCCCATGAGACTTTCCCTCTGTACCTCTCCATAAGTGTGCCCATTAATTTAGAATTAATGAAGGAGTAAGATATTTATTCATTTTGCCTTCATATTAATTTTGTATTTTGAGAGAGTATTTTAACCTCTTAGTTCTGAAAAATTTTCCCTCAATATTTCAAGACTGTCTTCAATCAACCTCTGGTGACCTGTGTTTCAATAAGAAGCCTGGTATTAGAACACTTCATATTCCTTCTTAAGCAATTTTATTGTAAGTCTGTTAGATTTGGTGATGTATTAAAATTTCACACTTATGTATTTAATTGTGGATATTTCTCCTTAATTTCACAGGACACTTACTGTATTTATAGATCTGCAGGCTATTGGCCTTGGCGGTGTTGGCATTTCTTTTTGGACTGATCCTCCATTCACTTTATATGTACACACATTTTAAAATACTTTCAATCTTTATCTCTTTGTCTTTTACTTTTTGTGAGATTTCTTCAATATTTTTCAAACTATTCTGTGGAATTAAATTTATTTATACTACCTCCTGTGATAATGATGTGAGAAATTTGTTTCTCCTCCATATAGGTGTCAATTAGCAAATCCAGATGACCTAGTAACATGAATCAACCTTACCAATGCACTTAAAGCCTTTTTTAAGCATGCCAAGCATTTCAAAACTCTTCTGCCTTTTGTTTTGGCATAGTTAACTTCATGTTACCCTAGGTTCTCATCCCTATTGCAATAGTTATACTTAATAAAACCTCTCCTTATCGCCTTTAAGTGGTGTTTGTTTTTTGTTATCTTTGACAGTGGTAATCTTTGATTTGGAGTACCAGTGCCTCAATATCTGTCCTAGAACTCCCCAGATAAATTGATTCAATTTCTTTAGTGAAGCATCTTGCAATATTTTGCCCAAACAATAAAACACTTGCCTGTATTTTCTTTTGCTTTGGGTGCAAAGACACTAGGGCCAGTGTTCACCCTTCTGTGTACTGAATGGAACTTCCACTAACTCCCTATTTATGGCCCAGGGCCTCATTCCTGCACACATTTATAATATTTCCAAGCCTCAGTCCTCTCCCTATCCCTTCAAGTTACCTGTCATCTTTCTCATCTGTAGGTATGCCCTCTGCTATGCGTGTACCCTTAACTAAGATTATTCTACTTGGCTTCACTAATTATCATGACTTTCTCTGTTGTTCCAGAATCCTGTGAAAGTCTTTCACCCATAGAAGTACCTATTCAATTTGGTTTTACAGATTATACCTTTTTTAGTAAAATTACTATTATCTTAAAGAGAGGGTACATCCCTCTCAATTAAATTTTTTTAACTGAACCAGAAAATAGTATGTATTCTTAGCTATACTATAAAAGGAGATTTTTCTAGGAAAACACAAACTACCAAAGACTTACCAAGATCGACTCTGAAAAATGACAAATCATTAAGAATAGAAAATGTTGATCACACACTTACAAATTATATTTAAAGAGGTAAATAATGCAGACAGCTTTATAAAATTAATGCTTCTAATCTGTAGGAACCCAATAATTTCAACTTCTATAAATTGATCAAGATAATAAACAATTATGGATACTTTCCTAATGTGTTATTTCAAAGTTAGTGTTGAAGGTTATCTTATAATGTTAATTTTTATTCTGTCTCTATAATTGAGTCCTCTTAATCTAGTAAGGTAGTTGTATCTTTTGTTTCTTCGTTTCAAGGATATTTCTAGTCTGAAAGCAGAGAAGACAACAATTCCTGGGGTCAATTGTGAGAGATTAAGCTCATTTCAATTATATTAAATATCTTTGTAGTATTGTCAACCAAGAGGGAAGAACAATAAGAGAGGGATCAAGGTGGGGCAGGTGGGTGGTTGTAGAGATGTAGAAAAAGACAGAGACAGAGACAGAGAGAGATAATTTCATATTCTAAAACTAGACCTGAGATTGGCTGAAATAAATTCAGAACCTGTTTGCTGCTCTTTAGAAGAGCTTAATGATTCCTCTGATTCTTTGAAAATTAAACTAAAATAAAATAAGGTAAACTAGAGAGAAAAGTATAGAAAAGTACAGAAAACAAAACTCTCAAAATATTAAAATAAACAGTGAAGACTTAGAAGATAAGTATTAACTGCTTTGGAAATGAAAACATATTTCCAAAAATATTTCAATAGCAAGTCGAAGAGGTGAGTTTTCTAACAATGTAAAAATGATTAAAAGTGAGTCCTGAAATATCAAACTTAATTATAAAAGAAAGAGAATATTATCAGGGAGCAAAATACAAGGGATCCACAGTATTTCACAGATGGATTAAGGCCAAATGGCTCTAATGCTTTCTAAGTTGCTCCCGAGAATAGAAAGACAGTATCCACGTTCTTGCTATAAGTTATTTTTATGAAGAGAACATAATTTTGCTATGAAAAATTATTCTAGAAACCATTGTAAAATTTTGACCATTGATTAAAAATTCCAAATAAGGGCCAAAGAGCTTAACAGAAAAGTAACCAAAGAAGATATACAGATTAAAAAAATAAGCATATGGGGCTTCCCTGGTGGTGCAGTGGTTGAGAGTCCGCCTGCCGATGCAGGGGACACGGGTTCATGCCCTGGTCCGGGAAGATCCCACATGCTGCGGAGCGGCTGGACCTGTGAGCCATGGCTGCTGAGCCTGTGCGTCCGGATCCTGTGCTCCACAATGGGAGAGGCCACAACAGTGAGAGGCCCATGTACCAAAAAATAAATAAAATTTAAAAAAATAAGCATATGAAAAATTCTCCACATCGTAGATCAGCAGGAAAATGCAAATTAAAATGAGATAACACTACACACCTATTAGAATGGCCAAAATTCAAAACATCAACAACATCAAATGCTAGTGAGGATGTGGCACGACATGAGCTCTCATCCACTTTTGGTGGGGATGATAAATGGTACAGCCATTTTGGAAGACAGTTCAGTAAAGTACAAAACTGCATATACTTGTACCATATGATCTACTAATCATATTTACCCAAAGGAGTTGAAACTTCTGTCCACACAAAACTTGAACATGGGTGTTTATATCTCTTTTATTAAAAATTTTCCTTCTGTAGGTGAATGGATAAATAAACTATAATATATCCAGACAATAGAACATTATTTAGTGCTGAAAGGAAATGAGATAGAAAGCCATGAAAATACATGAAAAACTTTTAAGTGCATATTACTAAGTAAAAGAAGACAATCTGAATAGTCTATACAGTTTACTCTTAATCAACTCCAGGGTTGGGATGCTGACTTTCTGTGTAGGTAAAATATCACATATAATTTTACAGTTGGACCTCTGTATCCACAGTTCCACATCTGCCAATTCAACCAACCAAGCATCATGTAGTACTGTAGTATGCATTTACTGACAAAAAAAAATCCTCATATAAGTGGACCTTCACAGTTCAAACACATATTGTTCAGGGGTCCAGGGGTCCACACTGATCCCAACTTTATGACATTCTAGAGAAGGCAAAACTGTGGAGTCAATAACAAGATCAGTGGGTCTGAGTAGAAAGGAAAGGATGAATAGGTGGAACACAGAGGATTTTTAGGGCAGGACTGTAGTGAATATGGACTTTAGTGTAAACTATGGATTTGGATGATTATGAAGTGCCAATGTCATTCATCAATTGTAACAAATGCATGACTCTGGTGGGGATGTTGATAATGGGAAGAATATGCATGTGTGGAGGCAGCAAATCTCTGTGTCACCTTCTCAGTTTTTCTGTGAACCTTAAACTGCTCTAAAAAATTCAAGACCCAAAATCTTAATTTTAAAAGTCCAACTAAAATATTTGCAGACACTATCCTACAGTATATCATCGGATAAGTAATTTTCCAAGAGTAGATGGGAGTTATATTCATAAAGAAAGAATACTAAAATAAAAGTAATAAAATGATTCATTATATTCATAGTCAAAGAAAAAATATGATCATCTTAAATGCTAAAAAAAAGAGTGTGAGTAAATTTGGTATCTAATCTTATTTAAAAGTTCTTAAGGGAGATCAAGATGGCAGAGTAAGAGGACGTGGAACTCATTTCCCCCCATGAAGACATCAAAAATACATATACATGTAGAACAATTTTCACTTAAAATGGAGACTGGCAGAAAGACTCCTGTGCATCCAAGACTGTAAGAAAGATCCAAAGGGAATTGGGTAGAAAGGGAAACAAGCAATCAGGTCAGGACCTGTGCCTGGTAGGGGACTCAGAAGAGTCGGGGGATTACAGAGGCAGAGGTTCTCCCTGGGGAGTAAATTGTTTGAGCCACATATTGAATGACTCATCCCTGAGGTCCAAATAGAGGGAAGATGTGTCCCCTTGGCTGGTTGGAGGGTCAGTGAGACTATCAGGAGGACTGTGGGAAGCCTGGACTCCACTAATGAGGAGCACACATACTCTTACTTACTCCCAAGACAGAGTGGAGCAGGCAGATTGAAACTGCACAAGATGCTAGCCCTTTTACCATGACCACTCTAGAGAGAATGCCAGCCTGAGCCAAACGTTTACTCCAACCCCACTTGCTTGAAGATGCAGCTCCACACTGAGCTGAGGGCTGCCATGGCCAAGGCAGCAAACAAACAAACAAACAAAAAACATGAAAAATCTCAAGAGAAAAATGGATGAGGGATTTGAGCAAAAATTTAACAAAAGAAAACAACATGTAGAGAAATTAATAACAATATTTAAGTGTTGAATTTACAGTATATGGACATGTACAAATATTTCTGGCAGAAAGAGTTTGAAATTCACTGTCAATATTTTGCAATAAGTTGTTTCTTTTAAAGAGAACAGCCTGAATGTCTAAAAATGTGTGATTAATTAAGATGTAGTAGGATCAGTATGAACTCTTTAGAAATATAAAATAAACATCAAAATATTGAGTCTGAATATTTTTCAGTATTTCACAATTATAGTAATTTCCATTTTCTTTTGGTGTCCTTTCTGTGTTTTGAGATTGTCTACATTGAACATTCAATTTACACAATGATAAATACTATGTTAAAGCAAATTCTGAGAAAACTTTTAGCAACATGATACATATGGCTTAGCCATACAAACGTTTTTTCCTCCCCAAATGTATATATCTTACCTTAATATATGCAATTATAAAAATTATAAATTAAAAAAATCCAAGAAATATACATTTTTGGATATGTAAATATTGATGAAAAATTTTAAATGATTACTTATCTGAATTCCATGAAGAAATATCCAATAATTAAATTCACAGCTATCAAGCCTCATGGATTTACTCTCTACATTTACTCTTATTACAATGATTTCTGTTATAATTTTGTTAGCCAGAAAGGTCTCTAGATTTTTCTCTTTACTTTGCATTGAACACTTGGAAGACACTAGGAACGTTTATTATCTTAGAATCACACCATGAAATTGAAACATTCTGTGTATTCAGGTTTCATAGGTTTATCTCCTGAATACAAGGTGTTATGTTAAAAAGTGAGGTACATAGAAATTTGTGGTGGTCTGCAAATGAAAAGTATAAAACAATTTTCCTAATAGTATTAAATTGATGACAGTTTTTAAATCTTCTCTAAGTATCTTATAGTGTGAAGACTGTTGTTTTTTAATAAACTAAAGTATTCTGGAAATATATCCAGCAGAAAAGAAAATTATTCTACTTATTTTTACTATAATGAGATGTTTACTTGGCAGTGATAGTTTTATTTCTCTCATTAGACTGAGTATGTGGTCTCTGAAAATTTGGCTATTGTATAAAATAATTATAAGCATCTTACTTATAAATTTGTATACGATATGTGAATAATATAAATAACATGTTATAGGTAAATATTTATTATTTATATAACATATACATATACTTGTATATTTATAATAGAATATGTATGTCATTGCATATTATCATTATACTTATTTTAATGATAAATATTCAAATATATTAAAAATAAATATTATACTAAAATAATTGTAATATCTATTCTATTTATATTGGACTAAGATAACTATAAACAAATATATATGAATATAAATGTAAGTTATAATTATCATGAAATATAATTCTATATATATCTTCTTAATATGATAGAAATTTATTCCAATCATGACTATATAAATGTTTCTTTTGTTGCGGTACACAGGCCTCTCACTGTTGTGGCCTCTCCCGTTGCGGAGCACAGGCTCGGGATGCGCAGGCTCAGCGGCCATGGCTCACGGGCCCAGCCGCTCCACAGCATGTGGAATCTTCCCAGACCGGGGCACGAACCCGTATCCCCTGCATCGGCAGGTGGACTCTCAACCACTGCGCCACCAGAGAAGCCCATAAATGTTCCTTTTATCGTTTGTTGCAACTGTTCTGTGAAAGAGAGCACAGGCTTCTTTTGAAGTACTTCCCTCAAGTACTAGGATATCTCAGTCTGCCATGTCATTTTGTGAAGTTATTATAGTTGTATATTTTCTGTACCTCCTGATTATACTGTGTATTTGGTATTAGTTTTCTACTGCTGCTGTAACAAATTACCACAAACTTGGCTTAAAACCACAGAGTTACTTTCTTCCAGTTCTGTAGATGGGAAATCTGACATAGATCTCAGTGGGTAAGTGCGCATTTCTTGGCAGAGGATCTAGCATATAATTTGTTCATTAGTCTCTGCAGCAAGTGGAGGCCACCTGCATAACCTGGCACCTGGCCCCATCCCCCCACCTTCAAACAGCATCATCTGTAAGTCCTTTCCAGGCTGTCATATATCTGATTCTCCCTCCGATTCTCTCTTCCACTTATAAAGGCTCTGTTGATTACATTGTGACAACCTGCATAATAAAGGAGAATCTCCCTGTCTGAAAGTCAAATGATTAGAAACCTTAATTCTCCTTTGCAATATATCTGACATCTTCACAGGTTCTGGGAATTAAGATGTAGACATCTTTAGGAGGACCATTTCTTCAATGTCTTTTATCAATATCGTATAGTTTTGCAAGTACAGGTCTTTTACTTCCTTGGTTAGATTTATCTCTAGGCAGTCCAGAGGTTTGTGCTAGCTTTCTGGTGGGTGGAGCCATTTCCTGGGGCAGCTGGCTGTGGGCCTAGTGGGGCCAGGGTTGGTACTGTCCTGCTGGTGGATTGATAAGCCCCCAGAATTAATAGGCTACAGGGATAATGCCAAAATGGCACTTGTGAGCACCAGTGTCCTTGTGGTGTAATCTGCCTCCAAAAATGGCTGCCACCAGCATTTATGACCCCATAGGATGCTCCAGCTACCTCCTGCCTCCCCAGATGCTCTCCAAGATCAGAAAGTGGATCTGACCCAAACTGCTTTCAAACCATTGTGTCGTGCTGAGACTCAACATGTGTGACACTTTGTGTAGACCCTTTAAGACTGTAGTCTTAGTTTCCTACAGCCCTCTAGCTCTCCATTAGGCAAGCCCTGTTGGCCTTCAAAGCCTTACATTCTGGAGGCTCATCTTGCTGGTGTAGGGGCCCCTGCCTGGGGAGCCTGATGTGGGGCTCAGACCCCTTGCTCCTGGAAGAGAGCCTCTGCAATTGTGATTTCTCTCCTGTCTGTGTGTTGCCTACCTGGGTGTGTGGGTCTTCACTATACTGTGTCTCCATTCATCTTACCTGTCTCATTGTGGTTCGTTCTTTATATCCTTAGTTGTGGAAAATCTTTTCTGCTAGTCTCTGGGTCATTCTCATACATAGTTTCTCTTTCAGTTGTATTTTTGGTGTGTCCATGGGGGGAGGTGAGCTCAGTGTCTTTGTGCTCCATTGTCTTGGCCATATATCTTGAGAAGGACATCCTGTAATTTCTTAGCATAAAAATTTTTACCTTTTAGTGATTAAAATTTCACATACCTAGAAATATACAATAATATATAAATATGTAAAAAACAGAACTAAGAAAACATATTTCTGAGTGTTGTGGAAATTTGACTAGAAATAAAGGATCTTCACTCAAAAGTACTTACCTCGAAAATGGGAAGTTTGATGTAGAAAAAATTTTAAAAATATATTGAGACAAACCTGATTGAGAGAAAAAAGCAAAAAAAAAAAATGAAGTTAGGTTTCCTGGGTGCATTATATAATCTTGTTAAATTATTGTATATTATACTTGTTCTTACACAACAGTACCTAGGTAGATGATACTTTTTTCTCTGTCCATACATTTTTTTCTTTTTTTAAAATTTAGAGTCTATCTGTCTTGGGTTAGATCTATTAGAAGTCATGAAAGAAGGAAGGTGAGGAAAGAGACAGAGGAGATAAGGGGAAAGTGGCATGGTGATGGTTACAGCTATTGCTCATTGTCTAGAAGGTAAGAGTCCAGGAGATGTTTCACTTCTATTTTTAAATTTAACAATATTAATAATAACATGAATAATTAGGCACTTTGCAAGTCAGTAAATTGATGCTGTGAGATAAGATAGTTTGTCCCATATCACGTAGCTAAAAAGGAGCACTGAATAATGATTCAAGCTCAGATCTCCTTATTTTGCAGGCTCTGCCTCTTCCATATCACAGGCAAGGCATCAGTCATCACTCTGTCCACCTGGCATGCTCTAAACCCTTCAAATGGTTTAGGTCAACATGAGTTCAAAATGTACTTCAAACTATTCTCTAAGACACCTGAGAAAAGCAACTGAGAATTTCTGGGCATTAGATCCGTATTAAAAGATGTGAAATGTTAGAAAGGAATAAAAGCCTGAGAGACCTCCTCTTCACAACACTTAGTGAGAAAAGAAGAGTCTGGAGAACAAGAAGACGCTCATCCATGTGAGAGATTTTGTTGGAAATGTAGGTCTCTCTCAAGCAGTTCTGTTCATTGATTTAACCTCTCCATGGGTTAGCCTAGCCACTCTTACATTCTTATGCTTGAAGGAGGATATTTCTTTTCATCGAGCTCCCTGTCCCTGAGATACTGGGAATGATCCTGCAGAGCAGATGTAGAAAGAGATTAAAGTGCTACCTGATGCTCAAAGTGCATGAGTTTATGGAGCATTCTTAGGCAATATCAAATGCAGGTGTCACCAAGAACTGTATCAGAGAAAACATCCGTCTTATGTCCAGAGTCATCTGACTGTCACTGTGCATTGATTGTCTCAGTGACCCGCTTCTTTCTCCCACATCAATACTTGTTTGTAAAATGCCCTTTATCCAGGCTTCACTTACAAATATTGGAAGGAATTAGGAGAGTGGTAGTGTGAAGGTGGCCTGGCGTGTTCACTCCTGCCTGAACTCTTGGCATTTGTGAGAGCTTAGGGTAGGAACAAATGCTTTCTTGCAGGTGACTTTAATTCTGTAAAAGAAGAACATATACCATAGAGTCAGTCTTCTGTTTAACCTATTTAACAATGTCTTCTGATTCTGCTGATGCCCTGCACTGCTGAGCGAGAGAGGTTTTGTTAAATTCATAGGACCCAGTTTAGAACTCTGCAAACATTACCTTCTGCTTTACATTTATTACCACTCTTTCAATTGCATTCAATAAACATTTATTTATACAGTAACACCAGTTTGTAAAATATTTATGACTCCTTGCATTACATAGACATGTTAATATCATGCTTTCCTTAGAGTTCTGGTCACAGAAGTTTCACAGGCTTGAAATGCTTACCAACTTCCAGTCTTTGTGAATTTACTTTCAGCCTGTTCAAATTAGTGTGTACAAGTCACAAAGACTGAGGCATTACACTATTAAACCTTTTCAAAGTCTTACCTTTGTGGGGCCAGGCAGCTAGAGAATCCCAAATGAGCTATGAGTCATGGCTGTAGACCAAACACATTATTGTAAAAAGATTTTAGGCATTTCCAGAGACAGGCCCTGTGACCTTTCTTATTTCTGCCAGGGGAATGACTTGGCAATGATCCTCAGTTGCCAATCTACCCTTACCTACAAACCGTGCACTTGCAGAGCATAACAGTAGGAGAAAACATCTGCTAGGGCTCTCCTAGCTTAAGCCTTCTAACTTCAAGCAGGGATATTGAGGTTGTCGGGGTGGGTAGGGAAGATGTAGCTGTTGAGAACCTTTGTCCTTAATTAATCAGACACACCACAAAATCTGATTTAACCAGGCTGCTGTCACCATGATTCTTTGCATCTTGTGTGATTTCCCTTATTCTTTGTCTTCATCCCCTCCAACTCCACCCTTTTCCCAACTCTCCTCTAATGCCGAGACAATTCCTCTTTGCTTAAATGCCCATTTTCATCCCTGATTTAATTCCTTGGTCTTACCTCTCGAAGACAACTTGATACTCCATGAGTCTTTGCTCCACTTTTACACTGTGTCTTTCCCCATTTCTGCCAATTCCCATTATTATAGCTTATTGAAATCCTGTCTCAAGGAGAATGACGTTAGTTCACAGAAGAATCCTTTCCCAAGCAAGACAAATATCAGCCTGATTGGTGCAAGTTGTTGCCTCCAAAATTTGACCCTTCCTCCAGTGCCTACTCTTATGTGGATCCCTATTCTACATTAGGTACAGGGTATAGACCCCACAGAAGAAGTCCCCTCACTGGGACTGGGGAATAGTAGATGACAGTACTGCTGGGAGAAGAAAAACTGAAATTAGGCTAATAACTCCATCTGAGAAAGATCATGGGTGGTGAGAGGGGCAGTGTTGCAGAAATCAAACTGATGTTTGCAGAAGTAAGAGGTGGTTGCTAAGGATTTGGAGAAATTGGGGAGAAAGTAATGAAATCACTTTGTAAATTTTTTAATGTTTAAATAATGAGGACATGTCAGAGGAACAATTTCAACAACTATCTTTTCTCTGTCATTTTCTTTCTTTATCTATCAATCTTCACCTCTGCCTTTTATCTGTCCCTTTCTTCCTATTTTTGTATTTGTGTTTAATATCTTTTTTTATTTATCCATCTGTCTTGCCATTCCCCACATATACTTATTCAAACAATCTAGTTTAAATTGTTTCAGTTTCTTTTCAATCTACTTGGTTTGCTAATCCAATAATGTTGCAAGTAACTGATTTTGAATTATCAATTGTAGTTTCACCTTTCCACAAAAGAAAGAAGAGTCTCTTTAATGTAAGCCTGATTTCCAATCCAGTAACTAAAAAGCAATGTCATGCTTAAATCAACTGTCTGTAATCCTCCAAATGAGGTAGAGAGATTAGAGAGAACAGAATTAATAGATCATGGATATTGAATGAGTAAAATGTTCTTTAATTTAATTCATACCTCAGTTCTGATGGACTCTTACAGCGTTTGGAAGCCTAGGAATGAAAATGTACCGACAGTGAAAACAAGACTGATAACAGCTTTTGAGTTTAACATTTTATAGGCAAAAGAAAGAGGGAAAAAAAAAAAAAACTATTGTGTTGAGTGATAACGTATGTACCAGAGTAAGGCAATGAGTAACATTTTTGAAAGCCTTAACTGGAATAGTCAGCTAATTTTAGTTCAGAATATGATTTCAAAAAATATACTCATGGCAAACCACATCCTCCTTAATAAAGAGCCCAGACATATTTTTTGAAGTACCAGGAAATTCATGACATACACAATGCTGGTATTTAACAATGATATATAGATTTCACATCCAACAGCACTTCTTTACCTAGGTTATCTCCCTATTATACTGCTGGACACCAAACTGGTATTTCTACTTCTGGGTTGCTTAAGAAATAGAAAAAAATATTGTATTATATAAATGTTGAACGGAATTATGGTTTAATATTAAACTTTCAACACCTATTTTTATCATTAGAATGCTGTACTTTATGGTTTAATCTAAGCATGTGAAATATTTGTGGGCTTTCAAATCAAATATAAATCAGAAATAAATTTTGATACTAACTATCCAACTATCTGGAGCATGCATGTTAATGGATTTGGTCTGAAGTAGAGCTTTTCTGAGCAGGAGAATGTCCTTCTCTGAAGTATAAATAACCTTCACCGTTTCTTTGTCAGTAAAACTTCAAGCACTTTCATGTGTTACTCTCACCATCATGTAGTAGAAGAAGCAAAAGGAAGGAGAAAAAAAATAGGTATGCATTTGGAACCAGTTGAATATGGACTCAAAATCAGGCTGTGCAAATTAGTACTAGATAAAGCTGGTCAACTGATTTCCTATGAGCTTGCAACATCATGTTAAATAAAAAATATTAAAGCTATAATGCCTATATTATTATTATTAAATAAGACATATGAACATACATAAAGTATAAGGCTCCTTGTCTACTATTTGAGTTAGTTATTAATACATATAAATTACTAATTCATTCACACATAGAGTTTCAAATTTGAATTCTATTTATTAAAGCTGATTTGCCAGGCAAGGAGTTCTGGCCCGTTCTTTTGAATGGTCCTAATCTGCAGATTCTCATACAAGCAGAGTGATGTGAGATCATATTTTTCCTGTTCTTTTCCAGGACGTCACCAAAGCAACCAGGTGAATGGGGTGGAAGGTGGGGGTAACAGATGAAGGACTCTACAAACATTTTCAGCAAAGTAGAATAGATATACAATGTAAAGACAGTATATATATATATATATATATATATATATATATATATATAGTTTATGATCAAACAAAGGCAAGTTTATTACTTTAGTAAACTCAAACACTGTCTTGACAGAATCTTAGTGTTTCAGAATGGGAAGATCAAGGATAGGTGTGTACAGTTTGAGGGTCTGTATTTGAGTAGTTTGAAGTGACTCTGATAATGCAGGGATATGACTGGTAGTGGTCAAAATTCATGACACAGCAAGTTTGGTGGTCACTGTGAGCGTGAGTTGTGGAAGAGTCTTGATGAGAAACAATTGTCTGTAAGCACCTGAGTTGTCCTGAAAAGAGAACAGATTGAACAGTCTATTGCACAGATAAAACTAACAGTGAAATTCTGTTCTGATTTATAATCTTCTCGACCTAGGCAAGAATTTCCTAGAATAAATATCAAAGTCTCATTGATGCAGGGGCTTTAATTTTGAATCCTGATAATTAAGCCATGTGAAAGCAGATGGTCTTAGTTATCTGTACATAGTAACTCTAAGTTGATACTAACACCTTGTGACCCCAAACACTACTGTGGTCCATCAGTTAAAGTGTGGGCTTATGGTGATGAGGTGATAAGCAGTGTTTTGACCCGGGTTCAAACCACAGTGGTCCATGTAGAGCTGTAAATCTACTGTGTGGCTATTTCCAAGATCCTTAATAGATATTTGGACTTGATGTACTCAGAAAATGGTAGGAAACTCATACTGAGAAGCTCAGGAACTTCTATTTCCTGCTAGGACAGTAAATGAAAACGAATACTTCATCCCTGGGGAAATCACATGTATTAGTGCTACCATCAACTTGAAATACGCACATATCTTTTGGGTTATCAAAAAAGGTGAATCTATTTTAGAAAATTACTATGGATTATTGTACAGTTAATCAGATGTTAACTCTAAGCTCAGTGACTGTTACAGATGTGTTCATTATTACTGGAATAAATCAACATAACCCCCGACACCCAGTTTGTAGATTTATTTTTATGCTAGCAGAACCAGTCTCATCCTGTCCTTTAGAGGAATAAGCACTGGCTGACCAGCACCTATTTCTTGACAGTCTGGAGCCTGAAGCTGTCCTGTGAGCTCCTAGGGTGCCAGAACCAACCACACAGTACCCACTTGTTAGAAGTCCCAGACAAGACTCTGCTAGCTCCTTTTCTTCCTCTGCCCTTTAGAGGAGCCACCAAGAAGCAGGGCAGAGAAACCATCTCAGAGATCTGGAAGACACCCCCTTAAGTATGAATACCAGCTGGTAGTGAGCCCATTCTTCAAACAATTGATTGGGCTCCAAAACTCCAGGTTTTAATAACCTTAACCTCTCCCTTTGCATCTCCTGCCCTATGCATACCAGCTTGTTTCCTAGTTTTATTTTTTTTAATTGAGGTATAATTGCCATTTAATATTATATTGCTTTCAGGTGTACAACATAATGATTCAATATTTGTATACACTGCAAAATGATCCCCACTCTAACTCTAGTTGCCACCCATCACCATAAAAGTTACATTTTTTTTGTCCTTTTCCTGTGATGAGAAATTTTAAGATCTACTCTCTTAGCAACTTTCAAATATGTAATACCATATTGACTGTAGTCACCATGATGTACATCACCTTTATTTATTTATTTTATAACTGGAAGTTTGTATGTACTGACACTCTTCATCATTTCACCCATCCCCCATTTCACCCATCCCCCAAATCCACTCCCTTCTGGAAACCACCAATCTCTTCTTTGTATCTATGAGTTTTGTTTTTGTTGGTTCATTTTTTTTCTTTTGAGTCCATTGTTTTTTTATATTCCATAAGTGAAATCACATATTTGTTTTCTTCTGTGTGACTTATTTCATTTAGCATAACACCCTCAAGGTCCATCCATTCCATGCATGTTTTCTCAAATGGCAAGATTTCATTATTTTTTATGGTGAGTAGTATTTCATTATATACATACATACATATCACATCTTCTTCTTCCACTCATTCATCTATGAACATTTAGGTGGTTTCCATATCTTGGCTATTTTAAATAATGCTGCAATGAATATATAATTTCAAAGTAGTGCTGTTGTCCTTGTTTTTGTTGTTTTGGATAAATATCTAGAAGCAGAATTGCTGGATCTTATGGTAGTTCTTTTTGAATTTTCTCTTTTTGAGGATGCTTCATACTGTTTGCCATAGTGGCTGCACCAATCTACCTTCCTATCAACAGTGCACAATGGTTTCCTTTTCTCCACATCCTCACCAATACATTATTTCTTGTCTTTTTGATAATAGCCATTCTGATAAGTGTGAGGTGGTATTTCACTGTGGTTTTGACTTGCATTTCCTTGAGGATCAGTGATCTTGATCATTGTTTCATGGACCTGTTGGCCCTCTGTTTGTCTTCTTTGGAAAAATGTCTATTCTGATCCTCTGCCCACTTTTTTCTTTTTTTTTTTTTTTTTTTTTTGCGGTGCATGGGCCTCTCACTTTTGTGGCCTCTCCTGTTGCAGAGCACAGGCTCCGGACGCACAGGCTCAGTGGCCATGGCTCACGGACCTAGTCTCTCCGTGACATGTGGGATCTTCCCAGACCAGGGCACGAACCCTGGGCATCGGCAGGTGGACTCTCAACCACTGCACCACCAGGGAAGCCCCTGCCCACTTTTTAATTGTATATATATATATATATATATATATATATATATATATATACACATACATATATGATATTAACCTCTTATCAGTTGTATGAGTTGCAAACACTTTCTCTCATTCTTCAGGTTGCTTTGTCATTTTTTTGATCATTTCTTTTTTGTGTGCAGAAGCTTCTTAGTTTGATGGGTCCAACTTGTTTATTTTTGCTTTTTTGCCATTGCTTTTGGAGTCAGATCCAAAAAAATATTGCCAAGAATGATGCAATGAGCTTATCGTCTGTGTTTTCTTCTAGGAGATTATGGTTTCAGGTCTTATATTCAAATGTTTAACCCATTTTGTGTTAATTTTTGTGTATGTTTTGTGGTAGTGGTCCAGATTTATTATTTGCATGTAGCTGTCCAGTTTTTCCAGCACCATGTTGAAAAGACTGCCCTTTCCTGAATGTATATTTTTGGCTCCGATGTCATAAAGTAATTGACAATACATGCATTTGTTTACTTCTGGGTTCTCAGTTGTATTCCATTGATTAAATTTTTATGCCAGTACCTACTGTTTTGATTGCTATAGCTTTGTAGTATAGTTTGAAATCAGGGAACATGATGCCTCCAGCCGCATTCTTCTTTCTTAAGATTCCTTAGTCTTATGCTGAGATTTCTTTATAATTATCTTTTGTGTATCTATGATAAGGTTTTGCTTTGTGAAATGTGAGGCTCACATATAACAGTATATATACATATATATATGTATATATATATATATAAAACTATCTATTTTAAGTTGATAGCAAATTAAGTTTAAACACATTCTAAAACTCTACGTTTTTACTAATCCTCACATTTTATGCTTTAAGTCACAATTTACATCTTTTTATTTGTGTATTACTTGACTAATTATTGTAGATATAGTTATTTTTTTTTTACTTTTGTCTTTTAACATTCATACTGGCTCTATTAGTGGTTAATCCACTCTCTTTACTATATGTTTACCTCTACCAGTGAGGTTTTTATTTTTATGTGCTTTCTTGTTACTAAT
The DNA here is from genome assembly GCF_003676395.1 of Aethalodelphis obliquidens. Classification (NCBI taxonomy): domain Eukaryota; kingdom Metazoa; phylum Chordata; class Mammalia; order Artiodactyla; family Delphinidae; genus Aethalodelphis; species Aethalodelphis obliquidens. The sequence goes on along the minus strand of NW_020837971.1, from coordinate 21,296,967 downwards.
TAGTGTCTTTTCAGTTTAAAGAAGACACTTTAACATTCTTGTAAGGCCAATTTAGAAGTGATAAGCTCCTTTACTTTTTGCTTGTCTGGGAAACTCTTTGTCTCCTTCAGTTCTGAATGAATTGAACTCTTGCTAGGTTGTATTCTTGGTTGTAATTTTTTATTTACTTTTTTATCTTTCAGCACTTCAAATATGTCATGCCACTCTCTTCTGGCCTGAAAAGTTCCTGCTGAAAAATCTGTTGATAGTCTTATGGAGATTCCTTCATACAAAACAAGTTGATTTTCTCTTACTGCTTTTAAGATTTTCTCTTTCTCTTTGACATTTTAATTATAATGTGTCTTGGTGTGGATCTCTTTGGGTATGTCTTATTTTGAACTCTCTGGATTAGATATCTGTTTGCTTCCCCAGGTTAGGGAAGTTTTCAGTAGCTAATTTTTCTGCCCCTTTCTCTCTCTATTTGCCTTCTGGGACCTCTACAATATAAATGTTGTTCCAGTTGACAATGTCCCATAAGTCCCTTAAGCTACCTTCACTATTACAATTATTATTATTATTTTAAATTTTTGCTCTTTGAAGTCTACTGCCCTGTCTTCCAGGTCATGGATGCTTTTTGGCTTTATGTAGTCTTCTATTGAAACCCCTTGATGTATATTTTAGTCCAGTTATTGTATTACTCAGCTCTGTGACTTGTGTTTGGTACTATCTTATTTCTTTGTATCTCTTTGTTGTATTTCCCTTTGTGTTCATCCATTCTCCTCTGAAGTTCAATGAGCATGTTTATGACCACTACTCTTTATGATGTAAATTACTTACTTTAATTTCATTAAGGTTTATTTTTCCTGAGGTTTCATCTTGTTATTATGTTTGGAACATATTCTTTTATGCCTTCATTTTGCTTCACCCTTGTATTTATTTTCATGTATTAGGTGAAACAGCTAACTCTCTTAGTCCTGAAGGAATGTCCTTGTAGAAGATGAACCTTATAGTTCATCCTTGCCTTAGCTCTTGGTTGTCTCTCAAACCTTTGTGATTGTCTAAGCAGTATGATTTATTGTTATAGGTTCAATTTTTGAGGGTGAGCCAAGACTCCTCAGTGTTCCAAAGGGAGGAGTCTCAGTCAGTTTCAGACTGATTGGAAGCCAGACCCTCAGGGAGAAGCTTTTAAAGCATGCAAATATACATAGTTCTGTGGGACTGTAATCTTAAATCCTACTGTCCTCTGGTCCAGATGATCTAGAGTTGTCTCTTGGGTGAGACTCGTTTCACAGAAAAAGTGGGGCTGTGTTTCTGACTGCTGTCTGTGTAGTGCCCAGGAGGTGGTAGCCTTCTGAGAGCTGTCTCTTCAATTTTTATTTTTCTGTGGGACCCAGTAATGAAAACCCCTCCCTGCTAGCCACCAGAGCCAGGGGATTAAGAAGTGTTCCCTGTATGGATTGTCATGCCCACTGGCTTTAATGAGGACACAGGAAAATGCAGGGCTGGGGAACTTCTGATGGGCTTAGCGAAGCAGCAGGAAAATGAAAGGCTGCATGTGGCAACCAACACTAGCAAGGTAGAGGGGACCACAGAAGTGGTGCCAGCCCACACCTCTGTCCCCTGAGAGAGATTCCAAACATGCCCTTGTCCTCTGGCAGATGCTTTAAGAGCAGCAAAAAATCTTCTTCACGTGTATCCCAGGGCCTTTTCAAATTACTGCTTTTGTGGTGAGCCCTGTGGCAGGTGAGCCCTTTAAGGGCAATACCTCAGTTCCCTATAGCCCTTTGGATCTCCTGGACTTAAGTCCCATTGGTTTTCAAATCCAGACATTGTGGGGGCTTATACCTCTGGTGCAGGTCCTAAGGGTTGGGGTGCCTGATGTAGGGTATGAACCCCTTGCTTCTCTAGGAGGAGCTCTGGATCTGTGAGATCCCACCATAATATGGTCACTGTGCTGCAAGCTGGGTGTTTGGCAAGACCATTTCTTTGCTCCTCCTACCTATCTTGGTATGTCTTTTATCACTTGTTGTAAAAGAACTGTACAGCTAGTTTTCAGATCTTTTCCAGAGAGGATTGTTCCACATGGAGCTGTACATTCAGTATGTCCATGGAAGAAGTCCATACAGGATCTTCCTAAGTTTCCACATTGGATGGCTCCCCCTCTAAAAATATTTAATGGATACCAAAATATGCTGAGATTGTGCAAATCTATAAGGAAGGAGTGTCCTGAAGAGGATGATGTGTACTGAGATAGCGGAACTCAGAAAGAACCAACAACATACACATACAGAGGTGAAGGGCTTCCAAGTCACTAATTTAGGAATAGGGACAAACAGTAAAGATAAGGCAATATCCATGAAGGACGAAAGACAATGGAAGCAAAACAAACTCAAAATGGAGAGTAAGGACATGGCCCAGAGGTGTCAGATTCAGAAAATGTCAGTATGTGTACAACTGCTCAAGGTGAAGCCTCATTCTACAAATAAAAGGCTCTATACTTTGCATGTAACAATGAGGGAAACTTTCTTAACATGCATAGCTGCAGAAGTTCTCTCAGAGCAAATTTGATTCAGAGAAGCAGAGAAGACAGGGCTAATCAAAGAAAACTGCTGTCTTAGAGAAGCTTCCTATCCTTAGAAACAATGAGGAAGAAAATGATAGGTATTAGATTTGGGGAACCATCCAGGGCAGTTTCAAATGCAGGGATCTTTGGATATAGCTAATAGACCATGGTGTTCTGAGTCAATAAGAATATTTCTTGACATATAACAAAGCAAATCAGGAACTGGCAAGCAGAATGATGTTCCCAGTAACCCTAATGATATATCTATGATACTTTGCCTGTTTCCATTTCTGAACCATTTCTCAGACTCCAAGCTCATCAAGTGACAGTAAGCCTGGAAATCCTTGAAGAAAAGTATTCCAACATTTAGTTATTGAGAGTCTGGCTCACTGATTGCCTGAAAGATCAGCCATGAGGGAAATCTCTCAGTGTGAAAAGCTTGAGTAGTACACTTGTTTTATACCACCGTTATGAAAGCACAGTGGTCTGAGATGAGGATATACAGGAACTCAGTGTTAGCAGTGAATGGTTCAGCTTGTTGGTGAAAGGCTTAGGAGAGAGATTAGACTATGAGAGGAAAAGTTATCTGAGGGAGAGACATGTGTTTAGGTCTATAAGGATCATACAAAGTGTGAGAATCTCTGCATCTCACCTCAGTGCTCACTAGAAATCATCAAGCCAGAAGGTCAGTGAGCAAGTTATTGCATAGAATAGTGGCAGGGGAAGTGAGTCATTCTTTGTCTATTTGTGAACTCAGCAATACAGACATTTCTTCACCATGGCTGATCCAGCTACTGCATCTACTGAACATCCAATATATTATCAATACAAATTATCAGCTATATATATGGTAACATGCCTCAAGTAGACCAAAAAACAGAACAACAACAAAAACAGAAACCACTGCATAAAAAGTTGAGTGCATCAGAACTATTCTACTATGGCGAAGGCAGAACTGGCCCTTGCTACAACTGATTCTTAATCTAATCATGGGTTTGCATTCATTTCCCACAGTACCTCTAACAGCTCATTATTAAAGAGCTTACAGACCTTCTTATTTAATCACATGAACTCACATGTAGCATCATCTTTGAATAATGCTCATTTTCTGGTGATGGAATCATGGACAATGAGTATATGATGATGGAATCTCCTGTTGTCACCAGAAGCTGCTGTCACAGTGGAATGTATAAAAGTATTAAAGTCTCAGTGAGGGCATCTTTTTGAAGATGATATCTTGTAGGGTGTAGCACTGTTTTTCAGGATGCAGTATATACGTGGAACCTAACTCCATTACATGTGTTTGAGTTCCCATGGGTCTCCTTGATTTCAGAACCAAGAGAGTAAAAAAAGGATTCGTCCCTTCCCACTATCACTCCCAGTGAGTCATGTGGAGAATTTGTGCTATTCTATCCACAGTGCTAGACTGAGTATGGTTAGAGGTACTCATGCTTTCCCCAGAATAGGTGTCCCACTGAATCTAAAACTACAATGGCCACCTGGCCTTTTGGTAGACCACTAGGCAAAGAAAGAATTTTATGCTGATGCAGATAATCAGGGGACAAACTTGCTGCTGCATAGTGGGACTTCGATAAGTTTGTGTGGAGCCCAGATAACTTACACTAGTTTAATAACTGGTGAAAACAGTAAAATGGAAATTAGAACAGCAGGATCTTGATCAGGCTACATTAGCCATGGACTCAGATCCCTCAGGAAAGAATGTGTGAGCTCAGTAAGCAGACTAAATGAGTAGAACAACTTGCTGAAAAAGAGGAAAATCTGTAGTGTATGAAATAAAAGAGAAATGACTAAGCTACAGAAAGAGGACAAGCTGCAGCAATAGGATTATGTCTATTCTGTCTCACATACTTATTTGCAGAAAGTTAAGTCAGCTATCAGTGGGAAGTGTAGTAACAGAGTGGATTCACAGTGGACCATGATCAGTCTTGAGTGGTGACAGGAATAAACTTCAGCAGATGTGGTTGATATGCTCTGCCTACCCCAGGTCCACCTCTGAGTATTCTGCAGTGACAAGGGACAAGTTCCAGCACTTTGGTTTCTAGCAGACCAGCTTAATCTCCTGCATCTTTCTGCTTTTCTTCTTCAGAGCTTGAGAGATTGCCTTTGGAACTTGATCAGCCTTTCCGCAGGACAGCCCAGAAATGCCGGGTAATGAACATCTCTAGGAGCAATCCACAATCATTACGGTACTGGCTGGTGGATAAACATGTCAGCTTCCTCATCATTCCATTCTTTATGGTTCTTCTGAGAGTTCCTAGTAGGACTGGGCCACAGGTGCCTACAGTGGTAACCTGCTCATTGCCACACACTTATTGCCTTTTCTTAACTCAGAGATTCACCTTCTACACTCCCTGACTTCTGTTTTCTGAGATCACCTTGAATATAAATCACCTGCATCTAAAATCCTGTCTAAGGGTATGCTTCTAGGGAAATTCAAACTAAGGCATGATTCAAGCTACATTCCCTGATATTAAAAATGAAACATTGACTGTAAATATTTAAAGTACATATTATGTGTCATGGACCCATTCTGATAAACACTGAGGCGTTTCTTAATAAATTCACATATAAGCTTAAATATGTGATATAAAGTTAGGGGTCAAATTTTGGGGGCAGACAGAAAAAGAATATTTATGAAGGAGAAAAGGTTAATGTGGACTCAGATTCTTTAGAGAAACATTCAATCTTGGAAGACAGTGGAGCAAGACTTAGAAGATTCTCAAGAAATAAAAATGAAAGCCAAGGGTCTAATATGAACTTAAGACTGTCTTCAACAATAGAGACATCAGGCTAAGAGTTCTTGAAATAAGTCCCTGTCTTTTGAATGAGCTTCTCTTTAGGAAGCTCTGAAAGAACAGACTCAGGAAATGACTTATCTAAAGTGACATGAGTGAGACGGCAGACTGTGAAGCTCTAGGTGCTCATTGCTCCATGGAGGCACTAAGTTAACACCAATATATGAACCACATGCAGCGGCTATGGGAAGTGTGGTGGTTCCTTAAAAAATTAAAAATAGAATTACCACATGATCCAACAATCCCGTTTTTGGCTCTTTATACAAAATAATTGAAAACAGGATCTCAAAGAGATATTTGTACACCTGTCTTCATTGCAGTTAAATAAGTTAAATAACACTTATAGGTGTATTTATTTGTTTTAGTTTAAGTGTGTCTCATGCAATATTTGGAAAATACTTATTGTAAAAGTAACTCATTGTTTATCTGAAATTGAAATTTAACTGATGTCTGTCTTATACTCATTGCTTATGTCCTCACCCACAAATTCATATGTTGAAACCCCAATGTGATGTTATTAGGAGGTGGAGCTTTAAGGAGGTGTTTAAGTCATAAGGGTGAAGCCCTCATGAATAGTATTAGTGGTCTTATAAAAGATACCTCAGAGAGATCCCTTACCTCTTCCACCATGCAAAGACACAGCCAGAAGACACTGTTTATGAACCAGGTAGCAGACCCTCAGTCTGTGGTATTAAGTTATAGCAGCTCAAACAGATGAAGCCAACATCCTATATTTACCTGATAAGCTTATCTTAGGGCAGTCCTGTTCAGGAAATTTGACAATAAGCCATGCAGGAAGAATTTTGTGGAGCTATTTTATTTTTTAATTTCAATCCTCTGTATTTTTCAAGATCTATGAAAGTTTTAAAAATCAACCTCTTCTTAAAATAGAAAAATTTGATGGTTTTTTAAAAAAATTTATATTTATTTTATTTCTTTCTTTCTGCATTGGGACTTCCTTGTTGCACGTGGGCTTTCCCTAGGTGTGTCGAGTGGAGACTTCTCTTCACTGTGGTGCATGGACTTCTCATTGTGATGGCTTCTCCTGTTGTGGAGCATGGGCTCTAGGCATGTGGGCTTCAGTAGCTGTGGAAAGCAGGCTCAGTAGTTGTGGCACAACAGGCTTATTTGCTCCACGGCATGTGGAATCTTCCCGGACCAGAGCTCGAACCCATGTCCCCTGCATTGACAGGTGGATTCTTAGCCACTGCATCACCAGGGAAGCCCAGATGATATCTTTTTTGTTTTTTTTACTTTTTATTTTATATTGGAGTATAGTTGATTAACAATGTAGTGTAAATTTCAAGGGTACAACAGAGTGATTCAGGTATGCATACACATGTACCTAAGACAATTTTGATGCCTTAATATTAAGCAATAATCCTGATCTTCTTAGAATTGTTCCAGGCTGATAGTGGATACTAAGTATTTGCTCCATTAATAGAATCAAGCTGACAACTCATAGCTGTACAAAGCAGACAACACTGCACATAACTTTAAAAAGGAAATCATTTCTATTCCATGGACAGGAATCATCAGTGTTGTGCTGCTTATTTTAATTGAAGATGATCAATTTGGAGTAGGCTGTGGGTGGGGTCTTTGCTTCCCTTACACAAAGACATGTGGTTAATTCTATTTGTCTAGGACTGTTGTATTTTCTATCATTCTGAAGCTTCACACAATTTTACTTGTAACAAGTACCAGTGGAGAGCCCCCATGCAAATTCTAATTAGTTGTAGCAGTTCCTCACTGGAGCTTGCCCATGACCTTTTGGAGATGATTTCACAACCATGCACAGAACCAGACTCTCGAGGGTTAGTTCACTGGAGGTGAGTAGAGTCTCACCCAAAGGGGACATCCTTGGAAGGACATAGGTTTGCATATCAAACACAACACAGTTTAAATCTCGGTGGTGATGCTTAAGAACTGGATGGATGCCTTACAACAATCATGTAACTTTTCCTGTAAAATAGAAATAATAGTTACCTTGCAAGGTCCTTGTGAAGATTGAAAGTAATGTGCATAAACATTCATAAGTAATTATTATAGTTATGATAATACTATATATACACAACAGAGTATTACTCAGCCATAAAAAAAAATGAAATAATTTCATTTGTAACAACAATGGACCTAGAGGTTATTATACTAAGTGAAGTAACTCAGAAAGAGAAAGACAAATACCATATAATATCACTTATATGTGGATTATAAAAAAGTGGTACAAATGAACTTATTTACAGAACAGAAACAGACTCACAGACATAGAAAACAAATTTATAGGTAAAAAAGGGGAAAGGAGGGAGAGATAAATTAGGAGGTTGGGATAAAAATACATACAGTACAATATATAAAATAGATAAACAACATGGATTTACTGTTTAGCACAGGGAACTATACTCAATATCTTGTAATAACCAATAAAATAAAAAATTTAAAAAGAATATATATAT
>NW_020837971.1:20922793-21289056 GCF_003676395.1 Aethalodelphis obliquidens | reverse complement strand
ATGAAAATAACATTTTAAGTCAACTATATCTCAATATAAGTTAAAAAAATGCATATTCATCCAAACATACACAAAACTAACTTAAAATGATGGGTTTATTTCCTCAATTGATAAAGGTGATTATAAAACAAATCTAATGGGGTTGAAAGGATTGTATTATTATATATGTATGTGTGTGAGTTATGTGCAGAAATATCACATACACTAAGATACACATCACTTGAACATAAACACACACACATATACACACACATGTGTACACACAGCACCATTTAATGCATACTTTCTTTTTAGTTTTTCTTGTAGTAATAAGCCCTATCCAATCTGTATACCATAACCATAAGATATATCTGAGTTCCACCATTCCCTTCTGCTCTTTCCTACAGCAGCTACTAACTCCATCTCAACAGGAATTTCTCAGATTTTAAATTTATCTCAAACTTAGGGTAAATTGGCATAATACTAAAATGAATTTCCATATATCATTTACTGAAATTCACCATTTATGTTTTGCATCATTTGCCTAGCTTCTTTCCCTCTTTCTCTCTCTCTGAAACATTTGAAAGTAATTTGGAAAGGACGCACATCTTTTCCCTGGCACTTCAGAGCACCTTTCCTAAGAACAAGAACAAAAGCATTTTCTTATACTTTCCCATAATTTGCTTCTACACAGGTGCTCTGTATACAGAGCTCAAAAAAAAATTTTTTTTATGGCTTAAAACTATATAAACAACATAGGGAGACCAGTTACAAACAGAAGGCAAAGTGGTTAAGAGAAGGAAGGCAAAAGACTCCATGACATGTGCTTTAGAACCACAGAATTAAATTTCTTACATCAAAAGTTTTAACATCACAACAGATTAAGTGTATTTTATTTCCAAAATGGTGAAAGAAATCTATAATTCATGAAAAATAATTTGAATATTGAGTCTCCTGAATACATTTATTTTCACGAGTCATTTATTTCTTTCCTGGAATTCAAGAAGGATTTTCATCATCGGCTATCATTTTTGTGGGTCATTTTGTAATAGGATAATATCGCTAATTACTGTGAGTACACGAAGCATTATTATACAGTGCTTTGGCCAGGTTTCTTCACGGTTGCTGAGATAGAAGGAGGAAAACTGGATTTTGTGTGCCATAGATGGTATTAAGTTGGATTTAGTGACAACTCTTGGACTCTAGGATTAGATTGTTTTCAAAATGAAAGTACCATCTGTGGGAGCTGTCAGTCAAACACTGGATTCATCTATTCATTCCAGGATATTTTTAGTCTGATAATGCTGACACACATTACAGTGGGAGGTTTCACAATTCCTTTCATTTTCCTAGACATATTTAAACAATGTAGGTTACCTCTGAGTGGGTTAAAATGGAGCCTTTTGAGAAGGGGAAAGACCCAGATTTGGTCGTGCCCTCACATGGTAACAGGGGTTCAGAGTAGGCCAGAGCTACTCAGCACTGTACACAGTGGGCACTCAACACGTGTTTGTAGAGTTGAAATGATGAACCCGTAATACTTGCAGTTCCCACCAGATTTATGTTTTCCTTTCATTTACAATGAAGGGAAATTTCCACAAGTTTTTTTACAGTGACATAGACACATTGAAAAACAGGCTATATGCTTCCCATGCCTAAAAGGAGATATGTTTTTCCTGGACATATCAAATATTTCATCTTTCCATTACATTGACATTTAAGTCTTCTTAATGTCTTATTATTTTGATATGAAATTTCTAGAAATCAATTATCTCACCTTTTGGTTTAAAACTCAAAATCTCACTGCTTTGAATTTTGACAGAATTTTGAACTTCCTCTCTTCTTTGGATTTAATGATGATTTCAGCATATTTATGTAGATTCTATGTAATAGTCACATCAGTAACAATCATAATATTTCTTCTTGCTCTTGGAATCCAGCCTTGAGAGGCTTTCACTATCATTCCAATTCTGAATTAGATATCTTCATTTGTTCCAAAACAAGTAGACAAAGATAAAAATAACAGATTCTGGAAACAGATTTTGTTGTTTTATAAATGTTTATCAAACCCATCTGAATTCTGAGTAATGCAAGATTATTACTTTTATCAGGGAAGGGAAAATGTGGGTCACTCATTTAAAAAAAGACATTTTAAAATGAGCTATTTGGAGCCAGTGTTATTGGTTTATATATAAGATGTATGGCAGTGGTGGTGATATTTGCATTGTGTGTGTATTTGCACTGTGAGTAGCCATGTATTAATCTTTGTTGACAAGCAACTATGTAATTGCATTTCTTGAGGCCAGCTTGAGCTATCACTTCAGAAAGCAGTTATGTCACATTCAAACTGTTGGCAATAGAATGAGTTTACTTGAATGGCAAATAGAAGATAAAAATATCCCCTTCATCTTATTTTGTCAGAATGCCACTCTACAGGGTAAGAGAAGGCAAAGAGTGAAACATACAAAAGGTGGCTTCTGTAAGTCTCAACTGCAATATCTGTTGCCCTCTGCTCTCTGACAGTATCCTCAAAAACCTGTCCTCCAGGAAGTACACAGAAACCTGGCTCTATCTCTTAAATGTCTGCTTATCAAAATGGAAGAATACAAACCTGAATAAAGTAATTCTTAATTATGGAATTTACAACCTTTTAGGTACTAAAGTGTAAAAGAAATGCGGGACATGGAATTTCTTTATATTCTTCAAATAACATTGTATGGGAACAACATTTATATGCTGTGTTTAGGATTATTCTTAACATTCTCTCATCAATAAACTGTGTTAGTCTGCTTGGGCTGCCATAACGAAACACCACAGTCTGGGTGACTTAAACAGCAGAAATGTATTTCTCACAGTTCTGGAAGCTCAAAATCCCAGATCCAGGGTTTACTGTCTGACGAGAGCTCTTTCCCTGGCTTATAGACAGACATGTTTTTTTCTCAGTCAGCCTTTCCTCTACACACACTTGGGGACAGTGAGCTCTCTGGTCTTTCTTCATATAAGGACACTAATCCTATTGGACCAGGGCCCCAATCTTATGACCTAATTTAACCTTAATTCCTTCCTTAGAGACCCCATCTCAAAATGCAGGCACATTGGGGTTAGGGCTTAAACATACCAATTTAGGTGGGATACAAATGCTCAGTTCATAACAATAAACTATTTTTTGTTTAATTAGGAGCTTTTGAGGTTTTAAAATATTTCAGTCACAGACTACATTTTATATCTTACAGACCTCGTAGCAGTCTGATTAAGTCCATGAACATGATCACCAGAAATAGGATCAAATGGACATAAGAATGTTTGCTTACCATTTCAGATGACTCTGATTTTCTTGAAGTACACCCAAGGATATTCCCACCAGCCAGGAGTCCACAGACTACAGCTTAACAATTTCCTATGTTACTCAGGTTGTAGCATGGAACATTTTAAAAGATCAAGAACTATTCAACTTAGGTTAATTGGACCTTACTCTAAGCACAAGTAAAGGTGATTTTTCTTTATTCCCTAGATTAAAATTAATGTATAGCAAGTTTCAGAAGCTGAACTTTAAAGCCTGGAAGTGCCTATAGTTTTAAATTTATAACTTTAATAAATTTAAAATTAGTGTAAAATCCAGTAACTCTAAATAATCCTTTATTTGCACAGAAAAGATAAGGACAAAATCACAAGAAATTCTAAATTAACAAATGTCAAAAACAGCACTCAAGGGCACTCAACAAAAGTCCCCAGAGATGTGGTCAGGGCACTCTGAGAGCAGAGTGGGGTGATCCACAGAGGAGAGTGTTTGGAAGAGGAGGTCGTGGCCAACAGGTTGTAACAGGAATGATGGGAGGAAAGAAAGAAGAAAGAACAGAGCTCCCTCGATTCATAACCTGGTGCCTTGGTGAACATGGTTGTCATAGAGCACAGTCCAAACAAGAACTCATACTAGAAATAGAATAACTATATGTCCAAGCCAATTGTAGACATTGTTGGTCATCTTTGAATATATTCTTACCACAAAATTACACAGTTCAAAATAATGGTAAACTTTACAATTGCAAATTGTACCCAAAGGGACAATCTTTCTTAATAAACCTACAAAACCAAGAGAAAATAGAATCACTATCACACAGAATGAGGAATAAATTGTTTTAATAAATCTCATAACCTAATGACTACTTGTGACACCAAAATGAAAAATGAGGTTTTCTAGTAAAACATGAAGCTTTAGAAAAAAATGTTGACTCTCATAAAATAAATTTCCAAATAAAAATAATATATAAAATCAGGTAAATTTTTAAAAAGTTGGCAAAATGACAGCTGATTCTACATACTTGGATGCAACAGAGAATTTCATAAAGCTTATCTATCTATGTATCTATCATCTCATTTATTTATGTGAGTATGTATGTATTTTTCTTTCTTTCATCTATGTATTTATGTATTTATCATCCATCTGTTTATTTATCATCTATCTATCTATCATCTGTCTATCTATCTATCTATCTATCCATCCATCTATCTTCTATTTAACTATGATCTATCTGCTGTGAGAGTGAATTTACCAAACTTGGTAAATTAGAGAGAATATGAAGCCTCTTCAGTTCTTCATCTCACTAAAATTCTTCTCAAAGGCTTTGGTTAGATAACTTGTATCAAATCTAGCCTCAACATATCAATATCCATGTGAAATCCAGCTTCTTAAATTCTCTAAATACCAATTTCTTGACTTGTTTAAGAGTTGTTGTTAACTTGTTATGATTTAAGGGTGAAGTGAGGTGACCTATGTAAAATACTTAGTCGAGATCAGTAGTCTCAAATCTGTGAATTAGAACCCCCCAGGGACCTAAAATGCAGAAACCCAGACCCCACACTAGACTGTGATTTTCTGTTGGCCTCACGGGTGACCTAGGCACAGGGCTCTTTTTTTTTTTTTAAATGTTCTCCAAATGTTTCTCATGCAGTGAGTAGATAATTCCTAATAGGAAAACTCATTGGTAATACAAACTCAATAAGTGGCAGTTGTCATCATTGTCATTGTCAAGATTATCAGTTATATTACCTGAATTCTGAATTGAATTTTCACAGCTAAATAAGTTGGCAACCACAGGTAGCTTGAAGACAAATACAAAAGTATAATTTATTTTAAACTGTATTATAAAATTTCTTACCATAAATGAAGTTTGCATTTATCTATGGCAGAAATAGAGTGAGCATAGATAGCAATTATATTCATCACCATAATCTGATTTTAGGAACAGAGTAAATATCCAATTGTGCTTCCAGATGAAAGATTGTAATCAGAATTTAAATCCATACAATTAGAATTAATTTGACTTTCTATAAAAATGTTGCATTTGAGAAAAACTATTACTTTTCAAAATATAAATTGTTTTAAAATTTACCTAGCTATAATTAAAATCTTGTTAAAAAAAATAGCATTGTTTCATGCAGCTTAGTAGCAATCTGTGTGCTATGTATTATCAAATGGGAAAAATATGTAGCATTGTACTTATAATTATTGCTTGTACATTGGGAACATATGAAGAAGACCAGAAGTGTAGTGTTTTGAGTTCACCAAAAAAAGAGTGAAATTCATTGCAAAGGGCATGAATTATTAATCATTTTTGAATTATCATTGCCCTTAGGTTTCTTAAATTTGCTGAACATTCTCCCATTTTATAAATCCTCGAGACTTCATTTGCACAATGTGGCATTTGAGATAAACTAAGCCTGCAGCACCTACTCTGAGCCCATGCAGATGGGGCACTAATCCTGCCTGGCTCTCCACTGCTGATGAGGACACTTGACATTTCATCAAGGAGGCATTCAAGGACCAGGTAGAAGCTCCCTAGAAACGTAAGGGCCATCAGACTCCAAGGAAGCCACTTGCAATTGATTGGTCCCACGAATAACTTCCCTTCTAGGCTTCCAACAAGACCTGGGCATTTCCTATCACTTCTTTCACTTCAGTTTTGCTGCAACAGTTTTTAGTTCTGTTGTGATGAAAGGAATAACTTTCTTGAAAGACTGACATAAGTTAAATTTCTCAATACAATGTAAGTTTTCTGCTAGAATATTTTCAAAATTGCTAGTATTTTACTGTTTAATAGTAATATTAAACTGTTTAATAGAGGAAAGATCTTTATAGTTTAGTAGTAACTTTAGTGGTCATTGGGAAATCATGCCATGTGTATCTCCCTAAAATTCAGGGTTTAGTGGAGGGAAGCCCAGACATTTTTCAGAGCACCCATGGGAGGTAATTATTCTCCACACACCCCAGCAATTCTGTTACACTCAATACTTCACCCACTGCTTAATTGATATATATTTGCATATTTTAACTTACATCTCCTCACTCAATAAGGGATTTCTCCTGCAAAGGTAAAATGAGAAACATTTCTAAAATGAGGGGAGAGATCTTCATTTTTGTAAAAATTTAGCTCACCATTAAAATGAAAAGCATCACCTTTAGGACTTTAAGAGGATGAATAAACAAAGAGCTAGAAATGTCCTTCAGTGACTATGCTGTGCCATCTCCCATCGGAAGGGACAGGTTCTCACTGTAGAACCATTGTAGATCAATGCCTTTATGGCAATAGATAATGAACCAAGCTGAAAATTAGGCAAATGGATCTGTGTCTTCATTTGTCTTCAGAATGCACCAAACACCACCTGAATTTGGTGAATTATCTGGACCTTAGTAAATTCATCCTAAATCATTAGTCCCCAGTCTGGCTCACTGATCCCAAAACCTACCTCTTTGGGCAGACCTAAGGCTTTTGGTTTCTCTTGACCAAAAGAAGAAGTTTCTCTTTGAGAAAACTATATATATTTTGTTCTTTTTACAGTATGACATAATATATTTTACATAAGAATGATGTAGAAAAAAATTGCCTCCAATCATATGTCAGGATAAACCCTTTGGGGGCAGATAATTTGTTCTGCTTCTCTGTATACAACACATCACACCTCATTGTACCTTGCCTCTCAGTGAGTTGAGTCTATACTTTGTGAACAAATATTATTTCTCAGGCAAGACCTAGATTTCTGGTATATCTTTATTACTCCTTTCCACACTCTTTCTAGTTTCTTTTTTCTATCTTTATAATAATTTTTGTAATGTTTTAGTATTTCAAATTGACTTTATTTAAATCTATTTAAGTTTTTATTTTATTTTTTATTAGAGTGTTTTCTAAATCAAGGACTGTTTGGAAAATTTTTCTGCAATTCAAACAAAGAACAGAGCAGTTACATACTTACTACAAATTTAATGTGTTTTTTTCCAATTAAAAATAACAGGAACATTTTTCTTAGTCTTAATTCTGTGTCTTAGTTTATCTTCTAAAAAATGGGTTTAGAAAGAGTAGTTTTCTCCCAGTTTTGCTATGAAGGTTCATCACATTTCTGAATTACAAGCCTGGTGTAATAAACATTATCACAGCAGCCCATTGATAGGGGCATCAGATTTCTTTATACTGAATGTCATTATTGTAATGTCTCCCATCAAATGGCAGAGGCATTGTTCCCAAACCTGCTGCTTCCTTTCCTCACCTCCCTCAGAACATCATGTTCTAACAGTCAATTTGCTGGGTTGTATTCTCATACTCCCATTAGAATAAAAGTAGGCAGTCACATTATTGTCAGCCTGTTCTTAGACTGAGCTACTGAGGCCAGCCTGAGACCCAGGAGCTGCTCTGAATCATTTCCATCTCGACACACACCCACATTTGAGTCAATATTCAGCCACGGGTTTTGGAGCCTGGTCTCAGAGGCAGTGTTTCATCCGGGAGTGAGGCTGAAGCAGTAAACAGGCAAGTGAACTTTCTCCTAATGGGAGAGAGAGAAAAGCAATGAATAACATATCTTGAATGTGTTAGCTGGACATGAGTGCAAGGAATAAAATCCAGGCAAAGAGGTAAGAGAACCTGTGATGCTGGGTGTGGGAAGGGTCTCAGACAGGGTCATGGGGCCATCACCACATTGCAGTTTCTTTGCTGCACCACACCTTCTTCATTTTGAGCTCAGAAGCTCCTACTATTTTCTCCAGTAGGCAACATCTGGCTTCTCTTTGTCCTCATTTCCTCTGGACTGAATGATATATTTCTAAATTAACTTAGACTATGGGATTATTTATAGTGACACTTTCATGATTCCAAATAACTATGCTATTTTTTTTAACATATCTACATTCTTACTGCAAAGAATTCCATTTGTGTAGCACTTATATTTCTTAATGTTAAACACTGCATGCTATATAGTGAAATTTGGACAGTTGGCAATTATTGAAAAGAAAAAAAAAATATCGTATGAAATTCTACTAACCTGAAACCATCAGCATTTTAATGCATTTCCGAATAGTCTTTTTTTCTCTATGCATATATGTACATAGATTTATTTTATCATAAAATTGAAATCATACTTTATGTACAGTATTTACTCCTTGTGGTAAGTTAAATAATTTCTAAATATTGAGGTAATATAATAACACTGCAATAAATATTATATGTCCATTTCATGCATTTCTGATTTTTATTTAGAACTATTTTTACAACATCCAGGAACAGACTCTGAAGGTAAAAAAAACCCGTCCCAGGGGCTTGGTGTGTTTTGCAGGAGGACCAGGACTCCAAAGAAGAAAGTAAAACTACGTTCTAATCATCAGAAAATGTCAGGGAGAGAGGGTAGTCTATTTTAGAAGGCACCATGAAATAAATGAGTTTTCACGAATGGATAGAAATCACTTACCCTTCACATTCCAAGGACAGCAAGTGAGGCAAAGCTGAGCTTGTGCACTTCTCAGTGCCATTCATTGATATTTGCAGTGAGGCATCGGCTGATTGGATATCCTTGGGCAGTCTCCTCGGTTAGATTCTGTGCCTGACTTGGTTGAAGACTCATTCCATTAGTCAAGAATGATTAGCTAGAGGAACATTTCACTGAGTCGGTCCCTGAATATTTCTGTGAAATCATGAAGTGACAGAAAAATCCTATGGCTGACTGTTGTTGGGGCAAAGCCTGCTGTGTCCATCATCTAAAGTCAGTGAGAAATAAAAGAGAGAAATGGAGCAGTAGACAGAATCACACGTTTCTGAGCAAAACTGCTCTCATTCTTTTCTTCTTAACTTCCCAGCACTGAATTAGTTGGAATTTTACTGAGTTTATGACTCTTCTCAGCTTCTCTGTATCTCATGTTTCTCAAATTTTACTTTTCAATTTTTGCCCTCCTGAATCTTTTTGTCACCCACCTCATTACTTGATGTCATTCTTTACCAAATTTATCAAAGCAGAAACTGGATGGAGATCCCAGTTTCTCTTTTCTTCTCTGCCTTTACTGATTCTACCTACAGGCACACCCCAAGCTCATCTCCTTTGCTCTAACTGCACTTTGGCCAGATTCTTCTGGACCATCTTAGTTTCTCACCCGGACTTCTGAGGTAATGCCCAGACTTATCTCCACGTCTTTGTTATGCCATCTTCCAGTTCATTCTCCCAACAGTAGAAGAACATCACAACTAACGTAGTTGATCATCTGTTGCTTAGTATAGCTCGTGCTTCTCCTTGCATTTCTATTAAAAGCCATTTTTCTTTCAAAACCCACATTTCTTACCTATCAGATAGAGACACTGATAACATCTAAAACCTGCTCTCTCTCACCCTGCACACCTTCTGGTCTCAGGGCTTCAGCACAAGCTGTTTTGCCTGGAATCCCCTTCACAGGGACAGCTCCTTTTCCTCATCCTAACAAAAATATTTTGTATAAATTTCTCTTTATTTAAATCAGATCTCTTTCCCTTAAAATAATTATCCACTAATCTAATGTGACCTTTGTTTCTTCCTTAGTACTTACTAAAGTTTTTGTTCGTTTGTCTGTTTGCATTTGTTTACTCTTGTTTTCTTGTCTCACTTTCTGATGCTTTATGAGATAAGCTCTTTGTCAATTTTTCCCAAAAGCCTAATACATAATAAAAACTCAATTCACAATTGATTCTGTAAATCTTCATTGGATGAGATATTGCTTCCATCAACTCTATATTATTGATAAGGTATATATTTTTTCTTTAACAACCTATATTTTTATATTTTTGACATGTTAAATTTGTCTTACTACTAATTTTAAAGAACTGAAGTAACACAGAGAAAGAAGCACAGAGAAGAAAGTAAAAACCAAGAAAAAATATAAATAATCTCATCATCAGAAATAATCATCATTAACTTTTCGTGAATATATTTTCAGAAATCTCTTTTCATAATAGTTCAGATATTTCAGAAAAGTTAGAGTGATAAAAATATTGTTATAAAAATCACACTGAATATGTATTTCATATAATCTATTAAATGTGTTTTAATGGATTTTAATTTAAAAAGAAATGAAATAATATTGAAGGAACTTGGATGACTAACAAATGTCTCTTCATCACAGATATATTGTCTAAAAGATCATATAATGTTAAAAAAAATTAAAGTGATAAAAATGAGAAATAGTGATCAGAAAGAATGTATTGTGTAAAAAGAAAGATGTGGATATTATATAGTAGAAACTGAGGGACTTACATTTTTAACTTTTGAAGAAACACAGCCAGATTTAAGAAAGGAAAAGAAACCTTACAGAGAGAGATCAGAAGAATAAAAGAGAGAGAAGGAGAAGGGGAGAGAAATAGAGAGGGAGAGAGAGAAAGAGGGGGAGAGAGAGAGAGAAAATAAAAGAGAGATAAATGGCACAATTGTGAAATGGTTTATGTTCTATTAATGACAAACAGGTGAAGCAGGAACAGTGGCTAAATTTACTTGAAACTTTATTTAATTTAGTTGGATTTAATCATTGTGTATATTTTTAAAGGTCCATTGGCATTATTTTCCCTGAGTTTTTTTTTATTTTTTTCTGTTTTGTTTTAACATTTGAGATTTTGAGAGAATATCTTTGTATTTTTGTTAGGCTGGTTGGGTATAAAATGTGTGGGTCAAACTCATCTTCAGTATCTGGCTGAGTTTTCTTCTGATATTAAGAATTGCTGTGCAGAAATCTGGGAGTTGATTTGATTTTATATGTAACCTTCTCTTTTGGTTTGGCTACCTGAAAAATTACTTACAATTCTGAGATGAATTTATTTGGATATCACTCAGAGATGACTATTTTTGGAAATATTTCTTTATACTATTCCATCTGCAGATTCAATGTTTTCTTCATATTGGGAAATACCCTAAATGAATCTTCTGTGGTCTGTTTTGTAAGTTCTATTTTTTTTTAACATCTTTATTGGACTATAATTGCTTTACATTGTTATGTTAGTTTCTGCTGTATAACAAAGTGAGTCAGCTGTAGGTATACATACAACCCAATATCTCCTCCCTCTTGCATCTCCCCCCACCATCCGTATCCTACTCCTCTAGGTGGTCACAAAGCACCGAGCTGAGCTGATCTCCCTGTGCTGTGTAGTGATGTGGAGGGGGAAGGGTAAGCTGGGATGAAGTAAGAGAGTTCCATGGACATATATACACTACCAAATGTAAAGGATAACTGGTAAGTTTTCTATTTTACCCATCATTTTTACACTGGAATATTAATAGCAAATTTTTAAAAAGGCAATCCATAGTTATGTAGTACTTGAAAAAATAAACCTTACAAATAGAAATAAGTGCTATCGATGAACAAGCTGACCCTCCCCCTTTCAGCCTCCCCCTCTGACTCCCAGAAATCACACTAGTATCAGTTTAATGGTTATCCTTTCACATCTTATTTATTTTCATCATTTGCATAATATGGAAAGAAAAGAACTAGGTGGTATAAAGGGAAATATGTGAAAGCAGATTGGCAGTGAGCTGATAATCATTGAAACTGGGTGTTGGGCCCGTGGTGATTTGTTACAATATTTTATCAACTAACAACTGTGTGCTCATCTTTGTTTTTTAGTTCAGTATGCTAAAATACATCACTCTCTGGTTTTTGTCATTCAAGTTGAACCAAAGTTATTGTTCCTTTACTGTGAACTTTGAAGTCATCTTTTATACTCCAAAAATAACCTTTTTGGTATCTTATTTACAACATTTTAAATATTTATAGTAATTCAGAGAAGGTTGCTACCTGTATGATATTGGGCCATTCTACCAAAGAACAAAGGTATCTTTCCATTTATCCAAGTCTATATTTGTATTTTTCAGAGCTGTTTCAGGGTTTTCCTCATGTGGTCTTCCCACATTTCTTAAGTTTATGTGTAAATTTGTCATCGCCATCTAATCCTCCTTCTTCTCTTCCTCCTCCTCTCTCTCTTCTTCCTTCTTCTTCTTTTGGGCTACTTAGATGAATTTTTTTTTCTGCCATTTAAAAAATAATTTTATATATAAATGACCTTTATTTTTAGATTGACTTAAGAACTTTTAAATTACTTTTATTCATGATATCATTGATTCTCTTGGGTTTTCAGCTATATGGTCTAGAATAACGATGGATTCACTACTTTGTAATTGTTTGTTCTTTCTTGTTGATTTGGTTGGTTTCTCTAAGGCAGCCATAAAATAGTGGAATAGTATGTGTCCTTAGCTTTAGTGTTCCTAGTGAGAATGCATCTGTTGTTTCTCCATTTCATTTTATAAGATGTTATTTTTATGAATTCTCCTCTGCTGTATTATAAAGTTTAGGCATTCATGATATATACACATTGTGGAATCTGAGGGAAGGGGTGAGGGCAGAAAATGAAATGTCCGTTTTAAAAAGTTTATGGCATTAAATATACTCTCTTTTTGTTTTGTACTTGGGAAGAGTTTTTCTCTTATCATTTTTATTTGTTATTAGACAAATTTTTAAAAACAAAAACATTCTTAAAGGGAAGGGAAATTAAGATATTGTCCTACAAAACTAAAAATTATTCACTATGCTTTAAATATCTTATTGAAGTACTAAATGTAAAAAAATGCATATTATAAATATACGGTTTAATTAATTTTTATATATGATCCCACATGTGTAACTGACACATATAAGCATAGATCACTGCAGGCACCCCAGAAGACTCCCCTGAGTTCTCCTTCAAATAGTGCCTGTGTTAACCATTCTCACAAAGAAAATTACTACTCAGACAGACATAGAAGAGAATTTTTCTACCCATTGCCTATACAAAGAAAATTACTACTCAGACAGACATAGAAGATAATTTTTCTACCCATTGCCTATACTATACAAATGGATTTATAGTTTATTTATTTTGAATGATCTAGCTTCTTGTGTTCAATAATATGTTTATGAGATTCAACCATAATTTTGGATATAATTGTAATTTAAAAAAATTTTCATTGATGTAGAGTATTCCATTGTATGATAGTAGCACAATTGATTTGCTCATTCTTTTGCCAGTTTTGTCCTCCTTGGGATTTTTTTCTTTTGTTTGCTTGCCTGTTTTTGCTTGATACTGTACTGTTTTATTTGAATTTTACTTTATTTATTTTTTTTACACAGCAGATTCTTATTAGTTGTCCATTTTACACATATTAGTGTATATATATCAATCCCAATCTCCCAATTCATCACACCACCACAACCCCCACCACTTTCCTCCCTTGGTGTCCATATGTTAGTTCTCTACATTTGTATCTCAATATCTGCCTGGCAAACTGGTTCATCTGTACCATTTTTCTAGGTTCCATATATATGCATTAATATACGATATTTGTTTTCCTCTTTCTGACTTACTTCACTCCGTATGACAGTCTCTAGATTCATTCACTTCTCTACAAATGACTCAATTTCATTCCTTTTTATGGCTGAGTAATATTCCATTATATATATGTACCACTACTTCTTTATCCATTTGCCTGTTGATGGGCATTTAGGTTGCTTCCATGACCTGGCTAATATAAATAGGGCTGAAATGAACATTGGGGTGCATATGTCTTTTGGAATTATGGTTATCTCTGGGTATATGCCCAGTAGTGGGATTGCTGAGTCATATGATAATTCTATTTTTAGTTTTTTAAGGAACCTCCATACTGTTCTCCATAGTAGCTGTATCAATTTTCATTCCCAACAACAGTGCAAGAGGGTTCATTTTTCTCCACACCTTCTCCAGCATTTGTTGTTTGCAGATCATTCTAACTGGTGTGAGGTGATACCTCATTGTAGTTTTGATTTGCATTTCTCTAATAATTAGTGATGTTGAGCAGCTTTTCATGTGCTTCTTGGCCATCTGTATGTCTTCTTTTGAGAAATGTCTATATAGGTCTTCTGCCCTTTTTTGGATTGGGCTGTTTGTTTTTCTAATATTGAGCAACATGAGCTGTTTATATAGTTTGGAAATTAATCCTTTGTCAGTTGATTCATTTGCAAATATTTTCTCCCATTCTAAGGGTTGTTTTTTCGTCTTGTTTGCAGTTTCCTTTGCTTTGCAAAAGCTTTTAAGTTTCATTAGGTCCCATTTGTTTGTTTCTTTTTGTTTTTATTTCCATTACACTAGGAGGTGGATCAAAAAAGATCTTGCTGTGTTTTATGTCAAAGAGTGTTCTTCTTATGTTTTCCTCTAAGAGTTTTATAGTATCCAGTCTTACATTTAGGTCTCTAATCCATTTTGAGTTTATTTTTCTGTATGGTGGTAGGGGGTGTTCTAATTTCATTCTTTTAAATCTAGCTGTCCAGTTTTCCCAGCACCACTTATTGAAGAGGCTGTCTTCTCTCCATTATATATCCTTGCCTCCTTTGTCATAGATTAGTTGACCATATGTGCATGGGTTTATCTCTGGGCTTTCTATCCTGTTCCATTGATCTATATTTCTGTTTTTGTGCCAGTATCATACTGTCTTGATTACTGTAGCTTTGAAGCATAGTCTGAAGTCAGAGAGTCTGATTCCTCCAGCTCCGTTTTTTTCCCTCAAGACTGCTTTGGCTATATGGGGTCTTTTGTGTCTCCATACAAATTTTAAGATTTTTTGTTCTAATTCTGTAAAACATGCCTTTGGTAATTTGATAGGGATAGCACTGAATCTGTAATTTGCTTTAGGTAGTATAGTCATTTTCACAATACTGATTCTTCCAATCCAAGAACATGGTATATCTCTCCATCTGTTTGTACCATCTTTAATTTTTTTCATCAGTGTCTTATAGTTTTCTGCATACAGGTCTTTGTCTCCTTAGGTATATTTATTCCTAGGTATTCTATTTTTTTTTTCTTGTTGCAATGGTAAGTGGGAGTGTTTCCTTAATTTCTCTTTCAGATTTTTCATCATTAGTGTATAGGAAGGCAAGAGATTTCTGTTCATTAATTTTGTATCCTGCAATTTTACCAAATTCATTGATTAGCTCTAGTAGTTTTCTGGTGGCATCTTTAGGATACTGTATGTATAGTATCATGTCATCTGCAAACAGTGACAGTATTACTTCTTCTTTTCCAATTTGGATTCCTTTTATTTCTTTTCCTTCTCTGATTGCTGTTGTTAGGACTTCCGAAACTATGTTGAACAGCAATGGTGAGAGTAGACATCCTTGTCTTGTTATTGATCTTAGAGGAAATGATTTTAGTTTTTCACCATTGAGAATGGTATTTGCTGTGGGTTTGCCATATATGGGCTTTGATATGTTGACGTTGGTTCCCTCTATACCCACATTCTGGAGAGTTTTTATCATAAATGGGTGTTGATTTTGTCAAAAGTTTTTCTGCATCTATTGAGATGATCATATGTTTTTTATTCCTCAATTTGTTAATATGGCATGTCACATTTATTGATATGCATATACTGAAGAATCCTTGCATCCCTGGAATAAATCTCACCTGATCATGGTGTATGATCCTTTTAATGTGTTGTTGGATTCTGTTTTTTTAGTATTTCATTGAGGATATTTGCATCTATATTCAGCAGTTATATTGGTCTGTAATTTTCTTTTTTTGTATTATCTTTGTCTGGTTTTGGTATGAGGGTGACAGTGGCCTCATAGAATGAGTTTGGGAGTGTTCCTTCCTCTGCAATTCTTTGGAAGAGTTTGAGAAGGATGGGTGTTTGCTGTTCTCTAAATGTTTGATAGAATTCCCCTGTGAAGCCATCTGTCCTGGACTTTTGTTTGTTGGAAGATTTTTAATCACAGTTTCAATTTCATTACTTGTGATTGGTCTGTTCATACTTTCTGTTTCTTCCTGGTTCCATCTTGGAAGGTTATACCTTTCTAAGAAGTTTTCCATTTCTTCTTATTTAGAGAATATTTAGTATTCTCTTAGGATGCTTTGTATTTCTGCAGTGTCTGTTGTAACTTCCCCTTATTCATTTCTAATTTTATTGATTTGAGTCCTCTCCCTCTTTTTCTTGATGAGTCTGACTAATGGTTTATCTATTTTGTGTATCTTTTCAAAAAAACAGCTTTTAGTTTTATTGGTCTTTGCTATTGTTTTCTTTGTTTCTATTTCATTTATTTCTGCTCTGATCTTTATGATTTCTTTCCTTCTACTAACTTTGGGTTTTGTTTGTTCTTTCTCTAGTACCTTTAGGTGTAATCTTATATTGTTTACCTGAGACTTTTCTTGTTTCTTGAGGTAGGCTTGTATTGCTATAAACTTCCCTCTTAGAACTGCTTTGGCTGCATCCCATAGGCTTTGGATCATTGTGTTTTCATTGTCATTTTTCTCTAGGTATTTTTTGATTTCCTCTTTGATTTCTTCAATGATCTCTTGGATATTTAGTAATGTATTGTTTAGCCTCCATGTGTTTGTGTTTTTTAGCTTTTTTCCCTGTAATTTATTTCTAATCTCATAGCATTGTGGTCAGAAAACATGCTTGATATGATTTCAATGCTCTTAAATTTACTGAGGCTTGATTTGTGATCAAAAATGTGATCTATCCTGGAGAATGTTCCATGTGCACTTGAGAAGAAAGTGTAATCTGCTATTTTTGGATGGAATGCCCCATACATACCAATTAAATCTATCTTGTCTATTGTGTCACATAAAGGTTGTGTTTCCTTATTAATTTTCCATTTGGATGATCTGTCCATTGGTGTAATTGAGGTGTTAAAGTCCCCCACTCTTTTTGTGTTACTGTTGATTTCCTCTTTTTTAGCTGTTAGCAGTTGCCTTATGTATTGAAGTGCTCCTATGTTGGGTGCATATATATTTATAATTGTTATATCTTCTTCTTGGATGGATCCCTTGATCATTATGTAGTGTCCTTCCTTTTCTCTTATAACATTCTTTATTTTAAGGTCTATTTTTTCTGATATGAGTATTGCTACTCCAGCTTTCTTTTGATTTCCATTTGCATGGAATATCTTTTTCCATTCCCTCACTTTCAGTCTGTATGTGTCCCTAGGTCTGAAGTGGCTCTCTTGTAGACAGCATATATATGGGTGTTGTTTTTGTATCCATTCAGCAAGTCTGTGTCTTTTGTTTGGAACATATAATCTATTCATGTTTAAGGTACTTATCAATATATATGTTCCTATTACCATTTTCTTAATTGATATGTGTTTGTTTTTGTAGGTCCTTTTCTTCTCTTGTGTTTCTGACTTTGAGAAGTTTCTTTAACATTTATTGTAGAGCTGGTTTGGTGGTGCTGAATTCTCTTAGCTTTTGCTTTCTGTAAAGCTTTTGATTTCTCCATCGAATCTGAATGATATCCTTGCCACGTAGAGTAATCTTGGTTGTAGTTTCTTCCCTTTCATCACTTTAAATATGTCATACCACTCCCTTCTGGCTTGTAGATTTTCTGCTGAGAAATCAGCTGTTTACCTTATGGGAGTTCCCTTGTATGTTATTTGTCATTTTTCCCTTGTTGCTTTCAATAATTTTTCTTTGTCTTTAATTTTTGCCGATTTGATTACTGTGTGTCTCGATGAGTTTCTCCTTGGGTTTATCCTCCCTGGGACTCTCTGCACTTCCTGGACTTGGGTGGCTATTTCCTTTCCCATGTTAGGGAAGTTTTTAACTATAATCTCTTCAAACATCTTCTCGAGTCCTTTCTCTCTTTCTTCTCCTTCTGGGACCTGTATAATGCAAATGTTGTTGCATTTAATGTTGTCCCAGAGGTCTCTTAGGCTGTCTTCATTTCTTTTCATTCTTTTTTCTTTATTCTGTTCGACAGTAGTGAATTCCACCATTTTGTCTTCCAGGTCACTTATCTTTTCTTCTGCCTCAGTTATTCTGCTATTGATTCCTTCTAGTGTATTTTTCATTTCAGTTACTGTATTGTTCATCTCTGTTTATTTGTTCTTCAATTCTTCTAGATGTTTGTTCTTTAATTCTTCAGGTGTTTGTTAAACATTTCTTGCATCTTCTTAATCTTTGCCTCCATTGTTTTTCTGAGGTCCTGGATCATCTTCACTGTCATTATTCTGAATTCTCTTTCAAGAAAGTTGCCTATCTCTACTTTGTTTAGTTGTTTTTCAGGAGTTTTATTTTGTTCCTTCATCTGGTACTTAGCCCTCTGCCTTTGCATCTTGCCTACCTTTCTGTGAATGTGCTTTTTGTTCCACAGCCTGCAGGTTTGTAGTTCTTCTTCTTTCTGCTGTCTGCCCTCTTATGGATGAGGCTATCTAAGAGGCTTTTGCGAGTTTCCTGATGGGAGGGACTGGTGGTGGGTGGAGCTGGCTGTTACTCTGGTGGGCAGAGCTCAGGAAAACTTTAATCTGCTTTTCTGCTGATGGGTGGGGCTGGGTTCCCTCCCTGTTGGTTGTTTGGCCTGAGGCAACCCAACACTGGAGCCTACCCAGGCTCTTTGTTGGGGCTAATGGTGGACTCAGGGAGGGCCAAGGAGTACTTCCCAGAACTTCTGCTGCCATCTTCTACTGTCCTTGTTCTCACAGTGAGACACAACCATCCCCTACCTCTGCAAGGGACCCTCCAATGCTAGCAGATATGCCTGGTTCAGTCTCCTATGTGGTCACAGCTCCTTCCCCTTGATCCCAATGCACACAGTACTTTGTGTGTGTCCTCCAAGAGTGGAGTCTCTCTTTCCCCCTGTCCTGTTGAAGTTGTGCAATCAAAGCTTGCTAGCCTTCAAAATCTGATTCTCTAGGAATTCCTCTTCCCATTGCTAGACCCTAGGTTGGGAAGCCTGATGTGGGGCTCAAAACCTTCACTCCAGTGGGTGGACTTCTGTGGTATAAGCGTTCTCCAGTTTGTAAGTCACCCACCCAGAAGTTATGGGATTTGGTTTTATTGTGATTTCACCCCTCCTACGGTCTCATTGTGGCTTCTCCTTTGTCTTTTGATATGGGGTATCTCTTTTGGTGAGTTCCAGTGTTTTCCTGTCAATGATTGTTCAGCATTTAATTGTGATTCTGGTGCTCTCTCAAGAGAGAGTGAGAGCAGGTCCTTCTACTCCACCATCTTGAACGAATCTCCTGTACTATTTCTTCATCATTATTTTATTACTAGAAAAGAAGATTGTGATCTTCTTCAAACTGGCTCCTTACTAGACATCCGCCCTGAGATTTTAGATGAATTTAGGTAAAGCGATAAAGTAATTATTTTCAATTATTACAAAGAGTAAAAATGGGGTTGTTGGTCAGGGGAATGTCTCCTAAAAGATATCATTACAGACTTGATTATAAAATGAACATAATTGGTCCACAGAGTAGCCAGAGGCCAGATACTAATGGGCAGGTTAAACCAAGGGCAGAGGATGTGGAGAGTATATTCCATTGACTGTTTTACAAGGAAAATAATACCAGTCATCTGCTTTTATCCTGCATATGGGTGGTGTGGTAATGAAGAAAGCAGCAATCCTATACTACTTTTTCAAACTGTAGTCTTGATATTATACTCAGTTACTCTGGATTCTGGGTGGAAATTTATTTAAAATTTTATATGTCATGGTTTCTGGTCACACGTATCCAGAAATGTAATAAAGTGGATTTAGAATCCTGTTTTATCATTAGCTGTGACACTTAGTAGCTATGTAAATTTGACCAAGTTCTTTATCTTTGCCATAAAACATCCTAAGGACAAGTGATTAATCTTTTAATGCTTAACTGAAAGGTAAATGCTTATAAATGTCTAATGAAATAACTCATAATATTTTCTCCATTCTCACTGATGTTTCTGGACTAATATATCAAAATTAGTTGATACTGAAGGGAGGTCATGAAAGTTTTAACTGGTGATAATATTTTCTTTCTCTCTCTCTCTTTGTTTTAATATAATGGGATGAAGATACTCAGATGTTTAAGAACTAGTTTTGTGAAAAATATGAAATGTCTAAATGTGTAAAAAAATAGAACATTCATAGAAATTTATTGAAACACATTTAAGAATATTATAGCATAACTATTCAGTTTCTACTACCATGCTTTAATATATATTTGGAATTTTGAAAAATCTCGAACGGCAGTATAAATATATGTGCATATATTACAATAAATGGTCTCAAGTTTATGACAACATTTTAAATAATATTTCCAGAAGAACTTTTTGCAGGATATTGATTAAAATGCTAAACTCATGTTTTTCTTCAATACTGTAAAATATAAAGCAAATAAATATATTAATATGTAAGAATTCCAATTTAGAGTAATATTGGGAAAATTCTAAGCAGACTTTTAAAATTGTGGCATGCAATAAAAATCTCATTACACATATTTTGTAATTAAACTCTAGATATGAGTGCCTATATTTTTACTATTTCTGAAAGGATAGGTTGTTTTACTAAGAACTGTGGTGGTGTGATATGTCACTATGCTATACAGTGGGTAAAATTTCTATGAATTTTTTCTTCATGTATACCTAGTAGTGTGTGTGTGTGCGTGTGTGTGTGTGTGTGCATATGTGTTTGTGGTGTGAAGAGAGAAAGGTAAATACCTTAACAAACCCTTTTCAACTGTTTCATTTAAAGGCTAACTACTAACTTTCACAATGTAGGAGTCCCAGAAGGAGAAGTGATAGAGAAAGGGGAAGAGAATATATCAGAAGACAAAATACCTGAAAGCTTTCCCAACTTGGGAAAGAAAACAGACATTCAGATCCAGGAGGCACAGAGAATCCAGCAAAATCATATCAACTTCATGAGGTATATAACAAGACTTTTTTTTTAAATTAAAATGACAAAAAAATAAAGATAAAGAGGGAATTTTAATAGCAGTAAAGGAAAAGAAACTAATTATGTAAAAGGGAACTCCCATGATAATACAAGCTGACTTTTCAGCAAAAACTGTGCAGGCCAGAGGGAGTAGCACAATATATTTAAAGTAATGAAAGAAAATACCTATAATAAAAAATACTCTACCTTGCCAGCCTAAAATTCAGATTTGAAGGAGAGATAAAGAGCTTTATAGACAAGCAAAAGTTTAAAAATTCAACACCACAAAACTGGCTTTAAAAATGTTAAAGAGACTTTTCTAAGTGGAAAAAAAAGAGCATAACTAGAAATATGAAAATTAGGAAACAAAAAAATCTCACTGGTGAAGGCAAATATACAGTAAACATAGTAGATCAACCACTTATAAAGGTAATGGAAAGTTAAAAAAAACAAAAGTAATAAAATTATCTATATTTACAGTAAGTAGTAAAGGGATACACAAAACAAAAGGAGGTAAATGTTATATCAAAAACATTAAATATGGGGGGTATAAAAATGCAGATTTGATAAAATCCATTTGAATGTGAAAGATTATCAATTTAAGAACATCAAAATTATATCAAGCATATTTTCCAACCCAAGGTAATGAGACTTGAAATCAAGTACAAGAAAAAAACTGCAAAAACACAAACACAGGGAGGATAAACAACATGCAATAAACAACCACTGATCACTGAATAAATCAAAGAAGAAATTTAAAAATACTTGGAGACAAAAGAAAATGAAAACACAGCAATCCAAAATCTATGGAATGCAGCAGAAACAGTTCTAAGAGAGAAGTTTAGAGAGATACACACCTACCTTAGGACACAAAGATATCTCAAATAAACAACTTAACTGTATATCTAAAGAAACTAGAAAAAGAAGAAATAAAATCCAAAGTTAGTAGAAGGGAATAAATCATAAAGATTTGAGAAGAAATAAAATATAGACTTAAAAATACAAAAGATTGGGCTTCCCTGGTGGTGCAGTGGTTGAGAGTCTGCCTGCTGATGCAGGGGACACGGGGTCATGCCCCAGTCCGGGAAGATCCCACATGCTGTGGAGCGGCTAGTCCCATGAGCCATGGCCACTGAGCCTGTGCGTCTGGAGCCTGTGCTCCGCAACGGGAGAGGCCACAACAGTAAGAGGCCCATGTACCGCAAAAAATAAAAATAAATAAAAAATACAAAAGATCAATGAAGCTAAAAACTTCTTCATTATAGGATAAACAAAAATAGTAAATCTTTAGCCAAACCCATCAAGATAAAAGAGAGAGGGCCTCTCAACAGAAAATAAAATAAGAAATGAAACAGGAGGTGTTACAATTGAAACTATAGAAATAAAAAGATCATAAGAGATTACTATGAACAACTCTACACCAATATAGTGGACAAACTAGAAGAAATGGACAAATTCCTAGAAATATACAGTGTCCAAGGACTGAATCAGAAAGAAATAGAGCATATGAAGAGACCAATTACTGTAATGAAATTGAATCAGTAATTTAAAAAACTAAACAAAACAAACAAAAAAATCTCCCAACATACAGAATTCCAGGACCAGAAAACTTCACATGTGAATTCTATGAAACATTTAAAAAGGAATTAACACCTAGTCTTCTCAAACTATTACAAAAAATCACAGAGGAAGGAAGCCTTCCAAACTCATTCTACAAAGGCAGTATTACACAGATATAAAAACCAGACAATTATATCACAAAAAAAGAAAATTACGTGTCAATATCTCTGATGAACATGAATGCAAAAATACTCAACAAAATATTAATAATCCAAATCAACAATACATTAAAAGGATCATACACCATTAACAAGTGGAATTTACCCCAGGTATGCAAGGATGGTTCAATATCTGCAAATCAGTTATTATGATATGCCACATTAACAAATTGAATAATAAATTCATATGATACATTTAATAGATAGATTAAAAGCTTTTGAAAATTTAAGACCCATTTGTGATTAAAAATCTCAACAAAGTAGGAATAGAGGGAATATAACTCAATATAACAAAGGCCATATATGACAAGCCCATAGCTAAAATCATAGTCAACTGTGAAAAACTGAAATAAATTTCCTCTAAGATCAGGAACAAGACAGATGCCCACTATTGCCACTTTAATTCAACATAGTATTGTAAGTCCTATCCAGAATAATCAGGCAAGAAAAATTAAACAAAACAAAGCAAACAAAAAAACAAGAATCCAAATTGGAAAGGAAGAAGAAAAACAGTCACTGTTTTTAGATGACATAATACTATGTATAGAAAATACTCAAGACATTATGTAAAAAAAAAAAAAAAAAATTAGAACTCATGAATGAATTCAGTAAAGTTGCAACATAACAAAATTAATATATAGAAATGTGTTGCATTTTATTACATTAACAATGAACTATAAGAAAGATGAATTAAGAATGCAATCCCATTTACAATTGTCTCAAAAAGAATAAAATACCTAGGAATAAATCTAACTAAGTGGGTAAAATACCTGTACATGGAGAGCTTTAAGGCAATGATGAAAGAAACTGAAGACAGAACTACCAAATGGAAAGATACATAGTGATCATGGATTAGAAGAATTGATATTGTTAAGATGGTCATAGTACCCAAGGCAATCTACAGATTTAACATAATCTTTATCAAAATACCAATGCAATTTTTCGCAGAACTAGAACAAATAATTCTAAACTTTGTATGAAAAGACAATAGACCCCAAATAGTAAAATAATATTGAGAAAGAACAAAAATGGATGTATCATGCTCCCTGACTTCAAACTACACAACAAAGGTGCAATAATCCAAACACTATGATCCTGTCCTCAAAACAGGCACATAGATCAATGGAACAGAATACAGAGCACAGAAAAGAACAATATTTATATGGTCAATTAATCTATGACAAAGGAGGCAAGAATATACAATGGAGAAAAGACAACCTCTTCAATCAATGGTTTTGGGAAAACTTGTCAGCTACATTCAAAAGAATTAAACTGGGCTACTTTCTCATAGCACATACAAAAATAAACTCAAAATGCATTAAAATGGTCTCACATTTAAACTCACTTAAATGCGAGACTTGAAACCATAAAATTTCTGGAAAAAAACACAGGTAGTACTCCCTTTGAAATTAGCCTTAGCAATATATATATATATTTGGATTATCTCTCCTCAAGCAAGGGAAACAAAATAAACAAGGGAACTACATCAAACTAAAAACCTTTTGCACAACAAAGGAAACTCTCAACAAAATGTCTACCTATTGAATGGGAGAAGATATTTGTAAACAATATATATAATAAAGCCTTAATATCCAAAATTTACAAAGAAATCATATAACTCAACCTTGGAATACAAACAACCAGACTGAAAAATGGTCGAAGACCTGAACAGACATTTTTCCATAGAAGACATACAGATGACCAAAAGGCGAATGAAAAGACACTCAACATAGCTAATCATCAGGGAAATGCAAATCAAAACCACAATGAGACATCACCTCACACACATCAGAATGGCTGTTATTAAAAGACAACAAATAACAAGTATAGGTGAAGATGTGGAGAAAAGGGAACTTTTGTGCACTATCGGTGGGAAATATAGGTTGGTCCAGCTACTATGGAAAACAGTACGGAGGTTCCTCAAAAAATTAAAAATAGAACGACCATATGATCCAGCAATTCTACTGCTGAGTATTTATTCAAAGAAAACAAAAACAGTAACCAGAAAAGATATACGCATCCCTATGTTTGTTGCAGCATTATTTACAAGAGCCAATTAATAAAGCAACCTAAGTGCCCATCAATAAATAAACTGGTAGCAAAGAAGTGATATATATATATATATATATATATATATAAATAATATATTAATATTATATAATTATATATAATTAATATTACTCAGCCATAAGAATGAATGAACTCTTATTTGTGACAACATGGTTGTACCTACAGTGTATTATCTTAAGATAAGTCATACAGAGAAAGACAAATACTTTATAATTTCACTTATATGTGGAATCTAAGAAACAAAACAAATGCACAAAAATATTAAAACAGAATGGAGTCATAAACACAGAGAAGAAATAGGTGGTTGCCTGAGGGGAGGGATGGGGAGGATGAGAGAAATAGGTGAGTGAGATTAAGAGGTACCAAGTTCAATTACAAAATAAATGAGTCATGGGTATAAAATGTACAGTGTGGGGAATATAGACAATAATATTGCAATAATTTTGTATGGCAACAGATGATAACTAGAATTATCATGGTGACAATTTTCAAACATATAGAAATATAGAATCACTATGTTGTGCACCAGGAACTAACATAGTGTTTTAGGTCAATTATACTTCAAAAAGAAGTAAACAAACAAACAAACTCATATAAAAAAGAGATCAGATTTGTGGTTACCAGAAGCAGTATTGGGTAAAAATAGCCAAAAATTTCATACTTGCTGTATAAGATAAAACAATACTAGGGTTGTAGAGTATGACATGATAAATATAATAAACACCACTGCATGTTAAATATGAACATTGTTAAGAAAGTAAATCCTAAGATGTCTCATCACAAGAAAAAAATTTTGATTTCTTTAATTTTATATCTATATGAGATGATGGATGTTTATTACAGTTATTGTAGTGATCATTTCATGGTGTATATATGTCAAGTCATTATGCTATAAGCCTTAAACTTATACAGTGTTGTACGTCAATTATATCTCAATAAAAGTGGAAGGTAAAAATAAATAAATAGCTAATAAACATTAACAAACCAATGTGTCAGCTGAACTGCAATGCTTCTCCAACAAAAATCATCATTTTGTGCTAAAAACAATCAGCATTGGCAAGAGTAACAGACAAATATAAAAAAGTAATGAAAAGTCAAATTTTTCACAATCATATTCCTTGGCCTAAATTGTATATTCTATTTTAATGTGTCAGATTAAAATGACAGAAAGTGAGAATGAAAATAGAGAGGAAATAAATAAAAATCTATTAGTATTAAAATGTGAAGACTTTTTAAATTATCAGTACCTAAAATCATTTTTGTCTTTGGAAATATCCCTAAAGGTGTGACAGAGATAGACATTTTACAGACTGACTTCAATAGGGAAACTTCAGGATGTGCTAGAAGAATCCACATTATAGAGGGAAAGCTAAGTTCCCAGATTTGACCTGTGACTGTGTCTGGGCATTACTGGAGAAAACTGGTTTGAAAACTGTGTTTCAAATAACTCAGAGATTCCATGGTGATGCTGTGGGAGAATTTTAAATCATTTGGTGGTTTAAACTTAAAGCAAACAGGGTGTGGCTCTGGACCACTATTCTGTTTAAAGAAAGCCTATCCTTTCTCTGTTTTGTATCCTGGGACTCTATACAATTCCATAATTGCTACAGAGCAACTAGAAAAGAAATAAAACCATGATTGTGGAAATTGTGGCACAAAATATTTCAAGAAGACATACAGAAAGCACAAGAACTTTTCAATATTGGTAGCTTCAATGGAACGACTTTGAAAACTAAGCACAAAAGTGGATCATATGTCTAAAAGAATCCATAAATATGTGTCTATGGTTGCTGCAATTTCAGAAAGACATAATGAAACTGGAGAAGCACACAACTGAAGGGATGCAGGAGTGTGGAGGTGGCCACATAAAAATGGTTCCTGGATTTGGCATGTCTGTCACCAGACACACGTGGCTAGGGTCATTTACTCATCCTTAAATCAGACCACCTGCATTAAACCTTGACTCTATATTCTGTCATATACAAATCAGTAAAACTCAATTGTTTTACACTCTTATCTATTAAAACAGGTATAATAACAGTGCAGACATTTCTGCTATGGAAAATTGCACACTGAAGAGAACTGTTTCTGGGTGTATTTAGGGGTGGAACTTGAAAACTTTGTAACCAGAGCAGTAACATAATAAAGCTGGCCACTCAGGTCAGCCAGAGGCTGCCTCTGGGGACATTAGAAAGCTCAAAAAAACTAGAATGTAACTGCTGCTTGAAGATGCTGAGACCATTCAGATGGAAGTGGAGTTCTGAGGGCAGGAGGATATGCAGTTGCCCTGAGCCCACAACTAAACAAAGCTGGGTACCTCTGTCTGGAAAGGAAGCCCTGCAAGCAGATACTTATTTTTATTTTTTATCAGCTTTATTATGGTATATTTGGGCAACTAATTAAGTGCACATATCTAAAGTGTAAAATTTGATAAATTTTGATGTATGTATAAACCTGTGAAATATCATCACATCCAAGATAATGAACATACCCATCACCCACAAAAATTTTCATGTGCTCTTTTGTAATCCGTCCTTCCCTTATATTTTCTTACACAGGCACCTACTCCTACACTTTCTGTCATGATAGATTAGCGTGCATTTTATAATTTTATATAAAAGTAATCAGAAAATATGCACTATTTTTTCTCTGGCTTAGCTCATTTGGCATAGTTATTTATATATATTCATGTTATTCTGTCTCAGTAGTCTCTTCCTTTCATTGCTTTATAGAATTCCATTGTATTAATGTACTATAGTTTATCAATTTACCTGGTGATGAACATTTGGGTTGTTTCAATATTTTGGCTATACAAAAGTCCTGTATTGATATATGCTTTATTTAATCTCAGATAAATACTTAAGGGTGAAATGGATCATTTAGTAGGTGTATACTTAAGTTTTTGAGACACTGTCACATTGTTTTCCAAAATGGTTGTATTGAAAAATTTTACACTCCCATGAGCAGTGTATGAGTGTTTCAGTTCATCCATATCCTACAAAATACTTGGCATGTTTATTCTATTTAATGTTTGCAATTTAATAGGTGAGGAATTACAAAGATCCTATTGCAGTTGAAGACTTCAACAACTTTCTGTCAGTAACCGCTCAATCAAGCAGACAGAAAATCAGTAAGGATACAGATGACCTGAACTACATTAAATTAAATGACACTTTCCCATGGATCAAAGAGGAAGTCTCTCAAGAGAACTTGAAAAAATAGTTGAACTAAATGAAAATACAATTTATCAAAATTTGTGAGATACAGTGAAAGCAGTGCTTGGAAGGAAATTTATAACAATTAAATCCCTATGTTAGAAGGAAAAAAGGCAATTATTTGAACAGATATTTCACCAAAAAATGTGCATGGATGACAAGTAAGCACACAAAATTGTGTTGTTTAACTTCTAAATACTAGGGAATTACCTGGCTATATTTCTGTTATCAGGTTTTATTATTAATTATTATTATTATTATTAAATTCCCTTGTAACCTGAGACTATACTTTGTAAGATTTGTATTCTGTTAAATTTGGTAAGATGTATTTAATGGCCCAGAATATGATTTGTCTTGATGAATGCCCATGTGCATTTAAGAAAAATGTGTATTCCTCTTTTCTTGGATTTTTTTTTTTTTTTTTTTGCCGTACGCGGGCCTCTCACTGTTGTGGCCTCTCCCGTTGTGGAACACAGGCTCCGGACGCGCAGGCTCAGCGGCCATGGCTCACGGGCCCAGCCGCTCTGCGGCATGTGGGATCATCCCAGACTGGGGCACGAACCCGTGTCCCCTGCATCGGCAGGTGGACTCTCAACCACTGCACCACCAGGGAAGCCCTCTTATCATGTCATTTTGTGAGCAATTTTTCATAAACATTAAAAGATAATTATATGAATTTGAACTTTAGCTATGATCACTGCGTTTTGTATCTTGCTCAGAAAATTTTCTATAGCTCTGTCCCTCTCTCTTTATTATTTTATTCCCTTTTGGTCACACTTCCCAGGCACTTGCCTTTTATTTAGTTTTGTAAGTTAATATTATCAACAGAAGTTTTGTTTTCTATTTTGGTAATGTCTGTTTTTAACTTTGTTATTAATATACTTTATTTTTATTAGGTTCAATGTGTTTATTTCTAGCTTCTTGAGTTTAAACATATTTCACCTCTTTTACATCAATTTTACACAATCGCCTTTTATTTCCCTTTGCTTATAAAGTCATATTTATGCATTTGTGTAATATACATATATGTTTTTGTTAACTTGGGTGTTACATGAACATCTTTGTAGTCCATACATATTCTACCTATGTTGGATTATGTAAATTATATATGATATAAATTTGGGTGGATGCACTGCAAATTTAATTATTGATATGTTGATAGACAATTAGATGGCTTCTGAATGTTTGTTCTACAATAATTATACACTGAATACCCTTGCAATATAATATTATCTACTTGTGAATAGATTTTTAGAGGTTGGATTGCTGAATCAATAGATATTTAAACATGAATGATGTGTGTGTGTGTGTGTGTGTATGTGTGTGTGTGTGTGTTTAAGTCTTTTCAAATTACCTTAAAAAGAATCAATGGATTCTCCAATACAGTATAAGACAGCCATGTACATCTCATTACATATTCTTTCATTTGTAAGACTGATAAGCTAACATTTAGTAATTCATTTCTGGATTACTTTTCAATTATTTTATTAAGATAAAATTAAGTATTTTCATTGGTTTATTCAGGCTAATAGGCCTATAGGTTTATTCACTTGTTTCTATTTATTTTGGTGCTGGTTTGGCATTCAGCCTTTACCCACTTGAATTGGGACTGTTCTTACAATGTACTTCTGGTAAAAAGTCTCTGCCCAAGCTTATAGGTGTACCTGTTGCTTTGGCAGTCCCTCCCATGGGACCCCCATCTCTATGAACTGAAACAGCCCAGAAGCAACCCACCAAAGCTTACGCTAGAGCTGAAGCCAAGACTTGTCTCATAGGTCAGTGTCCACAATTTCCTGTTGTCAAGTAGTTTCCGTATTAGTTCTTAGTAGAAGCTTATTGTATGTAAATAGAAATAGCATTTAAGTGATTATATATGTTTAATTGCCTACATAAGACAATCCTTGTGTTTAGCTATTTTAAACTTGTTATGATGCCTTAATATTTTAATTTAGCATGTCCATCAATTATTTTCCTGACTTTTAGTTTTCATTTCTTGATTAGGAAGAATTTTCCAACAGGGAATTAAAAGATTGTGAAAGTATTTTCTTTTATTTCTTGAATAGTTTTATACATCAGAATCTTCAAACTATTTCAAAATATTTGTTTCATAATATTAAGAAAGGTACTAAGTTTTATTTTCCTGCATGATTCTTATCCTAAAACCAAGGTGATTTTGTCATATAAAAATTGTCCTTATGATCAGTAATGTTGCTTAGCTCATTTTGCCCCATTGATATGTATTCATTCTAATATTTAAATTATAGCAGATATATAGTAGATTTATTATCTGGTAAGCCAAATTATCATTTACTATTTCCTTTGTTTTAGCTTTAAAATTTTTGAAGCATATTTTGATAACTTTCATTTCTTAATAATTGTCAAACTTCTCAAGCTCTATGTTTATAAAAGTATTCTCTTGATATTTAAGTTTTCTTTTAATGACTTTTAGACTTTCTCAAAATTTTGGACACATTTGTGCACTCTTTCATGATTTTATTCCCATCCCCAACCCACCCCCATTTTGAGCATTTTCAGAGGTTTTTCTATTACACTTATAGTTTTTGAGAACTAGTAAGATATTCAGATTTAATTTTCTACTGTGAAAATTTTATTTTATACCTTAGATAATTACACTTTCAAATTTACATGGTATACTCCTTTGGCATATGTTTTTAATTAAAATATATCATCTCTGTCTTCCATTTTAATTTCTACTCTCTCAAAATTTTCTCTTTTTTATCCTTTAATTTTACAGTCAAAAGAGGCTTCTGTTGTCCGTCAAGCCATTGATTCTATTTGCAATATCGGCTTTCTTACTGATCATGAAAATGTGTTTATTTGCAAATGCTCTTTTCTTCCTCCTTTCTCTGAATCCTAAAGTATGTGATCCTGTCTCAGATTTATTTTTCTTCTCCTCAATACATTCTCTTCCTTTTCCAAAGAAGCCATATTTTTCCCCGTTGAAAATCCCATACATTTATTTTTCCTCCTGTCTTGTGTCAAAATTAATTTCAGACGGTTGTGTTTCCCTTGGTTGTGAAGAGGATGTTCTCTTTACCTTACTCTGAAATGAATTTTCACAGTCCCAGAAGGTATTCTCTGTGAACATTCATTTCCAAGGGAGGGCAATGTACCTGCTCTTAGTGTTGTCCCAACAGAAAATGTCTGTGGCTGTTTTATATGTTTATTCTCCGAAATGTTCAGTTATGGTCACATGTCCCTCTCTGCTTGCGCTGGGTTGGGGTATGAGGATCAGGCCAGCACATCTCCTGACGCCCACAGCAACAGTCATAGGCACAGTCTGTATTACGCATGCTAATACAAATGAGACACCAGAACCTTTAAGAAAGCAAAGTCCTGGAAAACTCACTTTCTGTCTTTTTTTTTTTATTAAACAAAAAAAACCATGAACACTTCCAGAGACTGAATATATTTCCAAGGTCATCTCTGAATATAGTTCCAAGGTTTTGTCATCTCCACTTAAACTACTGCAAGACAAAAAAAAAAGCTATTAGCTGCCGATATAGGTGAAGTGTTAGTGCAGAACGCACAACTCACTCTATACGTTTTGAGGGGAAGGGGTTTAACCCACAGAATTAAGTGCCTACATGATATCTGGGAAGATCACATAGAGGAGAGGAAGTGTGCAGCCCCCCTAAAGCTGTTGTGGTCCTAGGCACATGGAATCAGCACCGACTAGAGCTGGAGCCTGTGTGTGTCCTGACACTCACAAGGCTGGTGACTGCACCTTACAACACTGAGACCCGCCCACCACTGCCGCAAGACCATCACATCTCTGTGGCCATGCTTGTAGGCAGAAGTTTATTTTATGATGTTGTGAAAATTAAAGTTATTTAAAAGAGATGACGTAAATAAAACAATACCTATCCATAACCACTGTTCTCTAAAATTTGGCCAAAAATACCTGTATTTAGTTTTCACTGAATAACAGTTGGACAGATGGGCAGCCCTTTGGTGGGAGGAGACAAATCAGCTGGAGTGTGTGCATCCTCTGGTGACCCGCGGTGGGTGGAAAACAAACAAGTGGAAAGTAGCACTGTAAGTCATCACTGTCCTCCTGCTATTTTGTCTGACACAACCTTGTGCATTATTTAAGAGCAATGGTAATGCATTTTTGGACAATTGCACATGGGATGAACTGAGTGGATGTTACTTTTTATGACCCGAGGATACCTCAACCCTGTAATTTTTTATGCTCAAATTGTCACAAAATTTGCCAGTGGGAGTTCCTTCAACTTGGATCCTCTGTCCTTTACTCTAAATAGTAGTGTGTACACACACACACACACACACGCATATCTTTGAAAGACATAAGAAGAAATCAAGAACTAAAAGTAATATATCATGACACTGGAACTGCCTTGTAAAATAAACATAAATGTTGAAATTTCCTAAGTTTCAAATCACAGTAAGACTAGACCAAAAAGAAGAAGATACATTTTTGAAATTGTATTTTAACAGGGGTAAAAGGATAAAATGAGAAGAGATAGCAAAAATACTAAGATTAAAAGAAATAATTCCATTTACTTTTCTTAAATTAATAGAAAAATCCATAATCATTGGGTTCTAAAAATTGTGTGAAGGTCTTCAGAAGCTCAACAAAAGTGGGTCCCTTTTTATTATCAGCCAAAATATGTGACGGGTCTTGTGAAATTTAAAAGGGAAAGAGTGACTACCTTGATATTCCACCTCCTGAGATCATTTGCCTTAGCCTTAAGAGCGTATATACTATTGGTGAGGATCCAAAGAGGATTCACTGAAGAATGGTAATAGTGGATAGATTTTTGTAAATGACTTCCTGGTTACATGTGTTCTGGAAATTTTGGTTTAAATACGTTTAAATTGGTTCCATGTACAGAACATTTCTGTACTGTAATGTGATGTTAACTGAGAATCTCCGGAAGAGGATATGGCATGCAGCCTTATCTACTAGGAATCAGGTTTTCTGGGGGTCTCTTTACTCTGGTGGTCCTCAGATGTTTTCCAAAACCCTGCATTATCATTATGGATTTCTTTTTCTTCAAAATAGAGGGTTTTATCGTATTTAGTGATGCAGACAATCGAATGTACCACTATTTAAGACAGTATTATCACACACAAATAGCACAAATTGTCTTTGGAGAAACAGGTCATATTTAACAGTAGAAAATCTAACCTCACAGTTTGTCATTGAAGTTGAAAGAAGAAAAATCCATTCTTGGAATGAGTGACTGGGAAATTCATGAAACAGATGGGAATTGATTTGATGCTTAAAAATGGACAGAAGTTATATAAAAGTGAATATAAGGGAATTATATTGGTGTAGAGTTGGTATAGAACATAGAAAATTACATTTTAAAAAATGAATCAGCTTCCATATGACTTAACGTTTTACTGAACACTATTAGCTGAGAAGTGGTTCTGAAACATGCCCAGAGCATGGATTTCAGATCAGACCAACACAGCTTTACTCTCCCCTCCTCCACTCACAAACTTTGTAAATGTCCCTTACCTGCATTCCCGCCTAATCTGCAAATGGGAATAATAACAGCACCCAGTCCACTGAGTTATTGGGAGGTGATTTCATGTCTTTGAAGCACTTACCTAACATCTGCTTCACTGAAAGTAAGTGCTCAGTAAATTTAAGTTATTATTATTACTCTAACTATATTGTCATTGCATCTATTTTTAGCTAATGGGAGTCACAGGGATTTCTTGAGCTAATAGTAACTGATATTATTCAATAGTAACTTCAGAAACCACATAGGAGCTTTTTTCCCCTCAAGCATTTTGCTATATGGTTTCCTTGATACATATATTATATACATGTATAAAATATATATATTTATAATATGTATATATATATATAGTATGTATAATGGACAGTAATGAATCTGAATTGGGGTTGTTGGCATTTTCTATCTGCAGAGAACCTTGCATTTATCAAGCAGCCCCATCCTGCTTCCAGCCACATCCTTCCCTGCCAGCATGTCTTTCCAGGAATGAGGAGAGGAGTCCTAATTATGAAGCATACCCCAGCACAGCCTGCGTGTCTTCAGTACCCACATCATTGCCTTGGACCCACTGGATTCCCTTCATCTCTACTGACGTTTGTTCGCTTTTGTCTTATATCAGGAGGTGCACTGTGAAAAATTCCCCTCTGAGGAAGCTTCAAAAGTCATGTTTCCTTTATTACAAAGCTGTTTTTTTCTAGTTATGTATTTCACAAGTATAGCCTGTCTTTAATCACTGCATGACCTTGAGGAGATTTAAAATCACAGAACCTTATCATTCGCATGGACCCGCGGCAGGTATCAAGTTGAACCCAATACAGAAAACTGCTCTCAAACATGCAAACTTCTCTCAAACAGGCTCTTGTCTGTGTTTCTGCAGTGACAGGGCAATAACTTCTGAGGCAGCAATCCCATTGTTGACAAGCCTTAAGAGGATCCTAGATTTGGCCAGTGTATTTCTCCCTATAACTTTAACCCCGGCAGTAACTCAGGACTGAAGGCCTGAGAGTCTCACTGTAGAGGAAGGACAGGTCTTTCACTTCCTCAGACAGACTGCGAATGAAATGGGGCTTTTATCTCTCAATTTTTTCCTGTACGTAACTGTGTGTAGTTTCGGATTAGTCATTATCACTCCTGAAAATGGCTCAAACTGAACATTCTGGATATTACCAATGAACAGGAGGCAGTAATATGCTTCCAAAGACTTGCACACCTTCCATCAAACACTGTTCTCTCAGGGTCCCTTGGTTTTATTACTAATTAATTATTTCATTTATTTTCTAATTGCTTTCCAGAGTTAGGTTAAGCCAGTGGAAAATAACTGAGAGCAAGTCTACAGTTTCCTCGTTTATAAAAGTGGAATAACAGGTCTGGGTCCAACTTTACGAAGCAGAGAACATTATTCAAATCTTAAAGTGCTTAACTTGCCCCTTAATTCACCAAGATGTTATTTAGAATCCTATGCATGCATGTGAGAATTAATAAATTAAGATTTAATATGTTTCTCTAAAATTAAGACGCTGGAAATTACACTCAGTGATAGTAGTTGCTAACCCTCGCTGTTGTTAGCACTTAATAAATAATGAACCATTTGATCCATATAAAAATCCTGCCAGAAGGAACTGTTCTTGTCTCCCTGTTAGGGATGAAGAAATATACAGGAAGGGAAAAGTGGTGAATTGATGTTTGAAACCTGAATTTAGGTTCTTAAAATCCCGTGCTCTTAGGGCTTCCCTGGTGGCGCAGTGGTTGGGAGTCCACCTGCCGATGCAGAGGACACGGGTTCGTGCCCGGTCCGGGAAGATCCCACATGCCACGGAGGGGCTGGGCCTGTGAGCCATGGCCGCTAAGCCTGTGCGTCTGGAGCCTGTGCTCCGCAATGGGAGAGGCCACAACAGTGAGAGGCCCACACACTGCAAAAAAAAAAAAAAAAAAAAAAAAAACAAAAAACAAATCCCACGCTCTTAGTCTTAACGTAGGACTACTTTTGTGTGTATGGCAGTGGGTGCACACAGCACACATGCCCTAAGTGCTGTTTGGTATCAGGCGGAGACCAGGTGGAAGTTCTAGGGTCAGAACCATTGAAGGGAGGGAATTCTAGTTGATGCACATAAAATACAAGACAGCATTGTCTTGCCCATTGTCTCTTACAGGATTGGTAGCCACTCTGAACACTTGTACTTTCAGTAAATAACAGAGTCCAAAGTATGGGTCCCTTTTCTTGCATGTTCCTTGGAACTGAAAATCTCTGAAGTTCGCTTGAAAGATATTTAAAGACAAAATCTTGAAACAAAATGTTGGATATTAAAGTTGCAATGACAGCCCTCAACAAATGTTTGAAAAAGGAAGTGTATTATCAACTTCCAGGTTTTGGATAGAAGGTTTGAAATCAAAGGCAGATAATGAAGTTCTGGTGTTTGAGGCATTCTTCAGTTATGAGAATATATACAAGGTTAACTTTTCTTCTCCAAAGTTTGTAATCATAGAAGGTCATTTTCAAAATAAGTCAGATAGTGCTTGTCACTGTAGTTCCTAAGAGCAAGTTTCCTTTTGCTGGCTTTGGATTGGGATGACTGTATGTAAGGGTTAATGTCACTGCTGTGAGCTGGAGTGCTAACTATACCTTCTTTCACCACTCAAGGGATGACGGCAGTGTTGGTGATAGTTTGGAATTTTTTTGCTGAATATCTTCATTGCATATACTTACCGTGTAACCAGCCTGAAAGCAAAGAAGAAAAACAGTGCAACCTGGAATGCCAAATCAAATGCTGCATTCTAGCTTTTGTTTTGCTGAATATCTAACAAGCACTGCTTTAGAAAATTTGTTTATTTTAATGCTCATGTTTTT
Source organism: Aethalodelphis obliquidens (assembly GCF_003676395.1). NCBI lineage: Eukaryota > Metazoa > Chordata > Mammalia > Artiodactyla > Delphinidae > Aethalodelphis > Aethalodelphis obliquidens. The sequence goes on along the minus strand of NW_020837971.1, from coordinate 21,252,686 downwards.
TTTTTTAGGAACTATAAAGTGGGTTCCCCTTTTTTCAGTGTTAAATTTGAACTGCTGAATGCAGTTTAGGTTAATAGAATTCTCTTCTCCCATTGACTTACACCATTGCTTTAGCAAGTGTCGTCTTTACTGCTGATTGATGTCATCTTTACTGCTGATTAGTACAATCCATTCTTTGCAGACTACTTGTCTCACACTATGGCATGTAAATTGTCATGATGGGATTGCTAGCATTCTTCTCCATTAAAGAGGAATGTTGGGGAATGCTACAGGATAATCACCACACTGTGCCTCCATATTGCTATATAAACTCTTCCCAAATCAGTGACATTATCTTAAGAAAAAAAGACAAGCTTACGGTGAATTTTTGGTACATTAGTTGCTTGATGTTTTGGAAAATACAAAATTAAAATGTTATAATGGTATTCATAGCTAAGGTCCACATCTACCATACAAAAGATGCTTCTTTATTTTTAGTATTAGATGCTGTTGAAACAGTGAGAGACTGTTATGATGGAAGCTGTTACGTTCCACTGAGATCTCCCTTTGGGAATTCGGGACTTATTTTCTCAGCTTCTGGGTGTGATGCCAGATGCTGGTGCTCACATACAAATTTCTTTGGGATTCAGAATTCCAAGTTCACACTTTCACTGGCAGCCTGCGTTCAATGTTGTATCAACATGAGAGATAAAGGCCCAGATGTTCCACCCTAGCTCCAGACACTTCCTAGTGACATCTCGGTTATAGAGATCCCCACGTGTGTAACTCCAGTCAGTTCAAGGGCTGCCCCTCAACTCAACTTCTTTCTCTGTCAACACCTTTCACCTTCCAAGGTGTTGATCCCAATCACACTACCTAACAAGCATACTTATGCTAATTTCAGTCTCAGAGTGCCCCATTAACCATAAATCATGATGGTTGATGCCAGGAATGGTTCAATGAAGGAGAGCCTAAAATGGAATATTGAAGCTGGACCAGATGCCACCCAGCTGGCAATGAGACCCTACTGGTGGCAGATAGAGCACAGAGAGTTCCTGGCAGAAGATCTTAGTACAATTGCTAAAATTTTCACTCATTAGGAACTCCGATGTTATACTGCAGACAAGGACTTCATTATCTGGTACAATATGGCATTTGAGAAATAGGGAGTAAATAGCAACTGTAAGGATAATAGAATCATGTGACTATTGCTAAGCTTGAGAATAACTTACTGGCAATTAAACACTAAATGTGGAAGCTGGAAGGCATTACTGACTGCATATAAAGTGACTCTCATCTCCAGAAGCTGGAGGAAAGAGAGAGCTGAGAACTAGACCTAAGAATTAGTGGCAAAAGTAGCTGAGATTCATAGAAGGAGAACTCCCAACCAAGGCAGTTCTGCCATGCCAAGTGCAGGACGCTGATTGGGAAAGAACAGATGCCTACACATAGAATGGGGACATCTGGGTTGATGACTCCAAATTTCTTGAATCCTCCAGAGATTTATGAACCCTCTGATCTTGCACAAGGACCTGTTATTCCCTGTTATAGGAGTACTTCCTAATAAGGCCAGGACTGCCAGTTGCTTAGTGAGTGTCCTCTGTCTTAGAGAACATGCACACACCATAGGTTCTGCCCCCACCCTTTCTCCTGGCATCTAGGACCATAAAGCTGGTAACCTGCTGGGCTTGCTGAGGGAGGAAGAGTTCTAGACTCTGAAGAAGCTAATTTGCAAATACTGGCAGCATCTAGGAGAATATATATGCGGCTATGTTCTGAAGACGCTGGATCGGGAGGGGTAAACCGCAAATTTCTATGAAACAGTTCATCAATACGGGACCACTCTCAGGATGTATGTGAGTTAGCACTCCAACAAGAAGACGATGTAAACATGCTGCTCTGAAGACTCCTAGAAGGGTGGAAAGAGTGATGGCTCACACTAAGGGAAGTAGAGATGCCAGGATTCCTGCCAATTAGTGGGAAAAGGAATTTAAGTGCTCAGAGCAATAAAAATGTTAGAGAGAATATAGGATGGGTCAGAAAGTTTCCCCTTTTCCACAGGAGAGCCTGAGTAATGCACAGTATAGCAAAGCAAGAAGAAATGTGCTCGAGATAGGGGACAAGAATGAAGAAGTTCAGTGGAGGGTCTCCATCACCTACAATGGAGATGCTGTAACAGAATTGGGCATCCATCGCAGAAGAGGCGGTATATAAGCAGGCAAATGAAATGACTTGTCAGGGTGGGCAGGGAGCCTCTGTTATTAACCACCTCAGTCCTGGCACAACAGGCATGTGTACAGGAACCAAGGTGTCGGGCTGGAGTCAGTCTCCTTCTCAACCTGACGCAACAGCAAAGACCAACATTACTTAACAAGATGGCACTATTTCTTGAGGAGCTCAACCAGCCACTTGGTAGCAAGATGGCTATACTGGGGCCTTTCCAGGAAGGTGGAAGGCCACCATTCATTTTGACAGGAAGAGTCACATAGTCCAGGTATGGATTTTCGTTTTCTACCCACAGGACTTCAGCCAGAACCACTCACCTGGGGATTACAGAGGGCTCAAACCACTGCCACAGGATCCCATATAACATGGTGTAAAGTAAGGATATTACAATATGGAAGTGGACTCATGACCATAGGATCCACTGTTCATACCATAACAACAATGGTCACCTTTATAAAATGATGGAATGGTCTGCTTAAAGGAACAACTGATGCCCCAACACAGAGGAAATACTTTATGAGAATGGGGTGTCGTCATTCATAACACAGTAAACCTTCTAAAACAATGGCGATTATATGGTGCTGCCTCCCAGATAAATGGGTTGCATGGGTCCAAGAGGCAAGAGGTCACAGTAGGAATCTCTCTACTTAGCATCCCTTTCAGTCATCCATTTGGGAATTGTATGTCCCTTATTCTCAACTCTGAATTTTGTCTGTTTAAAGCTCTTTGTTACCATGGGGGACACATCCAGGAGGAGCACAGCAAGAGTCCCCTTGAACAGTAGCTACAATCTGGACACTGCAAGCTTTCCATGCCAGGGGACCCATGAGCAAAATATGTCACCATGGTGGCAGGTGTAATAAACCTTGATCATCATGAGGAGACAGGCTGGTATGTGAGCAGGTACGAGTGCATCTAGAACTCAGGTGGTTTACTTTGGTCTCTCTTGGCAATTCTTTATCTGATTTTAAAGTCAATGTGGTAGCCAGGGACTCAGATGGTTAGTGGATAGAAGTATAGATCACATCAGCAGGTAAGGCACTAAGACAAGCAGAGGTTCTTGCTGAAGTGAAGGACATCTGGAATGGTAGTGGAGGAGGAAAACACATGAGGGTCCATTCAGTCTTGACACCAGATGCAGAGGCAGCACTGTAGCTCTTCCCCTTCAAGAATCTTCCTATGACATGTGACCCACAGAAAGAAAGACTCACAAGAATCCTGGAGCAGCTGCTCCCAGATCTTACACAAAGACGTAGTTAGGGCGTGCAGACACAGACAGTTGTAGTTGCTATGACTTTCTTCCCAGGTCCCCCTCAGGACTTATACACTTGGCTGCTGGGAGAGCTACCTCAGCTGTAAGCCCTCATGAAAATTGATTCTGGTGAAGAAGACTGCCTCACTCAAGGTCATTCCTGCTTCCAAAGGCAGCCACAACTTAGTGACTGATTAGCACAGAGATATAGAGGCTCTGCCCTCTTACCTCTCGTGTAGGGGCTCAGAAATGCCATCCTCAGCTCCAGGTCTCCCCCGGGGACTGACAGAGGACTTTGTTGGGACTGAATATCAATTCCACTTCTTACCTTGTCCAATCTCGCTCTTTCTCTTCCCTTCTATGGATGGATATTAATCCCAAGAGGACTTCTGGTCTGCTTTCCAGGGAACCCAACCTGTGACCCCACTTCCTTCTTATGGAAATGGTTTCCTTTATTCTATCTTCAACCTCCTGCTGGAGCAATCCAGGAATTTTTCCATTTCAGTTATTGAAATTTTCAGTCCTAAAAGTGGCAGTTTGGTTCTTTTTTATAGTTTGTATATCTCTGATGAGACTCCCTATACATTTATTTATTAAAACGGTATTTTCTTATTATTCTTTGAGACAGATTTATAACAGCTTTTCTGTATTTGTATATAAAGTTCAACTTCCAGACCTTTAGGGTTTCTTTATATCAAATATTCCCTTCCTGCTTCCTTCCTTTCTTCTTTCCTTCCTTCCTTCCTTCCTTCCTTCCTTCCTTCCTTCCTTCCTTCTTTCCTTTACCATGAATTACATTTCTCTTTTTCTTTGAAATCTGATGACTTAAAAATATATATCTTGGATGTTTTGGGTAACACAATCCATGTGGAAAATCTGTATCTTGTGATCTTTCTCAAAAAATTGTTGATTCTTGTTTTAGCAGTCAGATCAATTATGATTGATCACTTTGAATTTGTGTAAACCTGATTTTAAGCTTAGTTAGTGAAGATCTGTAGAAATTGTAAATGTTTTCTAAGCCCTTTTAACTTTAAATGACTCAAACTACAAATTTTGCCTTCTATGAGATCTCATCAATCTTTGATTTTAGGTTTCATGGGGTGGGTTCAGTGTATATTTTGCTGTCTTTCTGGTGCCCCATGGTTTCCCTGGGTGTTGGTTATCCCCAGTGGTCTCAGCATGACTGTAAGTGTACTGTCTGTTCTGCTCTCTGTAGCAGCTGCTGTCTGCAGTCCTTTGGGTGGCTTGCACTGCGTGTACATATGTGCAGGCCTCTTAGGAGCTTGTAGAGAATCTACACATGGGCTTTGGGGATCTCTGTACAGCTCTCTTGTCTGATGTGCTCCAGATTCCTGCTGCTTCAGCTGCAATAGACTCTGATCACTGCTTTTCCATTTTATCAGGATCTCTGTGCTCCACTCTTTACAACAGTCAGTAAATTTTCTTTTGGCAGAAAGTTAGTAGTTATGGAATCCTCCATGGAAGTTCACCTCTCCTTGGGGCTACAGTCCTGCAATGCCTTTAATCTAGTACTTTAAAACATTTGCCTTATATATTTTGTCAAGTTACATAGTAGTTTATTGCTGGAGAGAAAGTTCTGTATTCCATTATGAAGGGAAGCAGAAGACCGAAAAATTTATCTCTGTATTCTAACATATAACTCTTCATAATTCAATCCTATATTTGCATGAAAGTGTGATTTCTATCTTTCAACAAAATAAGAATAACAAAGTCTCAGAGGTACTTATTTAATACTAAGTTGAAACTGTTTTATACAGATGCTTATTGATATTTGGGATATGACACTTTATGAGAAATGCAAATAGATTTGGAATAGCACTTTCCAATGCGTGTGTGTGTGTGTGTGTGTATGTTCATACCATCAGGTTTGGCTCAATTCTAATACTGTGTACCTAGAGACAAAATCAGATCTCACAGGTTAAAGACTCAGGCCCACAAGACTACCTTAACTTCAGACAACAATCAAAAGTCCAGCTTGTTAACTGTGTGTGACTGGCTACAAATTAGAGGTTCCCATGACCCCCTCCTTAGGTTCAATTAATTTGCTAAAGTCACACACAGAACTCAGAAAAAGTATTTACTTACAATTTAAAAGTTTAATATAAAGGGTATTATAAAAGGTAAGTTGAACATCCTAATGATAAGGTGCATAGGTCAAAGGTCCTGGGGAGTCCTGAGAAGAGGAGCTCTGTCCCTGCAGAACTGGGGTGCATCATCCTCATGGCATGTGAATGTGTTCAGCAACCGGAAAGCTCATTAAATCTTGTGTAAGATCTTTATAGAGCTTAATCGCTAGCCACTCCACCTTTCACCCCTCTCACCTTCCCCCCCTCTCATCTTTCCAGAGGTTAATGAGTATGGCTGAAAGTTCCTACCTCTAATCACTGAGGCTTTCTGGTGACCATCTCCAACCTGAAGCTACCTAGGGAGGGCCACCCTCAGTCACCTCAGTAGCATAAACTAGATGTGCTCAAAATGGGCTCCTTATGAATAAAGAAAGACAGTCACTCAGGAAATATCAAGGGTTTTAGGAACCCTGTGCCAGGAGCCATGGACAGAGACCAGATATATTTCTTTTTATACCACAAATTTATAAAGAAATGTAGATGTATGTTTTGCGGCTAACATGCTAACTCTTCTAAGGGGTTAGAATTTTGCTCTTCTCATCCTGAATGTAAATGTTTCATGGTGTCTCTGTGGATTTCTTCTTAAGCCAAGGAATATCAAAGCCTTTCTCCTTATAAGATTCCTTTAACTTATCTTTTGTAGTTTATGTCAAAGGATTGTTGCCGTTGTTGTTGCTGATATTGAGTAGCTACTCTTATATGACAGTCTGTTTCTTTCTCTGTTCTTTTGAAATAGATTGAATACTAACTGGTTAGAGTAGAAGCCCTACTCTGCATAGCAGGATGTTGAGGGCTGCCAGCAGTATTTGTTGAGGTTATTATTGGTTGAGAATCTCTCATCTCCACATTTTCCATCTCTGAATCAAAGAGAGGAATTATGAGGCTCTGAAAATCATGCTGGAAGGTGAGCAGTAATACCAAATGTGCATATAAATATATGCCGACTAAAATCAAGGGAGGTATTTGTCATGTTTTCTCAAAGTCTCCTTTTCCAGCGGTCATAAAAAAGCACACTTAAAAACATGGAAAAGAATCATATTCCTGAGAAGTGCCAGAATCAAGGAGTATGGAAGTTGAGATCTGAATGATAAAGAGAAAAATATCTTGAAGTATGAGGTTGAAGAAACTCTCCCATTTCCTTCTGTTTAATTAGCACTTAGCTTGTGCCCAGAAAACGTCCTTGGACTCAAATCTGATTCTGCCTCAAGGAAGATATTGTTTTCTTACTTTTTGTGGCTAATACCTTCTGCTTTATCAAGATATCTTTCATCAGTTGTTCCTCTCTTCCACTGGACTCTTGTCTGTCTAAACGTGGAGTATTTAGAGAGTGGGGGAAGGATAAGAATACAATATTACAAGCATCATTACATGAGCAATTAAGGCATTTCCTCAACTTTAGCTCCTAGAAAGAAATGCCTACCTCTCTCTTCTCCACTAATTTCTTTAAAAAACTATAAATAGCTGAGTTGTTTTCCATAAAAAAAAACTTTGAAATGGTACCAATAAACACTAATAGGAATTGTGTAGGAAGGAGCAATTGATTTAGCCAGAAATGAAGAAAGAAGGGACCTCTTCAAGAGGCACTGTGAACAGACTGGCTTTAGGGGTGGACATTGAAGGATATGGCCTGAGTAATATTTCACTTGGACAGAGTATCATTTTCTGATGAAATTCATCAATTCATTCAACAAATACTTATTGAAGATGTATTTATATTGCTTCAGACACTGGAAAAATATACTAACCAAAAAGAAATATTTCATCTGTGTTCGTGGAACTTACTTAGAAAGTAGGCTACAGCACTACTAAAATAAGCATGCATATATTGACCAACAATTTTAAGAGACACACAACTGAAATACAGATTCTATGAGATTAAGGAAAACTGACATAGACTGAAATCCCAGAGAGGTCTCTTTTAAAAAGTGAGACAGAATTGATATGTGATTGATGAGGAAGCATTACATTAGTGAAAGTAAAAGCAATCCAAATATTTGTGAAATAGCAGAGAAATTTGTGTAGACCTGTATTCAAGGCAGTGTGGTCCTGGACCACACTGGACCCAAAGGCAATATTAAGACTTTGGAAGAATATTGAAGAATTTAAATAAAACAAAAAAATGTGCAATCATTTTTGTATTTTTAAAAGATCACTCTAAGTGCACTGTAGAGAAAGACTGATGACAGGAAGGAGGAGTGGATGCACAGACTCCTTTTAAGAAGATTTTGCAGAGGGCAGTATAATGATAAAAAAGAAAAAAAAATCATGGTTGGTACTAAAATGACAGTGATGAAAATGGAATGGAGTGGAGAGATTAGCATAGGTTGAGAGGGAATGGAAGTGACATTACACCTTAATCAGTTTGAAATAAGACCAGTGATGGAAAAGGTGCTAACGATGTGTTTTCAAAACCTTCAAATATTATGGACACTGGTTCTATTTACTGACCTAGAACCATTAGAGATGTGTTGAGTGTAGAGGTGGTAGGTTATCATGAACTTGATTCCTCAATTGTTAAGTCTAGGTGACTGTGGAAACTCCAAGAATACATGTCAAATGGCATTGCTTCATCTTTTCTGATAAGAGATCAGGTCAGTTCAGCTTGATAGACAATACCGAAGAGACAGCCATTGATACATAGGTATGGTACGTAGGTAAATTAACCTAGGAGAGGGCTTCCCTGGTGGCGCAGTGGTTGAGAGTCGACCTGCCGATGCAGGGGACACGAGTTCATGCCCCGGTCTGGGAAGATCCCACAGGCCGCGGAGCGGCTGGGCCCGTGAGCCATGGCTGCTGAGCCTGCGCGTCTGGAGCCTGTGCTCTGCAACGGGAGAGGCCACAACAGTGAGAGGCCCGCATACCGCAAAAAAAATAAAAAAATAAAAATAAATAAAAATAAATAACCTAGGAGAGAAATTCAGGAAGTAGAGTTGGAGCACTTCATCACCAAATGGCTGCTTGAAGGAGAATAAGCCTGTAAAACAGACTTAAAAGTAGTGAGTAGAAAAGAAAAGGAAAAACAGCAGTGTGGTGTCACAAATTCAAATCATAAGAATATTTCAAGAAAGATGGGTGAGGTTGATATGAATAAGAGCCGAGAATGAAGAAAGCCCTGGTCATTCTTGCAAAATGGAGAACTAGTTAGTGATGTTGGTGTGCTGGTTATGCATAGGCGGAGCTGATTCTGGAAGATGATAGCAGTAATTGCATCCTTGTTAGCCATCATTACAGTATTAGTAAATTTATTACACGTTATTTATTTACATCTCACGACAATCCCATGACCTGAGGGTTATTTTCTCCCTTTTGCCAACTGGAAACAAAACTCAGAACCCAACATTTACTCATTACATAGTTTGGCCAGAGTTTTATAAGAAAGATCTGCCTAAATGAGAAGAAAATGAGAATATTTCTTCCATTTTACTGAAAAAGTGTTTGCTGGGACTTGGGACTTGCTCTTAAAACAGGCTGATTTCAAATACGCAAGAAGCCATGAATGAGCCTGGGGCACTCTGAAGGGAAAAGCAGACAACATCTCCTCCATGTGTACATAGGAAATGATTTATTTTCTTAAGAATTCCTTGTAAATGAGAAAGGTACTTAAAAATATGTTCATGTTGACCTCTATTTAAATAGTATATTAAACAGAAAGTTATTTATCTGTATGATGCTTAAAAAAAAAAAAAGGAAAGCACTCCTTTTTTGTCAACTGTGCACATTGTGCATTGCATCCCAAGTCTGGAGAAAGCCCTATCACCACGTCAAAGCAACAATGAATAAATACAGTCATAGCGTCTGGGAGCAGCTACCTGCAAGGATTCTTTCTGAGAGCATTACCTTGAGAGAATTCCAGTCATAGAAAAGACACACTGTACATTCTTAAGTTTGAATTTATAAATATCTATTCTTCTGTGAGTGAAAAAGATGAATGTGTCTTATTGGTTTCTTCTGTTCTTTTGAATGCATCACCAAAACTTATCTGTAATTTCAGTGTGAGAATCTAAGTCTTTCCCAAAGAAGAAAGGAAATAGAAATGCAGATTTGGGGATATATTGTATAAAATCTTGGTGTCAAAGTTTTAAATTTCTGCTTAGGTACATACTAGATGTTTAAAGTTAGGAGAATAATATTTCTTGGAGTCTGAAATTGGAAAAGGTAACGTCTTGCAGATGTTTTGTAAGGACTAGGTTTTATATGTGTAAAACATGCAACATGAAATAGATCACATGATAGGCACTCAATGATAGCTATCATCACTTTTAGTATTAACATTTTTTTTTATCCTAGTGTCATCCTATGAAGCAAGTGTGGCAATGTCCATCCATATGTGCACACATGTTGCAGGAACATCAAGAGCTTTATAGCAATTTATGTTTTAAGAAAAGGGATTCCTTTTCCAAGTAACCAATAGAATAAAATTTATCCCTGTGACTTAAGAAAGATTATTTTTTTTTAAATTTAGAAATGATCTTTAAATTATTATCCTTCTGCTAAAAATCATCACAATTCTACCTAATTTACTAGTACATTCTAAAATACATTTCATTATCTGAACATTAAGCTCCTTTGTATCTGCCTAATTACTCTAGAAAATAAAGTAAATAAATAATAATTATAGGATGACACACTCTTCAGACAAACATTAGCAGAATTATGGATATAAATTTTTTATATATATATTTAACTATGTGTCATATAATAGGTCATATAGATAAAAATCAACATAGGAAATACTGAAGAAAATCTGGAACTGGTTAATATTTTCAAGATTTGATACATTGTCTTTATCAAAGAATATGTACAACTTTTTAAAGAGAAATTGAATACTGATCCAATTTTAAAATAAATATTTGTGTTTAAATGTCTATCGTAATATTTACCATAAATGCTATATTAGTTCCTAGAGCTGCTGTAACAAATTATACCAAACCAGATGGCTTAAAACAAAACAAAGTATTCCCTCCAGTTTTAGGGGTCAGTTGTTCAAAGTCAAAGTGTGGATGGAGCCCACTCCCTCTCGGGGCTCTGGAGGAGAATCTGTTCTCTGCCTCTTCCAGCTTTTGGTGTCTCTCAGCATCCCTTGGCTTGTGGCTGCATCCCTCCTTCTGCTCCATCTTCACACAGCCTTCTCTGGGTGTGTCTTCTCTGTGGATCTATCTTATCAGGATACTTGTCATGGGATTTAGGACCCATGAATAATCTGAGATGATCTCCTCTTCTTAAGATCCTTAAATTAATTACATCTACAAAGACCCTTATTCCAAACAAGGTAACATCACTTGTTCCAGAGGCTATTACATGGGTGTACTTGGCTGGGGGCCACCATTCAACCCATTCCAGATGCTAGTAGTTGTTACTGTGGTAAAATGTTCTCTAGCCAAATAATTTTTGAATCATCCTATGCCTTATTGCCCTTGGTAACATCCTTATTGTGAAGAGATGAGCCATTTTGAAGGACACAAAATAGTTCAATATTTTTTAAACATAGTATTTAACAAATTTACATGTCCAGCAAAATATTAAACACAATATATAGTAATATATTTGGATGCACTACAATCCCAAGGAACACATTTTCAGTAGCACCAGGTAAACATTCACACATACAAGTAGGACACATACATACCTTTAAAAAATGTGTGAGCTTAAATACTCCTACTAGAGTATTTCTGGGAAATTTTTGAAATAAATTCATCAGTAAGAATGTTTATGAATATAGATAGATAAAATCCTTCAAATACTCTAAGTCCCTAATAATTATTGAAAATTATAATAAGTGATGCTGTTTTCTATCAGATCCTTAATTGACACTGAATTCTAGTGAGTAAATTATTTCCTCAGTAAAAGTTATCAGAAGAAACAGTTCTTATGGAGATGGCACAAAACACAATATGAGCTTCAATTTTTTTCTCTTAATTTTTATTTTGGCTTTACTCACCCTTAATATTGAAGATAAATTTTAATCAAGGACCACTTCCGACTACTCGGTAACAGACACATTCATTTAGGTGAAGAGATGCTGTATCTTTTGAGGATGATTGTTGGTTAGTAAAGAATTAGATGTTTCACCACGTCAGCCAAATGATTCTTTCCTCACCAGTGCTTTTGATCATCTACCTCCTCTACCTTCTGTATTCACAGAATATCTGAATCTCTACAATGTACTTTTTATGATAATCTTAACAGTTTTTTCAAGGACAGAGATAATGGAGAATCAGCCCTCACCCACCTCTGCAGGACAGGATTCTTTGCTCCTTTTCGGGTGACTTGTATCTTTAGAGTATAGCATAGTCATTAAAGATGAGCAGCGGTTGAAAACCAGGGTTAATATAACATTGCATCACGGATGAAGTTTCAAGCAGCATTTCTCTGTGTGCCCTACTCAAGGCAGTGCAGCCTATATTAGTGGGATTCTGTGATAGGCTGTCGACATACAGCAGTAGGGAGTTTATAGTTACTCTGGAGCAATGACTCAAGTGTAGTCTCAGGGGCAACGAGACACATAAATATATGAGGTCTGGCATTTCATTTGCCCCATTTCTCCTCCAAAAAAAGTGAGTGATGATCATGCTTAAATGTTCAGTCACCTAATGAAAACTGGCTATTTGGCTAGTCTGTGCAGATGTACCATGACTTTGCAGTCCACCACCCAAATGGCAAACTTCTCTGAGCTTAAGGTCAAAGGAGAGACTACTATTATGTTTCTGAATTAAAAGCTTGAGACCCACATGGACAGATATGCCTTCAAAGAGAGGAAGAGCAGTGAGTGCACCCACAGTATGAAGTGGCAGCTGCATGGAAGAGAGACTGGAAAGTGGCAGGTCAGCCACATTCCTCCAGGTCAGGCCCAGGAAAACAGAGTGGAGACAAGCCTCTCACACCCCAGGGAGTGACAGGCAGAAGGGAGGGGCGGCTCCTCAGGGTTGGCCTTGCAAGCCAGTGGGGCCCAGATGTCCATGAAAAGGAGAAGAGGAAGTGTGTGCCTGGAGTTTGTAATTGAAGCACAAAGCTCTGAGCCTGAAAAAAGCTCCAATCAGCTCTTCAGTCTGATTGAAAAATGTATGATCCCTCAAAAACTCCCCAAGTAAGGAAAGTAGGCAGAAGTCCCAAGACCTTAGTCCTTCACAGGACGGAATTACGTGAAATAATGATCCTATCATTCTGTCCTATCAATCTATTCTAAGACCCTTTCTCTGATTGTTACATGACACTCAGTCTCAAAACCATACTTGAACTGCATACTATTATTATACATATTGTTTATATTATGCTATATTATATTATTAATAATACAAGGGAGTCTGACTTGGGTAGGTCATCCCAATCGCTACAACTTTATTCTTCTCTAAATTACAGTACAGTGTGGGGCATATGGCATGAGAAGCATGTGTAAGGTACAGAAGTAGTACAGGATTAAATGACTATTCAGTAGAAAGGACTGAATCCTTTTATGTATAGGGTTTGGGATATTTCCTAGAGATGCTGGTATGTGAATTAGGCATTTTAAGGTAAGTCATACTGAATTACCTTTACTGGCTAACTTAAAAAAATTATATAGTCTATCTCAATTCTTAACTGAATTGAGTATTCTTTAATAACATCCACATTGGACACAGGTACAAAATACAAGGGATAGAAATGGTCATGCTCACCTAGTCCTGTAATTCTTCCATGCCTTAAAGCTGCCACTTTTAAGACTCCCGAGGGTCCAGAATTGAAGCTTTTCCAGGAGCACGGTTGGGTTGGAGGTGGCTCTCAGGGCATCATTGTGTGGGGAATCACACTGCCAAGGACTGCTATCCATCTATGTCCCATACCCAGGATATCCGCAAGTGTTCTCCACTTTCTGTGCAACAAACAGACCAGCTTCTTAATGGTCTCTTTCCCTAAACTGGAGTATCTGATGGTGAGTAGGGGTGGAGTTTATTCACTGCCTTATTTTTGCTAAGTCTTTTTCATAGGAGAATGGTCCAATAACATTATATAACCTAGTTAAATAATTTTTTTTTTTTTTTTTTGCATTACGCGGGCCTCTCACTGTTTTGGTCTCTCCCGTTGCAGAGCACAGGCTCCGGATGCGCAGGCTCAGCGGCCATGGCTCACGGGCCCAGCCGCTCCGTGGCATGTGGGATCTTCCTGGACCGGGGCACGAACCCGTGTCCCCTGCATCGGCAGGCGGACTCTCAACCTCTGTGCCACCAGGGAAGTCCCTTAAATAAACTTAATGAATAGAAACATTCTTCTGAAAGAGTGTCATTTGAGAATATAAAGTATTATTGGATTATTTTGAGCTAAACATAATCACTAAACTTTAGGAGAGCCCTAATATCACTTTTCCTAAAGGAAAAATAATCAATATATATTCTAAATAGTTTATAATCAGCTTCCCCTGTTCGATCCCAACCCCTTTACTTTTATGTACTGACAAATAAAACTTTGAGAAATATCCATTCATCAAACTTTGCTAAAGAAGAAAGAATATTCAAGTAGAACAAAATCCTTGTGCAAAAACAAAATAGCATCATGTCTGTCTGTATGTTTGTACACGCATGTGTGTTTGTTGAACAGGCTAGAGACTGAGGTGATGTGAAAGAGATTGTGCAGTTAAGACTGAAAAGATAGAGTGGTTCACTTAATGAAAGAGCAAATGGGCTTGAATATTTAGGAGAATGTTCTTCAAACCGAATTTCCCACAAATTAAAGGGTAATGAAATCTATTTAGCCAGTTTCAACTAAGATTTTCTTTAATTAAACTGTAATCGAACATATCAGAGTTTGTCACAAAAAGTAAGATAGTTGGTTTGTGAAATCTTCGTTTCATAGATGGTGAATAGATAGATGATGGATAGGTAGATAGATAGATAGAAACATACATACACATATACATCCATACATATAGATGGTAGAGTGTGTGTTTATACTGGGCAGAAGCGTAAATGTAAAATGTATTACATACTGTTCTAATGAACAAGTTTGAAGATCACCATTGTAGAAAGACGAAAAGATGTTTATCAGTAGTTCATTAATTTTAGCTTCTCATTTACATTCATTAAATTAAAAATTAGAGTGTGGGAGAATCATAAGCAATTAGATCTCAAAAGAACAATAGCAATCATGTATCCATCATCCACAATTTTAAGTTGATGAGATAGATGCTGGGTCTGAGATACAAGTGTTTGTCCAAGGTCACACAAGTGACGGGAGAGCTGTGACCCTAGTTCAAGTCACACTCCACATTCTACCAGTTACCACCATCATCAAGCTAACTAAAAAGATGTCAGCATTGGTGGAAAAAAGTCTTTTTGCTATGAAAATAATGCAAGCATTTCATTTTTAAGAAATAATGACAAAGATAATATATCCTATGTTGTAGGAAATCTAAACTTCATACAGTGCATATTTCTTTTAATTCCAGAAAGCACTTGTTTCCGTGACCACCTTTACCATAAGCTGCCTGCTTTTATATTACCTCATTTGTTGATGCTCTGGGCATTATTGTCACTTTGAGTCCTCTATCCAGAGGTGCAACTTGTGCACAGAAAGCTGAGCTGGTGTGGCTTAAGCAGTAATGTCATTGGTGATATTGGACTTGGTATGATTGTTGCAAGTGTTATGAATTATTATTTTTTTCCTATGGGCAAGAACTTGACCCTGGCAACTAACATAATGCATCACCTGCTGGTAGGAGACCAAGGGCAAAAATGAAGTGATTGGGAAAGAGGTTACATCAGGAGTATCCTATCCTCTAAAATGCTCAGGAATTTTAGAGTCAGTAAGAAGTTTCAGAGCCAGAAGAACAAAAGTAGGCTCTCAAAATAAGTCATAGCACAGCAAATTCTTCTGTAAACCAGGGTGTGATTTTATACAGTAAACTAAAAGAATTTATAATTGGGTATATTTTATTTTATAACAATTGTAAGTGATCTGTAAGAGAAAAATGTATTTGTATGGATTTTCTTTAGTAAATAATGCATTGCTTAATGTTTAGAAATATCTCCTTTGAATATATATATATATATATATATATATATATATATATATATATATGACAAACAGTAAAAATGTATGTTTGGTATATAAAATTTGTTTGTAGAAATTTTTATTGTGTTGAATGTGATAGAATTAAAATGTACAAAGTTAGTCATCTTTCTAATATACACTCAAGACAATATTTTCTATTCCAAATATCTTTCTGTATGTAATATATTTGAGTTGCTTAGTGTAACTGTAATTACAAAGAAAGAAGGAAAGTGTGTAAAGAAAAATCAGAGTGTACAAAAGTACTTTTGATGTATTGAAGCTTTAAATGTTTATGAAATTCAGACCACTTCAAAGATTAACATAAAAAATCTGCACTCATCACACAATTTTTTGCAATTATTATTTTATACATTTGCTTCAGATTTTTTGAAGATACATTTACTTTTGTCACTTGGTGTATCAACAAAACACACGTTATTGTTGCATGTGTTTTTAATAGTTACAACATTATCTCATATAGTACACACTGTTCTGTAAACTTTCTTTTTTGTCTTAACATCATGTTTGTACAGCATATCCAAATGATCAAAGCAATGGTGTTCAATCATTTGAGCTGCTGTCTAGAACTCCATCATAAGAATATAGCAAGAGCAATATTTTTTTACTTCCTTTTCATAAGGATTTAGGTTGTTTCTAATTTGTCAGAACAGCAA
Organism: Aethalodelphis obliquidens; assembly: GCF_003676395.1. Classification (NCBI taxonomy): domain Eukaryota; kingdom Metazoa; phylum Chordata; class Mammalia; order Artiodactyla; family Delphinidae; genus Aethalodelphis; species Aethalodelphis obliquidens. The sequence goes on along the minus strand of NW_020837971.1, from coordinate 21,236,388 downwards.
ATGAAACATATTTGCTTCTGTCTTCACTTACACTGAGTTAAGTGATCCTCCAGCACAGATGCTCAGCTGAGGCTGTCAGCCACACGTAGGATGTGTGGTCTACTGTGTTCAGTAGGCAGATGTAGACTGTTGACTTGCAGACAAAAGGGATTCCATCCAATTTAAACTCTCACCAAACTTGCACAAACTTTTCCATTCCTTCACATCCATGTCTCAAGTGTTTGTCTTCAATTTTTTTGCCCTTATACTAAGGTTGAAAATCTATTTATTTCACAATTCAATAATTACTAGCGAGATTATCTCTTGGCAGGTTTAGTCCCATTTTTTTTTACTTTTCTATTACTATCATTTTGATATATTTTATCTATCTTCCTATTAATCTGGTTGCTTATTTATACCTTTGTAAGAATTTTGATAATATATTTTAACTCAATGATCCAAAATATTATTATTCAACATGTAGTTGATATAAAATTATTGAGTTAGATTTTTTACCAACTAGTCAAAATCCAGTATGTAATTTACACTTTTAGAATATTTTTTTCAGCTTTGTTGAGGTATAATTGTCAAACAAAATGGTAAGATATTTAAAGTTTACATCATGATGATTTGATACATACATATTGTAAAGGATTCCTCCCATCTATTTAATTAACACATCCATCATTTCTCACATTCATCTTTTATCTTTCCTTTGTTGGTGAGAACATTTACATTCTACTCTCTTAGCAAATTTCTACTATGCAATACAGTGTTATCAACTATAGTCACCATGTTTTACATCAGATCCTCAGTCTTTGTTCATCTTATACTGAAGGTTTGTACTCTTTTACCAGCATCCACCAATTTCCCCCACCTTCAGTCCCTGGCAGCTACTTTTCTACTCTCGACCTCCATGAGTTTGACATTCTTTTAGATTCCACATGTAAGTGATACCATGCAGTATTGGTCTTTCTTTGTCTGGCTTATTTCACTTAGCAGAATGTCCTTCATCTATGTTGAAAACTGGTTCTACATAACATTATCTGTCAGATATTTTATGCCAAATATCTTATTCTAGGCTTTCTCTTATTTTCTAAGTTTTGACAGTGGTTTACTTTTATATAATATAGCTTTAATTTTGCTGTACTTTTTCCTTGTGTTAAATGTATGTGTTTAGAAAATATCTATTCTGGAATTTTTTTCTACTCCTTTTTTGACAAGGGATGTTATCTTGACTGGGTTGTTAACATACTGAATTAAAAAAAAAATTCTGTATCTAAGAGCATAATGTTCAGTTTTTAAAATAAGCTTCTGTATTTTGGAATAATGAGCAAGTATTACAGACAGCACAGAGAGTCTGTGAAATCCCTTCACCTGACTTCCCCTGAGGTTTAAGTCTCATAGAACTATGGCACATATTTCAAAACCAAGAAAACAGTGTGGGAACATCAAAATGAACTGAAATCCAGACTCTGTTCACATATGACCTTTTTCCCACTAATGTCCTTTTCCGTCCAAAGATCCCATCCAGGATGCCACATTGCATTTTGCCATTATGTCTCTTTTTTCTCTTCTGTCTGTGACTCTTTCTATCACGTTGCTGTTTGCCACCTTGACACTTCTGAAAAACGTTACTTTGGTATTTTGTAGATTGTTCCTCAGTTTGAGTTTGTCTAACGTTTTAATCATGATTGGACTATTTTTTTGTTATGAGAAGAATCCTACATAATGAGGTGCCTGATATCAAAAGACATACAAACATACAATAGCAACAGGACTAATTACAGATGATGTTAAATTGATTTCTTGGCTAAGGTGGAGTCTACCAGATTTTTCCATTGTGAAGCTACTATTTTTCCTTTTCCATACTCTAATTTTGGAAGCAAGTCACTAAATCCAGCATGAGTGCAGAGGCAGGGAAAGAGGATTAAGCCTACATCCTGCAATGGAGGAGGGTATTTACATATATTTTGTGGAATGCCTCTGTAAGGAAGATTTGTTTACTTTCCCCTATTTATATATACTTTCCCTGCCCTACCCCTAGGACCAGCCATTCATCCAAGACACACTGGTCCCTCTTATTGGAGAATGATACTTAGAAATCAACTTCTGGTACTGGGTGACTCTGTTGCTGCTGGTATGCTGTTACCTAGACTTGCTCTTGATGCTCAGTTCTGTTCATTGTTTTAATAAGGTTTTTAATGTTAAACCCTCTACCAATGTTCAACCTCAAGTTAACCCTTTGGGCTCTTCATGATTCACATTTCTTACATATAAAATGTTGACAAAAACAGTGTTTTCCTCTTGGATTTGTTGTTAATAGTAAATAAAATTATATATTTGAAACATGTTGAAGTGTTCCTGCTACATAGTAACACCCCTTTAGTATTATTTATAATTTTAAACTCTAACATAGATTTATGGTATGTGCATTGCAGAACTCACTTTTTTAGTTATTTGATTTATTAGTTTATACCAGTGTAATATGAAAATCTTCTTTCATTTTTGGAAATTTCTCAACTCTCTATGTAATTGTTTCATTTCAAATTTCTGTATTTTTAGACTATGATTTAGGTGCACTAGGTTTAATAGATTTATGTTTTAATAGATCATATTTTTATTTATTAAGTAATATGTTTAATAGAGCTATGAATACTTAAATACTGTTTTCTCAGTTTTAAGTTGTTTTCCCAGACACAGTATATTTGAAGCATACATGTTCTCAGATATAGTATTGCTATAACATTTTTCTTTGGTTTATATTTATTTTGTACCCTATATTTTTCTAGCACTTAAAATCCTAGATTTGTTTCAGGTTTTACTTGCCCCATCTGATCATCTCTATTCTCAAATACATATTTTCAAAATTAGCAATTTTTGTGACTAAGACAATTCTATAATTTTAATTTGTGCTTCTTATTGACTTTAGTCTTTCTTTATAAATCTTTGCTTCATAACTTGCTTCCTGTTAGAATAATATCTGTTACTCTGCTATAATAAAGGATCATAGACTAGGAGGCTGAAACAACAGACATTTGTTTCTCAAGTTCTGGAGGCTGGAAGTCCAAGGTTAAGGTACTGATTGGTTTGGTTCCAGTGAGGGCCTCTTCCTGATTTGTAGGTCACTTTCTTGATGTGTCTCACATGGAAGAAGGAGAGAGATGTCTCTCTCTCTCTCTTCCTTTTTATATAAAGTCACAAATCTCGTCATGAGAGCTCCACCTTAATGACTTGTTCTAACTCCAGTTACCTCCCCAAAGCCCCACATCCAAATACCACAATATTAAGGGTTAAGGCTTCAACATGTGAGTTTTGAGAAGATATAACTCAGTCCATAGCATTCCATTTTCTTTATTTTGATTTTCTTTTTCTCAGTTTAACATATGTCCTCTTCTATTAATTAGTTCTTCTCCTTATGTTTGATAAATGATATCATTCACTTAATTTAACAGTCTTAAGTTAATTGATATTCCTATTTTCTCAAAATAACAGGAGCTTCTTAGAAAGTTTTACCAGAAGTCTTCCTTCTCACCCTCCATGCTACTTTTGACTAAACCTTATATACTATATGTTTTTAAACTTCCAATTTTTTTACAATTCCTGGATATAGTCAATACATTCTTAGATTTACCAATCAGTAATGACTGATTTGCTCACTATTCTTTCTTTATTTCCCTTTTTCTGTTCCCTCTTTTTTGGGCATCATATTCTTTACTATTTCTTTCAGTATATTTATAGTAATATAAAATTTCTTATTATTTGCATAATTCTTTCAAAATAGTACTTTCGATGGTACTTTAGCTCGTTCTGGAATTCTGCATTGGGGTTTTATTTTGGGGGTGGTTTTTCCTCATTAGTCCTGAAGATTTTCTTTTCATTGCCACAGGAAGCTATTGTGGTTGACGAATCTGCAATTACTCTTGGGGTCGTTTTTATGTCACTCATCAGTCTTTTCTTTTCTTGTAGCATAATTTTTTAATGAATCATTTAATTGAAATGCAACATACAAGCTTACAGCTCAGTGATTTTCACATTATATGCACATATGTGTTCATCTACCAAATGAAGACACCAAAGGTTACCAGTTCACAAAATGTCTTTGTTCACCTTTCAGGTCAGTACCTACAAGGGTGACCACTTTCCTAATTTCTATAAGTATATATTAATTGTGCCTATTTGTCATTTTAATATGAAGGAAAACATACAGAATGTAATTTTTTTTTTCTTTTTTGTCTGGCTTCTTTTACACTCAACATTATGTTTGTAAGATTCATTCAAGTTTCTGTATGTAATAGTTATTTGTTTATCCACATTGTTGTCTGGTTTTCCATTTTAAGAATATTCCATTTTAAGAATATTAAGCAGTAATATTAATATTAATCAATATTTAATTATCCATTCTACTATTACATTTGGTTATAATTTATTCAGCATCTCTTTGTGTTTAGAATAGAAAAGAATTGACCATAATTCCAAAATAATATTATTTTAATGACAAGAAAAGGTAAATTCATGTTAGGCATTTTTCATCTTTTTCATTTATCAGGGAGAAGGCAGAGATGTATATAAGTTAACTTAGAATATTCTGTCTAATTTTGATGTGCTAGGGCAGGGAGAATTTAAGGCTGATTGATTAATCTTGCATATTACTTGGTGGAGAGGAGCACTGTAGGATAGATATTGTAGAAATGGACACATAGAACCATATTACCTATATGTCAAATTTATAAATTCCTATTAAATTTTATTATAAGCACTATTTACTCTGTTTCATTAGAGCCATAGTTTAGCATTATTTTGTTGTTTTTGTGTGACTGACTCAGGTGTAGTTAAATAGTTTGAGGAGAAATTTTTAATCTTCTTTACATTTGTTGTGCATTTTATATATATTTATATTTATATAATCTTCATAGTCCCTTATGTTTGCTGTCTATTGAAAAATATATGGAAGCAAATTGGACTAAGTAAAGCATATGAAAGTCAAAATTTAGATAGATTCTTTTCTTAGATGAGGTCTTTTCATTTTCTGAACTTGCAGGACTGGTGTCCAGGAGAGAAAGAACCATGAGATTGACATTGTAGTTTATTCATCTCAATCTTGATGGCAGTGCCCTCTGCTAATCATGGGAATGCATTGTTTCATTATGGTTGTGCTTGTGGGTTGGAGATTCAATAAGACAGAACTGGTGATTCATCAATTCACATAGAAAATACTCTGAATTTCAAAATTTTTTATAAAAAATGCTCTCTGACCTGGGCTTGGGATCCTTTATTAAGTGTCCACATCACAGATCTGCAACTGAGATTGCTGTTTGCCTCCATCCATTATCTTGTGAAAGGTGACTGCTCCATGGCTCCAGTTACATTTTTCACATGCATTTAATTATGTGTCCATTGTCTGCTCTGTCAGAAATCTTTGGCTTATTCACTTTTTAAAAAATATATCCAGAGCTCCATAAAGGAAGTCTGTGTATCACTGTAAGTGCTCAACACATGCTTACTGATGGCCTGAATGACCAAATGACTAAATTACTGAAGAGTCAGGCAATGCCCCAATCAAGTGATTCTGATGATGGAGTACAATGTCTCACTCACACTCTCATGGTCTCATGTGTATCTCAAATCTGCCTTCTTTTAAAAAGCTCACCTTTTCAGAAGAGAGACAATCAGTGCTCTGAATGAGGAAAGAAACTTTGGCCTGTTAGAGCTATCAGTCAAATCTATCCTGGGATCATTGCAAAGATAGGTACTGCAGGTGCACCTCCCTCACAACTGAGGTCCAACCAAATAGCCAGACTTAATGCTATTAAGCTAAAAAATGTTCTATTTTTGGAGCGAGCAATCAATTTTTCCAAAATGTGGAAAAACATGTTGGACAACCACAATTTTCTGACTTTAAGTAACAGTGTTAACACATCCTTGTCATTTTAGAAAAGGACCCTGCCATGTTTTATTGTTTCTTTTTTCCAAAGTCCTCAAGGATGGTTATTTCAAAATAGTTTTAAATTCTCCATTAATTCATCATTTATACTTCTCAACAGGTTACATAACATCATATTGAGTCCATTCAATGGATCTTTTTCAAAGATGTTGACATTTGAGATTACTTTTTAAATTATTTAATGTTATTCTCAAAATAAGCATATCTGCTGATAGTATTTACAGAGAGCAACATGCTAACAAATAACCTTAAGCCAGTTATGAAGGGGATTTTATCTCTTTTCTCAATATTTTATTCTGATTCTTCCAATTTCACATTTGGTTTTAATTCTGTAAATCAGTAATATGTTCAAATATTCTTGATTGTTTTCCATGTATTTTAAAAATTGTGTGGTGGTCTGGAAATTCCTTAAGGTAGAAATTAGAGGGTGTTAAGCCTAAAGAGAAAACAGCAACAACAAGAAAGTATTTGTATAGAAAAACACATGTAGAAAAAAATCTTTCAATTATTGGAGTGATGTCAAGGAGTAGCAAGCTCAGAGAGTTAAAAGATTTTGAAGAGATATTTGTGACATTTTTGGAGTTAAGAAAATCAATTTACAATACAGAAGTCTGTTAGCCTCTTCACCCACTGATTCTGTATTTGTCTCCATGCTGACGCAATGGGTACACAGGCTACAAATGCACAGGAATATAAAGGTACTTTGGTATTCACTCCCCAAGAGGAGCAGAAAACCTGCCATATCAGCAAAGAAGAAATCAATAAAACATTTATATCCTTATGACAAATACTGGGAAAAGAATAAGTGAACACAACAGGGAGTCAAATGGTTATTCTTAAATATAAAATTGAGCAAACTCAACACAAAGAAGAACTAACACCTGAAGAAATAGATTTGATGAAGGAATTGGAAGAAAACTCTGGTATGATTAAATTTTATATATTAAAATATTCACATTATATATTTAAAGAAATTATCTGAACAAAAATTAAAAGTAAAAATTGCACATTACAAATTTTATCTATCTGTCTATATATCTATGTATCTATCCATCTATTTATCTATTATCTATCATCTATCTATCATCTATCTATATATCTCAATGGATGAACTGAGTAGCCAAATAGATACAGGAGCAAAACCAGTTAGTAATTCTGATTATTATTATTACTATTACTGTTGCTGATTAGTTCACTAGAGGAAAGATGCAGCATAAAAAAAGTATGCATGACATAGATAGTATATCTACCCAAAGACAAACTTCAGAGTGAAAATGCATATGAAATATATAGCCATTTCTCTATCTCTGTGTAGAACTATTAACTGAGGCATATTAGCATACAAAAGTTGGATGGGAATTCGGAATGACCATTCTATGTGGTTTAGCTGGGCAAGTGATGGGGAGCACAGGCTCACCTGATTGTCTATTTCTAAAGAAGATTGTAAGCTCTGATTATATCTGGAAATAATTAATATTTTAATTATATGTGTTAATATTAAGGGGTAAACAGTCAAATTAAAAAATATGCATGATTTCTGAAATGGTATTTGGGTAAGCAGTTAATAATTGTAAACAAACTCAAAACAGCAGAAACCAAGGAGGAAATAGATGTCAAAATAAAACATAAAATATTAAACATCAGGAAAGATAAGTTAGCTCTAGTATATGACTTAATTAATTCCCCCTCTTAAAATAGATCACCGATTTTTTTTTTTTGGACCTCTCACTGTTGTGACCTCTCCTGTTGCAGAGCACAGGCTCCAGATGCGCAGGCTCAGCGGCCATGGCTCACGGGCCCAGCCGCTCCGTGGCATGTGGGATTCTCCCAGACCGGGGCACGAACTCGTGTCCCCTGCATCTGCAGGTGGACTCTCAACCACTGCGCCACCAGGGAAGCCCCTAGATCACCGATTTTGATAAAAATAAAATCTAACTATTTTCTGTATATTTGAGATGTACTATAAATCACATATAATGGCTGAAAGTAGAGGAATGAGAAAGACACACAGAAGCCGAATGCTAACAAGAAGAGTAAATATATTTAATTAATGTAGAGAAAGTATAATTCAGATTAAAAGAAAATAATACAAATATTCATATTGACAAAAACTTTTATTCCTCCGAGATGACATAATAGTCAGGATCTTTAATACTTTCAATGCCAGAGTTTCAAATCTCACATAGAAAAACACTAGAAAGAAATTGAGAAGTTGATAAATCATCATTCAGAAGGAGTAGCTTTAACATACTTCAAGAAAAGGCAAATTAACAGATTAAAAAATAAATACAGGCTTGTACATATATTATAGAGAAAATGTTCATGTTATTACTTCCATAGTTCTGTATGACATTATTTAGTATTTACTTTTAATATTTATGTTAAAATTACATAGCAAGCTTTAAAGAAAAGTGCAAAGAAACTATATACACTTTGAAGTAAAAACTAATTGTTGGCACAGAAAGGAAAGTAAGCCTGAAATTATTCATTTAAAAAGATAGAAATGGGAAAATAACTATACTTACAACAGACAGTTTTAAAAATGTAATGAAAATGTACTGAATAATGTACATTATTCTGACAAATTTGAAAATACTAGTAAAATGGATTGTTATATGACTTGACCCTCAAAAAAGCAGACAATTTGAATAGAGCCATAATTATAGACAAATGCAGATATTAGCCAAAGATAGTCTCCCTGGAAAAGTATGTCAAGCTCACAGAGTTTTCCAAGCAAAGGTTCAAAGAATAGATAGTTTCTTAGCTATAATTTGCCACAGAACAACAGCCAAGAAAAGATAGGAAGTTTCTTAACTTATGTATGAGGCTACCATGCCCCTAACCTGAAAAGCAGAGACAATTCCTAAGCAGAGAATTCTGAAGCATTTTCACTTTAGACAGATGTAAAGATCCTCAGCAGAACCTCTGATTTTTTATGGCTAAAAGACAGAGGGATATTCCCTACCTCTCTTGTGGTGTCCTGTTGCTTACATTTAAACAGATGAATAATAACTAATGTTGAAAGTGAGAATGGGGTATTTCCAAATGATAGGCCAAGGGGATGAATAGTAGTTGTGCAGTTCAAGCCAGACACCTTAACTTGGGTGATGAGTAAGACAGACACTGGGGAGATCTGGGAATAAACATTCCTATCCTGGATGAAAAGGAACAGGAAAATCTCTCTCTGATTTAGGCTTCTGGCCAGAAAGAGGCTACTGCCCAGAGTCACAGCTGAGCACAGAGAGCCTGGCAGGAGAGACTCACAATCCAGCACCACAGGTGGGCATGGAACAGATGAGTAGATGGTGCCGATAAACCAGACTGACATCAGAACAGGGAGGAACTGTGGACAGAAATGTGTGGCTTATTCACGTTTGTTTGTTGTTTGTTTTGCAACTCTCTTAGGGATCCAGACAGAGCAAACATGAAGAAGCACAGTGTGGTCTTGACACCTGCCGTCCCAGTGGGGTTTCCAAGGAGAACTGGTGCTGAAGAATTACAGATAATGTGAAAGACAACACCAGCACCGAATTATACATTTAGGCAAATACCAAGGATCCTGAGACTCAACAAATGGGAAAATTAAAACCAGAACAATTCAAAACATGTCTTAATGCCTAAACACTTCAAAGGTAACATGAAACTATCAAACAACAATAAATGTAATATTGAATCCAATAAATTAAATAGAAATTAAATAGCAGCACAACTCTTCCGATAACATGGGCTACCATGAAATTCCTTGAAAATACAACTTTGGCAACTGAAAATTGTTCTTGTTTGTTGCTTGTTTTCTCTTTTCCTTTTCTCTGGGGAATGTTTCCCTATTATGGCCCCAATGAAAACATGAAGTGAATATGAAGGCATGTAGGGAATAAGAGAATCTGCAAAGAGCTCCGTTTTCCATTTGCAGAATTTCTTAGAATATATAGACAATTTGCATTGCTCAATGACATTCAAGTTTAGGAAAATGTCATGTTTTCTATTTTTCAAAGTCAAAGCAAGTATGGCTTTGAGTGTGAAGTCCAATTCCCTGTTTTATCAGGCACAGAGATGCTGCCTACAGGGTCCCATGGGGTACACCCTCCACTTTCGTACCCAGAGTCCTAGAGACCTAAATGTGTCTCTCTTTAAGGCTATTACTCGGCTCTTTTGCTTGATGTTGAGAGATGTCACTGCAGGTTTGGTCGTCTCTCTGCATTATGCTCTTGTGGAGAAGATGAGATTCTCTTGTTCAGTCTTGAGGTTGGGATCCTGTAAAATGGGAAAAGCTGAGGTAGGCAAGGCAGCTGTCCCCCACCTAGCACCTGTCCCTGCGTTGTCAACTGTGCACAGATCTGTCCTGGGACAACAGCATCCTTTTGACTGGTAAACTCTCCTGTGGTCTCACCCATCTATTTCATCCTTGGTTTTCCTGCTTTTCATTTCACAGGCTTAATGGTTGGTGGTGAATTTCTCATTCAAATTTGAGGATCCCTTAACACATTGGATTTAGGAAAAGGTCATTCTTTAGAAATGCAATAGATAGTTTTCCATCTCAGAAAGATGAATGAACACTTTTTTTTTTCCAAAAGGAAAAAAGCTATCTATTTGATTAGTCATAATGACTACATTAAACTTTCAATTGTTCCTCTTAAAAAGTTCTCTACGGTGAAAATGAAAATCTTATGCACTGGAGGATATATATTTCCAAATTTATTATTTTCCTAGTTGGTTAAAATAGTTGATAAATGGCTATTTTTTTTAAAAAGCACACATATATACACCATGAATTTTGTGGCGATCTAAAGTTGATATGTTCAGCAATAACAGTATAGGGTACAAAGTGTTGAATAATGCAATATTCTAGAATTACTTCCATTTTCTGAATGATAAATCCAATTTAATTAAGTCTGACTTTGAGTGCTATGGACTTAAATGAGTCTCTAAAAATATCTTCCCATTGCTCTCCAACTTCTATTTAGCATGCCATATTTTGAATTCTTTTTTCTTAAAGAATATCAAATTTATTATCCAAAGCATTTGCAGAAAATAAGAAACTTTCACTAAAACCCTCTAAGCAAAGATCATTTTTCAAGCTAATGAAGTCTTAGTATTTTCAAAATAATGCTTAGGGAAACACCAAAGGAAACAACAGTAAATACCCTTCCATGTGTAGAACATTATTGGGAGTAAATAGTATTCACTAGATATTTATAAAGATAGCAGTTATACATGAATATACAACAACCAGCTTAAAACCCCATTATTCAAAGGACTTATTGCATTGGACTGAATTGTAATTTCAACAAACGCCAGACAGTTACTAATAGATTGTTTTGTTGAGAATAATATGTTTTCAAAAATACTTGTTAAAAAAACAAAAAGTAGGTTATATACAGAGACATTGCATGACCTTAAAATCTAACAGTCTCCTCTGGAATCATTTTTATTAGGCCAGAATGAAATCACTGCTTATCAAGACTGCATTCTCTGTAGAAATTTAGGGGCAGGGTCATTAACAAAGTTAATGAAAACATTCACAGGGACTTGGGATGTTCTCATTGTGGGATAATTCAGATTGAATGATGCATTACAGGACTTGTTAATTTTAGAGAAACCTAAAAATATATAACTTTCAGAGTACCATTTAATAGTGCCTCAAAATTGTCAATGTCTAAAATACCAGAATCTTTCATTTTATAAAGAGCTGCAGGAGCACAATACATTTTGGGTTAGCATCTGTAACACCTGATTTTTTGTCTTCCTCTGCCATAATTAGGATAATAGACTTAAAGATAACAAGGTTACAGTACATGCAGCATATACTATGTGCCAAGTTCTGTTTTAATGTAACATGTTAGGCACTTTGTGGACATAATATTTTCCTAAATTCTGTCAACAACTCCGTATGAAATTATTATTCCCATTGTGGAGAAGAGGGAAGCTCGAGAGACTCACATTTACCCTTAGGTTCTCCAGCTCTTGAAGAAATGAACCCATCACCTCTAAGGTCCTATGTGAGCTTCCAGTGACCATCTGCAAACTAAGACAACACATCTCTCAAGAACTGTTAGGAGAATAAATAAGTTCATATATGTGCTTCTTAACATATGCAGGACCATTCAAATATTAGCTTCTGTGTGATGGAGACCATATTCTTGAAATCGTAATGTTCAAGATGAATCCGAAAATAAAGCTTCATCACTTTATTTATTAGACAATTAATGGGAGAGAGCTCCAGATAATAAAATGGTGCCAAGCTTTGGATCACCTGCCCTAGGGTTTGCACCTCTGCTCTCACGTTAGATACAGAGGTAAGTCCTGGAACAGGTAATGGTGACAGCACCAAGGGGCCAGCAAGAAGTGAGAAAAAATCTTGACCTTTGAGATTTAAAACAACAAATAAATTGTGTGGATTAAAGCAGAAAGATATTCATAAGAAGGGACAGAAGAGCTCTCAGCTCAACAAAGTGGGAATGAACACTGACAGGTGGTCTTAATAAATATAAAAGAAGATCCATCAGAAGGGCTTCATCAGCCCTGAAGGCACAGCAAGTGGAGAGTCACAGAGGCCAACGAGGTCATTAGTAGGGACAATGAAATATTAGATGTGGTGGACCCTCAACATTGCAGACTCATCTCAGTTTGATGCATGATGCAAGGGATAGTAGGTAAAATGTGTGCTTGTTTTGCTTTCAAGTCCAGTGTGGCATCATAATGTCAAATAGTGAGGGACACCTTGAGGTTTGTGGGTAGGGATTCTGGTTCAATCCCCTCTAGCTGCTGGTCCTTAGTCAGGTACTTAGACTGCAAATATCTATTCCTCATTTGTAAACTAAGGATGGTAATAGCTTTCTCATGAGGTTGTATTTAGTGTGTAAGGAGATAGTTTATTTAAGGTTTAGTTAACTGCAAGATATATAGAAAAATAATTTCATAAAATGATGTCCCTTTCTCACACTAAAAAAAATATACCAGGCAACTCTGTGAAGTCTAATTGGCTTCTTTTGTGAATCTATCTGTCTTCAGAAAGAGAATGTGATAGGATGCAGATACCATTTATATTTCTTAATGAAAATTACAAAACTGCAAGAAAATCCAAATATTTTGAGTTTACAAATCAGGTTAGGGAATTTTAAATTGATTCCAATGAAATCTCCAAAATAAACACAATGATAATTTCCTTTTCTGCTTTCTTGCAACCTCTGCAAAAGGATGCTATATCTCAGAGTTTAAGGGATGATGAATATACATGTACTTATTTCTGATGTGTTACATAAAGAAATTCCTCAATAAATGATATTAATAACTGTAATTATAAGTTCAACAAAGTGTGTCTCCGTAACACTATGCCAACCTCTAACTTTTATCATTCACCTGATAACGTGGGTGGAAATGGTCTTGCTCATTGCCTCTGAATCTGTCTCTACAAGGAATATGTCTATCACTAGGTACAAGCCCCATCCTGGGCATCCTTACTGCTCAAAAGCTGTCCCCACAGTTTTTGTTCCTTTAGGGCCCTTCTCCTCCTTCTGTGACTTGTCCTAAGCACTGCAGTACCACATGTGATATGTCTTCAGAGGATAGAGAAATTGCCCTTAATATAGAAATTGCCCCGGTTCTACAACATTGTTCAAAACTCTGACCTGAAGGAATAAAGCCACCTTGATTATCATCATAGATAATAATAACTTTAAATCTAAAGAAAATACTACCTTTTCCAGATCTTTTTCTGAACTGAAATTGTCTTCTTTGTTTTTTGGAAACAGCTTTGTTCAACTCAGAAGACAAAAAAAAACAGCTCTGAGATGTGCTTAAAAAGAAGTGGGTCTTGTGTCTCTACCACCACTATTCCAAAGGACCCACAATGTTAGGTCTTTGCTAGTGTACTGTATTGGAAAACAGGGCACATTTTGGAATATGTTTAATATTTATGGGTTCATTTCCTCATTTGTACATGAAAGGTTAGATGATAAGATTAAGATTCCTTCAGCAAAGCATCCTAGAATTCTCCGATTTATCACAAATAAATGGAGCTGTGGTGAAACCCCCAAATAACACTGTCAGTGGGGAGGGTTGCAGAATCGTAATCTACTCAACCTCTGGCTAAGGTGTCACCATTATTTGTGACCAATCATGACAATTAGTGAGGAAAGCTACAGTGATTTTACACTTTAATTACACATTCTCTTCATCAATAATAAAGCACATTGAGGAAATATCTTCATTTTATGACAGTGCTCCACAAATAAGATGGATAAGTTGTGTTTGTCACAAATATTTTAATTAAAAATTTAACCTTCACTTCTTTAGTATATACTTTAATACTAGCAGCCTTGGAATATTTTAACTGGGTGAAATATTCTAAAATGTTTTTATTTATACAAAACCTCATCCCTAAAACTATTATTGTATTAATACTTATAAAAAGAGATCATTTAAATTTAATGATTTTTATTTTCCAGCAAGAGTTTAAGTCAGTTAATATTAATAAAGTGAGATTAGGTGGAGAAAATTAAACAATAATTCCCCAAAGTATCAAGTATCTGTCAAAATCTATTGATTTTTCTCAAAGTAACTGTTCATAATTAGGTATAGGATTCCAATTGCCACTAGAAACAGTTTGGAATGGTTTGAGAGTTCTAGACCAGAATGTTTTTTCCTCTTTTAAATTTTCTTATGATTGTCTAAGGGGAAATTTCTCTTCTCTCTCTTTGGTCTTCTAGTTAAAAGCTTAAGAATAATACCACTTCAGATAGATAGATAGATATGCATATATAAATGGATAGAGAGATAGGTGATAGATAGATGCTAGATAAATATAGAGCTTAAAGAGAGAGTTTTTACATATACCAGTATATATTATTTTTCATTTTTGCATTGAATTTCATTCAATAAATACACCATTTGTATACCAGTTCCCAGGATCCAATCTGGGCTGTAAAAACTAAGGCTGCTATGAACATTTTTCTACATGTTTTGGGTGGACATAAACCCTGATTTCTTATAGCTAAATATCCAAAGAAATGATCTTCAAGATCGTATAGTGTACATGTACTCAGCGGTAGTGGGTACTGCAAAATATTTTCCAATTCAACCTTCCAACAGCAGTGTATAAAGTTTCCAATAACTCTACATTCACACCAACGCCTGGAAGAGTCAGTGTTTTTAATTTTAGTTATTCAGGTTGCTGGAGCATGGTATTTAATTTGCATTTCTCTTAAAACTAATGATGATGAGCATATTTTCATTTATTCCTTCAACATTTTGATATCCTTCTTGTGAAGTAGCTATTCAAAAGTTTTTCCTTTTCTTCTTTACATTGGTTACCTGTACTTTAAAAATGTATTTATAAGGCACTTTATATAGTCTATGTGAGTTCTTTTGTCAGATATGAATTGTGAAATCTTCTTTCAGTCTATGGCTTGTATTTTTTCTTTCTTAATGGTATTTTGTTGAAAAAAATAGTTAATTTATTCTAGTGCAATTTATAATTTAAACAAATTTATCTTCTATAAAAATCATAGTCTTTCTCAACTTCATGAGGAAATTTTCATATGCTTTATTTTAGAAACTTAGTTGTTTGGGGTTGGTGATGTCTCTGAAATTTTTAAATGCTTAAATTTAAGGTTCACTGTTTTTCTTCCGTATAGATAACCAACTGCCCCAGCATCATTTGTCAAAAAGACTAATCCTTTCCCCTACTGAAACACAGTGAAGTCTTTGTCTTAAATCAAATAAACAATTGTGAGTCCATTTCAGGATTCTTTATTCTCTTTCATTGGTCTCTTTGTCTTTTTTTTTTTTTTTTTTTTTTTTTTTTGCGTTACGCGGGCCTCTCACTGTTGTGGCCTCACCCGTTGCGGAGCACAGGCTCCGAACGCGCAGGCTCAGCGGCCATGGCTCATGGGCCCAGCCGCTCCGCCGCTCCGCGGCATGTGGGATCTTCCCGGACCGGGGCACGAAGCTGTGCCCCTGCATCGGCAGGAGGATTCTCAACCACTGCACCACCAGGAAAGCCCCTCTTTGTCTATTTTTTTGTACCAATATCACACTACCTTATTCTTACGCTTTATAGTAAGTGTTGATATATGAGAGATTGTTGTTCTTTGATATTTCTTGCCCAATTATAGATCATTTTAATTTTTATATGCATTTAAGAATCAGCTCATCAATTTACGTAAACACACATAAACACACACTTACTGGGATCATCTAGGAACAGCATTGAATCAGTAGATCAGTTTGAGGAGATTTTGAATTTTAATACTGAGTTTTTAATCTTATGAATATAGTATATTTCTCCATTGATGTAGGTCTTTTTAAAATTGCTTTAAGGAAAAAACTCATTGTAGGTGTATTATAAATTATAAATTAGATTTATTCCTAGTTTCACTTTTTTATAATATTGCAAATGGTATTTTAAAATTCATTATTATTTATGGAGTATAGTTACAGACAATATTATGCTAGTTTCAGGTGTACTACATAGTGATTTGACCTTTGCATACATTATGCGATGATCACTACGATAAGTCTAGTAACCATCGGTCCCATACAAAGTAGTTATATCATTGACCATATTATTTATGCTGTGTATTTAACCTCTGTGGCTTATTTATTTTATAACTGTAGGTTTGTACCTCTTAATAACCTGACCCATTTTGCCCACATTACCACCTTCCTCCCTTCTACCAACCACCCATTTGTTCTCTGAATCTATGAGTCTATTTTCATTCAGTTTTATTTTTACTTTTTTGTTTGTTTAGATTTCATGTATAAGTAAGATCATGCAGTATTTGTCTTTCTCTGTCCACTTATCATAATGCCCTCTAGATCTATCCATGCTGTCACAAATGGAAATACTTAATATTTTATAGCTGAGTAATATTCCATTGTAAGTATATACCACATCTTATTTTTATTTATTTATTTATTTTTTAACAGCCTTCCAGGCTTGTCTCTCTTCACTTTCACCTATATTTCAACCCCTTAAAATACTTGTCACTTCTTGAGACACCTCCGTGCCTTTGTAATGCTTTTCCATTTGTCTGGGACTCCTATTCCATCCTCACCTGTTAACCCCTGCTATTCCCACAGAACCCAGCTTTCTTTAATGATAGCACTTAGCACTTGGTTACACAGTCATCTATTTGTCTCTGCCTCTCTTACTAGGTTGTGAGTGTTTTAAGGGCATGGATCATGCTTTATTCATGTTTATCTTCAGCTGACCTTTGGGCTTGGCTCATAGTAGCCACTCAGGCCGTGTTGGTTGACTGAAGACCCAAGGTTTTCTTAACAAATTAGTAAATGGCAAAGCCAGGAGGAAAGAACATATAAAGGCCAATGAAATCAAGCTTTAAATATGTCACCAAACTAGAATGTGGAATAAAGTTGTCATTCAAGTAACATAAGTATTGAAGTCCTGCATTTCGTTTACAAACTTTATTCCACAAGCGCCAGGTTGAAAAGGTGGTGGTATTCATCTACAAAAAAAATGACCAAAGGATGTTAATAGGCTGAAATGCCCATTTGTGCTAATAATAAGGCAGAATATTGACAAGTTAGATTCTCCCACACATTCACCCACCTACCCATTTATTACCTGGACTAGGCACCAGAGAGGATGATGAGTGAACAGATTTGGGCCCTACTCTCCCAGAGTTTATAATCTAGTGGGGGTCACAGACTTTAAACAGCTAGCCATAGTAACTGCACATACTTATGGATAGAGATATGTGTTCTAAAGGAAAAGGGCATTCAACTAAGGAGTTTGGTCCAGATTTGGACCACATCTTCTTTATCCATTTGTCTAATGAATGACAATTAGGTTGCTTCCATTACTTAGTTGTTGTAAATAATTCTGCGATGAACCTTGATGTGCATATATATTTTTTTCAAATTAGTGTTTTTTGTTCTTTGGGTGAACACCCAGAAGGGAAATCCCTGGATCATAAAGCAGTTCTTTTTTAATTTTTGAGGAACCACCATACAGCTCTCGAAAGTGGCTGAACCAATTTAAAATCTCACCAACAGTGTATGAGGGTTCATTTTTCTCCGCATCCTTGACAACATTTGTTACTTCTTGTCTTTTTTATAATAGCCATTCTGAAAGGTGTGAGGTGATATTTCACTGTGGTTTTGATTTACATTTTCCTGAGGACTAACAATGTTAACATCTTTCCATATGTCTGTTTACATTTGAATGCCTTTAAAAAATGTCTATTTAGGTTTTTTGTCCATTTTATAATGATGTGGGGCTTCCCTGGTGGTGCAGTGGTTGAGAGTCCGCCTGCTGATGCAGGGGACACGGGTTCGTGCTCCGGTCCGGGAAGATACCACATGCCATGGAGTGGCTGGACCCGTGAGCCATGGCCGCTGAGCCTGCACGTCCGGAGCCTGTGCTCCGCAACGGGTGAGGCCACAACAGTGAGAGGCCCGCGTACCTCAAAAAAAAAAGATGTGATTTGTTTTTTGCTATTTAGTTGTATGAGTTTCTTATATATTTTTGACATTAGCCCTTTATCAGATATATCATTTGCAAATACCTTCTTTCATTAAGTAGGTGGCTTTTTTGTTTCATTTATAGTTTTCTTCAGTGTGTAAAATCTTTTTAGTTTGATGTAGTCTAATTTGTTTATTTCTGCTTTTGTTTCCCTTGCCTAAAGAGACATATCCAAAAATATATATCACTAAGTCCAATGTCAAAGAACATACTGCCCATATTTTCTGCCAGGAGTTTTTAGGTTTCAGGTCTTACATTTAACTCTGTAGTGCATTTTGAGTTTATTTTTGTATATGGTGTAAGAAAGTAGTCCATTTTGATTATTTTACCTGTAGCTGTCCAGTTTTTCAACACCGTTTATTATGGAGACTATCTTATCCTCTTTGTATATTCTTCCCTCTCTGTTATAGATTAATTGACCATATAAGCTGGGTTCATTTATGGGCTCATTATTCTGTTCCATTCATATGTGTGTCTAATTTTGTGCCAGTACAATACCAATTTCATTAATGTAGCTTTGTAGTAGAGTTTGAAATCAGAGAGTGTGATAGCTCCAGCTTTGTTCTTCTTTCATAAGATTGTTTTGGGTATTTGAGGTCTTTTCTTGTTTCATACAAATTTTAGAATTATTTGTTCTAATTCTGTGAAAATTTCCATCAGTATTTTGATAGTAGATTGCCTTTGGTTTTATGGTCATTTTAACAATATAAATTATTCCTATCCATGAGCATGGTAGTTTTTTTTCCTTTTGTTTGTGTCATTGTCAATTTATTTCATCATGTCTTATAGTTGTCAGAGGGCAAATATTTTATCACTTTGGTTAGATTTATTTTTGGTATTTTTTGATGCAACTGTGAATTGGATTGTGTTCTTAATTTTTTTCTGGTAGTTAATTTATATATTCTAATTATTTTTTGGTATCATCTTTAGGATTGTCATTTGCAAACAGTGACAGTTTTATTTCTTCCATTTTAATTTGGATTTCTCTTATTTATTTTTCTTGTCTGATTGCTGTGGGTGGGACTTCAAATACTATGTTGACTAAAAGTAGTAAGAGTAGGCACCCTTGTCTCACACCTGATCTTAGAGGAAATGCTTTCTGCTTTCCACCATTGAGTAAAATTTTTGTTGTATCTTTGTCATATATGGCTTTTATTATGTTGAGGTATGTTTAATCTATACCCACTTTGTGGAGAGTTTTTATCGTGAATAAGTTTTGACTTTTGCCAACAGTTTTTTCTGCATCTACTGAGGTGATCGTATAATTCTTATTCTTCAATTTGCTAATATGATAATTATGTTTATTGATTTGTGGATATTGAACGATCCTTGCATCTTTAGGATAAATCCATTTGATCAGGTGTATAATCCTTTAATGTATTGTTGAATTTGGTTTCCTAATATTGTGTTGAGAATTTTTGCATCTACATTAACCACTGATATTGGCCTATAATTTTATTTCTTTGTGATGTCTTTGTCAGGTTTTAGTATCAGGGTGATGTTGGCCTCATAAAATAAGTTCATAAGTGTTCATTTTTCTTCACATTTTGGAATAGTTTTAGAAGAATAGGTGTTAACTCTTTTTTAAATGTTTGGTAGAATTGACCTGTAAAGCCATCTATCCTTGCCTTTTATTTGTTGGGAGTTTTTTGATTAATGATTCAATTTCATTACTGGTAATCAATCTGTTCATATTTTGTATTTCTTCCTCATTCAACTCTGAGAGATTGTACGTTTCTAGGAATTTGTTAATTTTTTCTAGGTTTTCCATTTTATTGGTACATAATTATTATTTCTTTTATTTTTAAATTTATTTATTTATTTATATTTATTTTTGGCTGTGTTGGGTCTTCGTTTCTATGCGAGGGCTTTCTCTAGTTGCGGCAAGTGGGGGCCACTCTTCATCGCAGTGCGCGGGCCTCTCACTATCGTCGCCTCTCTTGTTGCGGAGCATAGCCTTCAGATGCGCAGGCTCAGTAGTTGTGTCTCACAGGCCAAGTTGCTCCACGGCACGTGGGATCTTCCCAGACCAGGGCTTGAACCTGTGTCCCCTGCATTGACAGGCAGACTCTGAACCACTGCGCCACCAGGGAAGCCCCAGCACATAATTATTTGTAGTAATCTTTTTTGATACTTTGTATCAATATTTCTGTGTTGTCTGTTGTAAGTTCTTATCTTTAATTTCTGTTTTATTTATTTGAGACCCCCCCCCTTTTTTTCTGTGATGAGTCTGCCTAAAGTTTTATCACTTTTGTTCATCCTTTCAAAGGACTGGCCATTAGTTGTACTGATCTTCTCTATTATTTTTCAGTCTCTATTTTATTTATGTCCACTCTGATTTTTATTATTTCTTTTCTTCTTCTTATGGTGGGTTTTGTCTGTTCTTATTCTAGTTCCTTAGGTGTAAAGTTACATGGTTTATTTTAAATTTTTCTTGTTTCCTGGGATAGGCTTGCATTGTTGTAAACTTCCCCTTTAGAACTGATTTTGCTGTGTCCCACCAATTTTTGATTATTGTATTTCCATTGTTATTTGTCTTCAGGTATTTGTTGATTTTCTCTGAATTCTTTAGTTACGCATTGATTGTTTATAGTATGTTGTTTAGACTCTACTTGTATGTGTGATTTTTGCAGTTTTTTTCTTGTAGTTTATTTCTAGTGGCCATACAATTGTGGTCAGAAAAGACACTTGATATGATTTCAGTCTTCTTAAGTTTATTGACACGTGCTTTGTTGCCTAGCATAAGATCAATCCTGGCAAATGTTTCATGTGCACTTGAAAAGAAAGTATATTCCACTATTTTTGGATGTGATTTTTTTTCACATTAAAGCATAAATATGACATTTTCTTTTTTTAAATATCTTTATTGGAGTATAATTGCTTTACAATGCTGTGTTAGTTTCTTCTGTATAACAAAGTGAATCAGCTATACATATACATATATCCCCATATCCCCTCTCTCTTGCGTCTCCCTCCCACCCTCCATATCCCACAGCTCTAGGTGGTCACAAAGCACCAAGCTGATCTCCCTGTGCTATGCAGCTGCTTCCCAGTAGCTATCTATTTTACTTTTGGTAGTGTATCTATGTTAATGCCACTCTCTCACTTTGTCCCTGCTTACCCTTCCCCCTGCCCGTGTCCTCAAGTCCTTATTTATAGTGAGGTGGATGGACCTAGAGTCTGTCATACAGAGTGAAGTAAGTCAGAATGAGAAAAAACAAATACTGTATGCTAACATGTATATATGGAATCTAAAAAAAAAAAAAATGGTTCTGAACAACCTAGAGGCAAGGCAGGATGTGATGTTTGTATATATATCTATTGGGTCTATCTGGGCTGATGTGTCATGAAAGGCCAGTTTTTCCTTATTGATTTTCTGTCTGGATGATCTGTCCATTGTTACAAGTGGGGTGCTAAGTCCCTTACTATCTATGATTGTGTTACTGTCAATTTCTCCCTTAATGTTTCATAACATTTGCTTTATTTATTTAGGTGCTGCTATGTTGAATGCATATAATATTTACAATTGCTAGATCTTCTTCTTGGATTGATCTGTTTATTGTTATATAATGTCCTTCTTTGTCTCTTATTACAGTCTTTGTTTTAATGTCTCTTTTGTCTTATATAACTATTGCTGTACCAGGTTTCTGTTTATTTTTATTTGCATGAAATATCTTGTTCCATCCTCTCACTTCTCACTTTCAATCTATGGGTGTCTTTAGATCTGAAGTTAGTATTTTGTAGGCAGCATATGTATTTTTTTTAATCCACTCATCCACATCCACTGTATATATTTTAATTGGAACATTTAGTCAAGTTACATTTAAAGTAATTATTGATAGGTATGTATGTATTGCCATTTTGTTTATTGTTTTCTGGTTGTATGTGTAGTTCTTTTTCGCTCTCCTTTTGCTCTCTTCCCTTGTGATTCAACAATTATTTTTAGTGTTACGTTTGCATTTCTTTCTCTTTTTTGTGTGCGTATATCTATTATAGGTTTTTGGTTTGTGAATACCATGAGCAATATATCTATCAGTCTATATATTTGTAATTATTTTAAGTCAACAATCTCTTAAGTTTGAAAACATTCTAATCACCTTATTTTTTTACTCCCCTCCTTACATTTCATGTTGTTGAAGTCATATTTTACATCCTTCTCTTTTGTGTATCCCTTAACTCAACAACTTACTGCAGATATAGATGATTTTACTAATTTTCTCTTTAACCTTTCTGCTAGCTTTATAAGTGATTGATCTATTACCTTTACTGTTTGCCTTTATCAGTGAAATTTTCTTTTTCTTTTTTATTTCTAGTTGTGGTCCTTTGAAGTCAAAAAGAAGTCATTTGAACATTTCTTGTAAAGCCAGTTTAATGGTGTTGATTTTTTAAGCTCTTGATTGTCTGTAAAGCACTTTATCTTTCTTTCAAACCTGAATGATAGCCTTACTGAGTAAGGTATTCTTGGTTGTAGGGTTTTTTTTTTTTTTTCTCCTTTTCCCTTTGAATATATCATGACACTCCCTTCTCCCTCTGTCCTGCAAAGTTTCTGCTGAAAAGTCAGCTCATTTTCTTATAGAAGTTCTATTGTATATAAGTAGTGTTTTTATCTTGCTGCCTTTAAGATTCTCTCTTTATCTTTAATTGTTGCCATTTTAATTGTAATATGTCTTGGTGTAGACTTTGGGTCTATCTTGTTTGGTGCTTTCTGATTCCTGGACTTGGATGTCAGTTTCCTTCCGCAGGTTAGGAAAGTTTTCTTATTTATTCCAATAAGTTATCTGCTCCTTTCTCTCTCTCTTCTCCTTCTAGGACCCCTATACTGGAAATGTTAATGGGCCTGATATTGTCCCAGAGTTCTCTTAAATGATCCTCATTTTCATTATTTTTTTCTTTTCTGCTTGTTGATTTTCACTATTTTGTCTTCCAGATCACTGATCCATTCCTCTATATCATCTAATCAATTGTTGATTCCTTCTAGTGTATTTTTTCTTTGGTTTACAGTATTCTTTAGCTCTGTTTGGTTCTTCTTTATATCTTCTAATGATTTGTTTAATTTCTTACAGCATTTATCCATTCTTCTCCTGAGTTTGTTTAACATCTTTGTGATCATTACTTTGACCTCTTTATCAGCTGGATTGCTAATCTACATTCAGTTCATTTTCTAAAGTTATGCCTTGGTCCCTCATTTGGAACATATTTCTTTGCCCCTTCATTTTACACAATTCCATGTTTATTTATATGTGTTAGGTAGTTTGGTTATGTTTCCAGATCTTGGAGAAGCAGCCTTAGAGGGAAGACATCCTATGGCGCCAAGCAGCATGCTCCTCTCTGATCACCAAAACTATATGCACTAGTGGAGACCCTCATGTGGCTGACTTGTGCCCTGCTGTTGTGACTACTGTGGGCATGCTGATAGGAGGGGCTGGCTCCTGCCCAACTGGCTGTGATGCTGTACATTCTGCTGTGGTTATGGGTCCAGTGGTGGGCAGAGTAGGCTACCTACACAATTGGCTGCATGGGCTGGAGAGATGCAGAGCCAGTGTAGGCCTGCCTGTGGGCAGGACTGGGTCTCTGGCACTAATAGGCTGGAGGGAGCATTCCAACATGGCACTTGCCAGCACTAGTGTTAAGTTGGTAAGACAAATTCCACAAAATGTTTAATGCCTGCCTCTCCATCCCTGAGTGAATAACAGTTGCCTCCTACCTCTCCAAGAGGCTCTCCAAGAACAGCAGTTGGATCCTACCCAGGCTCCTCTCACACAATTGACTACGTACTGGAACTCAGAATGTGAGATTTTGTAATTGCCCTTTAAGAACAGAGACTATTTCCTATAGCCTTCCAGCTCTCTGGAACATAAGCCCTGTTCATTCTGAAAACCAGATATTTTGGGGGCTCTTCTTTCCAGTGGAAGATCCTTGGGCTGGGGAGTTCTGACCCCTTGGTCCTTGGGGAGAATATCTACAACTGTGATATTCCCCCTTTTGTGGGTGGCTGATTAGGGAGTGTGGTTCCTAACTATACACTTTCTCCCCAACTTCACCTCTCTTCCTCTGTTTTCTTCTTTATGTCTTTAGCTGTGGAAAATCTTTTCTGCAGGTTGTTCTCAGAGATAGTTGCCTTGTAAGTAGTTATAATTTTGTTGGGTCTGTGGGAGGAGGTAAGCTTGGAGTCTTCCAGCTCCACAATCTTGACCACCTTCCTGATAAATATATTATTTTTAACATAGGATTAATGTGTTGACTCTGAGTCCAGCAAATTGTGAAATTGGTTACTATGTACACTAGTTTGTAGATATGTACATTTTTTTTCACTTCCTATATGCACAATTATCATCTGTGAAAAATATCTGCCTTGCTTATACTTCTCCAATTTTTAACCTTTTCCTGCCTTTTTGAATTAGCTAGAGTAATTAAAACAATATTAACTTTAAGTGATGATAGTGGACATCTTGCCTTTTCCCTAATTCAAGAGGAAGATATTTACTATTTTGCTATTTGTTATACTAGTAATGTTAGATGGTTTTGTATAAATAGTTAAAAAATGTATGGAAGGTTTATCTATTCATAGTTAGTTGAGAGTTTGTTTTTAATTGTTAATTTTATCAAATGATATTTTTCTTGAGTTGAACATAAGTTTTTTGTCCTCTGTTTAAAAAGGCAAATTGCTTTAATTATGTTTTTTGTATATTACACTAAATTGCATTCCTGGGTACATCCTTACAGGATAATATTTTACTTTACAAATATTCCATGATTCAATGGGCTATCTTTACAGATTTTTTTGATCAAGTTTATAAGAGATATTGGCCTATACTCTCCCTTTCTTTCTTTCTTTTTTTTTTTTTTGCGGTACGTGGGCCTCTCACTGTTGTGGCCTCTCCCATTGCGGAGCACAGGCTCTGGATGTGCAGGCTCAGAGGCCATGGCTCACGGGCCTAGCTGCTTTGCAGCATGTGGGATCTTCCCGGACCAGGGCACGAACCCATGTCCCCTGCATCAGCAGGCGGACTCTCAACCACTGCGCCACCAGGGAAGCCCTGTCCCTTTCTTTTGATGTCCTTTTCAGCTTTTAAAATTAATCTAGCCTCATAAATAAGTGTGGGAGTATTTACTATTTATTTTTATTCTCTGGAAAAAAATTGTGAAAGACTGTCTTTCTTAAAAGCTTGGAAGAATTCACCAAAGAAGCCATCAGACCTAAACTTTACTGGTGAGCATATTTTTCATTAATGACTCAATATTTGTAAAGATTATTCAACTTTTCTAATTCGTCACGTCAATTTGGGAAAATTTCGTTTTTCAAGGAATTTACCAATTTCATCTAATATTGGCATAAAGTTCTCCATAGTATCATATTATCATCTTTTTTGTATGCTTAGTATTTAGAGTGATGGTAATTAGGGTTTTCTTATTTCCTTCAGTATTGCTAGGGGCTTCTCAATTTGATTCACCTTGTCAAAGAATCAAACTATTTTATTTTTAGATTTTTTGCCGTATGTCTCTTTTCTACTTTTTCTGTATTTCTAGAAACTATTTTGATATTGTGTTCTCATTTTTTTCTATGTTCTTGGAGTTTCCATGTTCTTACTGTTCCTTTGTTAACTTTTTGAGGTGAAATCTAAACTATTGATTTTCAGTTATTTTTCTTTTTTAATACATGTCCTTAAAACAATAATTTCCCTTTTAAGCACTGCCTTAAATATATTTCACAAATATTGATATGTCTCATTTTCATTTATCTAAAATATTATCTGATATCAATTTTGACTTCCTAACAGATGCAGGCTTCCCTGGTGGTGCAGTTGTTGAGAACCCACCTGCCAATGCAGGGGACACAGGTTTGAGCCCTGGTCCGGGAAGATACCACATGCCATGGAGCAACGAAGCCCGTGTGCCACAACTACTGAGCCTGCACCCTAGAACCCATGAGCCATAGCTACTGAAGCCTATGTACCTAGAGCCCATGCTCCACAACAAGAGAAGCCACTGCAATGAAAAGTATCCCTCACTCACTGCAACTAGAGAAAGACTGTGTGCAACAACGAAGACCCAAAGCAGCCAAAAATAAATAAATGAAATAAATAAATATAAAAATCTAACTGAGACAAGAATTATTGAGAAATGTATGGATTATTGTGCATACATGTGGAAAATTTTACTTCCTTTTTTATATTAATTTCTAATTTAATTCCACAGAGGTCAGAAATATATAAAGATTGATTTTAATACTTTTAAATTAGCTAAGGCTTGCTTTCTTGACCAGAATGTGATATTTTTTTGTTAAACATCCCATGTGCGTTCAAGAAGAATATTTATTCTACTTTTTGGATGTACAATTCTAATATATTTATGGGTTAAGTCAAATTCTTAAAGAATGTTATTCAAATATACTTCCTTACTTTTTCTGCTAACTTAATCAATTATCATGGGTGTGAATATGTTTATTTCTTCTTTAGTTCTGTAATCTCTTGATTACAGAAATGTTAATTTTAAGTTATATGTTTTATTTTTATACTATTATTGTTAAATTTTAAATTTTATGCTATTTTATTTTATTTGGTTCACACAAGTTTAGAATTGTCTTATCTTTCTCTTAAGTTAATGATTTAATCATTAAGTATTACTCTTCTACTCTACTAATGCTTTTTGCTTTAAAGTCTGTTATTGGATGGTGTCTTCATGGTATTACCCACCCATTCTTTTAATTTCAAAATATCTGGCTGTTTGTCTTTGGAGTAGTATTTGTATAATTGTTATTATGATTTTTTTTTTTTTCTGTATGTGGACCTCTCACTGTTGTGGCCTCTCCTGTTGTGGAGCACAGGCTCTGGACGCGCAGGCCCAGCGGCCATGGCTCATGGGCCCAGCCGCTCCACGGCATGAGGGATCCTCCCGGACCGGGGCACGAACCCATGTACCCTGCATTGGCAGGCGGACCCCCAACCACTGCGCCACCAGGGAAGCCCTATTATGATTTTTTTAAAATCCAGTTTGACAATCTGTCTTTAATTCAAGTCTTACTTTTATTTACATTTAACACAAATGTAATATAATTGTGAATAAATCTATCATTTTGCTATTTTAACATTATACTATAATCTCTACTATTCTTACTTATTTGAAAGTTTATAAATATTGGTACAAAATTTCATATTTCTCCTATATGTATCAAAATATTTCTAGTTTTTAATCTATCTACAATTTTACAATAATTATTTTGCAGGCAAAATTAAGGGCTAAAATTATCATTAAATATTGAAGCAATTTTCTTTTGAAATATTAAAAATACTTCAATTTATAGATAAGATTGCAGCATATGAGGTAAATTGGGGCATTTTCACTACAGGTTTCATCTGGAATGTTGTACTATATTTTACAATAAAAAGTACATTTGGCCTCAATTTCTTCCAAAGAATGCACTTCATTTATCCTGGTGGTTTGGCTGGCCTGGAAATACAATTGGGCCTTTCATGTACTTCTAATCACATTTGGTGGAATACAGAAAGTAGAGACAGGCAATCTGTGCATATATATAGGAACAAGTTAATGGAAAAAAATTATGTACTTACTTTACACAGTTTTAAACTTCAAAGTATGTGCAGAGAATGAATAACTCTGAAATGTAACAAGGAACAATGAAGTCCCAGACACATCCTTTATAAAATCCTAAAGGCTAACCCCAAAATGGTTTCTGTCCTGAAAGAAAATGTACTGGAATTTAAAGTATGGAAATTAAATAAGGTACAAATTTCTATACAAGTGCACCTGATCTTTCTAACAATAGAGAAAAATAAATTAACTTTGTAAATAATCTTCCTAGGATGTGTCATTTCTGAAGCTTTTCCCTCTAATCCTTACAGTAACTCCATGAGAAAAACAATTAGAAATGACAGATAAATCTTTGGATTGAAAACATTTTCTCAAAATGTTCACAATAATTTTAAAAAAACTTTCACAAAGTATTGAAATATTAAGATACACATGAGAAATACAAAAGGTCAAACCTCAATATTAAGAGATAAGCACTGCATCAAGAAATAATGGCTTAGGGTATATCCTTGGGGAGTATACATGCTTATGTGCGCGCACACACACACACGTATATATTCATATGTATGACTAACAAATATTTATTAAGTAATTAATATTAACTAAGAATTGTGTTTAATATTTTATTTAACTTATTTATTCTTCAAAATAATCATCTAAAGCAGGAGATATTTTTAACTCCATTTGATGGAAGAGAAAAACAGGCAATGAAAATTTGAATAATTTGCCTGAGTCATGCAGGGATTAAATAAAGACCTGGAATTTGTACAAGCAAGCAAGCTTAGAGGGACTTCCCTGGTGGTCCAGTGGTTAAAACTTCACCTTCCAGTGCAGGAGGTGCCAGTTCGATCCCTGGTCAGGGAGCTAAGGCCGCACATGCTTTGCAGACAAAAAAACAAAACATAAACAACAGAAGCAATATTGTAACAAAATTCAATAAAGACTTTAAAAAGATACACATCAAAAACATATTTTAAATAAATAAATAAATATATGGGAAAAATGCAGACAAACAGAGGACACTCATGGGGGAAAGTCAGCACATTGTTTTCTAAGCTTTCTTTTTTTTTTAAGATAAACTTCTTTTCTTTTTAAGTCTTTATTGAATTTGTTACAATATTGTTGCTGTTTTTTATGTTTTGGTTATTTGGCCACCAGACGTGTGATCTTAGCTGCCCAACCAGGGATTGAACCCATACCCCTGCCCTGGAAGATGAAGTCTTAACCACTGGACCACCAGGGAAATCCCTTCCCAAATATTTAATTAGATTACTCTGTTCATATTTCACAGCATTTATTACTTTATCTTGTTAAAACCTCTATATAATTATATTTAAAATATGTTCATCTATGATTCCTTATTCTTTGTACTTGCTTACTATATCTTTTGTCAACATTGCATTTTTTGTTTTTACCTTACTTTGCTGTTTTATTTTTTCTATGTGCAGGTACTGTAGGAGTAAGTAATTGATGACCTGCTCTTAGATTAATCCACTTCTATTTGTTGTCATAAGTAATGTGATTTGTTTCACTTCTTTAATCTTTTTCCATGTTTTTTAAAATGTCCTCATATATATTTTTTTCATATTAGTGAAGTGAGAGTCGTAATTAGAAATAAATAACAATTATCTTTTTAAAACATAGTTGAATCATGGCCTGTGGGCCTGTGTTAATAATTAAACTTGTTTTTTCAGAATATGTGTGGACTGATCTATGACATTGCTTTAATTATAAACTAAGCTTTTAAATCAATTATCTATCCATCTATCTGTCTATCTCTGTGTCTGTCTGGCTCTCTAGCTATCTTGCTCTTCACTGGTAGCAACCAGGCTTTGTGTGTTGATCTACTCATCTGAGTCATCCAGGGAATCTCCACTTCTCCATCTATTTGCAATGTCACAATATCTGGATGGAAAAGAATTAATGTGCTTCCTCAAATCATTTTAATTAATTTCTTTTTATGTTATGAACTATAGGCAAAATATGTTCAACATAATATTAGCTGGGGGATATTCAAAGACAATGAAATAAACTGTATTATAGAGGTCATGCTTTAAACAAAGAGACTGAAAAGTTATTTTTTTAAAACCTATTTCCTTATTTATTTATTTATTTTTTTATATTTTTGGCTGTATTGGGCCTTCTCTGCTCCACGCGGGCTTTCTCTAGTTGCATTAAGTGGGGGCTACTCTTGTTTGAGGTGTGCAAGCTTCTCATTGCAGTGGCTTCTCTTGTTGCAGAGCATAGGCTCTAGGCACGTGGGCTTCAGTAGGTGCAGCACCTGATCTCAGTATTTGTGGCTCGCAAGCACTAGAGCGCAGGCTCAATAGTTATGGTGCACGGGCTTAGTTGCTCTGCGGCACGTGGGATCCTCCCAGACCAGGGATCAAACCCGTGTCCCCTGCATTGGCAGGCGGATTCTTAACCACTGTGCCCACTGAACCACTTTCATGGGAAGTCCCATGAAAAGTCATTTTTTAAAGAAGTCTGAGAAACAGAATTCTGATGGACCAGTGAGATATGATAAACTGTTTTTAAAGTAGAAAAAACAAATTATAATCATTAAATAAAAAGTATCATGCATTTAACTGACATGATAAGACTGCCCAGGGGGTTTCATTTGCAGATGTAAGGAGAGCTTCCAAAAGGAGCTGGCATTTGAATTGAATTTTGGAAGATGAATACAATTTCTCTGGGGATTTTGGTCTGATGGCTTGACCACCTTGAAGTATGTCAAGTGCCATCTTAATTTAGATAAATTTCTAAATAGACCTATATCAATTCAGCTATTTATTTAATTTTCATCAACACACCACCAATTTTAAATTAGATGAGTGAATTGTTGTCCAAATTGATACTTAACCTTCCAAAACACCAGGTCATGTTACGGGTACTTTGGATGATTAAAGAAGTCCATGCTTTGTAGCATAAAATGACAGCAAGTTGACTTTTTCTTCATTGCCTTTATCTGTGAAGAGGTTTACGTTTCTTTACAAGGTTGTTAAAGTTTTACCAATCTCTGCTCACTGTGGCTTTCTCTCCCTTATATTTCCCAAGAGGAATTTAGACCATCTGGTTCTAAGAGATGGTGCACTGTTACCTTCCTAGTGTGTTCACCTTGATAATAAACAGTTATATACGAGACATTTTAAAAGCTTGCATTTGGCATCACAAATTCACATATAAATGAGTTTCTGTTCTTTACACTAACATTTTGCAAATACCTTTCTTGTTGAAACATGCCATTGGGAAAAACAATCTGTTTTGCTAATGCTATAAGCTATTTAGAGGGTAACTTCTGTGTTTTATATGCATGGTTTAGCTTATATCTTATCATAGGGGAAGCAAAGAGATTATCTGCTCCAGTGTGTTGTTATAAATGCAGTTGCAGAAGAACCGACAGCTGACCTATTTTCTACTAACTTAAAAAAAAAAAAAAAGCTATGTTAGAGTGCAGTAAGATGGATGCTGTCTTAAGTGTTGATGAATAATATGGTTAAAATTGTGGTAAGATTCCTTTAAATAAATTAGATTTATCTTTTCTTTTGATTTTTCATTCTCTCTTATTGTGTGATTTAAATTGTTGTAATTTAGGTTTTTTCTTTTTAATTTTATAACTATTTTTTTTTCTAAATGAAAATGTTAGAAAACCATGTCTGGAATGGATAATTGCAGTTGATTGCACAGGATTTTCCAGTGTTTATAAAGAATATTGACCATATCCATTAACTGAGAGATTGTCTTGATTGGCAAAGGAGAAAGTTGTTGTCAATGCAAAACCATCTTCATTAACTCTACAAATGAAAGCAAGAAGATAATAGATAACCTTGAAGTTTTCATTTATGTCTTATTCCAGGGTTTCTAAGGGCAGAGCAAAGACATTTACCCCCGATAAAATGTAGAATCACAGGCCCTCAGAATGAGAAGGGATGTTAGAGGTAAAGGACACCCATCTGAATGGTGAGCACTGACTTCGCTGTGCATCTGGTCTACACGTTGCACAGAACAGCTGAGGCTCAGGAGCCTTGATTGACTTCCCGTGTAAGCCTGCCATGTTGCATGCTTGCACTGCCAAGAGTTTTATTTTGTTTTATTCTATTTGATTCTTATAACAATCTGGAGAGTTGCCTATTATTATGAACTCCCTTTGGAAGATATTGAAATGAAGACCTAGATGAAGGGATTTTCTCCAAAGCTATACTGTTAGTAAGCAGTAAAGTGTAAGTTGTATGCTTACCTGGAGCTCTTCTTTTTCTCTCAACCATAATAACAAATATAAATAAATGAATTCCTGAGTAGGTACACGCTTCAGGCCCCATTACTGTGTCATGATTTATACAAAACAGGCTTAAAATAACCATTTCACTTTGTTCATAGTTTTGTTAGTGATGAAATTGAGCAGGGCTCTGGTAGGAAGTACTTGCTTGGGACCTTTTGTGTAATTTCAGTCAGATATAGGCTGGAACTGCAGTCATCTGAGCTCAACTGGGCTGGATCAAAATGGTGTATTTATCTGGCAGTGAAACAATGCTGCCCACAGGCGTGGCTCTCCACTGGGAGTAGGCATAGAGAAGTGGTTATTTATAGACCCTAAAGCACAGCAGTGTCAATGTCGCTTGGTTTCTTCCATTCTATATAGACCCTTCCAGAGAAATAAGAGGAAGCTGTATGGTATTTTACGAGCTATCCTTAAAGTTACATAGCATCATTTCCATCATTCTCAATTATTCAAAACTGTCACAAGATCACCCAGTGGCAAAAGGATGAGATGTTAATTGTACATCTTAATAGGAGGAAAGTCAAAGTACATGTTTACATTGCCAGAGTGTAGAATAGAGCATTAAATTCATTAACATCTGTATTTTGTCCAGTCACCAATAATTTACTAAGGACCCATTACTCTCAAAGGAGAGTTAAAGTTATATCATTTTCCCCAGTTCTTTAGGTATATGTGTATATTTAGCCTGTTCTATAAGATTATATACCCCAGGAAGTAAATGATTGCTGCCTGATGACAAAGTGATGAAAATCCACTCTGGGGTAGTTGCCATTCTCTGTTTCTGACCATAGGCCAAAGGGTGTGTCACTGGACACGGCAAAGGTCAAATGTCATTAA
Organism: Aethalodelphis obliquidens; assembly: GCF_003676395.1. Lineage (NCBI taxonomy): Eukaryota > Metazoa > Chordata > Mammalia > Artiodactyla > Delphinidae > Aethalodelphis > Aethalodelphis obliquidens. The sequence goes on along the minus strand of NW_020837971.1, from coordinate 21,203,313 downwards.
CATATGTAGTCTTCACATGACAGTTACAGGATCTTTCCTTTGGAGAACTTCACACCATGTCATGGATCAACAATAATGTCTTTTTTTATTTCTTGATTACAGAGAACCTCAATTTTTTTTCAGAATGTGATCTATTTTGATGAAATTAGTTAGCTTTTGTGATTTGACTATAACCTTCACTAATTGTTTGACCATGATGTGGAAACAATTGTTTGGCATACTCAGATAAATAAAACTCTGTGATTTATGTCAATCTTATTTTACCCCATGTTTGGAAAAGAAATAATATTTTCTGTAAGCAAAACTAATCATAAGTACTATAAAATGTATTTACATTTGAGGGGCCATGTTGATATTGCTCCATTTCAGACCAACTGAGTACTAGGATTATTTTTTTAATCTCTATTGGTCCAGTTCATGAATCTGGGCCATCCAAAGGGATGACTGTCAGAAGAAAATAATTTTCTCTCTTTATCTCTATTAATCATAAACATTACACCTTGTAGGTTGATTTCTGCAAAATCCTTTTGTATTAGTATTTGTATTTCTAGTAGTGTTTTTCTGCTGTAGCTGTGTATGAAAAATGTCACCCTCCATATCAGTAAGCAAAGGATTTTGCAGCCATTAAGCCCTCAGTCACTGCAGCCACCCCCAACTATGCACCCTGAGGGCATTCAGGATGGAGAAAAGCAGGATACTAGCCTTAGATAGTTAAGATGTGTATCAAAGAAATGATTTCAATGAGCCCAGATTCATGCATCTTCCCATACATAGAAAAATGCTAAATTCATTACTTTGAGATGACTGGTTTTCTTTTTTTAACAGTACTCTTGAAGTTTCAACTACCTGGGTTTTGTTGCAAAACTCCTGTATCTCCTGGCTGCTCCCTTACCTCTTTGGAGTGATCCCCCTTTGGAGCAAACCCTGGGAAGAGGCTGTGTTCTGGGCTCAAGTCCTCAGAAAATTCACCGAATAAAACATAATTCTTAACATTTAGGTTGTGCCTTTTTTTTTCAGTCGACATACATAGCAAATCACAAACTTAGTGGCTTAAAGCAACATGAATGTATTCTCTTATAGTTCTGGAGATCAGAAGTCTGAAGTGGGTTTCACTGGGTTAAAATAAAGGTGCTTGCAGGGCTACATTTCTTTCTGGAGGTTCTAGGGAACATTCTGCTTCTTTGCCTTGACCAACTGCTATAGGATGTCCACAGTCCTTGGCAAAGGCAGCGATGGGTGGTCTAGCCTCCCACATGGCATCACTCTGGCACTGCTTCCCTAGTCACATCTTCACTCTGTCCTCTTCAGTCCCCTCTTCCACTTTAAATATCCGTACTTTGTACTGCTCCCCTTCCCCCGCCCCCCGCCCCAGATAATCTAATTTAGGAGAATCTCCACTTAAAGTCAGCTTGATAATCCACCTTAGTTCTTCTTTGCCATGTAACACAAAATATTCACAGGTCCTGGGAATATGAACAGGACCACAGAGCATGAGCATTATTCTGTCTACCACATCTTTGTTCTTGCTGGAATATTTCAGTTCTTTTGCTATCTTTATTGTTAGAATTTATTATAAACTCAAGTCTTCCAAAGTCTAATTCACCTACTCTATCAAACCTACATTTTTTCTAGAACCTCCCTTCCCATGGCACTTGGGTCTCACAATATAAATAGTCTAATAATTAGAAATACCCTGTAGTGAGATATATTGCCTCAGGAATGAGAGATGCTAAAAGGATTCAAGCTTTGATTAAGTTGAGTGAGATAATTAAAACATCCTATCAAAGCAGGTATAATTCTGTGATTCTGAGAGTTACATGCTGAGATCTGTATCTCTCTCTCTCTCTCTCTCTCTCTCTATATATATATATATATATATATATATATGAAGTAAAGTATCCGTTCCTCAGCAGATGGTCTGTCCTTTAAAGGATGAGAGTTGAGTCCTATGATTCTGGATTGTAGAGAGGCTGGAAAGTGTCCAAGCCTGTCTGGTCTTAGATAATTCTTTTCCTCTAGGGTGGACCATAGGTTGTTAAGTTGATTTCAAACAGGAATCCTCATGACTCTTCAAATAAAATTGAATGTGACACAGTTTATCTTACCTGAATTGGCAAACCTTCATGACAGAGAAAACTGGATAGGATCTCATTTGAGCCTTTGAGCATGGTATTTTCCTCAGCTAGCTCATTTTATTTAGTCAACTTGTCTTTTTTACAGAACTGAAAGTTCTAGTATACTATAAAATAATTGGGGCACTTAAAGAAAATTTAAATATTATTTGCCCAAATTGCTCACTTATGTTATTATCATTGCCACAGAGATGAATATTTTAAGACAAAGTCAGAGACAGTAGAAAGATAAGACAAACCATACTTTGCTCTCTGACAGCAGAAAATAAGTTATTCCACAGTCAGACATCATTCTACTGCTCATTTGGGTCACCCAAGTCCATCTCTTGTAAAACAACATGTTAGTTCAACTTTGGGAAGAGTTTCTGACTTATGCTTTCCTGGATGGACTAGGAACTCCATTGAAATTTATGTAAAATACCTAAGAGAAAAATAAAATGGATTTTCAAAGGGTGGAAAGAACGTGAGCAGAAATGAGAGTCAGTGTGCCTGCCTATAAATTCTGCTTCCTCTTCTTCAGCAGCTGAAGTTTAACCTTTTATCTTTTTAGTTTGTTCGAAGCAAGAAATGCTTCGTTTCAATTCACTATTCCTAAATGTTCTCAGAAGAGATTGTGACAGACTTTCTCTTTGCCCGAAAATGTTGGCCTTCTGCTACAGAATATTATTCCTACAGCAAAGTCATTTATCTTTTTTGCAAAGTGTGCTAAGCAATTTGTGCACACATACAGACACACACAACACAGACTTTGGAAGTGAAGGAAAGACAAAGCTATGATTCTGATGCCATATCTCCTCTTGTCATTCTTTTCCAGTTTGAGGTTTTCTGGTTTATGTGCTAAGTTCATCTTAGTTATATATACTTTTCCTAACCCACTGCAGAATCACATTTATTTTCTCCCATCAGCTTACAGCACAGTCAGCCACAGTGAAGATGGAATTATCCTGTCAGAAATTGTAACATTAAATTACTCTAGGGAAGCATGCAGGTGCAAAACATGTTGTCTTTTAATGCAAATTCGGGGATTCTAATCCAAACACAACCTCACTGCATATCTACCATGCAGACTAAAAATAAAACTGATACATTCATGATTTTATGCCTGTGTATGTGTATTTAAATTTAACTCAGCTAAAAGCATTACTTCCAGATAAGAATAGAAATGTCTAACATTTTTAATCTTGTTGATTTACACAGTAGCATTCCCTAAAGTACATTTAATATCACTTAATACTTTTCCTAAGTGTTTTCCAAAATCAGAATATGAAATTCAAGCAATTATATTCAACAGTAAAAAAATCTGACAAATGTTGCCATAAGAAAAATTATTCAGGGGGCAGTGGTTTATTTTCTTTGAACACCATTTATTTCATTTATAGATTTTTTTCTTCAAGATGAGAAATATACTTACAGTGTTTATGAAATTGTAAAAAAAAAATCCCAAATTATATGCACAACTCATTGTTATGTTATAAATCTCACTTGGTAAAAACACTGAGACATCTAACTGAGGATTCCTTATACTTCTCCTTCTCTTATTGATATAAGATATTCAATATTAGTTATATGAAACCATCCCTTAGAAACTCAAGGTTTAGAAAAATATTCTAGCATGACTATCTAGGAATCACTCCAGATTGTAAAACAATATAGATAATTCATGAAGTCAGCATGTATTTAATCCTTGTGCAAACTGCAACTTCTCCTGCAGACTTTACCCTGAAGTTAAATGAGGAAACTTGAGATATGTTTGTTTGTTTTGTTTTATTTTGACCACAAAGGATATATTCACCCTCTCCCTCTAGGCAGAGTCAAAGTTAACTGGGAGAGAAATGCAGTTCAGCCTTCACAACTCAAAATAGTGATTGGCAAAGGAAGGGAGGATTTGAGAAAATGAGTGTCACAAAAGTAAAGGTTCAAATGAGGTGTGTGTATTTATGTATATCTGATTTTGCAAAGGGGATAACCTATTTAACTATAAGAGAGAGGGAAAGGAATTTTAATTTAAGTGTCTCCTAAACTCCCAGAACGAGAAGGTATGTTCAGAAAAAATTAAAAACAATTAATAAATAAGATGCAAAATTCATTTGCAACAAAAATAAAGACTGATACATATTACTATATCAATATTAAAAGAAATAACTTTTGTTCATTAAAAGAACCCTAAAGAAGGTGAAAACAAAGGAATTCATAGGAATAAGGAAAACAGGGTACAGAGTAAGAGTAACTTTAGAAGAGTGGGAAGAAAGAGATTATGCTGCTGGTTTGCAGTATACCATTTTATGGGAAAATTTTATATTTTATTTTATTTATTTTTTTTTTTTGAAAATTTTATATTTTAATGGTCTTAGTTTTTACTTAGATTTTAGGTTCACAGGAGCTTGCTACTTTTAAAAAAATAAAATCAAATAAATAGGAGCAAACCTTACATATTCTAGTAATAAGAATGTGGGATAGACAAGGAGTTGTGTTTATCCCCAGTTCCTGCCACTGAAGTCAATAAGGAAAGACATAAATCAAAGGAAATAAAATGAATCAAAAGGCTTTTAAATCATGGTTCTGTCAATAATGTTGATAATCAGTAAGTTGAACAATAAATGTGAGAACATTACTCAGAATATTGCACAAAGAGATAAAGATATGAAAAGTATGAAAGAAAGTCAAGAGGAATGGGGAAGAGGATGAGAAGTCCTAACATATATTGAATTGAGAGCAGAAGGAGAGGATGGAGATAAAGGGGGAGGTCATATTCAATGGGATAAAAATGGTGAATTTTTCCAAACTTGATAAAATGCGTGATCTTCAGATTGAAGAAATACATTAAATTCCAAACAAGAAAAAATAAAATAAATCCTCAGAGAGAAGCTGTAGAACATCACAAACAAGGAGAAAATCCTTTTCAGTAAAGAGAAAGAAGAGGGAGACACTTTCACAAATAAAAGGAAAAAAAAATAGACATTGAGGGAAAATAAAAAACAAAAACAAAACACAGCTAATTACTGAAGATTCTCTATTTTCATTAGTTTATTGTTATGTATTAAGACTTTCTAAATATATAAATTTCCACAGTTTATTCAAAGAAAACATGAAAAAAATATGCTTAAGGCTAATTAGTAATCCAGTCAAAAAAACTATAAAACCAAAAGCACCAGGTGCAAATATTTTAAGTGAGTTTCTTTTTCTACACTTTTAATTAGTAGATCTTGATTGTGCAAACTCTTGCAGTAAAGATAGAAAGCCTCACAACTAATTTATGGTACCGAGGCAAATGAGAATTCTCGTACACTACATGGGGAATGTAAATTGACACATTTGCTTTGGAGAAAACTTTGCATTGTCGAAGAAATTGAAAATGCATATAGTCTACTATCCAGGCATTTCCTCCCTAGATACACCCTGTATGGAAACTTTCACACTTAGTTAAGAAGGATGATTAGCAGACATTTGGTTCTGTCCAAAATGTCCTTAAGTTATTTGGTCCATAATATACCTGGTCCAAGCCAAAATGTCCTTGAAATTTGATCCTATCCAAAATGTTCATGAGCATATTTGGTCTATGCCAAATAGTTTTGGACAGGACCAAGTAAACATCAAAGACCTTTTGGCATGAACTAAATGTCTTATGGACATTTTGGAAAGAACCAAATGTCCTGCAAGGACAAAGACACATACATAAGGTGGTTTATTTCACCATAAGCACAATACATTGTAAACACATTGTAAACATCCCAAATATTGATGAAAATAGGGGTAGATGTGTAAAATGTCAAAAGTTATAAAATGCAAAACTATACAGAAAATTAAATACACAAAGTGATCCTGTATCAACAGTGTAAATCTAAAGAACATAATATATTAAATAAAAAACATTTTTGAAGGGATTGTGTACAATACAATCACACGTGAAGATTTTTACTATTCAAAAAGTCACTAATAATTTTTGTGCATGCATGTATGTGTGAGATGAAAGAGAATATTATTATCCAACCTCAGTAAAATGATTACAAATGTGACCAGAACTGTGGAAGAGTAAGTTTGATGAGGATGCAAAAGAGACTGTGCCACCAACAGTACTGTAACATTTTATAACATTTCATAGCATTCTTTATAAAAGTTACAAGAAACACATATAGAAAAGAGTTAACATTGGCTAAATATATTCTCTATGTTTGAGATATGTCCTAAAAAGTTTTTATATATCCCAACATTATACATGCTTAATATACTCTTGGCTCTTTTTTGAAATTATGGTGATAATGTTTAATTTTAATACTATTATTTGATACAATAAGAAATGGTCAACTCTATCTTGTTATCAGCATGCTTCCCTATAAAGTTACTGATCCATGTAGTAAAAATGTTTGAGAACCATTAGTGTAAAGCATGTTATTTATAGCCTTGAGGAAGCATTTTAATAGGCAATGGTTACTAATGGGGTATATCCCTGGGCAATCTTGCAAATGAAAATCCATAAATTTCTCATTACATCATTTGGTGAGTGAAATATGAACAATGACCATCAGTCACAGAAACAAAAAGTACTATTTATGTTTGCTTGTGAATTTTACTTGTTGAGTGTTAATTTCATGGATACTATACCTTACATTTGCAATATTTAATGCCTGAATATATTTTATACATGAAGAAGAAAATCAACTCTCAACTTCTTTGCAAATGTTTAATTCTTTTTTTTTTAATTGTGCTTCATCTAACCCAGAATAGTATTGTTTTGTGTTCCATTGTTTCTACAACATACTTTTTTGACATTCAACCTTCTATTACTTCAAGTATTATGAGGATTTCATTTCTGTTAGCTTATTTAACCTTTTCTCCTCCTCTTCATTCTTTATCGCCCATTCTCTCTCTCTCTCTCTCTCTCTCTCTCTCTCTCTCTCTCTCTCTCTCTCCCCCTCCCTCCCTCTTCCCCTCCTTCTCCCTCTCCCTCTCCATCTCCCCCTCCACTCTATATATATCTGTAAAGAAGATCACTTCTTTGAATGCTAGAGACATTACTTTCCCCAAAAGAACTGCCTAAATTTTCCTGAGTAGCAGCTCTAACACAGACCAAACCTGCCAGTCATTTCAAATGTACTAACACGGGTGTGATGCTTGAACAAGAATAGATCAAGAACTGAAACAAGTAATGATATGTGATTCTGGACAGCAACACGTAAAGGGGAACCAAAACCAAGTTATCAATAGTTAAAGACTGTTGATCCATAATAATAAACAAAGGAGAGGTAAGTCATGGTTACCACTTGCCCAGTCCCAACTATTTGCCCCAAATATGTAGACTCAATGCATACTTTTTGAATGTATGTAGGTAAGATTCAATAATACATGGATTACAGCATTCAGAAAATATGTTGAATTGTCTTTTTTTTTTTTTAACTGCACTCAATTTCTACTTGAAAAATGGTGAAATTATTTCTTTTTCTTCCCAATGAGAAAGAAAATGGGGTGCCAAATACAGAGATTTTTATGCTTTTACAGATGATTTCTGCTCACTGTGGAAGAACACCTAGACCAGACATGTTGACCCAGACTACCTATAGAAGAAGCTGATAGACAACAATTTGGTCTGTGATGTCTCTGCCCAAGTAGAGTTGAGATAGACATTTGTGACATTCAAAACCTGCAGAATTACAATGCTTCTCTGTGTATGTCAGGCAAAACTCTCAGTGCACATCTGGAACACAGGACCCACTGCAGATCGAGCACCCATACATGCACTATGGAGCAGAAAGAAAGTGATGTCTGCCACCTCTATTGTTTCCCTCTGCTTTACGAATCTCAATGTAGTCAGTCACGTCCTCTCTTAACATCCCTCACATTGTGAGGAAGCTGAAAGAGCATGGAGTGTGGGTGGTACTACTTAGAAATCTTTAAGGAAACAAAATACACCATCAGTAAAAACGACATAATTGTAACTTCATTATGTGTATGACTTTGTGAGGATTGTGGGAAATGTGTACATGGGATATTCAGTAAGAACCTGATGCATAATATGTGAAAATCTGAGTCAGACTGTAGGCTCAAAAAACTAATAATTTATATTCTTGTCTCATTCAGCATTTTAAACCCTCTGAAATTATTTCAGAGAACAATTCCTGTATGTATTTGAGGGTTATCCCAAATCTCCTAGTCCAAATGTTTTCACTATTTTATTTCAATTTCTGCTCTGTGATCACCCTCAAGTTTAACCATGTAAGCAATATGGTCTCTGCCAGTTTTTTCTTGACACTAGAGTTCTCCACTGTTATAATATTGCCCTTGTCAGCTTGACTATCTTTCATTATCTGCGTTTTCCATATAATATGTTTGAGCCACACCTGTGAGAGAAAGCTATAATAGACTCTTTGTCTTCTTCTCTAAAAACTAATGGTAAATTTGGACTTTTCCTGCTGCTTTTCAAGTTTTTTCATCTCTTGAGACAATTCTAGTTAATGCCTGTTTTCCCAGCTTCTCACATAGTTAGGCTATGTTCTAGTTGTTGTTGTTTTTTTTTTTTTTTTAATTTGAGGAAGTATTATTACTTACCTTAAAAATATCTGGGTTTTAGAATTCTATTTTGTACTTCTGGCTTTCTTAATGTTGTTAACTAGTGACATGTGTGATTTAAATGTATTAAACAGAGTTCTACAATTAATAGTCATATCAATCATGAAAGAATCAGTGATGCCCAGTTTTTCTTTATAATCTTTACCAAGAGTGCACAGCTAATGACTGGGAAGCAAGATACTTTCTGATAAAGAGGCATTTGACACTAGCCTCTGGTGAACAGTTAACTCATACGGTTTGGGGTGATAGTGGAAGAAGTATTAGATGCTTCTTGCTGTATGGGATATTTGGAATGTGAGCCAGATTTTATGTGGTCTATCAAGACTGGCAGGATGCAGGAGACTGTCAAGGGGTCTGTGGAAATTACACATCAGATGCGTATAAGTATTGGAGGTAGAGACTGAAGCGTCTTGCCATTACGCATATAGAGAGAAGATTGGAAGCCCTTGCTGCAGTGTTTTTGCAGTTTATTATATTTCAATATTGCATGAATCTGTAACTTTTCATTGTCTTAATTTGATAATGTTCTTTTGTTTTTCAATAAACCACTTCAATGACAATAAATCAAATAAAAAGTAAGATAACACTTAAAAGTTAAGTATTAAATTTTCTACAGAAACTTGTTGATTCGACTGTTATTTGCATGAAGATTGTTGACATGTACCATCCAGCAGAGAAGACAGTTCTGTAACAGAAGCCTAAGCATCTATGGAATGTCTGTAGTTAACTTAAACCAGAGATGATTGATTTAACTTGAGTAACTGCAGACGGTTCATTTACATATCACTCTCTGAAGTGTGACTTTTCATTTAGATCAAGTGAATATTCTTCCAAAATAAATTCACACATTTTATATATGTGTCTTTTTCTTTTTTTTTTTTTTTTTTTTGACTATGAAGTAACATGACTCTTTCAATGCATTGTTGCCTTTAGCAAGTAAGGAACTTCACAAACTGTAAAAGCAGTATCTGTTTTAACCATACTGTCATTAGATGCTTCAAATAGAAAGTCAGTAAAGTAAGTTCCAATAGGGATGTGATTTTTTTTTCCACCAGATTCATGGAATAAAATTTCATTCTCTCAAAGATGAGATATCTGAGATTATTTTTCACATTTTTTTTTAAGTTCAGTAAAAGGTAAATAAAACTGTCCAGTGAGGGAGCATAACCATGGGAAAGGCATCTACCTTTGGCTGAGAGCAATTTCTCAGGAGGCACTTATCTGTGAGTTGTCAACTGTCCGCTGTCAGCTGTCTGCAGCCAAGATTACTCCCAACTGTAAAAAGCAGTACCTCAATTGTGAATGGGGTTACAAATCCACAACAGCCCATGTCCTGTGCTATTTGGATTTACTCCTTTCTTGTCAAAAGACCATCCATGGAATGGGAGAAAGTACAGACTTTGCAAGTCTTATACTTGGTAAGAGTCTTGTAACCAGGATATAAAAAACCCTTACAATTCAATGCTAAAAGACAAATAACCCAATTAAAAATGGACAAAAATAACTGAATAGACATTTTTCAAAAAAGGTATACAGAAAGTGTCAAGGAAGCACATAAAAAGATGCTCAATATCGTTAGCCACCAGGGTAATGGAAATCAAAAGCATAAACAAGATATTACTTCACACCCACTAAAATGGCCGTAATCAAAAATTGAGACAATACTAAGTGTTGTTAAAGATGTGGAGAAATCAGAACCCTCAGACACTGCTGATGGCAATAGAAGAGTTCCTCAAAAGGTATTTACTTACCATATGACACAGAAATTCCACTCCTAGTTATATGCCCAAGAGAATTTAAACTGTATGTCCAGACAAAAACTTGTACGCAAATGCTCATAGTAGTGTCATTCATAAAAGCCAAAAAGTGACAACAACCTAAATGTCCCTCATCTGATAAAAGTGTAAATAAAATTTGGTATAGCCATACAATGAATGAGATGTTTAATGACAATAAATTAATGAAGTATTGATACATGCTTTATGATGGACAAACCTTCAAAATGTTATCCAACATGAAATGGGCAGAAGATCTAAAGAGACATTTCTCTAAAGAAAACATACAGATGGCCACAAGGCACATGAAAAAATGCTCATCACTGCTAATTATTAGAGAAATGTAAATCAAAACCACAATGAGGTATCACCTCACACCGGTCAGAGTGACCATCAACAAAATGTCTGACCATCAACAAAATGTCAAAAAGACTAAAAAGAGAACTACCATATGACCCAGCAATCCCACTACTAGGCATATACTCAGAGAAAACCATAATTAAAAAAGATACATGCACCTCAATGTCCACTGCAGCACTATTTACAATAACCAGGACATGGATGCAACCTACATGTCCATTGAGGGATGAATGGATGAAGATGTGGTATATATATATATATATACAATGAATATTAGTCATGAAAAAGAATGAAATAATGCCAGTTGCAGCAACATGAATTTACAAGGAGACTATCAAACTAAGTGAAGTAAGTCAGACAGAGAAAGACAAATATTATGCTATCACTTTTACATGGAATCTAAAAAAAAAAAAAAAAAAATGATACAATGAACTTATTTACAAAACAGAAACAGGCACACAGACTTCAAAGACAAACTTCTGGTTACCAAAGAGGAAAGGTGGGGAGAGGGATAAACTAGGAGTTTGAGATTAATATATACACATGCTACTATATATAAAATAGATAGTCAACAAGACCTACTTTATAGCACCGGGAACTCTGCTTGATATTCTGTAATAACCTATATGGAAAATAATCTGAAAAAGAATGTATATATGTATATGTATAACTGAATCACTTTGCTGTACACCTGAAACTAATGCAGTCTTGTAAATCATCTATACTCTAATATAAAATAAAAATTAAATTATAAAAAAGACTACGAGTTGTAGGATTTCATGAAATATCAAAATAGCCAAATCAGTAGAGACCACACAGTACTGCCTAGAGATGGGAGAGTTGAGTGAAATGAGGGTTGACTGCTGATGGGCATGGGGTTTCTTTTGGGGATGAAGAAAATGTTCTAAAATCAGTTGTGCTAAAAAAAAAATAATAAATAAAATAAATAAAATCGGTTGTGCTGATGGTTGCACAACTCTGTGAATACACTAAAAACTTTATTTGTACACTTTAAATGGATTAATTATATGGTATGTGAATAATATCACAATAAATTTGCTTAAAGTGTTAATTTATTCTTTAATCAAAGTGTTCAATGAGTAGAGTGGTGCAATATTTAGCTTTTAAAGCTTTTGAATATTGCAGTTTTAAAAACACAACTTACAAACAATGAGACCTACCTGACAGAAATCAGAAAGTATAAAACATCAATAAACTTACAAAATTTAATATTTAAATTATAGAATTATGCTTTAGAATATCTTGAATTGCATGCATATTCTTCTGATAGAACAGCAATATTTAACTAGTTAAATTGTTCAAATGAGTAAACCTACAATCTGGAAGCATCTCAATTTGAATAAATATTTAAAAGAATAATTAAAACACATTTTTCATGAGGTTTATCTTGTAAAAAGTATTTCTTGAAAATGTAATTCAATTACTGACAAAAAAAGTACATAATATGACATTTTTGGCTGGAATACTTATAAATTTTAATTAAAAGAAAACATTACAATTGAAAGGATCCTCCAAAAAGCTGAATTTGCTATAAACTTATAGAACGTCTATTTTCTCAATCCAAAATATATTATATTTTAAAGGAGACAAAGTTGAACTATGTCAAAAATTTTAAATTTATTAGCTGAATAATGAAACTTTGAATTAAACAACAGAAATGTTATGAAATTATAATCATAAAATTAAAATGCAAGATTATAGAATTAAAAAAAAATCAGTGACAGGGTGTTAATCTATATCTATATCTATATATATGCATCTATATATAGCTAAGAGACTAACTTAATTAATTGTATACCAAGTATATATTCTGTTATTTTTCATATTCAGAAAAGTAAATATAAATGAATTTTTAAAATATTTGGATTCGATATACATGGATATATGTTCTCTTCATTCTTTAGAAAAATGTTTTGTAAAAACATTTTAAACTAAATGCTCTTAAAGGGTCACCAATATAATAGCAATGTTTCATTGATGTACAAATCATCGTTTAAGAAAGCATATAACTTGATTTTAGTGCCTGCCTTCCCTTTACCTCAGGTGGCCACCTTCAGCTGATCTTGTTCCCTGGCACCTGGAATCGTTTCCCCTCCGTTACCAGTCCTGCCCTTCCTAGTTCTCCTACTCAGTTGGTATCGACCATGCTTATCCCATGACAAGAAAACTATAGCTCTTCTACTTGCGATCCCATAAAGTTTTCCATATTATATGATATTGCTTATATGTGGAATTAAAAAAAAAGGGGTACAAATGAACTTATGTACAAAGCAGAAATAGAGTTACAGATGTAGAAAACAAACTTATGGTTACCAGGGGGTATGGGGGGAGGGATAAGTTGGTAGATTGGTATTGACATATACACACTACTCTACATATAATAGATAACTAATAAGAACCTGCTGTATAGCACAGGGAACTCTACTCAATACTCTCTAATGGCCTGTATAGGAAAAGAATCTAAAACAGAGTGGATATATGTATATGTATAACTGATTCAGTTTGCTGTACACCTGAAACTAACACAACATTGTTAATCAACTAGACTCCAATAAAAATTAAAAAGAAAGAAAAAAACTCTCTCTGCCTATATCTGCTTCTTTCAGTCATGGGAGAGGGGGCAGGTGGTACAAGGTAACATTTCTGTTTCCTTGATCCAATGACTCCTGCCTCCTTGACAATCCTCTTCAGTCAATTATCTCCTCTTTGACTACATTTTGTACTATCCTCTTCTCATTTACTGACTTCTTCAGACATGCTCAGTTTTCTTTATTCAAAAAACTAAAAGACAAAAACAAAAAAAAAAAAACGAAGAAACAGCACTCATCCTTTGCCTAAGACATTCCCTCCATCAGTCATCCTAACATTTCATCCTTTCCATCATCTATTGCTCATCTATCATCTAGCTCAGAGTTTAACTTTTAGCTTAATAGCCCTGCTTTCTTACCAACTTCTCATGTACCTAATTTATTTCTGTCATGAATCCTCAGCAAATTGTCAAACTAGATAATATTCTATTTTTTTCAGTTTTATTGCTTTTCCCAGCTTCAATAATAATCTGTTGCCTTCTCCATTCCCTCTTTAAAATCTCACTCGTCACTTCCACAACCCACTCAGCACTATCCTGTGTCTCCTCTCGCCTCTCAGACCTTGCCTTCTTCATCACCTTCATGGGCACAGCAACTTCTCTTCCTTTTAAATTTAGCCACTGCCTTGGCTTGCCAATTCTATACCTTCTCTCCTTATTCACTAACAAAGGGATCTGTTTTTGTCATTAACTATGGGATTCTACTTAAATCTTCATCTCTAGCTTTTACAGCTTTTTTGATTGGTGCCTCATTCCCTACCTCCAGCTTAACAATTTTAACCATATACTCTGCTATGCATGTACCCATAATGCCTGCCAATGAAGCACTGGGTGCTTTGAATAGCCAACTCCTTTTCACTGCCCTAATCATGTCAACCCTGGAATTTTCTTTCACCCTTTCTCCTTGTTCTCTTGTCCTTACTTCTGTGTTCAACAATATCAGGTCTAGAATAACGTGCACTTAAATCTGTCTCCCTCCCCATTTCCAATGCCACCTCCGAGATTCAAGGGTTGTTTCTCACTCAGATTTCTGTGCAGTGAGATATCACTACATTAAGGGGATTTTTAACTTGGGATAGAACGTATATATTTGTAATAATAATTACTTGTGCATATTAAACAATCATTTTCTTCCTTGAGTCATGATAATAGGAGGAAGATGAAGATTTTGAAAGGAAAATGGCAAAATCCATAGATAAAGGGGTCTACTGCTGAATCTTTCTGGGACTATAATAAAGTTCTTTCTCTTTTTAAAATTTAGAGTAAATTTATTAACGGTGACACTTGGATGCTTGCATTATTTTCTTTCTTTTTTTAAAAATTTTCTTTTTTCTTTCTCCCAGGTTTATTGAGACATATTTGACATATAACATTGTGTAAGTTTAAGGTATACAATGTGATAATCTGATACACAAATATATTGTGAAATGATTACCACAATAAAGTTAACCTATCCACCACCTCACATAGTTTTGCTTTGTGTGTGTGTGTGTGTGTGTGTGTGTGTGGTAAGAACATTTAAGATTTACTCTTTTTTTATTTTTTTTACATCTTTATTGGAATATAATTGCTTTACAATGGTGTGTCAAAGATTAACTCTTTTAGCAACTTTCAAGCCTAAATTTCAGCGTTGTTAACGACAGTTTACTATAGTCACCATGTTGCATATTATGTCCCCAGAATAAGAACTTATTCATCTTATGAAGTTTGTATCATTTGACCACCATCACCCATTTTCCCCACCCACCCAGCCTCAATCTACTCTTTATTTCAATGAGTTCAGTTTTTTTAGATATCACATATAAGAGAAAACATACAGAATTTGTCTTTCTCTGTCTGACTATGTCACTTAGCATAACGCCCTCAAGGTCCATCCATGTATAAAACCGTATTGAAGATATATATCCACCATTTCTCTGATAGTGAACTTGGGAAGAATTATGAAAATTACATGATGAGTAGAAACCAAATATATCATTGAAGCAAAAAAGTGGGAAAAGCTTCACAAAACTGGGGATGTATGGTAAAACTGATTGTGAAACATTAATTTTGCTTTTTTCCCCTGATTTATTTGTCTCTTTGGCTTTGTTGTAAATAAGAGTAGAAAGATATTTCTTCTAAGGTAAGATATTTTTTCTAAAGCATTAAGTTCTTTGCCAGCCAAACATATTTTTGGTTGTGCATTCAATTTTATATATACTGTTCTTGGAGTGGGACTAATGAGAAAGCAGAGATTAAGGAGTACATGCAAAAGTTAAATCAGAAGAGAAATGCCTTTATAGGTAAAAAGTTGTTTTGAACATATTTGTCTATAACCCACTTTCAGATCCACATTAAAATTACCAACACATAGAGAAGTGGAGAAAGGGGAGTAAGGCTTTCAACTGCACTAGAATGAGGTCCTTCTTTGCTTGTAATCTGTTAGAGGACGGTGGCTCTCGGAAGTCAGTGGAGGAGACTCTGGAAGAACTTCCACGTGACATGGGAGCGATAAGGATTAGAACAATGTGTGGTCTACAACCAGCAGTGTCAGCATCACACGGGAACTTGTGATAAACACATTCTAGAGCCCACCAAGATTTACTGAATCAGGAATTCTGGAAGTGGGCCCAGCAATCAGTGTATTTTAACATGTTCGGCAGGTGATTCTGATGCATGCTCCAATCTGAGAGACAAAGGCAAGTGTGTGAACTGACCCACAAAGAAATATCACTCAGACTCTCTTCTTCCCTGCAGCTCAGTCCCCCCAAAGGGATGCATGGGTGTTAAACCAAAGATTAAACCAAAAGGGTGTATCCAGGGCTTTTGTCTGCAACGAAAGCACTCAATCCCTTACAAATGCTCAACTATTTGAGAAAGAGCTGGAAGTGGGCAGAGCTGAATGAAGAATGGGATGACAATATTCAGGTACGTTTTCTCCTGTGCTGATCAGCCAGGCAGCTTCAGTGTTTTGAAAGGTTCCAACTAACACAGGTGATATTGCTCCACTAGGAATCTGGCTGAGCAGGGGCAGCTTATTCCTGATAAGACCTAAATATTGGAGGCCATTACAGACATAAACACCCAACAGAATTTGGAATAATGTGATCTTGTCTTTTATGAGGTTGTGGAATTGTGAATAGTCATAACTTCAACTGAAAAGTTTGACCACATGAATCAAGAACCTAAAACATATTTACACTTACTGAGCCATTAATTCCACTTACCAAAATTTATCCTGAGGAAAAATTTGTGTCAAAATTGTGTGCAGGACATGTATCATCATTTACAATAACACAATTTAGAAATTACATAAATATATAACAACCGAAGCTTGGCTACAAAAACAAAAATGATACATTCATGCAGTAACATACACCACTAAAATAAAGTTCTCAAATAATTTTTAAATATATGGGATCATCCCTCATGCCATAAGGTCAAATGTCAATGCAGGAACCAAATCTATCTATATCGCACACTCAAAATTGTACACATAAGGTCGTAGAGAGAGAAAGTAAATAATATACTCCAAAAAGTTAGTGGTGTTTATATTTAGAAAAAGGAATCATGTTTCATTTTTATTTTTATCCTTT
The DNA here is from genome assembly GCF_003676395.1 of Aethalodelphis obliquidens. Lineage (NCBI taxonomy): Eukaryota > Metazoa > Chordata > Mammalia > Artiodactyla > Delphinidae > Aethalodelphis > Aethalodelphis obliquidens. The sequence continues at coordinate 21,186,302 of NW_020837971.1, read as the reverse complement.
AAAATAGTTTATATTGCATTTTGCTAAACTTACTTTATGATAATTTAATTATTTTATCACTACCCTCATGTAGTTTTTACTATTTTTATATTATCTTAGTTTATATTGTTAATTTCACTTCTCCACCGTTATAATGCTTTTATCCTTTAGCTAACTATAGGATAGCTAGGTTTAACCTATAACTAGGTTTCAGTTATTTATCTTAACTGAAATTATATTTTTAAAATTTTTTTCAGAATTAAACGTCTCACCAGAGACTGTTGAGGAAAGAAAAATATGAGCAAAGCAGCAATAAAAAAAAAATGATTCCAGAGGAAATTTAAATAGATATTAATAAATCGGGAAAGGGAGATCAATATTTAGAATTCAAGAACTTTGAAATAATAGATGTTAGGAAAGAAAATGACGGCACTGTAAATCAAATATACATTTTAAGAGAACTTGGTAAAACTGAATTAAGAAACGGGCTTTGAAAAACTAAAAACAAATATTTCAGGTCAACTTAATAAAGAGAATAATCTGTTTTACATTTCAAGGATTAAAAAGGACTCCTGGAAAAATTATTTTTAGGTAAATTCATAGCAGTTTTGTTATTACTTTCTCTTCCACTCAAGGTCAGAAGAAAATGAATCAACAGTTACAGAGTGAAGGTGTGTGTTTGTGGAGGGGTAGGGTATGTCTTTTACATTTTTTTAGAAATCAGATTTTTTACATACAAAAGTGTAATATAAACATTTATATATCCTTGCTCTTATCCGGTAAAAGATGTCCAATCAATCATAGACTCTGTGACTGACCCTGACCCATGATCAGTGAGGCAGACACCCGCTGGGATGGGAACTGTCCCATCTCCCATTCCCTTGTCATCCATCCAGCCCACAAACACCCAATAAGCACCTCCTATGTGTCAGGCATGTTTAAGTGCAAGGATGTAAGAGTGGACGAGATGAGCAACATCCATGATCCTTATATTCTGGTAGGGAGATAAATAAGTTTAAAAAGTACAAATAAGTGGCTTAATAATTTTAAATATAGTTAAGTCTTGTTGAACCTCTATTTTGCAATAGCTCAAGATAATTTTAAGTTTATCTTGATACCTGTCTTGCAATATCTGAATAGCATAAATTTGGATCCCTGGTATATTTGAGCTATCATTAATAATTGCTAGCAGTGTGGCCCTGGACAAGTTATTTATTTATCATGGTTCACCAATCAAAGTAAATATCTCATGAGGCTGTTTCAAAAATGTTATCAGATAATGTTTATAAAGTACTTTTATCAGCGTCAAGAATATATATATTCAGTAATATTTGTTATTATTTAAAGGTACTTCTACCACGACACAGTTAAAAATTACTAATAATAAGATGAATATGAGAAAATAAATTTTGATATTGACTGAAGCAACAGAAACCACATAAAGCAACACTTAATTTCCCTCCTGTTCACTTCATATCTTGGTGCAAATGGAAGAAGAATAACCATTCATCAACATGAAAGGGCGTGAGTATGTGGGTGGGCTGAAGCAGCTGTTTTCTTCTGAGCACCATCCAATGTATTGCATGTGATTTAGTTAACTTATCCAGACATGAATAAATATCGTTCCTATGTGATTTTTATGCTCCAAAGAAAATGAAATCAAAAGGGCCAAAAAACTATCATTCCTACACATCTTGAATCACCGCTTTCCTATTATCATAAACACAGAGCTAGAAAATGCTACCAATCATAAAAGCTCAGATAAGGAACAAAGTTGAATGTAAATTACAATGACAGGGTCTGATTCTGTAGTTGAAATAGAAGGAAGAGTTGTGGATATCTCGGAAAGGTCTATCAACAAGTGTCAAAAATGATTACACAGATGGCAGGGAGGAGCTATCACACAGAATTTAGAGGGACTAGAAGCGGCGTGATGACGGAGTTTTCATAACTTGTGTTTAGAGTCTTCCTAGTGCTGAAGAAAGTTTAGAGGACAGACGAATTCTTTAGCTATAAAAGATTTTAAGGAGACAGCTCCTGTGTTTGTTCAGAAGTGAAGAACAGAAGCCTGTGCATGATGGTCTAGAAAGCAAAAAGATACAGTCAGGGAATGTCCAATGTGAAATAGGCTTAAAGATATTGACACCTTGCCGGGAAAGGTGATAATTGTGGCAGGGCCATGGAAAGTGGTCCGGGTGAGGGGCTCTGTGCATAGGAGAATCTGGGGCAGGAAAAGGGGAGAGGTGTCTCCCAAGGAAGAGGGTAGCAGAGGGAGAGCTATAAAATGTCACGCTCAGGGAAAAGGCCTTAGATGTCATTCAGGCTTGACTTCCAAGATCAATTAAAACTCTGCTCTGTGTAAAATCTTGCAAAAGTTGCTTAACTTCTCCAAGGTCATGTATAGTCAATCATGAAAAATAACGCTCTTTATAGACTCGTGAAGAATAAATGAGTTGATGTATCATGACCAGAGTACAATGACTCCCATATATTAAGCTCTCAGTAAGATGTGGTTGTTATCACTATAATTACTGCTATTATGATGATGATGATGATGATGATATGGGTGCCATGTTGGAAGTACGGTGACTGATTTGCCTCCTTCATAGTGGTTAATGGACAGGTCCTATAAACTGGAAATGACATCATGAGTCTTGAATATGGACATTAAAGAGTAGTCTGTTAGTCCCCTCTAAGATGTCTTCATTTTAAATTCTGTGATCTGGCAACTGTTACTTAAACCCTTTTCAGAAGCCTGCCTGGTGGAAGGCTAACTCTTCAAACGCTAAGCCAGCAGCACAGAGGTGGCCTGATAAGGCAGTGCAAGGAGCAATCCTATTTCAGAGGAACTGGTATTTGACAAGCACCTGAAGTCCCAACTTGGCTTTCACTGAAATCTAATCATTTCCCTGATTGCTTTCTAATAGCTCTGAGATGAAGCCCAGAGGGCTGCTGGCAGCTCCCTGAACAGGAGCACTGAGCTGGCAGCACAGATGACCCGCTGGCTCCAACTCCAGAAGGCCTGACTCAGCAGTGAGAGCAGCAAAGACACGGGGGCTGCAATGAATCACATTTTTTTTTTTGTGTGGTACGCGGGCCTCTCACTGTTGTGGCCTCTCCCGTTGCGGAGCACAGGCTCCGGACGCGCAGGCTCAGCGGCCATGGCTCACGGGCCCAGCTGCTCCACGGCATGTGGGATCTTCCCAGACCGGGGCACGAATCCGTGTCCCCTGCATCAGCAGGCGGATTCTCAACAACTGCGCCACCAGGGAAGCCCTGAATCACATTTCTTAAATGAAGACTCTGTCTTCCCCACCTGTTGTTTCACTATTTTTCTTCAACGATACAACATTCCCATTTTTATTCTATTTATTTAGTGAAATTTTAACTTTCCTTTCCCAAAGAAATCTAATAGAGTTGTATATCATAATGTGGACATTTTAGAGAGAAACAGACACATGAGGTTCATACAAAACATTTAGGTACTTGGTTTACTTGGGTTCAAAGGCCAGTTCAACTATGACTTGTCTTCCCCTGAAAGGAGACACGGGTTCGAGCCCTGGTCTGGGAAGATCCCACATTCTGCGGAGCAACTAAGCCTGTACGTCACAACTACTGAGCCTGCACTCTAGAGCCCACAAGCCACAACTACTGAGCCCTTGTGCCACAACTACTGAAGCCCGTGCACCTAGAGCCCATGCTCTGCAACGAGAGAAGCCACCACAATGGGAAGCCCATGCACTGCAACAAAGAGTAACCCCTACTCGCCACAAGTAGAGAAAGCCTGCACACAGCAATGAAGACCCAATGCAGCCAAACATAAAATAAATAAAAAACCCCAAAACAACAACAACAAAAAAAAACATTTAGACAAGAGCTCACATGTTCTGTGTTAGTGTTAAGGAAATATTTCAATTTTTTTTCTTAGGAAACACATGTACGTGAACATTGATTGTTTATCTTATCAACATCAGAGCACTCATCAATAAAGTAAAGAAACTTCTGGTAATGAACTCCACCACCAGTAAATCAGTGTCAAGGTAATTGGAGACACATCAAGGTGCCTGGGTGCCTTTACTAGGTGAAGTAAGAAACCATTCTGTGCTTTCATTTTAAACATCCCCAAAGTTGAAATACCACCTAGTCACACTTTCTGAAAGCCCTGAAATAACAGAGCAATCACTTTCATTTCAAAAAGAGATATCATGATCAAACTTAAAATTTGATCCAATGTATGAAATTTACATCTTTAACTGCAAAAAATGATTTATTTAGCCAAAATATGCATCATTAACTTAATAGTTTACTCCAAATGGAATAGTTAATGACATATTCCCCTTTTCTAAATCATTTGACAATATCAAATAATCAGAAAAGTTTTTTGTGCTAGGGTCTTAAAAAGGTAAAACACTATCTTTTCCTAGACCACTGTAACTTCACAGAATGCTTTTCATTCTAATTTGATGGTTTTGATGCATTTTGGGCATCTTCAACAAAGCTTTTGATTGTCATAGAGTGTTATTTATTTATTTATTTTTGTCACAGGTTATGATCTTGTCCAAGAAGACAATCTCTATTTCTCTCACCCTCAAGCAAAGAATCCCCTACCAAGTGTCTTAGTTTTTGATCATTGGAATGGAGGACAGTTGACTACAATTGTCCAGTTTGTTTACCATACTTATTGCAAGAAGATCCTAAGGGAAAATCTTGTCCATTGTAACATTTCAAATTGTTCTACTTTGTGGATCTACTTTTACCCTGACTCTTAACTGGTTTGTATTTAAAATGGAGATGGAAATCCCTTGAGATACATTTTTGAGGTTTATGTGCACAGAATGAAATTCTTTTGAACCACAGCGAATAGATGCTTTGCTAATGGAATCCTCTGTAGAAGCCATATTGATATTCTATCTGCCCCAGTTTCAGTATGTGTCGGCTTATATTCAGACGTAAAGGAAGCATTTATATCTTTTTGAGAGATAACATAGTATTTACTTCTCTGGAAAAAAAATAAACAATAAGAGAAACAACTAACTAATTACAGCAAAAAGAAGAATATATTCTAGAGTAGCATTATGCATTCTACTCTGCACGTAGGGAAGCATAATTCTAGTCAAGTATACCAATCACAGACAATTACCAGCTAGTCAAATATAGGCCATTTCACGTGGTACAACTTATTTTCATTGTTCATGAGAGCACTTAGCACAGAGCAGGGCTCAGAAAATGCTTGTTGACTGAATACTCATATGTTAAGCACCTGCCATTCAAAAATTTCCTAAAATCCTGAATTAGAGGGATGCTTTCCATGAGCAAATTTCACTTGACTTTCCGGTTTCTCCCAGACTGAGTTGCTATATTTTTTGGATTGCATTTTCCAATGAAATGCTCACAGTTTGGTTTTATTCATTCATTAATTCCATAAATATTTGTTAATTGCTTATGACTCTAACACACTATGTTAGATGCTAAAACGATAATTCTGAGTAGGACAATTGTGATGTCTACCTTCACGGATCTTAGATGCAAACAGAGGAAAGAGAGGCAGCTAAGTAATTTTATAAATTTATGTTCATGATGAATTCTACAGAGAAGTATGTGAGAGTATATAAAAGGAAACTGATATAATCTAGCAGGCTACAAGAAGACAAAAATGGAATAGGAATCAGAAAGAAGCTAAACAAAGGTCAGTGTGTCTGGAACACAGAGGCTGAAGTTGAACTGGGACCAGGTAAAGTGTACAAACAGTCAGATGTCAGATCATGCAGAGACTTTATGGTCAAGATGAAATGTGGTGCTCTATGCTGATAGCAATGGAAATATGTTAAAGTAATTAAGCAACATCAGAGCACTCATCAATAAAGTAAAACTTTAAAATAAAATCCATGCTCTTTATAGCAACAAAGAATCAGATTCCAGAATGCACTCAAGAAAAGAGTGGGTAGGCCACCACAGTAGTTGCAGCAAAATGATTTGGACTCAGAAAAGGTAGAGCTATGGAATGAATGTTTGTGTTTTCCCCAAAATCTATATGTTGACATCCCAATCCCCACTCCATGTGATGTTATTTGGAAGTGGGACCTTTGGGTAGCAACCTGATGAATGGGATTTCTTCTCTTATAAAAGAGACCCAAGAAAGCTCTTTTGCCTTCCACTATGAGAGGACAAAGCAAAAAGACAGCTTTCTATGACCCAGGAAGGGGTTCTCACTAGGCACCAAAACTACCAGTGCCTTGATCTCAGACTTTCAACCTCCAGAACTATAAGAAATAAATTTCTGTTGTTTTGTAAGCCACTCAGTTTATAATATTCAGTTATAGCAGCCTGAACAGACAAAGACAGATGGAAAAGAGGAAATACTTTCGAGGGAAATTTAGTAGCTGAAGTTGAATAAATCTGGTTTCAATGTGCAGATAGAGTAGAGTTTCAAGGTGTTTCTCAGATTTCTAGATGGTTTTGTCAAAGAGACTGGCATCAAGTTCAAGGATGAGGGTTCACTGAGAAGTTCCTTTTTAAACCTATTGGACTGTAATATTTGTGAAAAATTCAAGTGATCTTGTTGAATAGACCTGGGTACTCGATTCAAGAGCTGAAGGTAGGTCGGTGATTTAAATTGTTAGTCAATTGATGTATAACTGAGACTTTGGAGGGAAAGTAAATTTTCTGAGAATCAATAGAGTAAAAAAGAGATTGAACTGAGTTCTGAGGAACTCCAATATTTAAAGGTAGGGAGAGCTAAATGAGCTACCAAAGTATATCTTGATAGCAGCTGACAACAGTGATGGTCAACAATTGCATGCTTTTTATAGACTCATTTGCAGGTCAATGTCATTGTTGCCCTGCCTTGAAACTTGCTGAGTTTTATTTAAACAGCAGGTCTTCAAAGTAGAATTGAATTTATCCAAGGTGCACCTGTGAAATTCATTGTTTGAAAAAAATCCTGTTTTCTGAATTTCCAGGCTTCTGAATGTTGAAGTTATAACAAAGAAAGAGAAAATGACAGTTAAAAAAATCTAAAGTCACTTCTTTAAAAATCTAAGTAATTTCTAAACCAGTGTAGAACACCAGGACGCAAGGGCCTGTTGTGGCATCTCTTGGGGACCTACCATAAGTTCTGCAGAATTCTGGGCAAGACGTTTTCTCATTTGGTTCCTTCTGCAATTAAAGATGCAAACTCCTTCTGAACAGTAATTCCCTTTTGCTGTCTTACTGAAATAAGATGACCAGGAAAATTTCACTTGAGGATTTTTTTTTCACCTTAATAATATTTTAAATAAACCAGTAAACTGTCTTTAAACAATATGCATTTTTATTAAATATGGCTAGTTTCAACAAAATACAGCATATATGTTAAGAAAGGAGGTTTCTCAACTTCCACATTATTGACATTTTGCACTGTGCTCTCAGCAGCACCAGAAGCCAGGAGCACTTCCCTTCCCCTAGTTGTGATAACCCAAGTAATTCCAGACATTTCCAAACATCCACTTGGGGGACAAAATTACCCCCAGTTTAGGACCACTGGTATAAAGAATAATGATGAAATTAGCGCCAGGATCCTTCTCCACCTAGCCCAAGACATATACCACTGTCTTCCCTTTTAATCCACCAGGCCTCTCTTAGCTTTCTTACTGTTCTCCACAAATTGGAGGAAACCAGCCTCTTGAATTCCCCATCTTTATTACTTTAATTTTATCCATAGTTATTCTGTTTGTTTTGCACATTTGTTCAATTTCAAACATATTTTCTAGTTGTGTATGTTGTTATAATTTTTAAATATTGAATCACATTAAACGTATCATTCTGTGACTTGCTTTCTTCAGTTAATTTTATTTTCCGGAAATTTAACTATGTGTTGTGTGGCTAAATTTCATTGACTTACATTTCTGCATAGTTTTGTACTGCACGAATAGACTATACCTTGTTTACTCATTCTACAATAGACATTTGGTTTGTTTCTAGCTTGTGGGTAATAAGTAATTTTGTTCCTAAGAACAATTTTGTTATTACAAATTGGTAAATATTTGGAAGTTTATCTAGAAGAGTGGTTCTCAGCTGGGGGTAAGTTTATCCTCAAGGGGACATTTGGCACTGTTTGGGGACACTCCAGAGTATACCATCTGGAGAGTATTACTGGCATCTAGTGTGTAGATAAATATCTTGCAATGCACAGGACCACCATGTCCCCAACAAAAAATTCTCCAGCCCAAAATGTCAATAGTGTCACTGTTGAGAAACTCTGTCCTAAGGCATATGCCTAGAGATTGATTAGCTAGGTTATCAGATATATGCCTTTGAACCTTAATCAGAATGCTTAATTGCCTTTCAAAGTGTTTTTTTGCATTCTCACCAACAGTGACTAAGAAGTGAAAAAGATTTATACTCCATTTGACAATATTGTATTTCTATTCTTTTATAAATTTTATGGTGTAAACTAGAATTTCATTGTGGTCTGTATTTCCTTAAGACTAATAAAACCAGTTATATTTTGTTGTTACTAAAGTTATATTTGATTTCCATTGTATTAATTGCTTCTCAATTCAATGTAAGTGCTATTTTCGCGTGTTGGATACTAATTCTTTCTGCTTTATATTTGTCATCTCCCAGTTTGTGTCTCCCCTATTCACTTTCATTGTGATGTCTTTTAATGAGCAGTAGTTCTTAATTTTGTGGAATTAAATTTACTAATCATCTCGTTTATTGTTTATACTTTGGGGGTCTTATTTAATAAACCTTCTCTCACCTTAAGGACAAACAATGTTTTCTTATATCTTTAGCTTTTCTTTTTACCTGTAAGTGTATAATCCACTGTGAATTGATTATATATATTGATTATGATAAAATTCTGATTTAGTTCATTCTTCATGCTGAGAATCAATCGATTCAACATTATTTATTAAAGGTTCTGGCTCTGTCCCAAAATACAACAGTTACCTCATTATAACTAAAGTTTTGTATTTTCACTAGTTTCTTTAGGGCTCATTTTTCTGTTCCAACGGCTTGTTTACTTAAGTCTCAGCCAGTAGCATTCTGTTTTTATTCCTGGAACTACTATAATTATATGATAGGGCGTTTCCCCAGATTTTCTATTCTGCTTCAGGACTGAGTTGTCTCTTCAAGGCTTTCAGTCCTATAATATTGGGCTGGCCAAAAAGTTCGTTTGGGTTTTTCCATAAGCTCTTACGAACAAACTTTTTTGCCAACCCAATATTTAGAAGCAGCTTATCAACTTCCAGTCTCCAAAAAAATCTCTTGTGATTTTGACTGGAATTGTATTAAATCTATTAATTAATTAATTTTGAAAAAGTTCCATCTTAAAATATTGAAACCTCTATGTTTTTAGCTTAAGTCTCCTTTAATGAGTTACAGTAGCTTTATATTATTTTCTCCATAAAAGGTCTTGCTTGTGTTTCTTTAGATTTATATTTAAGTACTTTTTGGTCTTCATTTAAAATTTATTTTCGAAATTTATGTTTCAAGCTTATTTTCACTCATAAAAGTTTAATTGCCTGAGGTATATTGATTTTAAGTTCAAATTTGCTAAACTTTCTTGCTAAATTTGCTAATTAATCTTAACTTTTGACTGCTTTCTATTTTTACAACCATATCTCTAATGTATGAGGAAATTCTGTTGGCTCTAATTGCAAAATTTGTCATTAACTCTGTGTTATTAACTGATTGCCAGTCACCACGGCCTCTCCCTTAGATTATGACAATATTTTCTTGACTTTTCTCCAGTTACAGCAATCAGCTTGTTTCTTTCACCGGGATGTCAGGTTGTGTCATTTGCCGACTCCAGACTCTCCGTGGTTCCCTATTGCATTCTGGATAAATGCCCAATTCCTAATGCTCTGGGAGGACTGGACATGCCTGATCCTGCCACTTCTTTTCTGCATCACCTAGGAGTCTCTCCTCCTTGCTCCTCTGTGCAAGGGAAATTGTCTTCCCAGCTCTTCCCAACATGGCACTAGACACTTTGTTCCTCTTTCCCTCATTTTGTTCACATATTTTTTTCAAATATTACTATTCAGTTAGTTGTTTCCTATTTAAAATTCCCTCCTCACTCCATGACACTCTTGATCCCCTCACCTTACTCTGTTGTTGGTTTTGTGTTGATGCTATTTTTTGGTTTGCCAGTTGTATTTCATATCCTTTAACATACATGTGATATCCCTTTATTATTTAAGTATCTATGTTATGTAGCTCCCACAAGGGCTGCTATTCTATTTTGTTCATTATATGCTTGGTATTATGGGAGGTGCTCTATAAATATTTTTTGAATTAGTAAGTGACTGAGTTAGCATATTTATTACTAATGGCTTTTTAATATATATCCATACAATTTTTTTCATTTTTTTAATGTAAGTAAAATGTAAGACTATACATGTCTGTCCATGTACTGTCAACAGAATTCCATAGTTTGGAATTTGGAATGTACAGGGAGCTAAAGTAAACCACCCACATCCATACAGCTGATAAGAAGTCACTAATTTATGCTGCTTACTATCCATTAAGTGAAAACATTTACCAAATAATTTTATAGTTTAGTCTAATGTGACATATCAGATCAGAAATTCTTCTTAGAAAAGTATACACTCAAAGTAGAAGAGTAAACTGAAAAGTTATTGTCTAATTTACCTTACATGTTATATCCTAAATTTTCTGTTTATTAGAACTTTCAGTGATCCCAAATAACACATTAAGATCTCTTTCAGAAGTTGTTCAATGAAACACGTATTTAATTAGTTAACAGAATACATTTTTAATTGGAATTTAAATAATTGAAGTTCACATGAATATTAAAATTCACTTCTGCTTATCTCTGTTTCTCCTAAAATCCTTGTGTTAAGTTGTCTTTGGAAATAACATTGACTATTAATAAAGTTAGTAAGTACAGAGTCTTTTGTTAAATCTCACACGTAGAAAGGGAAAGTAACTCAGACCATTGATAGTGGAATGAATTAAAAATATAATTTATTACCCTATTTGCTTGTGTTATGATTGGCCGTGCAATGGAATATTATAGACTTGCTAAACAAAACAAAAGTAAAAAATATGATAATTCTCTGTTGTTTTTAGAGTAAGTTCTTGGTCTTGAATTATTTTTAGTTATCCTCAAGCTAGCAATATTTATTTCACTTTATTCAAGAAAGAAATCTCACTCTGTTACTCTTAAAATAAAGAATCTCATTGTAATTTACAAGGTCCACAGATCAGAGGCCAAACTAAAAACAAATTCAATTAAAAACGCTAAGTGATTTTGACATCCCAATTGACAATTAGAACAGAAAACAAAGTTATTTAGAGTTTATGCTAAAATTCTAGCATGTACCTCTTAAGGAAAACCTACATATGGTATGGTGGGTATTCTATCCAGAGAACTGGAACAGAGAAAAATAGATGAAATATGCAGTGAATAATCATTCTTTCATAATTGGAAACTAAATTGAAGATCACAAAGACCATGGTATTTTACAAAGCAAAATTACCCAAGCAGGCCCTATTTTAAGAATATTTGAGTTAAATTACATGCTTTTAGCTTAATGCTAGTAAAAAAAAAAAAAAATGCGTTTCCTGATGCACTGAGTTGCCTTCTTTGACTAGATGAGACCCATGAAATGCATGAAATGTGTGTGTTTGTGTGCATGTGTGTGCGTGTGTGTATGTTTGCTTGACTCTCACAATACTCAGAATGTGATTCTGGCCTCAAATTAAGAAAGTATATTTGCTTGTTTCTACTGGTATAACTTTAATCCTTAGTTTTTAATATTATTTTTTGAGTGGGGGGAACTAATGGGTTTGCTTCTCTAGAAACAACTTTTCTCATTTGTTGAGATACACAGTGCAAATAATGATTTGGGGAAATTTTCACATCCTTAGAATACAACATTAAATGCATCTTTGAGCCCCTTATGGTTTATACCTTGATAGTTGTGGATAGACAAAGCCAACCACATTTTACAGTGACCTTCCCCTTTTCCAGCTTAGTTAAAATTTAATATCTCTACCTCACATTTTTTAACAAGTATATTTATTAAGGGTTAAGTTTTATTAACTTATTACAGAAATATGCTAGGAGCTGGGAAGAAGAGATAAGCATGGCACTACCCATATCCTTAAGGAATTTCAGTCGGTAATCAAGAGTCCGTTCTGCTTTGTTCTCCAGGAGAGATGTTATCCTTCAGTCACCAAAGGGAAGTCAAGTGTTATTAAAGTCTTTAGATTGACATGATAGTTGAGATGAAAGCAGAGTGTCATTTTCCAGAATTGTACTCACAGAAGGCCAAGACGTTGGAGAATGGTCTAACTTTTCAGACCATTGGAGAAGTGTCCAAAATTTTTACCAAGAAAATTGAATAATTCATGCTGTAGTATGTGATACACCATTTGCAAATCAAGCTTGGTGCTTATTTGCTTATTTTAGAGAGTGAAGTGAAGGAAGTGTGAAATTTAATGAAAACTTCTGGTAAAATATACCCAACATTGCCTATTATAATTTTAATGTCATAACTACTGTCCATAGAAATTACTCAGGAAATAAGTTCCAAGTTTTTGTTTGTTACCTGAGAGATACCATGTACCATCAACTCACCTCATGAGTCTTCATCTCTTTCACTTCTCTTGAAACACCCACAGTCCAGCCAGAGTGGATGTTGTCTCCAGTCACACTGCTCCTTCCATCAGTGTCCTTCATCTTTAAGGCCAGGTGTCTTCTACTCCACAATCTTTCTTGGTTTTGCCCAACTGGAAATAACATCTTCTGCCTCTGAAATTTTGTAGGATTTTGTGTGTATCTCAGATTTGTTAGACTTTGTAAGCTCTCAGAACAAGTGAACAACCTAAAATACCAGTGTGATCAAAGTGTTTCCTTTCTTTTTTTGTTGTTGGAGTATAATTGCTCCACACTGTTGTGTTAGTTTCTGCTGTACAACGAAGTGAATCAGCTATATGTACACATATATCCCCTCCCTTTTGGACCTCCCTCCCACCCCTCCCCATCCCACCCATCTAGGTCATCACAGAGCACCAAGCTGAGCTTCCTGTGCTTTATAGCAGGTTCCCACTAGCTACCTATTTTACACATGGTAGTCTATATATGTCAGTCCTGATCTCCCAATTTGCCCCACTCTCCCCTTCCCTCGCTGTGTCCACAATATTAGTTCATCCATTGTAACAAAGGTACCACGCTGATATAAGGTGTTAATAATAGGGGAACTACAAGGGGGAAGGAAAAAGGATATATGGGAACTCTGTACTTTCTGCTCAATTTTTCCGTAAACTGAAAATTGCTCTAAGAAACAAAGCCTATTCATTTAGAAATTAAAAAAAAAAATTAAAATGTATTTTAAAGGAAGAAAAAGTGTTTCTTCACAGCTGTCAATGATCTTCACTTCCCACGTGATAATCTAAGCTCTTTTTGTGTATCATACATGATTCATATTCTAGCCCCAATCTGCCTTGCAAATCCTATTACTTCACTCACAATTCACATTTTTTCAGTGATAAACTTCTTGACTACCCCCCACCCATACCACACTAAATCACACCTCACTTTAAGCCCCAACTCTGTATATTAGCTTTGGAGGAATAAGCGGATCCTTAAACTCTTGGGTGAGAACAAAAATTTATAAGTCAAGACAGGGTTACAACCAAATCTTCATTTTTCCTGTGTATGTGAGCCTTGTGGCAACTCATTTTATTAAACAAAACTGCATTTTCCATAATTTGCCAAAAACTAAAGTTAGACCTAATTCCATGAGTGAATTATTCTCCAATGCCTGCAACAAACTGTGAAATGAGGTGTAAAATTGAATAAATTTTAATGTCCCTTTTACCTCTCAACATTCTATGTCCTCAGCTATTTTCCGCATTGTAATGAGGACAAGAACATTCTGAGAGTAGGTGTCTGAAATGTGGGGATTGGGGTGGAGTGAAGAGAAAAGAACTCTGTGACATTTAGAAAACTGTAATTGCTAATGTCACCAATTTTAAATATGATTATGCTTAGGCATTCACTCTGTACATCCAATGGGCCAAGAAGCAATAAAGAGGAAAGTAGAGGTGATCTCTACCTGGTGGTGCTTTGGTCTATTTGAAGAGCATCAGGATTCTCTTCAGCCTGTCAGAGAGCAGGGTTTCTGGGTTCTAATGGGTTTGTGAACCACAGTGTATGCTCACAGTTCCAGAGGCTGAGCAACTGCCACCACATTAAGTTCTATAGGAGAAAACAAAACTTGCAAATTAAGTATATCTTCTCTGTGCCTTCAATTGACCCCAGATAAATAAGAAAGGAAGCAAAGCTTAGTGTAGGAATCCAGTGTGCTCATGAATTCATAGGAAAGATTTAACTGTTAAAAGTTAGAATTTCCCTTGGGATTAACATATGCATACTATTATATATAAAATAAGTAAACAACAAGGACCTACTGTATAGCACAGGGAGCTATATTAATTATCTTATAATAATTTATAATGGAAAAGAATCTGAAAAATAATGTATATATATATAACTGAACCACTTTGCTGTACACTTACTAAAAACATTGTAAATTAACTATACCTCAATTTTTAAAAATTAGGATTTCTCAAGGTAATTAAAGTATTTTTTCTAATGGCTTGAAATAACCTTTCTAAACTCACCTTAGGTTAGGAGCAGAGAAGAAGATGCCTTTGTCCCTTGTTTAGAAATGCCATCAAGTTAACCACCCACACATTCTTTATTCAGGAAGCAATATCTCCAAGTGTTTCCTAAGGAAATACTCACAGGACAAGCCCATGAGAGTGCCTGGAGATGGGGAAGAAGCCCAGCAAACATGAAGATTCTGTCAGAGCTTCAGCCTGTTTCTACCAGAGAATTCTGGAGCATACATTCCAACTAAAAGTCCTCACAACTTGAAAAGAGAGCTGGGCTTTTGTATCCTCACTCAGGAATGTCATTGATTAAAGTCTGTGGCAATGAGGTAGGGAGGGGAGGAGGTAAGCTCCCAGGCCTTCTGGATCTCTGCTTATATGAACTGCAAAGTCTCTTCAGGAGCCCTCAGATCTTCCTTCACTGAGAGTTGCATGGACAGACCAAGAGAAGCAAAACGCCCCAAAAGCAAGAGGAGGAGCTTATAGAACAGTCAAAAGGACACCAAAGAGATTGGACAGATCACTAACAATATTGCTACATGCATCCTGTGCACAGACCATGTGGTTCATCTAGCAGGCCTTCAATACAAATGTATAGAACATATGAATAAACACAAGATTCAAAATTTATGTTGGAGAGTGTCTGTGATGGTTAATTTTATTTGGCAGTTTGGTTAAACATTATTCTGGGTGCTGCTGCCAGGGGTTTTTGGATGAGATTAACATTTAAATAGGTAGACTCAGCAATTAAACCATGTTCCTTGATGTAGGTGGGCCTTATCCAATCAGTTGAAGGCATGACTGGAACAAGAAAGGCTGACACTCCCCTGAGTAGAAGAGAATTCTTTGCTGTCTGACCGCCTTCCAACTGGGATATCTACTTTTTTCCTGTCTTTGAACTTAAACTGAAACACTGCTCTTCCTGGGTCTTGAGCCAGGAAGCCTTTGGAAGGAACTAGTCCTGAATCTCCAACTTGCTGCCTCACCCAGCAGATCTTGGAAACTGCCAATGTTATGTGTTCCTTGTGGCCAAGTAGGTGGCCTCTTTTGAGTAGGTTTCAAATCAAAATAAGAGATGGGTCCTCCATAGCTTTGGCTTGATAAGGTAAGAAGTGAGTAGTTCTCTTAACCATTACCCATGTTAGTGATTGGACAAGGGCAAATCCTCTAAGCAGAAAAAATAACATTACTGCCAGAGACCCTTTGATTTATCACCCAATATTCATGGAGCTGAGAAGAAAAGAAAGGCAGAGATCAAATGAATATTAGAAATGACACATTTTGTCTGATCCTTGTGAAAATGCAGATAGAGGTGTAGGGAGGGGGCAGGGTAATGGCCATGAAGAAGTCCAGTCATTGGAACAATGACCATAGAAGCAGAAAGAGTCTCAGAGGGCCTTAGGACAGTGACAAAAAGGCACAGCCTGAAGTACTTGTAAACACACGCTGATGCTGGCAGTGTCTCTATCCTTGGTTCACTGGCAGGTGGAAATATACCACATTTCTTGAGCAACTGAGTACCAAGAACAGCAAAAATATATTGAAAATTCCATACACAGTGTGTGTGTGTGTGCACACGCACTCGTATATAGATATTGGAAGACAGCTTCTCCTTCCTATTGTGGTTCCTGTCTTCTCTGTCCCTCTGCTACAGGATCTGAAAAAGCTCCTATTATGCTGAGTGCAGGTTCAGGAAGTCATCAGCTTATTCATGGTATAACTATGTTCAACTAGAGAGTCTAAGACATCATTCCTCAGTGTGCCG
Organism: Aethalodelphis obliquidens; assembly: GCF_003676395.1. NCBI lineage: Eukaryota > Metazoa > Chordata > Mammalia > Artiodactyla > Delphinidae > Aethalodelphis > Aethalodelphis obliquidens. The sequence continues at coordinate 21,169,930 of NW_020837971.1, read as the reverse complement.
TCCTGGTCCATTTGCCCAAATTCTGCTCACGGTCCTGCCACTCACTACAGGGACAAAGTTGGGTTGAGCTAAAATCTGACAAACCCCAGAAAGACTTGCCAAACCCTCCCCCTTTGGACAGGAGTCTGTTTCCATATCTCTTGCAACCTGGATAGATATTCACAGCAACACAGTAGGATTGTCCATTGTCTCCAGCAAGCTCCCCAATTCTCGTGGGAGGTCAACATATTTACAAACCAGTTCAGCTTTCTCTGCTATCCCTCATGCACTGGTCTCCTTTCCTTTGGAGGAATTCTATGCTACAACTGGGTTAATCCCCTTTGGGTCAATCTCATTGACACTCATTCTGTTTTTGCAAATTTTTCTGTCACGAGGTTAGCATTTACCTTTGTGGCTAAAATCTTGCGTGTTAAAGGATACCCTGCCCCCAGTCTTCTCTCCTCAAACATATATACCCCTTCATCTATTCCATTCTCAGGTAGAGGCAAGAGTAAGATCTGTGAAGAACAAGAGAATGAAGAGATTCTATGATCCATTCTGTAGTCTGTCATTATGAGCTGAAGAGCTGTAGGGAAAGAACGGCAGACAGCTCTAGATGACATTTCTGATTCTCTGCCAGGGCTCTATCAAACATCCTAAAGGTGTCTCAGAAAGTAAATTTGTATAGATAGTTCCAGATCATGAAGCAAAAATCTCTGATATTTCTATCTTTGAACTCTTAATATCTCCTGTTATGGTGTCAAGTAAAAAAAATATTCACAACCTAAAAGTTGAGAGTTATGTTTTATTCGGTGGGAATTTTTAGGACTTGCCAGTAGGCAGCATCTCAAGTAACTCTGAGAAAACTACTCTGAGGAGGTAGGGGGTAGGAGGGGTTTGGGGGGATGAGCAGGTGATATAGAAGTTTTGTAACAAAGGGCAGGTAGTTTGAACTTCAAAAGATCATTGTTTATTAAAGAAAACCAGATATCCCGAGTTAAGGAATTTTGCACTTTTCTATGTATGGGAAGATGCAAGAGGCTGGGCTCCCTGAAATCATTCCTTTGATATGCACCTCGGCTCTCTGGGGCCAGTGTCCTGTATTTTCACATCCTGAGTTTCCTCAGGGCTCACCAGCTCATGATGGAGGGCTGCAATTGCTGATGACTATGACATCCTTTGTTTACTGATATGGCAGGAAATATTCCATTTATGGAATGGAAAGTTATACTACAATGTCAGGGAAAGTTATACTACAGGAAATGTTCTACGTATTAAAATCAGCAAGAAAAAACTTAAGTCCTAAAGCCCAACTGTAAATTAAAAAATTAATATTTTGGTGTTTTTTAAGAGAAGTAATTCTATGACTTTGGTAATTGAGCTAACTTAATTAACAAATCATATTGATTAAAAATGTTTAAATGAAAAAAAAATGTTTAAATGTATTCCTTCTGAAATTCCCCCAAACTGTCAAAATTGAGTTCTTAGTCCTCATAGTATTCCTGCATGGGACACATGAAGATATATTCTCAGTTTCTATGTGTTCCAGAAACTGGAATACCATTATTTAGGTCTCTCTAAGGAAAAAAAAAAAAAGAAGAGAGAGGGCTTCCCTGGTGGCGCAGTGGTTGAGAGTCCGCCTGCCAATGCATGGGACGCGGGTTCGTGCCCCGGTCCGGGAAGGTCCCACATGCCACCGAGCGGCTGGGCCCGTGAGCGATGGCCGCTGAGCCTGCGCGTCCGGAGCCTGTGCTCCGCAACGGGAGAGGCCACAGCAGTGAGAGGCCCGCGTAGCGCAAAAAAAAGAGAGATCTTATAAAAATAGTAACACTAAAGATTAATATAAAAAAGAAGTCACTGCTTCCTGATCCTACACTTTGTGGCTGAAGTGCCGTTCTACCAAATGACTCTATTTTCTCCTTATAAAAAGACATATTCCCCTCATGGTCATATAAATCCCTTAGTCTTTTAAAAGAACTAAACTACAAAGCACTTATAGGGTAGGTAGCTTCCATAGGTTTGTCATCTTTCTTATTTTGTCATGAATATTTTCTTCTATAGAGAGTTGGTTTGTTAAATAACCGATGACATATCTTTGTAGTAGAGGGATCCAATCAGTGCTGATGTTGACTGTGTGCTTCCTACTTGCCTGATCCTGGTCTAAGTGTTTCACCTGTAAACTCTTAATGTTGCCAAAATATTTGCTCCCTGTGCATCTATGCCACATACAAATATGGAGACAGATATTTAGAAGATAATACATAGAGAGGCTTTTTATTTTCTTTGCCAGGCAAACGGAAGACACAGTAGGCTAACACCTCAAGAACTGAGCCCCCCATTCCCATGGAATTACAGTGATTCTTACAGGGGGTTTCACAGTCCAAAGTGAGTGATAAGGATCAAAATGGTGAAGATCTTGTATTTTTTTGCTTCTTGCATTATTTCGAAACCGTCACCACTGGAGTCAGGCAACCAGGTAATTGGGTCTGGCAGTCCAGTAATTGGGTCTGTTAGTCTCTGGGTTATCGGTCTGCAACCTCCTTTCTGAAATGCAAACAGCTACAAGGGGTGATTTGTTACAAGAGATTACATGGGGAACAAATATCAGGTGCAGAATGTAAATTACACAGGGCTAGGGGTGACAGATTAGCTTTGTGAGGGGCAAGTCTAACTACAGACACTAGGATTGGTTAACTCTTTCAGGCCAGGTTATGTTTCTTCTCTAGCCTGTTCACTGCTCTCTTTATTTTCCTTGTTCTCAGGAGAGGGAAAACTTCATTTCTAGTTTTGCTACAACATTAATAACTTTATAAAGGTTGTGCTATTATTAGCTAACTTACTGTAAACTACCTTTAAATATTCTAAATAGACACCAGGATATAAAGAAGTCATTACTTTAAGCCACACTTATAAGGCTGGCATTTGACGGAAATGATCATACTCAGGGTGTGTCCATCACAAGTAGCTCAGCTTTCCTTACCTTGATCAACGCCAGAGGCATTACCAGTTAATATACTGTCAGAAGTAGGATTTCTGTGGTCATCAATATGATGAATGTTTGCAATGGTGGTCTCAGTACTAAAATTACGACACAAGGTATGAAGATTGGCTAAAATATTCCCCTTTCCTACCTGAATACAGTATAAAAATTTTATGAGCCTTAACAGCTGTTCCTTTAGTTTGGGCACTGTATTAATCAGAGTTCTTCAGAGAACATAACTAATAGGATAATAGGATACAGGACATGCATAGATAGATGGAGAGAGAGAGAGAGAGAGAGGGAGACTTTAAGAAATTGGCTCTTGTAATTGTGGAGGCTTAGCAAGCCCAAAATCTGATGGGATAAATTATCAGACTGGAGATTCAGGAAAGAGTTATAGCTTGAATCCAAAGGAAGTCTACTGGCAGAATTTTTTCTTACTCAGGGGAGGTCAGTCTTTGTTCTAGTCAGGCCCTCAACTTATGGCATGAGGCCCGCCACCTTATGGAGGATAATCTACTTTACTCAAAATCCACATATTTCAATGTTACTCTCATCCAAAATGCATCACTTTTTAAAAACTTTCAGAATAATGTTTGATCAAATATTTGGGAACCGCGACCTAGCCACATTGACATAGAAAATTAACCATCATGGGCACTTATCTAGACATCAGATCAGAGGGTTTCTGCTTTACTGATGCTGAATTTAAGGGAAATAGAACCTAGAATATTGTGGCATGGTATCTGCATTACCTTTCATGCAATACTGTGATTGTTGCACATGAAAGGACACAGTGTTGAAACTTTGCCATGTGCATATATCAGTTATATGAATTGTTTAATGTTGTTTATTTGGCAATAAAATATACCTATATAAACTGTGTGGAAGCACTTAGACTGAGATTTGCTTTTAGTTTAATAGTGAGATTAGAGTATTGGATAAACCAAATCTACCACAATTTGGCAGTTATCATTATGTGTAATACCAAGAAACCCAGATTTGTGCTAGTTCAAACTCGCTTTGGAGAGTTTAATGAGTTAATTTATTATTCCCATTTACAGAAAAATAAGACCTAGAGAGGTAAAGTAATTTAGCCAATGATTAAAGCTAATAAATAGAAGTAGCTGGATTTAGGCATTAGCTGTAAACTCCAACATCTACAATTTTAGTCATGAGGCTAAACCTTTGTAGACACTTTTAACTACATTTCATAAGAATATATTACTAACGGAAAATTCAATCGATTTTTTAATGAAAATAGCAAGTTCCAAAGTTTTATGACACTCAGTACAAGGAAATATTGAAAGATGTTATCTCTATGTCCAAAAGATTAAGAGTGTGCAAGTTTTTTTTTCCTTCCCTGCATATTCTGAAAGTATCACACCAGATGTATTTCCTTTAACTTTGGTGTATCAAACAAAAAACTGTTTAAACATAGGTGAGGGTTTTATCTCAATTTAAAACACATGCAAAATTCATGCCATAAAGCAGTACTTTTTCTTTTGGAAAGAAATTCATTCCCAAATTATGTGAGAAGATGAATAGTTTATCAAGTGGACTTTTTCTTGAGCAGAGTTTTGAATAATTATTATGAAAGTTCTATGTGAATATTTCTACTGTGAGGAGAGCTACACTTTTCTAAGAGAAATGTTTAAATAATATCTATGGAGATACCTAGCAGCCAGGCAGGTACCCAGTAGGAATGTTACAGTTTGGTCCTGATTATACTTAGTTTTTCCAGGTGTAGAGAATATGGATGGTCTTTTGCCTACATGAAGGTTCTCTCATTCCTGCCTGGAAAAGCATATGAGAAAGGTGATCTACACTCTCTCAAATTAGCTTAGAGGAATACTGCAGTTACAGAAAAACATCTTTGCTAAGTGATTTATAGTCATTCAGCTTCATTTCAAGAGTATAAAATTTATTTCCTCGAAGTTTTAATTTAATTTAACTGAATAATATTTATGGTAGTCATAGAGGGAAGTTGTTATTCCAGAACATGTGATTTGTCATTTATATTTTCCAGTCCTCCAGTGATATACCAAAAACATTTTTCATGTACCCATAATTGCATGACTTTAGATATGCTTCATGTAATTATATGCTAAGCAATTTAATTAGATTATTTGATAAATTATGGTATGGAAAAAGTTAGAAAACTTTTCATGATAGATGACAGCATGTTTGACCTTTACTTCTATCACAGAGTTCCAAAGTATAAAATAATGCATGCTTCAATTCCAAGGTGTATACCCTGTACACAATTCTTTAAGACAGAACTCAACATAATTATCCAAGATTTACGATATGCTTATCATTTTTGTCATTGCTTTTCCAGTCTTTCGTTTGCATTATGTCATTTTTTAAAATGTTCTTAAAAATGTTTGTGTTTACATATAGAAAAAGTCACATTTTTTACATACAGTTCTATGAGTTGCTACAAATGCAAAGATTTGCATAGTCGACACTGCAGACTATATGCAGAACAGTTGTAGCACCCCAAATAATTCCTCATGAAACCCCTTCATGCTCAAACTCCCCACCCCTAACCCCTGCCAACTACTGATCTGTTCTGTTTCTACATTTTTTTGTTTTCATTATATAATTGCTTTTTATTTTATTTTACTTAAAATTCTTCTTAATATAAGTGAAATAAAAATACCAAATAAGAGGAAATAACCTCAGGAGAGGTTTTCACATAAACTTGAGACAACAGTGTATGTTCCCTGCTACAGAGAACAAATATAAAATTAATTCAACATCCTTATTCCACCCAATTTGGTTAAAATTGTCACTGGCACCATAAACCTGCCATCACATTAATTCCCCTTCAATGTATTATGTACAATGCACATTTTTTTTGTTGTTATTGTTAAAACTTTTATTTTGAGATAATTGTAGATTCACACCCAGTTGTAAGAAAAGATACAGAAAGATCCCTTGTGCACTTATGGAATATAAATAATGCAATTGAATCTGAAATAACCCTCAAAGGCCAAGTGTATACATGCAAAATGGAGTACAATTGAGAAACCATCCAGCTATGTTAGGATAGGGAGATTTTACAAATTTTTCTCGGTGAAATAAATCCTCATGCACCTGTAAATGCTTTTACCTTTTGTTTGATTGCATACATAAAACAAAGGAAAATAAAACTCCCACAATACTACAAAGCAAAAACAGAATTTGGCGTATGATTTCAATCAAAAGTTGTAAAAGATGCTTCACAGTCTGAGTCTACTTATTATAAACATATTACAGTTGGTTTATCTAAATAATTTAAATGATTTAATATTATTAATGAATATACTTAACAGGAACTTCTTCCTTGCCCAAACTTTAGTCAGGATCCTCTGAGCCTTCTTTTCAATGAGGCCTTGACTTTAGCCTTCTTGTCCATCCTTGTTGAGCTCAGATTTTAGCAAAGAATCCTTCTAAATCTGTTTAGCCAGTCCCCTGCATTGATACTCTATCAAGTCTCCACCTTTGGTGTCTGTCTTGGCCTACCTTTAGCAAGTATCCTGTCAGGCCAGTTTACAAGAATCCCTCTCCCCTTGATGCTCCTTTTAGTAATTTCCATCCACTGACCCCTCACTTTGATCATCGTCTGTAAGGCCCCAGATGCTTTTTCTACCTTCGAAGTAGAGTTCACCTTTATGCTGAAGTCTCTCTACCCTATTGCAGTAGTTCACATAAAACCTGTTTTGCTGTTTTTCACAAGTGTGCAGGGCAAATATTCTTTTATGTGCTTTAATGGTTATTGGCATGGAAGTTTTCCTACATTGTCTTTGAGCACTGAGTATCAATGGGAGTGTGCCTGAAGCCTTTTGTCACCTCAAGAAAGGAGAGATATTGTGAGCATAATAGGTTTGGTTAAAGCTCTTCTGGGAGTTCCTCATTCTCCCCAAAATAAGCAGAATGACTCCTTCTCTGCCCTAAGCTCCCATTGTGTGCAGAGACCTAGGAAAGAAAACAGTTAATCCCCACAATCCCCCTCCTATTTTTACTCTCTTCTTCTTGTTGTTTAAAATTTTTATTTTGAGATAATTACACATTCGCATGTAGTTGTAAAAATAATAAACTTTTTCTAGTTTCCCCATGGTGGTAACATATTGCAAAACTTCAGTACATTATCATAACCAAGATTGATATTGATACAAATCATGAATCTCATTCTGATTTACCCAGTTTTACTTGTATGCAACTGTGTTGTGTTTAGTTTTATATTTTCTGTAATACCTTTATTGAGATATAATTCACTTACCATAAATGTACCTTTTTAGCATGTACAGTTCCATAATTTTTAGAATCTTCAATGTTGTGCATCCATCACTACTATTCCAGAAATTTTAATACCCCCAAAAGAACACCATACCCATTTATAATCACTTCTAGTTTCTCCTCTCACCAGCCTGCCCTCCTAAGCTGAAATTTACATTGTGTCTCTCAGGATTTGCCTATTCTGAACATTTCATATTAATGGAAATGGCCTTGTGTGAGTGACTTATTTCCCTTAGTAAAATGTTTTCAAGGTCCATCCATGAGGTCTTTTATATAAGTACTTTATTCCCTTTTATAGCCCCAAAATATTCCAGTTATAGATATACCACATTTTGCTTATTCATTCTTCAGTTGATTGCATTTGGATAGTTTCCACTTTTTGGCTATTATGAATATGTTGCTATAAATATTAATGTATTTTTGTGTGGACATATATTTTGGTTTATCTTGGGCATATACCTAGAAAAGTAAATGGTGGGTCATATGGTAATTCTATGGCTAACCTTTTGAGGAACTGCCAAACTCTTTCAAAGAAATTTGTCTATTTGCATTCCCATCAGCTGTGTTGTGTATAGAGAGTTCTTATTTATCCAGCCCCTTGCCAACCTTTGTTATTGTCCATCTTTCAATGATATTCAAATTAGTAGGTGTGAGGTGGTACCTCATTGAGGTTTTGATTTGCCTTTCTCTGACGGTTAAGGATATTGAAATATGCATCATTTCATGTGCATAATGGCCATTTTAATATTTTCTCTTGAGAAATATATCTTAAAACCATTTTTCCATTTAAAAAAAATTGTATTAACTACCTTTAATGTTGAGTGATAATAGTTCTTTATTCAGTCTAGATACTAGACCCTTATCAAATATAGGATCTGCAAATATTTCTTTCATGTGTGAATTTGTTTTTCTGATAGTGCTCTTTGGAGCAAAAAAAAAAAGTTAATATTGATAAAGTCCAGTTTATATTTTTTTTAATTTTGTTTTATGTTGTTGTGTTTTTAGAGTCATACCTAAGAAACCATTGCTTAATCCAAGATCATGAAGATTTATGTCTATGTTTTCTTCTAAGAGTTTATATTTGAAGTTCTTTCATACAGAGCTTTAATCTATTTTTAGTTAACTTTTGTATACAGTGTAAGATGGGAACCAGCTTTATTCTTTGACACATGGCTATCCAGTTTCTCAACACTATTTGTCAAAAAGATTTTTTTCTCCATTAAATTGTCTTGGCACACTTGTTGAAAATTAGTTGACCTTATGTATGGGTTTATTTCTGGGCTCTCAATTCTATTCCACTGATCTGTATATCCATATATGTCAGTATCCCAATGTCTTAATTATGTAGTTTTGTAGTAAGTTTTTAAATCAGGAAATGTGTGTCATGCAAATTTGTTTTTCTTTTTCAAAACTGTTTTTACTATTCTGGGTCCCTTTCATTTCCATATGAATTTTAGGAAGAGCTTGACAATTTCTGGAAAAAAAAATAAGAACAGCTAGAAATTTGATAGGTATTATACTGAATCTTTAGATCCTTTAGATAAGTACTACCATCTTAAAATGTTTTAAGTTAGTATCTTTTTATTTATTTATGGCTCCTTTATTTTTATTGTTTTTAATGCTGTTGCAAATGGAATTGTTCTCTTAATTCATTTTTTTCAGATTTTTCATTGTTAGTATAGAAGTACAAGTGATTTTTAAATATATATCTTGTATGCTGCTGACGTTTTGAACTTGTTTCTTAGTTAAGATAGATCTTTTTAGCAGATATCTTAGTATTTTCTCTATATAAGATCAAGTCACCTGTGAATACATATAGTTTTATTTCTTCCTTTTCCATATGGATGTCTTTTATTTCATTTTCTTATCTACTTGTCCTGCAGGATGATGTTGAAATGAATTAATAAGAGTGAGTGTCTTCATATTTTTTCTAACATTAGGGTGAAATAATTTATTCTTTCATCATTAAGTATGATGTTAATTGCAGACTTTTGTAGATTTTTTTATCAGGTTGAGGAGATTTCCTTTAATTTATAGTTTGTTGGGTGTTTTCTTTTTTCTTTTTTCATGAATATGTGTTAGATTTGGTAAAATGCTTTTCTATGTATTGAGATGAGTATCTATTTTTTATCCTTTATTCCATTCCATTGATGTGTTATTTTATATTAATAGACTTTGGATGTTAAAAAAAAAAAAAAGGCTTGCATTCCTTGAATAAATTCTACTTGATCATAGTGTATAATCCGTTTTCTATGTCATTTGATTCAATTTACTAGTATTGTGTTGAGTATGTATATACTATATACAGAAGAGATATTGGTCTGCAGTTTTTATGTGATATCTTTCTCTGCTTTGGAAAAGTTTGTAAAGAATTGAAGTTACATCTTCTTTATTTGGCAGAAATCACAGGTAAAACTATTGTCTGTTCTTCATTGGAAAATTTTTAATTACTAATTTAATATATTGTCTTAAATTTTCTATATTTTTCATGAATCATTTTCATTAGTGTCATTCTTGGAATTTTTCTGTTTTCTTTGTTATTTAAATTTTTGACATACACTTTTCTTATTTCCTTCTTTTGCATATTTTGTGTTTATTTTGATCTTATTTTTCCATTGTCTCAAGGAGGAAGTTTAGGTGAATTAACTATGATCTTCCTTCTTTATTAATGTTGTGTTTACAGCTATAAATTTTCCTCTAAACATTACTTTATGTGTGTCTCATAAGTTTTGGTATGTTGTACCTTTAGGCATGTATCTTAAAGTATTTTCTAATTTCTGTTGTGACTTCTTTGAACCATTTGTTACTTAGGTTAGTTTATTTAATTTTCACATATTTGTGAATTATCCAAATTTTCTGTTATTTATTTGTAATTTCATTTAATTTTGTTCAGAGGATATACAATGTATGACATAAATCCTTTTAAAGCCATTGAGACTTGCTTTATGGCCTATCTCAGAGGACATTTAATGAGCATATGAGAACATTTTGATGTTGAATAGAGTATTCTGTAAATGACTATGCAATCTGTTTATACTGTTATCCAAGTCTTCAATTTTCTTGTTGATCTTGTTGATCTTCTTGCCTATTATGAAAGTGGAATTTGAAGTCTCCAACTATTTTTTTTAATTGTCTACTTCTTTCAGTTCTGTCAGTTTCTCTTCATGTATTTGGGGCTCTGTTGTTAGACAGATCTATGTTTGTAATTGTTTTTAAATGGACTGACACTTTTGACATAAATATCCTTCTTTATCTTTAGTAATATTTTTGCTTTAAAGTCCATTTTGCCTGATATTACTATAGCCACTGCAGTTCTCTTTCGGTTATGTCTAAAAAATTGACACTTTTCTCTGCACTCAATTGTTTCAGATACAAAACCTTTCATCAATCAAATTAGTGTTTCTCTCCGGCTACTTTGAAGATTTTTTTTTTTTGTCTTTTGTCCTCAGAAGTTCAATTACATGTGTCTTGACATAAATTTGAGGGGTTTATCCTATTAGAGATTCACTCAGCTTCTTGAATCCATAGGTTTATGCTTTCTTCTTTCATTTGGGAGTTCCTCAGCCCTTATTTCTAAGAGCATTTTTCAATCCTACTCTCTCTTCATTTCCTTGGACTTTCATTATGCAAATGCTAATTCCTTGGGTATCATCCTAAAGTCCCTGAAGTTCTATTCATTTTTTTAAATTAATTAATTAATTAATTTATTATTATTATTATTTTTCGGTACGTGGGTCTCTCACTGCTGTGGCCTCTCCCGTTGTGGAGCACTGGCTCCAGATGCACAGGCTCAGCGGCCATGGCTCACGGGCCTAGCCACCCCGCGGCATGTGGGATCTTCCCAGACCGGGGCACAAACCCGTGTCCCCTGCATCAGCAGGTGGACTTTCAACCACTGCACCACCAGGGAAGCTCTCTATTCATTTTTAAAATGAAATGAAATCTTTAAAATGAAATGAAATCTTCATGTTCACCGATTTTATGTTCTGTCTTTTTCGCTGCACTTTTGCAAACATCCAGTCCGTTTTTATTGCAGTGACTTTTTTTTTCCAAATCATAATTTCTATTTAGTTCCTTCTTCTAATTTGTTTTCCTCTGTTGTGTTTTTTGCTTGTTTGTTTCAAGAGCACTTGCAATTTCTCACTGGAACATTTTTAGGTTACCTGTTTTAAAATCCTAGTCCAATAGTTCCAACATCTGTTTCATCTTGATGTTGGTGTCTGTCGATTGTTGTATTTCATTCAAGTTGTGAATCTCCTGGCTTAATTATTTATGACTGATTTTCCCATTGTATTTAAGTCATTTTAAGTATAATATTATGAGTCTCAGGATTTTATTACATAATTTATTTTTTTAATTAATTAATTAATTTTTTTTGGTTGTGTCAGGTCTTAATTGCAGCAGTCAGGATCTTCTTTGTGGCATTCAGGGTCTTTTTGTTGCAGTGAACAGGCTCTTCATTGTTGCACAAGAGCTCTTTGTTGCTGTGTTCAGGCTTCTCTCCAGTTTGGGCATGAGGGCTCCAGAGGGCATGGGCTTTGTAGTTTGTGGTACATAAACTCTCTATTTGAAGTGCATGGGCGTAGTTGCCCCATGGCATGTGGGGTATTAGTTCCCCGACCAGGGATCAAACCTGCATCCCCTGTATTGGAAGACAGATTCTTAACCACTGGACCACCAGGGAAGTCCCTATTACATAACTTTTTAAAATAGTCCTCTGTTGCGGTATACCACTTAAGATTCATCCTCGCTAGGGTCTGCCAACACTACTCTTGTTACAGTGGGGCGCTAATTCATACTGACACTATTTCATGGCAAGTGAATAGAGTAAAAGTTTAGCTCTCCTAACACACCTTCAAAGTACGTCACTTACTCACATTACATCTTTGACTCTGAGTTGAAATGTAATCTCAGTTTTCCTCTTTCCTGTCTTATGCCAGTGAGAGAGCCCGTGAAGGCTGACTCATATTGCTTTATTGCTGCAGGGTTGGGATGAGAGCTCAGTTTCTTGCTGGCTCCTGATAACAACATGGGAGGAAAAGAAGGGAACAGAGTGCCAGCTAACTTTGACAACCACCATCTTATTCTACCTTATTGATGTCATGTGTGGAAATAGAGGCTCAGTGCCCCACTGAGGCTAAGCTACATAGGAACAGGGTGGAGGAGACAGAGCACTGACTGGCCTCACTTTGCACTGTCATGATCAGTCTAAATTTTACAAGGTTAGAGTGGACATTCACCTCCTTATTGTGCCATCCTAACACCATGGGTGAGAGGAAAGTCAAATGCTGAATGGCCATGTTTATACTTGTTGATTCCAGGTTGGGGTGGAAGCTCAGCTCATACTGGACTCTGTCCAAACTACACAGACAGTGTAATTGGAAGACTGACTACTTCCACTAAGCATGAGATGGAAGATCAGCTCCCCAACTTGCCCTGTTGACACTGTTGAAGGAGGGGAACCAGAGTGCTGCCACCTGATCCTGCTGTGTGTAGGAGGAGATCAGCTTCCTACTTGGGCTATTGACACCACTGTGCAGGGAATTGGAGCACTGCCACCTGCTTTTTTGGGCTAAGGTGGTGAAATGGAAGATCAGTTCTGCACTCAACCTCACTGAAACCACAGAGATTTGGGGGAATTGGTGGGAACTGCCATTTTCCCATTGGTATTTGGAGTAGGGTGGGTACTGCTGAAGGGTTTTCTGTTCTGTTAGTCTCCCCTTTTCCTCATGCTATGACTAGAAGCAACACATTTTTCTTGGAGCTATTTTTGTCTGAGCCCGTTGGTAGTTCCAAGTTGACAGCTTCTACGGTGTCTTGTGCAGGATATATGAAGCAATAAAAAACCCAGAGGACTCATCATCATGTGATTTCTCATTTCCTGAGATACCTGGAAAGCCTTCCTTCTTTCCACTCTTCAGAGTTTTTCTATGCTTATTTGCTGTGATATATCCAGGTATTTTTACTTGTGTGAGAGAGAAACTAACTTTTCTGAAGCTAGAACCATCTGACATTTAATCTGATGGGAGCCGTGATACCCCAACTTTTCCTCCATCTGCAAGCTTTGACCCTGGAGTGGGAGGGGGGAGCAACTACAGAGAAGATATTGGGGAAAGTAGAGAGTGGAGAGCCTGACCTCCTCCCCCTGGTTTGCGGATGAGAGTGAGATTTAACCATAAGACAATGTTAGTCTTGTGAATCACATGACAGGGGATAGTTTTGTTAATTAACCAAAACACTTAGGTAAAAAAATAATCATACAATTGCTTACTTAAAAAAATCAGGCAAAAAGAAAAAATAAAAAAAAAGAGAGGTCAACTAGAATGTTTCCAAAGAGATGATGAAGGATGAGGAACCTGATCAGATATTGAAATAGACCAGAGATACTGAGATTGATCAAGAGTGGGAAGTTCCTGCTAAACTGACTTAGCAGGGTTCTTGCTAAAATTGGATCATCCTGGGGAAGATTCAGAGGCTGATTAAAGTTTGGTCAAACAAAGAATCTTTTAACTTTGTACAATTCAGAATACATGTGCGTACATACACACACACACACTCATTGCAACTTGTCTTTATAGAAATAACATTGATATTAAAATATTTAGAAAACATCACACAAAGTAAAAAGTATTAAATTTTTTACATAAATTTCTAATAATTAATAAACAATAAAAGAAGTAGAAATCATGCTTTTTAACTCCTCAACTTATAAGATGGTTTGCATATCTTCGTAGGAACCAATTGCTTGTCGAATGCAGAATCAGTTATTTGCCTGATATGTGAGTAGCTGAGATAAGCTTCCATTTCCTCAGGAACATGACTATAAACATTATTAAACATGAGCAGCATTGATCTAGGTGCTTTTTTCATTCCATAGGATTTATGTAGAGACTTTTATGTAGGATCAGTTATGTAGTTTGTGCAGTTATGTAGGGGTGTTAGAAACTCTTGCCTGTTGGAGGCTATGATGTGTGATGAAATTTCCCACTCTTACCAGACAACCCCTATTAAGTGAACAATGGGCAACAAAAGACAATAAGTGCCCTGGTTATTTGCAGTGACCCAGGCAGCTTTGTCTGGACTTCCTTCTACAGTCGTCCACTTGCTTTCATTTCATTTCTCTACTGGCAAAGTCAGTCAGGGTTCCTGTGCTCAAACAAGTCGGGGAGATGCTTAGACCAAGTTAAATCGGTTTCTTGACTTTGAAAGTGTATTATACTAACATTAGTATACTGATGTGCTTCTTGAATTACCAAGAATGGGGAGTTATTTCATACAAAAGAAATAAGGAAACTTATTTTTGGAAACCATTAAAAAGTGTTTTTCTGGAGCTTCCTATGCCAATGTATTTTTGATCAGATAAATTGTGTCATATTTAGTATCAAGATGGATCTTGTGATTGGCTCTTGCAATGATCTCTGGTGATAACCTTGAGGCCACTAAAGGTATAAGATGGTGTTGCCAGAGGACATTTCCCCACATGTTTTGGGGGGACACTCTCTGATTTAACCCAGGTTTTGAAACTGCTTTCTTGTGTCTATTAACTCTTTAAACTTATTTTGTCAGTTACCTATACATAATCTCTCCTCAAACTCTGTTAGGATATTTTTCCTATGATTGTTAACAACTCCATAGATAAAAAGTCCATTCACTCTTTATCTCTCATACCTATTATCCATATCTTTCTATGTGTATCTTTTAATCTATTGTTCTTATTTTTCATAATGAAGAAGTTTTTAAAATCTCATGGACTCAGATCTTTTTTTTTCCCTACAAGTTATCTTCTTTTAATGTTCAACACAATAAAGTCTGTCTCTTCCCAAAACTACACAGATATTTGCTATATGAATATTTTCTTCCAGCACTTATATGATTCTATATATTAGATAGAAGTCAGCCGTATTATTTATTTGGCTTTTCTTTATTGCTATTTATTGTCTGTTGGCTCAATGAGACAAAAGCAAAGAAGATGATTGGTTTTATCTCTGCTGCTGTGCTTTGGTCAAAGTTTCATTGCATTTCTTATGAAATACATATCTTTATGTGTTTTCATGATATCCTATTTGACATGCAATGGTCCATGAATGATATAAATTGTATTTATATTGTTAATCATATTAAAGTAATCATTTTACATTCATTTGAATACTTACTTCCTTGAATTCAACATGGTTTGATATACTTCCAAAACTTTCATTAGAAAGACAATCTAGAATAAGGTTTGCTTAGGTTAGTTTTAGTTTTTGAGGTGTCAAATATCACTAAAAGGCTACTTAGAAAAAAGACCATGATTTCTATCTATATTATGGGGCCACTCTGTTGTTCAGTCCTGTTTATGTTTTCCTAACACTTCTAAGGATGACTGAATTAATTTATCCCATAGATTTCCAAATGAGGGTCAAATTTACAAAATATTTAAATATATGAAATCCCCAGATTAATTAATTACTTCTACTTATAGTCTAAGTGGCTAATTTTTGGAATTGGTATTGTATTGCAGATTAAAAAAAATCTCAACATGAATGCATAAACATGATGTGGTAAGTCCTCACACTTCAATTACAGATTTCATAGTGTTCATCAGCTTGACAAGGGATTAAACACATAAGTCCCTTCTTAGGGACTAGAAGAGAACTGTGAGGTCTTTAAAAAATAAAACTCACCTTTCTAGGGAAAACAACTTGAAAAACTCCATCAACTTTTGGACAACTCTGGGCAGATTTTTTGACTGTGTGCTGCTCAAAGGAAGCTCTTCTGCCCTCTCTGTACCATCTTGTGTTCCATTTGTTCCTGAACCATTTCTAAGGGATATCTCTCCACTTCTCAGAGAGGAAGTTAGAAGTCATTTTCATAATAGAATAAATAAAGCATGATTACAAGGCAAGGTAGCTGTGATAAAATCATATGATCTAATCAGGCAATGAACAGGTATTTATGGGACAGCTTTTATGGACTTCAAGTGAAGTCTGGATTCTATAAATATGACTAAGTGCCTGGTTTCCTTTGGGGAAAATATGACTCTAACACATGAATCACTCAGAGAATAACAATAGCTTAAGAATATTAAACTGAAAAGTGCTATTAGTACGTGTAACAGAAATCACATGATGGGAGGAATATCATGTCATGTTCAAGCCTTCCCAAAAGGGAAGACTTTGAGCTGGACCTTGATCAATTCATTCAAAAGAAAATGTAGTTTGTACAGAGATTATCTGTGGTTCTAGAGCATATATGGAAGAAATCTTTAGGGAATTTCTTCTAAGCAGAGAAAGAGCTGTGATATTCAGATAATGAGGCCTGAGTATTCCCAGGAAATTACTGCCCTCCCTTATTTAGCACCTTGATAAAATGAAACAAAAAAGACAAATCACATTTTGGCATATGTATATGTATCATTTACATTAACAGAAATAATCCACTAGAAATGGCAACTACAGTTGTACTGACATTTCTTAAATGATGTCTTCACTTATATTTTAAAAATAAAGCACAGTTCTATGTGATCAAAAATTCATTCCACTTAGACTGAGAGGTAACAGTTCTTCTTATGAGTAAAATATATAAAATTTAAATATTTACAGTGTGCCTGAGAAATAGACTTGAAAAAGCTATTTGCACAATTTCTAAGTATCTGGAAGAAGCAACTGGATCGAGTCCCAAATGCTTGATCATCTTGCATCAGAATAATTAGGATGATTGCTTCCATGTGTGTCTTCTCCAACACCAAAATAAATTAATGCAATTCAGACACTGTCCATGTGGAGATAGCATAAACTCTCACAGGGTAAGGACTCAGTTCCCACAAGACTGCAGCCCCAGCACTTCACATACCAGTTGTAAATCCAATTTTTCACCTGTGCTTCTAACTGAAAAACTATAGATCAGAGGTTCCCATAACCCTCTCCTCAGGTTCAATTAATTTGCTAGAACTCATAGAAACATTTGTCAACTAGATTACCAGTTCAATATAAAGGATGCAACTCAGGAACAGCCAAATGGAAGAGATACAAAAGGCATGGTATACAGAAAGAGCTTCCTTGCCCTCTGGGCACACCACTCTCCTGTGTCTTCTCCAAACCCGTCCTTTGACATTTTAATGGAGGTTTCATTACTTAGAAATGACTGATTCAATCATTGATCTTGGTCACTGGTGATTGAACTCAATCACCAGTCCTTCTTTCCTCCCTGGAGGTGCTGGTGGGGCTGAAAATTCCAAGACTCTAATCACAAGGTTGGTTCCCCCAGGCAAACAGCCTCCATCCTTAGGGTCTTTCCAAAAGTCACTTCATCAACATTGTGGGGGAGGGGGAATTTTCTCCTCTACCCCTTGAGTTCTTGTGGCTAGACTAATAATAAAATTGACACAAGACAGATTAACAGGAAAAAAGGAAATACATTTTTATTCTTAGGTCTCATAGAAATGGGATCTAAGAAGTGGTCAAAGCAGGCAGATTTTATACATTTTTAGACTAAGAAACAATACCTTTGTGAGAAATTGTTTGGACAAAGAAATTTAGCCTTTGAGTGCTTAGTTAACAAAAAATCTAAACAGAATTTGGGCTTGGGTTAGTCAATTAAAGAAGTAACAGAGTTGTTTATACAAGCTTATTGGCCTAGAATTCTCTATCCCTTGTGACAAGGGCATCTTTCTACCTTCAGATGTAGGGAGTGCACCTTCTGGATGAGAGGTTAATTTCCTACTTTCAGGGAGATAGCACAAAGGGTGCTCTCCTATATCAGCTCTTTCTTAAGTAACTTTAATTCAAAATAATCAATATGCCATTGAGGCATATTTTGGAGAAGCCTGACCTGGACCTCCAAGACATAAATCCAGGTATGATTAAAAGAGACTTGTTGGGCCTCCCTGGTGGCACAGTTGTTGGGAGTCTGCCTGTCAACGCAGAGGACACGGGTTTGTGCCCTGGTCCGGGAAGATCCCACATGCCGCAGAGCGGCTGGGCTCGTGAGCCATGGCCGCTGAGCCTGCGCTCCGCAATGGGAGAGGCCAGAGCAGTGAGAGGCCCGCGTACCACAAAAAAAAAAAAAAAAAAAAAAAAAGACTTGTTACAGGAGTAACAGGACACTAATTTCACATTTATGATTCTGGAGTGATGTCAGGAACTGAGGACAAAAGACCAAATATTACAACAAAAGATGCTCCCTTTACTCTTATCATTTTGGAAATTCCAAGAGTTTTAGGAGTCCACACATTTTTTAAAATCATGACTTACAGATTTAGCAACTACTATCAAGGCACAAAATGTGAGAACATACAAAGGGGCTGGCCTCAGAGACCAACCCTGCTGGGGATCTTATACTACCTTTCCTTAATTTCTCATCCCAGTCTTTTCTAGAATATTACAGACAAATGAGTGGAGGTTGGAATCAAGATGGGTAGCAATCAAGTAATTCAGTATAATTGTCTGTTCAGACATACGGAGAAGGGACAGAGGTGATGATGAACACAGCCCCAAAGATTCAGAATGGGAAGTGGTGGGAGAACAAGGCCCCAGGGACTCAGACTCTCACTGAGGCAGGGATGGAGCACAGCCACGGCCAGGAGAGGGCTAAAGAGACTGAAGGACTGGAAGACTTTATACAAAGAATCCTCTGAATCACAAGAGAGGGTTAGGTGTATAACGCTTGTTCAGCTACTCTTAATGTTGTGTATTTGTAGCTTTTTATATGTTAAAGTTTTCTATTGTTAAAGTTCTAACCTCAGGTACCTCAGAGGTCATGAGAATAGGCTGTACTCTGGTATGACTGGTGTCCTTATGAGAAGAGACGAGGACACAGACACACACAGTAGAAAGTCCATGTGAGGACAGGACAAAATGTGGCCATCTACAAGCCAAGGAAAGAGGCCTCAGAGGAAACAAACCCTAAAAACACCTCGATCTTGTGTTTCTCGTCTCCAGAACTGTGAGGAATGAGTGTCTGCTGTGGTACTTTAATATGACTATCCTAACAAACTAATATAGTAGCCCTTCTGAAAACTTAAATTTTGGATCAGAATTTGAACATATATTTATCAGCTACAACCAAGTCTAGTATTTATGACAAGGATTTGATTACAATTAAAATGCAAAATATGTTTAAAATATTGTTTCCTTGGGTCTAATCCAATGGATAAGAACATGGATTACCTGGATATATTGTCTTGAAAGTACATGGTATATTTTTAATGCTCACTCACAGAAACCCAGCATATCTATAGATATTATTTATGACTAACTTATCTTAGTGATTTCATTTCACATCAGTCTCACAGGCTATGCAAAGTTAGGGAAATAACATTTTGGTAGCTTTTTGAGCATATGAGATTTTTTTTTTTTTTTTTGCCTAGAGGAATTGAAATAGAAAAATGGAGAAAAATTCCCATAACATTTCTGTCTTAGGAGTTTCAATTTTAGCTGAAGGAGAATGGGTGCAGATTCACATTGCTTATAATGAGTTAGAATGTCTATAACATAGTAGGATGATCTTAGCTCCCTGAAGTGTATCTCCTGAATATTATATTTCAGTTTCAATCTCTAAATGAAAACAAACAAAACAAACAAAAGTAAACAAATACATTCAAGATTTCCAAAGAGAAAATAGCTTTAAGGGTAAAAAAAATATATAACAAATGAAGGCATATTGATAATATCCTGATGGTTAGAGAACATTGTAAGTGATCTAAGTGAACTTGGGGAGTTAAGAGAGAGATCCATCCACCTACCCCCACCACAGTCCCATGAAATAAATCCTAGAGATGTTCTAAAGAACCCATGTCATCTCTTCCCTCACCTATGAGACATTTGTAAAAACTGTGCAAGGATATAGAGACATGCCCACCATGAAAGGAGCATTTTCTAGATTTATTGCTGAGTTATCTTTTTCTCAAATAATTTGTATGGGATATTTTGACTCTCTTTGAAATTCAGAGTGTCAGAGCTTCTGATTGATTCAAGCAGATGTTTGCATCCGTGAACTTTAATTTTACTGAATAGAAAAAATCAGTAATATTTACTTTCCTTGAGTCCTTGTCTCAGTGGATATCAACACTGGAAATAATCAGCTATGAATAGTACGTGGGAAACCATCCTGTCTCCATAAGAGGTGGAGAGAACATGAGAATAACCACATTCACAAATATTCAATCTGTGAGTCCCAAGTTTTCTTTCAGGTACTTTACCTAGATTGACAGGGATTCAAAAACATATGACAGCATGAGTTTTCTGAGCCCTTGCTTTGGCGTTCCACATAGCCAGCAGTGGGTATTCACAGGCCAGTGAAGTGGACTGTGTCAGATACACAGGGGTTACTATTACATCTATATGGTAGCTGACTGAGAGGTATCTTCTAAGTGGTATGTATAGAGTAGCTGAAAGTATTCCTAGGTAATAGCTGGTATTACTACCTTTTTTTAAAACCACAGAGATTCACATGCATGGTATCATTGAACATAAGTAAGGTGACATGATAGCCAAAAGCTTAGGAGAAGGGATGGGCTGAAACTGTAAGTGGGTGTGCTGTGATATCATTCAGAGGACAAATAATGGGCAGCAGTTAGGACTTTGTTCTGCCCTGCTAACTGCTGTATATACCTAAACTAATTTAGTCTTTAAAAATACCCCATAATATTCATAGTATAATCATCATTTTGCAGGAAAGGAAACTGAGGCTTTTAGGAGTTCAAGTTTCTTGACTAAATATGTTTATTCAAATGGTCAAGTCAGAATACATTTCACGTCTGTCAGACTGCAAAGAGATTTTCTTACTTTGAAAAAAAAAATTAAATAAAGAAAAAAGAGAGAGAGATTTCTGCTTTGGAATTTAAACACCATGAAAAGAGGGGGCTTCAGGGGACTAAAAAAGGAGGAATACTCTGTCTCTTATTTGTCTGAAAGATGCAAATTCAGTTAGCCAGGTGTTAATCGTGTTTTAAATATTTTTAAATGTATGAGGTATGTGTGCACTCAACCATTATTAATGTGAACCATCAAAACAGTTGCTGCAGTTTTAAATCCTTTAAGTACAACTGACAGGCTCTACCCACTGTCTGTGCTGTCACAGAAATTACCATGTGGAGTACCCGTAGGTGTTTCACAGCTTATTAAACTATAATTGTGGAACTGTAATTACAGCAGATGCACTACAATGTCTGAATTTTAGAAAACAACTTCCCTTTAAGTCATAGAAGAAGAGCAATCTTTATGTACTTTCCCTGCAATGACATGATTCTATTAAAATAAAATACTGCTAGAGGTGCAAAATTCACTTTTTGAACAAATGTGAAAAATGATTACACTATCCATCACTTAAAATAAATACATTCACATTATAATCATAGCTGAGAAAAGAGGCACAACCAGAAGCACAGCATGTTAAAAACACCCCATTTTGGTAGATAGTTCTTAGTTATGTATTAGTTTACAGGTTTTGACAACCACTTCTGATTAATAAGGCAATTATATAAGTATTCACGTTCCCAGGTAACTTCTTGCTTGAGATGCGGATTGTAGAAGCAATGGGTCAACTGCCTAAGTGGACCACATCAACTTCATCAGACCTGCTGATCTAAGTGATCTGTCAGATGGCTTTCATCTCCCCAAACAGCTGATAATGACACAGAATCCAGTTCCCTAAGAATCAGATCCGCAGATGTCCTGTATTAGGCAGCTAGTTTGACTTATTGGCCAAAATATTCAGCCCACCATTAGCACCATAATGAATGTTGCTCAGTGTGTGTGGTAAGGAAGGGGAAGAAAGTAATGGCTGTTACCATCACAACTGTTGTTGCTTTAGGTTTACTTTAATGAGGAACTCTTTCCTCATAGAGGTCAGCCTGTCTTCACAGAAAGATGATTTTAAAAATCATCTTATAATGAGCTGAGAACTGGCCCTATCTACCCTTCTAGGGATTGCTTTTAAGCAGCAATGATAAAATTATTTCCTCTGGTACACGGTAGTATTTAAGTATGTGAAGTGTAAGGGTTCAGAATATGTCACCTCAAAACACGCCATTTGGCGTAGTGATTATTTTGAATTAAAGGTACTTGAGAAACAGCCAGTGCAAGAAGGACACTCTGACCCTCCTTTGTCTTCCTGGCATCAGGGGATAAATCTCCCATGTGAAAGGTACCCTCTCTGTACCAGGAATGTGGAGACAAACTTACCACCAGAGACAGGGAATTCAGGGCCGAGAAAGCTGTGCAAACAGACCTTGTCGCTTCTTCACCATTTTACTACCTTTAGCCCAAACCTCTTTGTTTTATCAATTCTTCACAAATTTATTGTTTCTTTGTCTAAAAGATACAAAAGCTTCCTTCTCTGATCATTTCTTTGAGCCTTATACCTTTGTGGGGCTCTTGCACAGATGTATGTTATCAAATTTGTTTTTCTTCTCTTACCCTTTTTATTATGGAGGGCAAGGAGGATCTCAGCCAAGAACCTAAAACGATAAAGGGAAATTTATTTTTTATTCCCTAGAGAAGTAAATTTAAATATCTAATTTTTGTCATCTTTGTTACAGAGAGCACCATTGTTATTTCACCTACTCCTTATAAGGATCAAATGAACAACTCAGGAGAAATGTTTTATGTTGATGGATCAATAACATATCATGGCGCAGACATTTCAGCACATACATTTCATGTGGTGAAGCTGAAACTGTAGTAAGGCTGAATTTTGGAAGAAGTCAGAGGAGATACCCTACCAAGTTTATATATTGTTTGACGCACAGTGATTTGGTCCAAGGAAGTTCAAATTTGAAATTAGAGAATGTGCATTTTCAGATTTACAATATCAAGCAGAGTTTTCCTGTGTAAAAAAATTATCCTTCTAGCATTTCAGTTTTGAAATCTTAAATTGGGAATAAAATAGTAAGCAAATGAGATTTTTTTCGAGACATAATTTGGATTAAGGAAGTATATGTGAATTAAATATTGTTAAGAACTAATGGATGAAACTGGGTGACAAGATTTATAAGAAGTTGAAAGAAATGTATCAAAAATACCAACTTTGTAAGCTTGGGGACTAAAAGTAGCTGTGGCCTTGATATATATGAGTAAATTTCACTGTATTCTGGAATGAAGATAATATTTTGGTTTGTATTACTGGATCTAAATTAAAGTTATAAAGACAAAGAATCCTTCCAAGGAACATCCTCTCTGAAATACATGGTAACAAAAAATGTCTTTACTTTTGAAAGGGTCCTTTCAATTGAATGGATTCTTTCTTTCTTAATCCACCCTATCTGTCATCAAATTTTTTCAAGTTGTTTGTAAGAACTTAGCTGAACAATATTGCATTTTGACTTGTGTCCCCACATCTTATTAGTTCTCCTGGCCTCTCCTGTTAGATTAATGTAACACTGTAGGCAGGACACCAACCTACAAAACATGTTACAGTAGTTCTCTTTGCTAAAGAGAGTCAGTATTCCTGGGGAGTGCCTAGTCTTCAGCAAAGGAAAAATAAGCCTTTTGCTGGCTATTGACTTTGGGCAAGGGACTCTACTACTCTTATGGGTCTTTGTGAAGATTAACAAAATTCCATTTTTAGGGCTTCCCTGGTGGCGCAGTGGTTGAGAGTCCGCAGGGGACACGGGTTTGTGCCCCGGTCCGGGAAGATCCCACATGCCGCAGAGCGACTGGGCCTGTGAGCCATGGCCGCTGAGCCTGCGAATCCGGAGCCTGTGCTCCACAACGGGAGAGGCCACAACAGTGAGAGGCCCGCGTACCGAAAAAAAAAAATCCATTTTTAACTTGCTGCGAACTATAGTGAGTTATTAAAATCATTAGTATATTTTAATTATATTTCTATGACTTACTGATTTAATTTTATTTTCTATATTCTGGTCCTAAGCTTTGTTTTCAAACTTACTTTTGTTTTTCACTCTTCTTATTCGTTTATACTTATGGTATAATAGAAATAGCCTACTCACAATTTCTTATCTGCATTATTACTGTTACTAAATCCTATGCCAAAAGTGCTCTGATAAATTACCCTTTTCAGGTGTATCTTCTGCATAAACCTTCCAATTGCATTTCACTTATTTCTGTGTCATCTATTCTGCATATCAATATCCTTAGCATGCTTTTACTTTTTTTATTGATATTGCTTTTACTTTTTTTAATTGATATTCTATCATGACTGATAAAATGATATGTACTTGTTTCATGTCCAGAGTAGACAGTGAAGGTGACAAAGTTGTTTTAGTCAACTTAATATCCCATGATCAAAGTCACAGTTAATGCCTTTCTTAAGGCATCCAATGATTTAGGAAAATATATTTTATTTTAATTACTATATTGTTTAATATATGTTTATGGGTCTATTTTTGTAACTAGGCTTTTATCAATTCAACAGATTTTTTTGAGCATCCACTAAATATGGCAGAATTAGTATGGGCATTAAGAATACAGCAGTTATCAAAACAAATAAAAATCCTTGCCCTCATGTATACAGACAGTAAACAAAGTAAGTAAATTAAATGCTGCATAGTATAAGGTGATAAACCTTATGAAAGAGAGTGAGGGTGGGAGAAGGTTGAAATTTTAGGTATAGTAGTGTAGGAAAGGAAAAATAATTAGTAGTATAGGAAAGGAAAAATAATTTCCCCACTACACTTCTGAGTTATTGACTGAGGCCCTCTGTAATAAAGGACAGATTAATAAGAGAAAAACAAATAGAAGTTTATTCCCATGTATCCCTCAGGCATATGTGGGACTTACCCAGAAAAACTGAGAAACTGACCAAGATGGCCCAAGCTACCACCTTAAATACCATCTTCATCTAAAGACAAAAGAGAGAAAAAAAAAAAAAAAAGATATTTGTGGAGGGGAGCAGTTACAGTAAACAAGGTAAGGTTTGTTATACACATTTAAGTCCTACCTTCTCCATTGATAAGAGTTTCTTGTGATTTAGAGTCATCCTTCTCTTGGTACAAAGTGGGAGGCAGTTACAAATGAAGATTTTCTTTATACATGTAAATTTCCTTTACAAAAGGCCAAACTTCTACTCTGTTTTCAGAGTGTGTCTGCTGTTACTCAAAAATAATTATCTCAAATTAATCTTCAGGCCAAAGAGGCATATTCTGGAATGGCATATTGTGCTACCCTTCAGTGGTTGAGACAGATCTCATTGAGAAGGTGATATCAAGGGAAAGATTTGAAACAAGTGTGCCCTAGAGATACCTGGAAGAAGAGCTTTCTATGAAAGGAGGAAGTGTGTCTTGTTCATGTGGTTGGGGAAGACCAAGCAGAAGACACAGAGAAATAGGTATAGTCCTCATCAACCTGCGGAAAGATCATGCAAATTTTTACTTATTTTTTCAAGCCCTGTATACCTTAAGAAAAAATTTCACTAATACTTTTTTTGCATGATATGGAGACAACTTAGAGAAACTTTAGTAGATGTATGTCATGATCTGACTTTATATTTAAAAAGAATGTTCCATAAGCAATATTGACAATGTCTTAAAGGGGAAATGGTGGAAACATGGAGACTTGGAGGGAGTAGTGAAGTGTCCAGATATTGGATCTCATTTGAAGGTGGAGACCAGAAGATGTTCTAAATGATTGTATTGGGAAAGTGGAAGAAAATAAGTCAAAAATGAGTATGTTTTTCTATAAGAAACTGGAAGAATGGAGTCTGCACAGATTACAGAATTTTTTGGAGGAGAAGATGAGGCAGTTATATTTTGGATATTCTATCTGGAAATCTGTTAGTCAAAGAAGATTCCAGAGGTCTTGGGGACCTTCAAGCTCAGTATTAGGTTCTCAGCATGAGTGGTGTTTACATTTCTAAGTCTGGATGAGACCATTTTAGGAATATAAATTGAGAAGATGAATGATTTAAATATTTAGCTCTGAGATAATGTAAAGTTAAGGGACTAAGGAGAAAAAACATTACAGAAAACTAAGAAAATAAGAGAGCTAACAGGAGAATGCAGATTCCTAAAACAAGTCACAAAGGAAGAGATATATAGCCTATGTTAAATGCTACTGGTAGGTCAAGTCAGAAGATAGGTTGACGGTGGGATTTGGAAATGCTGACGTTTGTGACAAACTTAGCAAGAGTTTGGTGAAACGGTAGGAATAAAAATACTGTTTAAAATGGGTTCCAGACAAAGTAAGAGACAAATTAGACAATGAAAGTAATGACAACATTGTTGAGGAATTTTGACGTCAAGAATGACTTGGAGATTGGGCTATGACAAGAGAGGCGGGATCAAGAGATGATGTGTTTTTCTGTTGGGATGATGGATGTGATAGGCTGAATAATGGCCCTCCAAAGACGTCCAAGTCCTAAGTCCCAGAACCTGTCAATCTGCTACCTGACATATTTTTTTTACCAAACACACAATTTGCAGGTGTGATTAAGTTAAAGACCTTTAGATGGAGAGATTATCCTGGATTATCTGGATGAACTCAATGTAATCACAAGGATACTTAGAAGAGGGAGACAGGAGAAACAAAAAGTCATAAGAAGAACATGTAATGACACAGCAGAGGCTGGAGGAATGTAAGGAAGGGACCATGAGTTGAAAAATGCAGGCACCTTTTAGGAGCTGAACAGGAACATAAATGAGTTCTCCTCTAAACCTTGAAAAATAACAAGCCATATCGACTTTTGATTTCCAAAACTGTAAAATTGAAAATTGATGTTTTAAGCCACTCAGCTTGTGGTAATTTGTCATAGCAGCAATAGCAAACTAATACAAGGAATATAACAGCAACTTGTTGTGCTAATGGGAATAATCCAATTGAGAAAGAGGAGTCAATGATGAAGGACAGAGAATGGGGATTTGCCACAATGCGAGACAAGGATGAGAGAATGGGCTTAATGCACAAGTAGAGGTATTGGCTTTTCCTACACATGTGGACATTAAAAATATATATATATATATACATAAATATTATATAAATTTATAATATTTATAAATATTATATATATATAAAACAACAGAAGAATTGGCAAAGTGTAAGGTGTCATATGATGGTAAGTGTAAGTGTAATGGGAAAAATTTGTGGATGTTCTTTTCAGATTGCTTAATTTTCATAGTGTGGGGGAGGAAAAATAATTTTATCTCCACCCTTCTAGGTTCTTGGCTGAGATCACCCAGTAATAAAAGACAAATTAACAGGAATAAAACAAATGGAAGTTTGATATTGATACCATGTACACTTCTTATATACATGGGATAGACCCAGGAAAACGGAGTAAATCCTCAAAATGGCACCAACCACCACCTCAAATATCATCTTTAACTAAAGACTAAAGGTATTGAGCAGGGGAGGGCATGGTGGTGGAGGAGGACCATAATTGTAGGTTATCAAGAAAAATGTAGTAAACAAGGGTAAGGTTGTCATGCAGAGTTTCTTGTAATTTAAAGTCATCCTTCCCTTCCTGGTACAGAGAAGGATACACCATTACAAAAGAAGATTTCCTTTATAAATGTAAATGTTTCTTACAAAAGAGCAACATCTACTCAGTTTTCAGAACTTCATCTGTGTCTGCTGTTTCTTAAAAATAACTAATTCAATATGATTAATATGCCAAAGAGACATATTTTGTTACAGTATATTTTGCTTCTCTTGAGTAGATAAGATAGGAAATCATCATGAGCTCTTTAGGTATGTGTACATGGTTGATGGGTGTTTGCATTTAACAAGGGTTGAAGTTTAGCCAATTAAGTATTATGAGGTTTAAAATGGAGCAAACAGTTTGATCATGTATGTGTAAACAGTGAAGAGAGGACATTAGTGTGTTGAGAAAAGATGAAAATGTGGTAAAATCTGTGGATTTTAAGTTATGGTAGGAAGGGTCCATAGAAGTCCTCCAGTGACAGGCCAAGATGCCCATACATTCTTTCCTTTAGAAAGAGAAGAATTATGAAATGTTCAGAGTTTATCGATATTTGAATATTTCATAACATTTAGCCCTACTCTGATTTGCATTTCATCATTATTTTGTTTAATTTAGACATGTACAAGGTTGCAAATGCATGGAAACAGGAGAGTGACTGAGTTATACCCCTCCTAGAGCATATATTTATTTATATGTATGTTCATTCATTCATTTGCCCATTTATTTAGTTATCACACATTTAGCAAGTGTCTAATTCAGGTTCTATGATGACATGATCCCTGTCTGCTTGCATTGGGAGAGGGACACAGAAGAGAAAGTAAAATCCAAATGGAAAGAACCAACTATGGGGTCATTAAATTCATGACAAGTAAGCCCACTCTACTATCATGGCTCAGGAAATAAGTCTCCAAATTGGATTAGGTGATTCAGGAAATTCTAGGAAAAGGAGAATCAAACACCAGATTTCGGGGCTTCCCTGGTGTCGCAGTGGTTGAGAGTCCGCCTGCCGATGCAGGGTACGCAGGTTCGTGCCCTGGTCTGGGAGGATCCCATGTGCCGCGGAGCGGCTGGGCCCGTGAGCCAAGGCCGCTGAGCCTGCGTGTCCGGAGCCTGTGCTCCACAACGGGAGAGGCCACAACAGTGAGAGGCCCGCGTAAATAAAGACCATATTTGAAGCATTTGAAGTAGAGCTTGGAGGATGAAAGTAGAGACTACTTTTTTCAATGTGTTTATAACAAAATTAGTAGGGCTCCAACTATAGATTGTATGATAATTACTATACTTCAACTATATTTAAAATATTTATGTTTTAATAAACGAAAGCATATATATGTATATATGTACTGATATACCTCAGATTTTCTATGTTACATTTTTAAGGCAATATGATTTATTTTCTGTCAAATCCTGTTTAAAAGAAACTTGTAAAATAATTTTCCTCAAAGTATCTGAAAACCAAGAGAATGCTAATGAAATTTTTAAATGTTCACATTATGGTCATATAGGATTTTAAACTAATCATATTTCAGTGCTTAGAAAATTTATCCAGACTTTGTGTATGTAACATACATTCATTTATCTCCAGCAACATTTGTAAAAGTAGTGCACCAAAATATGTGACCTAAAATATTTACCCTCTGGTATTTAAATTACACTGATCAATATTATTAATTATCCTGTCTCCACAAAGAAAATGTCTGCTAAGACTTAAGCAATAGATGTCTCAGATTTTAATACATTACTCATTCCTATTTTAAAATAATGAACTGGTAACCAAGGCATACTACAAATATAGGAGTTAACCTCATTTTGTAAATTCTTATCAAGGGCAGTGTAAAAACCAAGACAACAGGCCCAAAATGGAGACACTTACACTAAGCCACATGTCACCAAACCAAGATTAATTCCAGTCCATTTGGAATCACCTGGTCAGCACAGGTGAGGTCATCTGCCTGAGAGATCCTGGCCATCCCCTAAAGGAAGGTGACCTTGCTACCAACAATCCACCATTTGCTCGTAAATTCCTTGTCTCTCCCCCTTCTGCCTATCAAAGTCTTTCATTTTGTACAGCTCCTTGGAGCTTCTTTCCATCTGTTAGATGGGATGCTGCCTGATTTATGAATCATTGAATAAAGCCAATAAGATCTTTAAAATTCACTCAGTTGAATTCTATTTTTTAACAGCTTTGGTGGCAGTGGTGGGACTAAAGGAAACTTCTGATGGCTTCAGGACAATGAGAAACAGGAATGGTACCCCTGAACCCTTAGAGTTCTTTGTCTTCATCACAATTTCTGAAAGCTGCGGGTAAGTTTCTATCAGTTCTGAGGTGCACATTCTTTGCATTAAGATCCTGACTTAATTGGCTTTCCAGTCCAGGGCAGGTCAGCTTGAGCTGGAAGACAGTTGCACTTGGAACCCAAACCCCTAGCTCTTGCTTCAGTCTAAAGTTCCATTTGTTAGAGTCTGCTGGCTCAGTCCCTTGTTGGGATTTGTTGATTCAGTACCCACTTCCATATTGGGAGCTGCTGATGGTGTGCACCTGGGGCCTTTTCTTGGCCAATCTGCAAAAACATCTCTTTGGTTACTGCTGTTGTGTTAATGTGCACATGAGGTAAGAGTTTTTGCTCATGGGAATCTAGAAAGCCAAAAGTTGCAAATTGGTGGGTGCAAGACAAGGACTTAAAAGCTTTTAGAACACTTGACACCAAACTCTAAGGCTCCTGTGGTAGGATAAATTGGTCATGAAACAGGTTAGATTGTCACTAGGTTACCCACCAACCTCAAGGAAATGTCCATGCAATGAAGTACACTGTAAAAGACCTTATAATTCCTAACCCAGAGGCATATCCCTCTTAGCTGTTAATTTTGGCACCAAGAAACCTAAGACTTAGGTAAAGAAATGGAATCTTCAATTTCCAAAAATCTTAGTGCTCCACCTTCTGGCACACTTGCTTAATTTATATCTAAGAGCTGTGGCCCCATAAGCTGTAGATATCTACAAAAATGACAAACTCTTACTAGAGACAACGTGAAATTATTGATACAATGCCCATTATGGGGAATGTCCCAAATACACAAGATCTTTCTGTGAAGAAATGTACTTAAAAGCAAATGTTTCCCAAGCAAACACACAGAATGGGATACCCAGTTTAAATGATATGCAGAAGGTCTCCAGAAGTCTTCAAGCTTCCAAAATAGCTTCATTAAAAATTAAAAGACTAGGATTTCCCTGGAGGCACGGTGGTTGAGAGTCCGCCTGCAGATGCAGGGGACACGGGTTGGTGCCTCGGTCCGGGAAGATCTCACATGCCGTGGAGCAGCTGGGCCCGTGAGCCATGGCCACTGAGCCTGCGCATCCAGAGCCTGTGCTCCGCAATGGGAGAGGCCACAACAGTGAGAGGCCCTCGTACCGAGAAAAAAAAAAAACAATTAAAAGGCTAATGAAAATTAAAGAGATGACAGTACCTAAAGCAACACCTGGACCTCCCCCATTGCATCCTCCAAGGTTTCCCTCATTAAAACACTGGCCCATAAACCAATGTCTCTTTTGCAATCAACTGAGAAACTGGAAAAAAAATATTATCCTCAAAGGTTTTGTGTAAATCCTTTGACACCAGCTTGAATGCCCTCATATTTACCTTCAAAGGAAGGTCCCCATAAAGGCTCCTCCCAGGTGATGGGGCTCTGAGCAGTTCTCTGGTATATTGCTACCAGTAATTCCCTTAGATAGGCAAGGGGAAACTAAAATGAAAATTAATGGAAAACATTGGTAAATTCTAGGAGATATTGAAGTTACAGTAAAAAATATGGCCAGACAGAAATGTGAGTTGCACTGCATTTATGGCTAGGGTCCTACTAATCCACTGCCAGCCCTCAGTAGGTTTGCCAAAGTCTTTCTTTTTTTTTTTTTCTTTGGCTCTCTTCAGGAGTTGCTCTACATCTTGGGAGGGTTGTATCCTTTGAACCCTCTTTTGGGACCCCTCTTGCATCCAAGGGGGTTGTTCAATACTGCCAGGAATATTTACTACTTTAGCTGAAACCTGACAAAATATTTGAAAACATTTTTTTTAAGTAGCTCTATGGACAGAAGTTGGCAAAATTGGAAGCTGATCTTCAGAGTCTGACAGGAACTTTGTTAGGCTCCTTCACCTAAGGTAAATGTGCTGGGGTGGGGCGTGGGGGGCATTTCAAAGACAAAGCTCTAAATCTAGAACATAAGGATCTTTTGATTTCCATTCTAGTTGAAGATCTTCTCCCATATATGAAGAAGTAAATTTAAGATAATGCAGTTGGATGAATGGGTCAGTCCTTTTGAAGTCATTTAGGTTGAAACCCAACTCTTTGAGGAATTAAAAACAGCTGTCCATGTCTTACACATCAAGTCTTTATAGGACCAGAGATGTGTGGCTCAGAAACAATTCAAAAGCCCACCTACACTTTTTACCAATCCTCAAACCTCCCCTATTTATCTCAAAAGGCTTGTAGTTATTATAAAATTATGGCCTTATGAAACAAACTCTTTCTTGGAAGAGCTTGCATTTTTCTCTGTTCTTTTGAGATGTAAATGTTCTACCTAGTCTTCTCCAAGAACTCTTATATAGGTCATATATTTGAAATGCAAACTTCAGAGCGGTAACGCTTATCAGAAAAAAGGGGCGGGGGAGTCTATCTGAAACTTAGACAAATGAAAAGTCATAATTGTCTTCTCCACAAATATTAATAAAAAAACTTGGGCCAACTGAGCAGGTAAACTTAATTTATTCCATCTGCCAGGAACATAACTTGGATTTAACTGTTATTTTATAAACTAAAGAGTTTGCATTACCTTACCTGTCACATGGCTAAAATTTTAGAAGGATAGCTATTAGTCTCTGTTTGCAACTATCTGTATATTTATGTGTCGTTATACATGTGTGTTGTAAATGTGTGATATTTTTCTACCTCCAGATGGTAGTGCAGAAGTTAATTTGTAAAAGAGCTGTACTTAATTGGCTTAAAGAAAAATAATCAGTATTGAATTAAATATTTCTAGACTCAGAAATATTGAAACTAAACCAAATGTTTTATTCAAGTTCATATGAACATGGATAATCTTTGTTAAAAAGCCAGTTTAAGTTTAGTTTAATTAAAATAGACATGGCTTTATAGTTATCAACATTGAATATAATGCAGACATACAATTTTTATCCTGCCTGGATTTATTAGTCAAATAAGTTCATGCTACTTCTGTTATGAAATTTGTCAGCAAGAAAAATATCTTGGACTGATGGATGACTTTGTCTAATGTCTCATGAAGTTTTTGTGGGTATTCCCAACTTAATTGTTTGGAAAAAGTGAGTTAAATAGATGAAAGTAGGATAATAATTTTTAGGTGAAATTTTCATCAATAATTATGTTTTAGGGTATTAAACTTAAAGAGTTTCCCCAAATATTTTGGGAACTTGAAACCTTAGAATTTTGCTAAGTTAAATTAAATAATGGATGATCATTGAATATGGAGATTATTTCCAAATAAAATAAAATACTGAAACAAGTACTGAATATTGGCTTATCTACTTTTGGCTTCTTATTACTGAGAAACTTAAGAGATTTGAATGTATTATATGTTTTGTGTCACCTTGAAAAATTTACTATGACAAAGAATATACTTCTAGAAATTACGAAATATATTTGTAAGTCTGCAAATCCACAGAACGCTAATGTAAGAGACAATCCACAATTACTTACTTCTTAGTTTTCACTAGGAATTAAGAAGTCTAGGGGCTTCCCTGGTGGTGCAGTGGTTGAGAGTCCACCTGCCAATGCAGGGGACACGGGTTGGTGCCCCGGTCCGGGAAGATCCCACGTGTCGCAGAGCAGCTGGGCCCGTGAGCCATGGTCGCTAAGCCTGCACGTCCGGAGCCTGTGCTCCGCAACGGGAGAGGCCACAACAGTGAGAGGCCTGTCTACCGCAAAAAAAAAAAAAAAAAAAAAAAAAGAATACTAAAGGTTAGGAATTCTAATCTCTCCGTGTAATTAAAACTACTTAGAAATAATAGAGGTGAAAGGAAGCAACTATTTATGAAAAGTAGTTAACAGAAGTAGAATGATTGTTGCAGAATTAAAAAAGGAAAAAAGAAAAGAAACATAGGACAAAGTTGTAGAAGTTTTGTGGAAAGGGATCTTAGGAAAGGAATTTTATGCATGGTCAAGATGGATAAGATTGGGATGAATTTATTTAAGTTTTTATATCAAAAGGACACTGGCACAAAATTAAATTTTGGTTTTCTCTCCATTAAAACAAGAAAGAAGTTTTGGACTTTTGTTCTGCTTCTGATAACAGATGGTGAAAATTTTTTTGTTTTGTTTTGTTTTTGTTTTTGTTCTGTTTGTTTGTCTTAAACATTTCAGTTATCTACCTAAGCAGTAAAGATGTTGTGTCTTGCCAAAATAATTTACAGTGCTTCACATTAACTTTATCAGGTCTTTGATTACTTAGAAAACCCAGTCTTGTCAACATCAAAAGAGCTAAGTTTTGCTCACAGGTATGTAACCTTCAGTATTTGCCTTTAACATCTTCTATTTTCACTTTTGTTAAATGTATTTATTTTTTATTGAAATGTAGTTGACATATGGTTTCAGCTGTACAACATAATGATTTGACATTTGTATACATTGCAAAATGATCACCTCAATAAGTCTAGTTACCATCTGTCATTATACCAAGTTAAAACACTTTTTTCTTATGATGAGAACTTTTAAGATTTACTATCTTAGCAACTTTTAAATATGCAGTAAATTATTGATTACAGTCACCATGTCATACAATACATCCTCATGACTTCTTTATTTTATATCTGAACGTTTGTACCTTTTGATCACCTTCACCCACTTTGTCCACCCCTTAACCCTCTTCCCCTCTGGCAACCACCTATCTGTTCTCTGTATTTTTTAGTTTTGTTTGGTTTTGGTTTGGTTTGTTTGTTTGTTTTGTTTCTTTAGATTTCACATATGAGTGAAATCTTACATTATTTGTTTTTTCTATCTGACTTATTTCAATTTACACTCTAGGTCCATTCATGTTGTTGCATGTGGCAAGAGTTCATTCTTTTATAAGGTTGATGAATATCTTTGTCTATTCATCCATTGCTAGACATTTAGGTTGCTTCTGTATCCATCTGTCATAAATAATGCAATGAACATAAAGGTGCATACATCTTTTTTGAATTAGTGTTTTTGTTTTCTTCATATAAATACTCACAAGTGAAATTTCTAGGTCATATGGTAGTTCTAGTCTTAATTTTTGAGGAATCTCCTTTTTGTTTTCTATAGTTGCTGCACAAATTTGCATTCCCACCAACAGCACAGGAGGGTTACCTTTTCTCCACATCCTCACCAACATTTGTTATTTCTCTTCCTTTTGATAGCTGACATTATTCTGACAGGTGTGAGGTAATATCTCATTGTGTTTTTTATTTGCATTTTCCTGATGATCAGTGATGTTGACTTCTCTCTTGGTGATATTTATTTGGATCTGAATCCAAACAAAATGATAACAAAAGCAAAACTAAACAAATGTACTACATCAAACTGAAAATCTCCTGTACAGCAAAGAAAACCATCAACAAAATAAGAAGACAACTTATTGAATGGGAGAAGATATTTGAAAATCATATATCCAATAAAAGGTTAAAATTCAAACTATATAAAGAACTCATACAGCTCAATAACAAAAAGAAAAACCCAAACAATCCAATTAAAAATGGGTGGATAATCTGAGGAGACATTTTTCCAGAGAAATCATAAAGATGAGCAACAGGCATATGAAAATATGCACAATATTACCAAATAGATTTTTTTTTTTTTTTTTTTTTTTGCAGTACATGGGCCTCTCACTGTTGTGGACTCTCCCGAGGCAGAGCACAGGCTCCGGACGCACAGGCTCAGCGGCCATGGCTCATGGGCCCAGCCACTCCACGGCATGTGGGATCTTCCCGAACCGGGGCACGAACCCGTGTCCCTTGCATCAGCACATGGACTCTCAACCACTGTGCCACCAGGGAAACCCCAAATAGATATTTTTGATAAGCTCCCCCTAAAAAATATTTATATAAAGTTTTTTTGACCTTGAACTAATGTTGATATTTTTCAGAGGGGCCCTGAAATGTCTCAAAAGATTTCTTTTCTCTCCTTATGAAAAGAGAGATGTTAAACTAATTAGGCTTATTTAAATTACATAGGAAGCATTATCAAATAAAAACAATAATTGTGTTATATTTGTATAAATACACATTATTATGTGTCATAGAAATTGTATGGAATTTCTAGAAATATTATATCCTATTATACTGTTATCAGCCATAATTCCAGTTATTAACTTAAAATGTTGTATATCACAGAAATAACCAAATTTCCTTGTCAATTTCATTATGATAAACTCTCATCAGACCCTTATCCATAGCCGTTTTTAAACCTTTGTCATTTACAAAAAGCTATTATTTTACTCTAATGCTTTTGCAAAAGTGTTCTTGCAAAAGTGTTCTTTCAAAAGTGCTTTATTTTCAAGGAGATTCATGGAAAGAATTTTGACAAGTACAGGTTCCTGATAACTTTAAGACCATAATACTGAACTGTGGTAAAAATGTACAGAACTTATAGAAAAACTGGATTCATGTAAAACAAGTATTAATCACACTGGGCTGAGTGAACAAAGGAGCTTAATGTTAATTTTTATGACTTTTTGTTTGAATCATTGCTGGTTCATTAATGTTTTGCTTTTCCACATTTACAGAAAACTTTTCTCAAGCTATCTATGACTGAATATGATAAAGTATACCTTTGTAAATGTTTACTTTTTCTCCCTACCTGATCCGCCCCCAGAATTTGGAAACCCTTAATTATCCTTTCCATGATGATGTAGTTAAGCATTTTCATAAGTTGGACAAGAATCTGCTCTCCTTGTAACAGGACACAACTGGAAGCAGTGGTTATGTTGCCAAGGCCTTGATTGGAATGTCATATTAGAGAGAGATGAACATAGACTTGAATATGACCACACAGCTATAAGAAATTAAGGTGACTTTATGAAGCTTAAAGCTCCTTGGAAAACTTGGCTGGTACCTTGTTTACGGCTCCTGGGAGTCTTACCAGGTCAGTAAGAAAAATCACTTCCTGGCAGGCCCAGGAACCTCATGATATGTTGGGGACCTCATGAAGAGGGGAATTCACCCAAACTATAGTTATTACAGGTAAAATCTTGGCTCAACATCTTGGCCTCAGAAGCTTTTAAGAGATCAATTTGAGATTTCTTTAAAAAAAATGTTCCAGCAATGCAGTCTTAAAAAGAACTTATATAGTTAATTACTGTTCTTGCTGCACTTATGCAAATAATCAGGTCACCTTTAATGCAAAAAATTAGTTTTACTGGAATTGTCTTTGGTAAAAAAATGGGGGGTAATTGTAGAGAGAAAATTATGTTCACACCTTTGTAGATATTAGATTCTAATTCTGTTAATTGTCTGTAAGATTTTGTTATATATGTATAATCTGAACTGGATCTTGAATTATTCTAGTTTCCTCAAATATCTGGCTATGACTCTCCCAAGTAATATTTCCAATTTTCTCCCACCCTTCTGTTTTGGAATCACTAAGAACAAAGACTGCCCTTGAATGTCTTTGGAAGGGATTATATCCGGTCCTCCTAGCCAAACTTCAGGGACTTGAAACTTCGGTCTACATCTCCCAAGTAAAAACAGCTCCTTCAGACTCTAGGAACTGCACCAGACCTCAAAATCAAAGTGTTATTGATACAGCTACAGAAGTAGCTCTTACCGAGGTAGACTGCATCCTTCCAAGACATTGGCTCAAGAGGATCAAGAATGTTTCTTATGTTTCTTTTCATTCCTCCTTCCTTTTTTTTTTTTTTTTTGGCTGCACCACGTGGTTTATGGGATCATCTTAGTTCCTGATCAGGGATTGAACCTGGGGCCAGAGCAGTGAAACTGCCAAGTCCTACCCACTGAACTGCTAGGGAACTCCCCCTCCTTCCCTTTCTGAGCATCCTTTTCCTAATTCTTACATCATGAAGGTCTTTATGATTCTTTTGTCCAGCTTTTTCCTTGTTCTGACCCAGAAGTATAATGCCACTGTTTACATATCACAGACAATTGCCAAGAGAGGTAATCCAGCCTCTGAACAACTTAGACTTGCCACAATGTTGGTGATTCTGTAGTTCTGCTGCTCACAACCTTCTCCCTGATGTCCAGTGCTTCAGTTTCTCTGGAATGAACCCAGCTGCCTTTCTATCATGTCAGACTCCCTAACCCCGGGGATCCTTTTCTCTGTCTCCGGTTAACAGCCCCAAACCTGAGGACCATTGTGTCCGGCTCTGTACAAAGGCAGGGACACGAGGCGATGGTAACAAGAATAAAAGTGTGTGTCTGGTCTAGGGGCCCTCAGATTTTATTGGCCTCCATGCCTGTCAACTTTCCAGTCTTGAGCCTCAACACAGACTCAAACAGGAATTACCGAGAGGCATTCATGATTCAAAATTAGCTCCCTTTGACTGACCCCTACTGCCCCGACAAGGAGTGAGTGCACATGAGGCTGTGATCAGAAACCTCTCCTTAATTCATGAAGATACTGCAGGATCTACTGCTAAAGCAATAGCTGCCCAATAAAAATTCCTAGACTCTTTGGCTGAAGTGTTCTTGTCCACAAGACAGCCCTTGATTATCTTTGAGCTGAGCAGGGAAGTGTTTGTGCTGTGGCCATCACTACCTGCTGCACCTGGATTAACCTTTCTGGGGACGTTGAGACTCAGCAGCATAAGATCATTGAACAAGCCACTTGATTTAAGAAAGTGACTGCTTCAAAGGAGTCTTTCTTTGACTTGTTTGATTTTGATTGATTTGGGTCCTGGAGACCATGGCTCCAAAGTGCACTCCAGATATTGGAAATTACCCTGTTTTTAATAATCATAATAGTCTCTCTGGTGCACTGTAGCCTCTCAAAAACTTTAAATGAGTGTTTGCAGCTGTTAACCACCAAGCAAATAATCTCCCTCAGACTAAACTGTCAGAAAAGGAACAGAGAGAATGACCAACTTAGAATGTGAACCTGACATTGTAAATACCACAAAGAGATTTAGAAAAAAACACTGTGACCTGTGACTACCACAGAGAGATTCAGCAAAAGATGCTAGAACTTCAGAGCGGTAGCTGAGAGTAGCATTAATGCCTTAAATTCTGATTACATCTCTCAGTTAGGCTGAGAGTCTGAACCAAAGCGGTTAGGAGGATTGTTAAAAAACAGGACAGTGGGCCCAAAAAGGAGTCGCTTATGCTAAGCCCCACATCACCAAATGGAGACAATTACAGTTCCGACTCTCCCAGAAATGGAATCCTAGACCAGTCAATCAGGAATCAGCTAGTCAGAGCTACTAGACACCTGCCATCCCCTAAAGGAAAGTGACTTTGCCACACCCAATCCGCTTTTTGCTGGTATAACTTCCTTGTTCCCAATCCCTTCTGACTATGAAAGTCTTTCATTTTGTACAGCTCCTTTCCATCTGCTAGATGGGATACTGCCCTATTCATGAGGCATTGAATAAAGCCAATTAGATCTTTAAAATGTACTCAGTTGAATTTTTTTAACAGCTGTATATATTGCTTTGTATTGTTTTACATCACTGTATCTTAACAATACGAAGGGAGTTGGAATTCTGGCTTAATTGAGACAGGGTTCTGAGGAGCGGAGAATGTTGTTGCTAGGGTACAAATGATCATTCAACTTTCTGTTGGGGAGGAAGCATATTCACGTTTTACCATAACCCATCTGAATTTAAGGATCAAGCTCTCATTCCTTAGGGATACACAAGCAACAGGTCACGTTACCATGATTCTGTTACGAGGGACATCCAACTTTATATCAGTTGCTTTTTCTCTCTTGACCAAATGACTTCAGCAAAAATATTACTTTTGTAACATTCTGCTCATAATTCTTAAAGCTGCTCTTTTATCCTGGGCATGCACATCTGATTCCCCAAGATGGCCTTAAATCTAATCGTACATCTGTCACAGGGAAAACAAATGGGCTACCTTTGCAGATGAAGCAGGGATGCTCCTGACTCAGACTGGAAGGAATAATGTTAATCCCATTACAAATGTTGCTCTCCTTTTCATTTGTCATCCTACACTGT
Source organism: Aethalodelphis obliquidens (assembly GCF_003676395.1). Taxonomy (NCBI): domain Eukaryota; kingdom Metazoa; phylum Chordata; class Mammalia; order Artiodactyla; family Delphinidae; genus Aethalodelphis; species Aethalodelphis obliquidens. The sequence goes on along the minus strand of NW_020837971.1, from coordinate 21,130,154 downwards.
GAGGGGTCAGCCAGGATGGTTTAATATCTCCCCTGTAATAGTCTCTTTGCGTAGCAGTGGGGATTCACAGAACGAGAGCAAGATGTGTGGCCTATTGTGGGACCTTAACACTGCAACTGAAAAATTCTTAAGAAAGACTTGGAGATTTATTTTCAGGGTATTAGGAATTATCTCCATGGCCCCCTTTCTTCCACATGGAGACCATGTATTAAGCAGAGATAAAGGTCAACTATAGTCACCTATTCCACGGTGGAGGAAATATTCAGGATGTCTCAGACTGAGGTAATTTGGTTCTTCCAGACAAAATGAGGGTTTCTTAATTATTAATCCAAAAAGCCCCTCTGTCCCACATTTTCCTGTTTGATTATATAGACCAGATTTCTCTTTTCAGCATCACACATGTAGGTTGTGAAATAATTGTAATAAGTGGTGATCACAGTAAAATGTTATCTAGAGGGGATAAACTCATTAAGGCAACACAATAGATTATCTTACCAAAAGTTTAAAAGTAAAAGTTCTGTGCCTAGAACAGAGCCACCATAGTAGTTTAAAAGAACATTAGTTTTAATGAATATTCTTTTAAATTATATTTAAATAATTAATTTTGAAATGTTGTATCATGTGAAGGCAATCTGTTTGCTTAAAAAAAAAAAAGATAGTAATAAAATCCACCCCCCACATATGTCTACATTCTAATCCCTGTTATATGTAGATGTGTTAGTTTACATGGCAAAAGGAACTTTGTAGATGTGGAACTTGATGTGCGGAGGTTATTGTGAATTACCTGGCCAGGCCCAGTCTAATCACATGAGTAAATGGAAGAAAGAAAGACTGGAAGTGTGAGAAGGACTTGATCACAAGACAGGAAATGTGGGCAGCCTCTAGAAGCTGAAAAAGGACAAAAACAGATACTCCCCTAGTGCCCCCAGAAAAGAATGTGGTCCTGCCAACACCTTGATTTTAGCCCTTTGAGAACCACATTGGACTTCTGACCTACAGAATTATAATAAACTTGTGTTGCTTAAGCCACCAAAAAATATAGCATTCAGTTATATTCCTTACCCATTCTTGCTTAATTATATAAGGATGTAAAATACTGCATTTATAAATAGTAATAATCCACAGAAGAATGCATTCCATAAATAATCTGAATATCCGGAAACTTTACCTGACTGCTCTAAGTATGGTTGCATACCCTCTTTCCATGTATATCTACTGGTTGGACCTCACTCAGTAAATAAGAAGTTCTCTGAGTGTAACAACAGGAGAGTAGAACTGTACTATTCATGAACTAAGCGCTCAGAGTCTTTGGCTAGTCTTACTGTGTACGTATGCACACATGCACGCCTGTGCATGTGCCTGTGAGCCTGTGACTGATCTGGAGCAGTGGCGGGGGTGGTGGCAGAGACATTGATGATTTGTGAACTCTAAAGCTTATAAAGTTTGGAAGCAGGTGGGCACACTAAGAAGGATAACCTTATATACATTTATTTTACCAAGACACATGACCATGGAAATGCATTGATTGCTAAGGTCCATCCTGGGGCACTGGAGTAGAGGTATGAAGGTGAGGGGAGATGCAGCTTAAACTTCATCACCTTCAGAGCAAACTCTCCTTTTCCAGCCACTGCCTGGAACCGTTCCCTCTGCCATTCAAGACTGGCATGGGCACCACAGCCCTCGCCCTTCCTTGCTGTGTGAATTTTTATACATATATTAACTTCCATGAACCTCAGTTTAGCATCCTTAAACAGAGTTATTCATCTAAGAAATGCCATTAAAATTAGAGAAATACATATAATGTGTTAAATACGTTGTCTGAGAAATAGATGCTCAGTAAGTAATATTTCCTGATACAGCCTTTGTGAGCTTTATAAAAATAAATGAAAATCTTAGGAAACGTGTACTAGGAGCATTTTGTCATCACTGCTCTCACTCTCCCCATCTCCACAGACAGGATGGTGCCAAGGGGCTTAAGGTGTCTGTGAGGAACAGCCCACATCACGGGTACAGGCACCCGTGGGGGCTGGTGGCTTTGCTTCCCCTCTGGGCATGAGCTTACCTGTTCTCCTGGCTTCGAAAGGGAAAACTGACTTTGTATCTGACTTGTTAAAGTCATAAGATCATAAACGATTGTGATTTGGGGTTGTCATGTCTTACAATGCCAAGGGAGGGAATTTATTCATGTTGAAATTATGATGGAAATAAGCAAGTTTGGACATTACAGAAGTTAGCCATAGCAGAAATTGTTCTGACATTTCCTCTCTACTTCTTCACTCTTAGTCGAGAAGACTAAAGCTGAGAGTGGAGTCCCTAAAGCAAATTGCTAAATGATCTGTGACCTAGGGCCTTGGGATCTGTGTTCCCAGCCCAGCCCCTTTGCGTGATGAGCAGTACCTAGCGTTGCCTTGACGACAACCTTTCAGGAGCTTGAGCTGGATCCTGCTCTTTGGCGGGTCCACTCTTATGACAGTCCTCATCTGGGTATCACTTTTCATCATGTAACTCTTATATTGCCCATATTTCCATACACTATGCTTATAACATTTTTTCTTAATTAGAATTAAATATTTTACAAGTAGGTGTTGGATAGTAATAATGTTAATACTATTCTTTGAGAGGAAATACCTAAAACTAGCCACAGTCGGTGCAATCATAAAATAATGCAAATTTATTGATATGATTCAGTTTACAGAACATTTTCACATTGTTATACAATTATATAGTGGTTCTTATAGTCCTCTGAGGTTGGTTGCACCCTTATAGTACAGATAAGAAACCTGAAGAATAAAGATTTCAGGGAGTTAGCTAGGATTATTTTTCTCAAACTTTATCCACTGATTTTTCAAAGCAGTACTTCTTTTCACCTGCAGCATACAATTCCAGGATGTGGTGGTGAGAGGATGGGGTTGGAAACAAGAGTGACTATGAATTTGTTCAATTCATGTTAATTGAATATTGAATTCCTATTGCATGGGGGAGGGGCTACCATAGATGTTGTCAGTAATGAACAGGACAAGGATCCTGGCACCAGTGAAATGCACATTCTAGAGATGCTACGCTCTCCACTATAAAATTGAAGGGGCCACACAACAAGCTTTAGTTTAATGAACAAAGAAATTAAGAAATAGCTTGTAAGCAAAAGTTAAAGGAAATTGTGGTTAGAATTACAGGGAAAGTTTTCATAGAAGCGGAACAGATAAATATCAGACTATGTACATATTTATATAAATGTATATATACACACACATGCACTAGAAATATATATATGTGTATATGCATGTATATATTCTGATATGTATAATTTATCATATAAAAATGTGTGTATGTACATATATGTGTCTATTTTAATCTATTACTAGATGAACAACCTTAGAAAATTTAATTAACTTCACTTTCCTCAACACTAGGATGGAGCTGGTAATCACACCTAACCCACAGGATTTTTGTTGGGGAGATTAAAAGAACTAATAGTCGAATCACTAAAATCAGGTATGGTACAGACTAAGCCTGTGATACACAGTCCTTGTTGCTACTAACATCGTTGTTATTACACTGTGCCAGGTAATAATGCTCACAACACTTGTCTCTATTAATAGAATGTGGAATCCAACATTTCTAGACATCCGTTGCCTTTATGCTAGGAAAAGGAATTATTATGTCTTGATAAAACTAAATTATTAATTTTAAAACTCCATAAACACAGTTAAAAATGATGTGAAATGAGGAAAACAATCTGATACCTAAGGAAAGTCACTGCTTCTTCCAGTGCCAAGTGAAGGCTCAAACTCCTTCATCTCTTTTGAGTGGATGGTGACTCCCAGGCTGTCTATAGATGATGTTTGCACAGCACATTCAGCTGTATAGAGTCAACATCTGCAAACAGGAATTATGTCAGAGATCCGATCAGAACTGGGGATGGCAGAAAGAAATTGATACAGATGATGGTGTAATGTGTTTTAAAAATGTGCTTGAAACAAGATTTTGCAACCAAGCCGTTGTCTCTCCTGCTGGAAGATATCACAGGAGTTAACCAGCCCTACATCATTAAACTAGAATAACAAGACAGCTAAAAGTGAATTTATCTGTGTGGGCAGTCATTTTCGACTACTTTGTGGGTAGCACCATATGTTAGCTACAGTTGGCATTCCACAGGGAATTGCAAATGTTTACAAAGTTATGAGGGGGAAGTTATTTGTGCTGCAGGGCATGGCATGTGGGGAAGCTTGCCCAGAAAAGATGACAGAAAGGTACATTTTTATCAAATACCTTTTCTGTACTATTGTCCCATATTCAAAAGACTTTATATATTTCGGGTGATTTAGACACTGAAGATAAAATGTGGATTCTCCATTTCTACCCTTGCCTCTCTCATCTTCACCATCATCTCTTAAAGATCATTTTGAAATTTGTAGATACAATGGAGAAACAACTTGTTCAGAATTATGTTCAACATGAGTTCTTTTTACTATAGCAGTTGTTCTTTCAAATTATTTTCATTTTTTTTTTTTAGAATTATATTTCTGAGTCCCTTCAGTCAATTGGTATGTCAACAGGAAAGAACTTCTTCTCAAGAAGACATACAAATATATCATAATTGTTCAGTTGGGACTAGAAAGTGAAAAAAATCCTATACGTTATCAACTCTCTCCTTGAAGTATTTGCTACAAAATCTTCCCAGGTGAATTTTTCCAGGAAAAGAAACTTTTTTTTTTTTTTATTGTTTGCCCATGACAATCTTAGAAGTGTCCCAGTTTGAAATATAAATTGTATGTTCATCCTAGTTATAACTTGTATTCTTTCTTTCAGCTCAGTTCTCATTCTTCATGAGATCACAATTCCCAGACAGCTGTGTTATCACTGAAGGACTGAGCACAAGCCCTACCCACGATTATGCACCATGAAGATTTTCAGAATGCAACACAGGGGACAGAATAAATGACTCCCAATTATATTTGCAAGCACTAATCTTGGCGACTTTGGACTTATAATTTACATTCCTGGGCCTCCATTTTCTCACCTATAAAATTAAGGAGTTGGAAAAAGTTATTTACTGTGCATAGGTGAGAAGGCATCTAACTACCGAATTGTGCTCCCTTTTCAGTATGCAGAGTTCTGGAGATGTGGTTGTCCAGGTTGGACTACATTTCCCAGCAGTCTTTGCATCTATTGGAGTCATGTGATTCATTTTCCAAATAGAAAATGAGTGGATCTTTGTGTCTCACTTTTAGCTAAGTATTATAAAAGTAGATATACCTTCTCCACTGTTTTTTACTCTCACTCACTGAGTGAATATCAAGGAATCCCAAGTCCTAGAGAAAACAGTACAAAGATTGGAGAAGACTTTGGTCCTTGAAAGCTGGTGAGAGCAAAGCCACTCACCAACTAAGACCATTTTTGATTTTACACTAGTAAGAAGGTTTTTTTCTATTTTGTTCAGCCACTGAGATTCCCAAGGTTTATTTGAATGGCAGCCAACACATCATAAATTCCTTGTCAGTATTCAGTCTAACTTGAGCATTGACTGAGTAACCAGACATATTCTGTTAAAACTTGTATCCTTTCCAGTCACAGGGCTCCCAGATGCTGAGGAGACAGTTATGTTTCTTTTTTCCCCTTGAAAATATTTTTATGTGTCTCACAATAGGGACCCTATCTGTTTGAGCTCTTGTAAGGTTAGAAGTAATGTTAAACCTGATTCAGTGGCAGTTAGAGAGGAAGCCTTACTCTGCTAAATAATATAGAAGTCAATGTTAAAAGTTAAGGTTAAATACAGTAAGGCTGAAAAAAGAGAAATCTTTCTCCACAATCAACTCATGTTTTGAGGTTGTCAAAAATTTAAATTAAAAGATGGAAGATGTTTAGGAATAATGAAGAGAAGTTTTACAGAATCCTTCACTCCGTCCATTGGAAGAACCATCCAAACAAGAACCAATATGAAGGTTCTTGCTATCAGAATCAGAATTAAAACCCTACTACTTAGGGTGGAAATCATGGAGTTATAAGAGATAGAGATGTGGTGCCTGGTAGAAAAAGAAACATCACGTGCAAGAATGAGTAACACAATGGGTTAATATCTATGAGTTAAGATCAGAAATAGGTAGAGAAATAGTAATAAAACCCAAGAATGAAAAGACTGAAAATCTTCTTCCATAATTTTTGAAAGTACTAATACACGTTCATAGGATAGGGTAAGATTCACATTTGAGACACAGAAACAGGAAGAAGGAAACAGTTTTAGCTCACATTCTTCAGTATTTAACCAGTTCTATGTGGTAGTACCATGTTCAATATGCTCAGTTTATGTAAAATTTTAATATATAATATGGGTTTGGTGATCTTGTGTATCATTTTTGTATTTTTATAACTCAAATGTAAAGAAGTGCTACAACTATTCACAGAGCCTTCAAAAGATGCCCTGTGACAATTGCAGTAGCTCTGAACAATCCTTAACAAATATTTGGATTGTAGGACAGATAATATCACAGCTGGGTACATCATCCTTTTGTTGCTAACTCTATTCAAAATGTATGTTTGATGTTTTTTGGTTCGTATATGGAGAGCTCCGTACTCTCTCTCTCTCTCTCTCTCTCTCTCTCTCTCTCTCTCTCTCTCTCTCTCTCTTTCCTGGATATGAAATCTACCTATTTAAACTAAAACATACTTTTTACAAATTCAAAAATTTAGACTTTTTTTTGTTCCTTAACTGTTTTAAGGAATTAATGTCTTTTGTTTAGAGAGAATTAAGTGAAAAAGTTACACTGTGGGATCATAGCAAATTACTCAGAAAGGAAAACAGTAGGGAGTGTGTAATAATAGTGCATTCATTGATATTGTATGATTGATGGACAAAGTTGAAGAAATGTACAGAAGAGGAGCATTGCCCTCTGATGACTGGAATGCAAGAACATTAGACCTCAGGGGATAGATAATAAATATATCAGACGTATAATCTATGGTTATTATTATTATAGTAAATCTGGCTTACACGTCTGAGCTGTCAAAACATAAACAGAAAGTTGTATCTGTTTTCAACGCCTAATAAAAGAGAATAGCATTACTTTTTTCTGAAACTGATCAGTGAAATTAATTACCTAAACAAAATTACCATATGCTCATCGAACAAGGAATTGGGCAAACATAAATGTGGTTTTACAAAGGAGACATTCTTCATATGGTAGTAACATATCTATCTTCAAAAAGAGCTAAGCATCCCTCATACTATTACTCATTGGAGTGATATTTACAAGAAGCTAATCAAATGAGATTTAACACCTAACCTCAGTCAAGGACATGTTTGAAATGTTTTAGAAGGGGTGGATACAACACAGGCATCACTGATTTTCAACTTTAAGTGATAGATGCCATCAATCACTGAGACTGTTTGCTTTTCCTTTGTGTGTATGTGTTGGAAAGGGGGGAATGAGTACTGTTTACTGCTTTGTAATTTAATGTTTGTAACTGGCAAAGGGGACAATAACATAAAATGCTCCCTTGACTACTACAACTACCCTGATGAAGTGTTTCCTGTCCTGCTGAGGATTTAGGCAAAATTAGTCAGTAACTCTGAAAATTGCTAAGCACAATCTCTAATATGGTTACACAAGTAAGTCAGGGAGTTACTGCAAAATCAACAAAAAAGTTAAAGAGGAAATTAAACTTATTCAGCAGGGCTGAGTTCCCACTAGAAACTCCCTTTGTGACCACTGCACCTACAGCCAGTTCACAATGAAAAATCATTGAATGACATTTTTGGTGCAAAAGAAATTACCTTTGATGAAATTTGAATATATTTATTGATCTTAAATATAAATAAAATTAGAAACAGAATTAAATGTTTAATATAGCCTTTATGTAAACTCACTGAAATTCCTCTAAGTGCTCTAAGAAGATACAGTGTCCAAAAAGAGTGTGGATGGCCATTAAGACATCAGCCATTGCAGCCGCCTCCCCCAACTTGCACCCTGAGGGGACTCAGGATGGGAAAGAGCAGGATACCAGCCCTAGACAGCTAAGGTACATATCAAAGGAATGAGTTCAATGAGCTCAGATTTTGCATCTTCCCATATGTATATCCTGGCTCCCCGCTTACCTCTGGAGCAGTCCCTCAGAGCAATCTGAGAGGCTGTATCCCGGGCTGAAGTCCTCAGCAAGCCTGCCAAATAAAACATAATTCTCAGCTTTTAGGTTGTGCTTTTTTTTTTTTTTCAGTTGATAAGGGAGTCCCAGTTATACAAAATAAATCTATCTTTGCTAAATATAAGCATTTTAAATGCTTTAAAGTAATACATTTAACAAATGCAATGGCTAAAATTATTTTTAAAAATTCAAAACTATGTATAAATTGAATGGAACATAAAAGTAAATGCCAAAACACTCAGAATTATATTTTAGGCAAATTAGTGATTTGGAGAATTAATTACTAGGTTTTGTTTTGTTGTGTTTTGGGGTTTTTTTAGAAACAGACCCACTTTATTTCTTTGTCAAAGCTGAATGAGAGCCTTGCTGGGTAGAGTATTCTTGGTTTTAGGTTCTTCCTTTTCATTACTTTAAATATATTTTGCCACTCCCTTCTGGTCTGTAGCATTTCAGCTGAAAAATCAACTGATAACCTTATGAGAATTCCCTTGTATGTTAGTTTTTGCTTTTCCCTTGCTGCTTTTAATATTTTCTCTTTGTCGTTAATTTTTGTCAGTTTGATTACTATGTGTCTCAGTGTGTTCCTCCTTGGGTTTATCCTACCTGGGACTCTGTGCTTCCTGGACTTGGGTGACTCTTTCCTTTCATATATTAGGGAAGTTTTCAGCTATTATCTCTTCAAATATTTTCTCAGGTCCTTTCTTTCTCTCTTCTTCTGGGACCAGAATAATGTGGATGTTGGTGACTTTAATATTGCCTCAGAGGTCTCTTAGATTATCCTCATTTCTTTTCATTCTTCTTTCTTTATTCTGTTCTGTGGCAGTGATTTCTACCATTTTGTCTTCCAGCTCACTTGTCCATTCTTCTGCCTCAGTTATTCTTCTATTGATTCCTTCTAGTGTATTTTTCATTTCAGTTATTGTATTGTTCTTCTCTGTTTGTTTGTTCTTTAGATCTTCTAGCTCTTTGTTAAACATTTCTTGTGTCTTCTTGATCTATGTCTCCATTCTTTTTCTAGATCTTGGATCATGTTTACTATCATTACTCTGAATTCTTTTTTGGGTAGATTGCTTATCTCCACTTCACTTAGTTGTTCTGGAGTTTTTCTTGTTCCTTTTCTGGGACATTTCCTCTGCCATCTCATTTTGTCTAACTTTCTATGATTGCAGTTTCTGTTCTGTAGGCTGCAGGGTTGTAGTTCTTGCTTCTACTGTCTGCTCTCTGGTGGATGAGGTTGGTCTAAAGGGCTTGTGCAGGCTTCCTAGTGGGAGGGACTGGTTCCTGCCCCCTGGTTTGTGGAGCTGGGTCTTGTTCTTCTGATAGACAGGGCCATGGCAAGGGGTGGGTTTAGCAGAGCTGTGGGCTCCGGAAGACTTTAAGCAGGCTGTCTGCTGATGGGTGGGACTGTTTTCCTGCCCTGTTGGTTGTTTGGTCTGAGGCATCCCAGCACTGGAGCCTATAGGCTGTTGGGTGTGGTCAGGTCTTGGTGAGAAAATGGCATCCTCCAGGACTCACCCCAATGAGTACTCCCCAGAACTACCACCACCAGTGTCTCTGTCCCCACAGTGAGCCAGAGCTGCCCCCCACCTCTGCAGGAGACCCTCCAATACCAGCAGGTAGGTCTGACCCAGTCCCTTATGAGGTCACTGCTTTTTCCCTTGGGTTCTGGTACACACAAAACCTTGTGTGCATCCTCCAAGAGTGGACTTTCTGTTTCCCTCTGTCTTGTGGAATTCCTACAATCAAACCCAGCTGGCCTTCAAAGCCAGGTGCTCTGGGGACTCCTCCTTCCAGTGCCAGACCCCCAGGCTGCGGAGCCTGACATAGTGCTCAGAACTTTAACTCCTGTGGGATAATTTCTGTTGTATAAATGTTTTCCTGTTTATGGGTCACCCACCTAATGGGTATGGGATTTGATTTTATAGTGATTGCACCCCTCCTAACATTTCATTTTGACTTTGGCTTTGGCTTTAGATGTAGGATATATTTTTTCATAGGTTCTAGCATGTTCTTGCTGATGGTTTTCAGCAGTTAGTTGTGATTTTGGTGTTTTCATGAGGTGGGGTGAGCTCACATCCTTCTACTCTGTCATCTTGTCTCCACCTCCACAAACCCAGTTTAATTGGGAACAGGGAGGGCATTACCAGTGAGACCAGACCTTGTCCTGGCCAAGGTACCTGGTCTGCTTAGAGGGTTCAGGCTGGGGTTGGGAAAAGTAAGAAGCAGGGTCCAAGATGCTGCCCTGAGTGCCAGGTATGGAGAAATAGATGTTAGCAGCAGCCAGGGAGGGGGTGTAGGGCATGAGAGCTAAGACTGGGGCATGTGTGTACCTGTGTGCCCACCTGTGTGAACATGTATATACATGAGCACAATGTACAGAGAATCTATAGGCACCCTCAAAAGTTGATCCAGGGAGAGGGTCAAGAATAAGATGCCTCAAATCTCTGAGGTCCCCAGGGGCTGAGAAAGCTTCAGAAGAGGGGTGCACATAGGTGTGTGCTGAATGTCAAGACTTAACTCTGTTTCTGCCACTCATAGACTTGCTGTTTAACCTGGGACAATTACTTACCATCTCTGTGCCTCAGAAAGATTAACAAGATGATCTTAGTTATCTTTAGAATCCCTGATATCTCTTAATTTCTTCAACTTGGGTGCTTAGAACCCTAAACATTTGTCCAGCCCACCTTCTCCATTACAGTCACCTATGATAACCTGTACTTACCCAATCCAATTCAGATGATTGGGATCTCTTGCCAAGAGGTTTACATTTTCAGAGTTGCAGAAGCTGTGGTTTCATTTTAGCCACTATTATAATTAAACAAAGAGATGTTCTACTTTAAAGAATTATCAACAAAAAAACAAACTTCCCATTTCATTTGCATATCATTGAGGTCATCTGCAAACAGGAAATTCTTATTGTTACCAAAACCTCAGATCCTTTACAGAACACTCTTCTCAACCCATTTTTATGGTAAAATGACACATTTTCCAGTACTTCTAAGATCTATATTTTATAAAATAAGATAAAAAATACATGCGACTAGAAGTCCTATTTTTAAGTGATTACATTCAACAGAAAAAAAAAACGGTTATTCCCTCAAGATGCTAGAAAAGTTTTTAAATTTTGCTCTACTTATTCTGTAACAGATGGGAAAGAAAAAGTTTGAGGACCTACACTGCCAGTAGGCTACATTTTAAGCAGCAAACTACTTCTAGTTTCAGAAACATTTTTAAGTATTTTATTACTCAAGTATGTGTTTTCTTGGTCAGGATTTTGAGAAAAAAAATAAATAATTTTTCTTTTAAAAGCAAATGTATTTGAGCTTGAACTTGAGAATCTACATTGCTAATCAAATTGAGATTTGCAGTTATTGAATATCAGTTTTTTGATAGTGAAAATATTATTTTGGAGACTTGTGTAATACTTAATATATCTTTATGGAAGACCAAAGATTTTCCTCAAAGACAACTTTACGTAAATCTACAGTACCTAAAACTCTAATAATGCTTGACAGGGATTTAAAAACATTACTTTGTACAAAAAAATGACAAATATCATTTATCTAATGGTTGGTTGACTCAAGCCAAAACAATGTCAGCTTTAAGTGATACTATTTCCTGGTGGACCTGCCAGGATTTGAGTACCCCTGGAATAAGAACAAACTGAGCTGTGATATGAGTTTATCCATTTGAATATTAAAGAATGTGTATCAACCACTTGCTTTGACCATTTTTTTTTTCTGGAAAAAATTAGATAACAGAATCACATACTTCTTGAAGACTCTATTAATTGCTGATAACATTTTGCTTTTCCATCTTCTCCAGTAGGAGACTCTGTATTCCACTGAGGAATGATAAAGATGGCTATGGCTGGCCATGGCCCTATGTGAGAATAAATACCTCTTTTAGAAAAGCATCTCCACAGGATACTTTGATCTAGTCTCTGCAAAAAACCCAGGTCAATAACAAATTCACAGAACTCATCCACTGAATATGAGAGGAACATTTCTCACCTTCTTCTTACTTGGAGTCTCATCAAGATGTTAGAGTATGTGGCAATGACAGAGATTGGACAAGATACACTTAAAATTCTTTTGAATTTCATGGGAGCTATTGGATCATGACATGAGGTATGGTAATCTTCATCATTTGAAAACAGGATAGTCTGCATCTGAACTCCTAGAAGTGAGCTCCTGGTGCTCTGTGAGATAAGGATTGTTGTAAATGTTTAATACTGCTGAAAATTTTAAAACTTGTTTTTCAGTTTCTCAAAATTGACAGTATTGGAAATCATGTTTGAGCATGATTCTTGCAGCTGTCTGCTAAAACTCCCAAACTCCAATAATACTTTGATGTTGGAACTTCACCACAGAGAGCACTAGAGACTGCATAACACAGTTCTTTCCCCATCCCCCTGACCTTCCACAGATCTGTCTTTTCTTGTGACTATTAATTAGAAAGTATGTGTTATTCCTCAACTATCTGGTGTGCATGTGGAAAATATTTAATGTTTTTGATTACTTGTTTTTATATTTCATAATTTTCCCTAGCATTGTTGAAGCATAATTGAAAAATAAAAATTGTATGTATTTAAGGTGTACACTCTGATATTTTGATACATGATTACATTATGAAATTATTACCACAATCAAGCTAATTAACACATCCATTACCTCATATAGTTATCTTTTGTGTGACTGTGTGTTGTTGCTACTCTTTTAGAAAGTTTCAAGTATATAATACAGAACTATTAACTATATTCACCATGCTGTACATTAGATCTCCAGACTTATTCATTCTGCATAATTAAAACCTTGTATCTTTGACCAATATCTCCTCATTTCCTGCACACCTCACACCCTGGTACCCACCATTTTACTTTCTGATTTTATAAGTTCAACTTTTTTGATTCCACTTAAAAGTGAAATTATGCAGTATTTGTTTTTCCTGTATTTGGCTTATTTCACTTAGCATAGTGTCCTCATTATTATTATATATTTTCACAGATGTTAGAACTTCCTCTTTTATAAGAGTGAATAATACTTCATTTTATATATATATAATATACATTTAATATATAATATATGTGTATGTATAATATATATTTGTTATACTGTATACTTATATATACATATTATACACATATTTATATATAAATATATTTTTCCATTTTCTTTATCCAGTTATTCATCAACTGACATTTAGGTTGTTTCCATATCTTGGATAATATAAAAAATGCTATAATGAGGCACATTTTACATATCACATAATTTACACATTTCAAGTGTTCAACTCTATGATGTTTAGAAGATTTAGCATGCTGTGAAGCATCACAGTTAACCAGTATTAAAGCATTTTCTTCAAACAAGATGACTTAATTCCATTTACAATTAATCCCAATTTTCATGCTCTGCCTTATATAACCAACTGTATACTTTCTGTCTCTAAAAATTTGCCTTTTCTTGACACTTCATATATATGGAATCATATAATATGTGGACTCTTGTGTCTTGCTTTGTTCAATTAGCATAACACTTTTGAGATCCATTCAAGTGGTAGCATGTATCAGAAATTTGTTTTTTTTATTGCTGTATAGCATTCCATTGTATTGATATACCACATTTTGTGTATCCATTCATCAGCTGGTTAATATTAATATTTGAGATATTTCCACTGTTGGGTATTATAAATAATTCTTCTAAGAACATTTGTGTGCAAGTTTTGTGTGGCTACATAGTAAGTTTTGTAACTGGCAGGTAAAAGTCCTCAAACTTTGCTCTTTTAAAACATGTATTGATTGAAAAGATGCTCAAATCACATGTCATTAGGAAACTGCAAATGTAAAAAGCAATGAGATATCACTGCACACCTATTGAATAGGTGAAAGTCCCACAAACTGACAAAACCAAATGCTGGCGAGGATGTGGTGCACAGAAACTCTCATCCATTCCTGGTGGGAATGCAAAATTGTACAGACACTCTGAAAGAAAATGTGGTAGTTACAAAACAAAACGCATTCTTACCATATAATCCAGCAATTGTGCTCCTTTGTATTTATGCAAAGGAATTGAAAACTTACGTCCACACAAAAACTTGCACGTGGACATTTATAGCAGCTGCATTAATGATTGCCAAATATGGGAAGCAACCAAGATGAACTTTAGTAGGTGAATGGGTAAGTAAACTGTGGTACATTCAGAAAATAAAGTATAATTTAATGCTAAAAAAGAATAATGGAGGAAACCTAAATGCATATTACTACATAGAAGCCACTCTGAAAAAGCTACATACTATATGATTCCAACTACGACATTCTAGAAAAAGCAAAACTATGGAGAGAATAAAAAGATCAGTGGTTTGCAAAGGTTGGGGAAGAAGGAAGATTATTAGGACAGTGAAACTATTATATATTTGTCATAAGCTATAGAATGTACTCCAAGAGTGAAGCCTAATGTAAACGGTGGACTTTAGGTAATAAAGACATGATATGTCAATGCAGATTTATCAATTGTAACAAACAACCACTCTGATTCAGGATTTATAATGTGGGAGGCTACGTGTGTGTGGTGGGGGGCAGAGAGTATATGGGTACTCTGTACTTTCTGCTCAATTTTACTATGAATATAAAACTGATCTAAAAATAATGACTATTACAATTCAAACAAAAGTTTTAACATCTATAGATCTTTTGCATTTCTGTATAAATTTTAGTGTCTGTATGACAGTTTCTGCAAAGAAAACACCTGGAATACTTATAGAAATCTATAGATTCTATAGACAATCTATATGTTTGGATCTCATTTGTTGAATCTATAGATTAATTTGGGGAGAAATGACATCTTAACTATATTGGGTTTTCCAATGCAAGAACATGGAGTGCTTCTCTGTTTATTTATATCCTATTTAATTTCCCTCAGCAATTCTTTTTTGTTTTTTAATTTCCCAGTGTCCAAGTTTTACACTTCTTTGTTAAATTTATTCATGAGTGTTTTATTCTATGTGATGTTATCATGAAAGAAATAGTATTCTTAATTTTATTTCATATTGATTGCTGCTTGTATATAGAAATACAATTTATCAAGGTTCTGGTAAATTCAACTTCTAATGAGAGCTTTCTTGCTGGATTTTAGACTGCCACCTTCTTCCTGTTTCTTCATATGGTCATTCCTGTGTGTGTGTGTAGGTGGTGTGTGTGTGTGTGTGTATAGAGAGATCTCTGGGGACTCTTCCTTGTCATATAAGGACACTAGCCTTATAGGATTAGGCTCCTACCCTTATTTAATCTTTTAATATTAATTACCTCCTTATGAGCCGTACCTCCAAATACAGTTGCATTGGGGATTATGGCTTCAACAGATGAACTTGGAGGAAACACCTTTCAGTATATAGGATCAAATTTTTAGATCTTCAAAAATATATTGAAGCATTTCAAAGTCACATGTGGTAATATAGTTTTTATTCTCAAGGCTTTCTATTTAAATTTTTGCTGGGCTCTTATTTACCCCATAAAGGATTCAATGCCTTAGACAACAATGATGTTAAAAATCCCAGGGCTTCCCTGGTGGCGCAGTGGTTGAGAGTCCACCCGCCAATGCAGGGGACATGGGTTCGTACCCCGGTCCAGGAAGATCCCATATGCCACAGAGCAGCTGGGCCTGTGAGCCATGGCCGCTGAGCCTGCGCGTCTGGAGCCTATGCTCCACAAAGGGAGAGGCCACAACAGTGAGAGGCCCGTGTACCACACACACACAAAAAAAATCCCAAATGATTGTGATAGTTTACTAACACTGCAAGGAAATATCCTTTTATTTGGAGGTGAGGTTTGAGTCATGTCAAATGGTGACAAAATCCTGAGAATAGATTTTCTTCAGGAATATCTTGGAAACATTGTCAAAATATTGACAGCGCTTTGGGTTTGGGGTTTTACAGGGATCTCCATAACAGATCTCCCCGTTTTCACAGTTATCAAACCGTGGTGTTGAAAGTGGAAATGGGTGCAGCCCAAGTTAAAATACCACAAGCCCTGCTATTCTTACTATGGTCCAGTATAACTTTCCTTGAATGAAGGCTTTCTAGTTTTGTCTGTGCTTTTGGTTAAATTCCAAAGTTCAGAGCTAATTGGTTTTGATAGTTTTTCCAATGTTATTGTTTATTGTTTTGTCAGGCAGAGGATTCAAAAATATCCCCACTCCATCATTCTAGAAGTCTAATTTATTATATTTCTCAGTTTAAACCAAATACTATACAAGTTTATTATCTATATTGTTACTATTTGTTATTAGTAAATTCTAAATAGAACAAAATTAATTTTGTTTATTTAAAAACTTTACCTATTTCCTGCCTTATTTTTAATATTAGCTTTCTTGTAAAAAATGGTTGAAGTATAAGTTTTCATAAAATTTTATATTATAATTGTGTTTTATTTCTAAAATAAAAAGATATGTAGTGTTTCCAGTTTCTAATTCACATGTAAGGAACTTGGGATTCTCTTTATTCTAACAACAATTAAAAAACTCAGCATACTGAAACATTAATAACTCTTTCTAGATTCATCAGAGAAATGAGGTCACAGGGCAAACTGTTGTCCCTAAAATTAGAGGGACATACAGGCTGACATAAAGAATCACAACATGCCACAGCAGAAACCCAACTCAGGAACAGAAGACTCTGGAGGAACCAGTGCCAGTGTAGAAAAACCTGAACTATATTTCACAAAGTGCTGGAGGCTCAGTGTGGACAAATCTGAGACTTTAAATCTCCAAGGGGGCCTCACACTTTTGTGATTTTTTTTCCTGGAGCTTTACCAGGTTCTTACAGTGATTGTTTGAAAAAAAATGCCCTTGGGCTTTAGGCAAGGGAAGTGGAAAAGTAACTATTTTGAAATATGCCAAAGCATTTGTTCTTCCAAAAAAGGACTCCTCTCAAGATAAATTGTTTTCTAGAGCCTAACCTTTGGGGTTTTGTCAGAGCCTACCTACTTGGGAGAAAGTAAATTCCCAACTTCTGTCACTCTAGCTGCCTCAAGCCATCCTGTCTCACCTGAAGTGGGAGGTGAAACTAAGAGATACTTGTGAAGGTCGCAGTGCAGGGTCATAAGCTCACTGAAAGACTGCGACCTAGTCATGGGACTATGTAATGCTTCCCCTCCCCCACACACCTTACTACCACCTCACTAAAGGCTTATGTAGTGCAGTTCCTTCCACCACTACATTATGTACAGATTTTAACAAAAAGTATAAGGCATACTAAAGGGCAAAAATACAGTTTGAAGACATAGATCAAGCAGCAGAACCAGACTTGAATAAGAAAGTGATGTTGGAATTACAGGACAGTGAATTTAAAACAACTATGAGTGATATGCTAAGGACTACAATGGTAAATGTAGATAACATGCAAGATCAAATGGATAATATAGGCAGAGAGATGGAAGTTCTAAGACAAACTAAAAAATAAATGCAAGAGATAAAAGCCATTGTAACAGAAATGAGGAACACTTTTGATGGGCTCAATAGTAATCTGGACATGGTTCAGGAAAGAATCTCTAAGCTTGGGAATTTCTCAGTAGAAACTTCCAAAACTAAAAGTCAAAGGGGAAAAATAAAAACTAAAAAAATGAGGGAGGAACAGATATCTAAGTACTCTGGACAATTACAGAAGGTGTAATATATGTATAATGGGAATACCACAAGGAGAGGGGAGAGAGAAGGAAGAAATAAAGAAGGAAGGAAGGAAAGAAAGAAAGAAAGAAAGAAAGAAAGAAAGAAAGAAAGAAAGAAAGAAAGAAAGAAAGAAAGAAAGAAAGAAAAAAGAAAGAAAGAAAGAAAGAAAGAAAAGAAAGGAAAGAGAAAGAAGGAAAGAAAAATAAAAGAAAGAAGGAAAGAAAATGAAAGAAGAAAGAAAGAAAAGGAGAGAGAGTGGAAGGGAAGGAGGGAGAGTTGAAGGAAGAAAGAAAAGAAAAGAAGTAATATCTGAAGAAATAGGGCTGAAAAATCAAAGATAAAGAAAAAAAATCTTGAAAGAAGTGAGAGGAAAAAAACACCTTACCTTTGAGAGAAACAAAAATAAGATTGCATCCAACTTCTCCTCAGAAACCATGAATGCAAGAAGAGTGTAGAGTGAACAATTAAAACAGTAAGTAAAAAACCAAAACAACAGCAACAAAAACACCAAACTAGAATTCTGTATTCCGTAAATTTCTCCTTCAAAAGTGAAAGAGAAATAAAGACTTTCTCAGACTAACAAAAATTGTGGAAATCTGTGTTCAATGGACCTGAATCATAAGAAATGTTGACATATATACACTAATATGTATAAAATAAATAACTAATGAGAACTTACTGTATATCACAGGGAACTCTACTCAATGCTCTGTGGTGACCTAAATGGGAAGGAAATCTGAAAATGAGTGGATATATATATATATATATATATATATATGACTGATTCACTTTGCTGTACAGCAAGAAACTAATACAACATTGTAAAATATCTATACTCCCACAAAAATTTAAGAAAAAAAGAAATGTTGCACATGAAATGCTGCTCAACATCACTCATTATTAGAGAAATGCAAATCAAAACTACAATGAGGTATCACCTCACATCTGTTAGAATGAGCATCATCAGAAAATCTACAAACAACAAATGCTCGAGAGGGTGTGGAGAAAAGGGAACCCTCTTGCACTGTTGGTGGAAATGTAAATTGATACAGACACTATGGAGAACAGTATGGAGCTTCCTTAAAAATCTAAAGATAGAATTACCATATAACCCAGGAATCCCACTACTGGGTATATACCCAGAGAAAACCATAATTCGAAAAGACACATACACTCCAATGTTCACTGCAGCACTATTTACAATAGCCAGATCATGGAAGAAACCTAAATGCCTATCAACAGACGAATGGATAAAGAAGATGTGGTCCATATATACAACAGAATATTACTCAGCCACAAAAAGGAACAAAACTGGGTCATTTTTAGAGATATGGATGGATCTAGAGACTGTCATACAGAGTGAAGTCAAAAAGAGAAAAAAAAATAACTCATATATGTGGAATCTAGAAAAATGGTACAGATGAACCAGTTTGCAAGGCAGAAATAGAGACACAGATGTAGAGAGCAAATGTATGGACACCAAGTGGGGAAAGCAGTGGGGGGTGGTGGTGGGATGAATTGGGAGATTGGGATTGACATATATACACTAATATGTATAAAATAGATGACTAGTAAAAAAAAAAAGAACTTGATTCCACAGGGGGGAAACATGTCAAAAGAAGGTCTTCAGAGAGAAGGCAAATTATATACTTGAGAAACTCAGATCTACAAAAACAAATAAAGAGTATTAGAGAAGGAATAAATGAAGGTAATTTTTTAAAATGTAGTTGTCTTATTCTTAATTAATCTTACAGATAACAGGATTGTTCAAAGTAATAATAGCAACAATGTTTTGGTACCTTTTATTTAAGCAAAGTGAATTATGCAATGAATAGGAGGAAGAAATTGGGATCCTTTAATATTATAAGATACTTGCACTTCTTGTGAAATGTTATAGTGTTATTTGAAAGTGGACTTGAATAGTCATAAGTGCATATTGTAAACTATAGGGCAACTACTAAAAAAGGTAAAAAAAAAAAGTATAATTGATATGCTAAGAAAGAAGTGAAAATAGAATCATATAAAATGTTCAGTTAAAACTAAAAATGGTAGAAAAAGAATGTGAGACAAAAATAGAAACAAAGAATAAGGACAATGAATATAAAAATAGTGACCAATATTACAGATATTAATCCAGCTATATTAGTAATCACTTTAAATATCAATAATTTAAATACAAAAATTCAGAGACTGAGATTTTCAGAGCAGACCCCTCAAAAAAATCTATTTGTTGTCTACAAGAAACACACTTTAAATATGAAGACACATGTATATTAAAAGTAAAGAGGTGAAGAATGAGTATACTTTGTTATTCATAACAAGTCCCTTCCTATTACAACTGGTTTTATGTTAATGAGGTAAACACCTCATTGGTAAACACCTAAGGATGGGTGCTAGGAAACCAACTATGAACAGAAGTTTGGAACTTTCAGTTCCACCTCTGACTTCTGGGGAGAGGAATGGGGTTGCAGGTTGAATCAATCACCCATGCCTGAGTAATGAAGTATCCATAAACACCCAAAAAGACTGTTTAGAGAGATACTAGGTTGCTGAACTTACGGAGATTTGAGGAGAGTGGCATACTCCAAGAGAGCATGGAAACTCTGTACCCTTTACACATACTTTACCCCATGCATCCCTTCCATCTGGCTGTTCCTGAGTTACATCCTTTTATAATAATCCAGTGAGCTAGTAACTAAAGTGTTTCTCTGAGTTCTGTGAGCAGCCCTAGCAAATTAATCAAACCCAAGGAGGGTGTTGTTGGAACTTCTGATCTATAGCTTGTCCAATAGAGCACAGGTGACAACCTGAGTTTACAAGTGGCATCTGAAGTTGGGGAGGTGTTTAAAGACCTGCACCAGTACACAGATCTAGCAATAGGGGGTGTTATTGAATAATCTAAAAGCTGACCTAGAAATGGAGAGGTGTGTGTCCAGGTAAGGTATCCCTTGACCACTTGCCATAAACTCAGTCCCAACTGGATTTGACATCAAGTAGTTATATGAAGAATAATAAGCTTAAACAAAATAGTTACTTTTAAGTAAACAAGCAAAACAATAGAACCATACCTCATCAGTGAATTTAGAGAATAAGTTTAAAACATAATCATATGAATTTATTGCTCACCCTACACAAATTCCCACCTCAAGTCTTGGGACATCAGTCTAGCAGTGGGGTTGCCCACATTACATGTGGATGACCTGGATTCAGATCCCAGCTTGAGTTGTACTCAAATTTAGGCAAATTACATACTCTATTTCTTACTTTTATCTTCTATAATATGGAGATAATAATAGTCCGTACTTCACAAAGTTGTCTAGTGGAGTAAGTGAGTTAATATTGTCAAGTGCTTGACAGATGCTTGGTGCAAACTAAGTTTTTCTAATTATTAATCTAATCATCAGTAAGAGGTTGGGAGGGCAGAGAAACAGGGTATTTCTGGGGTACAATTAGCTATTCAGTGGGTTGAAGATGCTCTGAGGTTGAGAACATAGGATTTATCTCTGAGGTTGAGATAAATCCACTGATGAGCCACTACCTGTTAGAGACATCTACACTGGACGTCATTACTGGCAGTCCTTTTGAGGAGAGAGCGTTTCACACACATTAGAGGTTGTTTCTTTAGGTTGCCCCTAGCAACAAAGTTAGTTCTCCCTCTGTTAGATCTCATGTAGATGGTTCAAAGGAAACTGTGAAAAATAAGTCTGAAAAGAAAATAATCAGGTTTCATCACATCATTAAAAACAAAACAAAACAAAAAGTTACCTAGGGACTACAGCTATTACAGTCAGTGGAAAGGTGAAGCAGAGAGTATTTGTAAAGAATTGTATATGGCTTTTGCATATGAATGTGCTACCATTGACCTCTGCCAGTGCGTTCTATAATGATATGCTGTTTTTATAATACTGGGAATGGATTTTGACGTATTTGATAGCTTGTTTAGCTCCTGTCTCAATTCGCTGCTCCCAAGAACAATCCCTACTCAGAATATTGATGTTCACACACTTGAAATACATTTGCCACACCTGTTCTGAGCACAAATTTATACACATGTGTGTATCTGGCCATACATTTTTATTAGACCTTTTTATTAACATGGTGTCCTTAAGAGACAGATTAAGTTTCACTTTACAGAAAGGAAAATTGAGACAGGTTGATGTACACACAAAACATTTGGAACAAGAATTCCTATCTGTGGACACAATCCAATACTTTTCCCACAGACACATCCACATATACTAAAGGCAAGTCTTATAATCTCTCTCTCTCTCTCTCCTTGGCCATATATTATACTTCCTAAACCATCTAAGATTCTGAGGCATTGTTTTAGAAAGCTGTTTCTTGTAACTTCTTGTCAATTTAGATGATTTAATTGAGACACTTTTTGATTCCTAATAAACACTAAGGATTGTTTGTACTAGGATTCCCTAACATCAGGACCCTAAAACATTTCTTATTTATGTATTACTAAGCTATGCAGTATCCTATCTCCCAACTTCTCTTTCTTGCTATTTTCTCCCGTATCTCATTCCAGCGACAAGATTCTAATTAAATATGAAATGTTAACTCTGTCAAATTCATTGAAGTGTTTTTATCTTACATTGGATTGATGTTTCGGTTGCACAATAAACTTTGCAGACACAGAATATATATCATCGTCATGAATGTATATGTCTGAACATCTTGCTTCTTCTCACTTACTTATGTAGCTGTCATTCCCTGACTTAGACTTGATACTTAATAAAAATTTTACAAATATTTATTGAATGAATAAATGTCCAAATACCTGGATGTCTGATATGTTCAAAATATAATACCCAGGTATTGAATTTCTCTTCTCAGCAGAATTTAGAACTTCATTTGTGCCTTTATGATCTACAAACTAATGATTCTTCTGACAACTTCTATTCTGCATTTTCTTATATTCATGAGAAAATGAGAAAAATTGGAACATTGTAATGAAATTTTCATAAGGCTGGACTGTAAATGGTAATATTTGTGTTTATGTGGTATGGTGGTGGTGGTCCTTGTGTGCATGTGTGTAGGTATGTGTTTAAGTGTTCTTGCTAGGAAATAAAATATTAATAAAATAAAACAATAAAATAAAACCCTATATTAGTGATCAGATGTTTTATTGAAGCTTTATTGGTTGTAAATTCCTAACTCTGGAAACCACCGTGCTACAGAAAAATATGATGTCAACTACACCAGAGGGGCTAAACTGCTTGTATTCAGCCATTGTTTGCTGCTCACATCTATTCTCTAATGCATTTGGATTCTTTCTAATTAGGAGAAAATCTACTTTGCTCTAAGTTAGCACCTTACACAGTCTGAAGAGATGGAGAATTCTTTTTTTCAATTAGGTGGCAAATGGTTTGCCAAAGAGCATCTGAAAATCAGTCATGGTACAAGGCACACAGAAGTGAGCCTGTTACCTTCCATGAATGCAATTCAGGGCCTATGAATTCCACTTTGTGTCAGCTAGAAAGTTTAGGTGAACTAAGTATCTTTTAAACTTTATAGGTACAAATGAAATTGGCACTTTATTTATTTATTTTTTTGCGGTACGCGGGCCTCTCACTGTTGTGGCCTCTCCCGTTGCGGAGCACAGGCTCCGGACGCGCAGGCTCAGCAGCCATGGCTCACGGGCCCAGCCGCTCCGCGGCATGTGGGATCCTCCTGGACCGGGGCACGAACCCGTGTCCCCTGCATCGGCAGGCGGACTCTCAACCATTGCGCCACCAGGGAAGCCCGAAATTGGCATTTTAAAAATGATCCCAGCACCTAAAGAGAGATGTAGCAACCCTTTCTAACTTCAGCTTCTGTAATTATTTTGACAAAGTGAATCTCCCCCAGTTTTAAAGAGAGCAGCTTTGGAGGAGTTTGATGAATTGATAAGAAATTTTGATAAATCACTAAGGTAAACTACAGCTATGTTTGCCTGAAGGAAATAAAGTGGCAGGAGACACAAAACCTTGATTCTATGACATATTTGCTAAAAACAATAGCTAAGCCAAGACACTGAGACATATACAGGGATACAAAAGAATCAAAGAATGATGTTTTAGCTATTAGCATGTGCTCCTGTGTTTCTTTGGTGAGGATCATCTAACTGTAAAGAGTAAAAATTTTTTTTCTAAAAATTAAAGCACAGTAACTTATTTTTTACTATGGACCCATGGGTCACATCGTGGATTTGAATCTGGTCCTTATTTACTATCTTTGTGATGCTGGGCAAGTTGAATTAATATTTTACACTTAATTTCTCCTTTTCGGTGAAATGGGAAGAATAATAGACACATATACAATTGTTAGAAGAATTAAAGTTTATATGGAAAAAAGTGCCTAAAAGAGCGGGCATGTAGTAAGCACATAATAACACTAAGAGGACTGTTATTATCGCCGTGCTAAAGGCTTCCTTTCACTCTTCTAGCATCTCTCTGCAGCTGCTTCTCATCACTATGGTAAAAAGCAAACAAAAAAGTCAGTACAAGTTTCACCAGAACCCAATGAAATAAGAAGCACTCTACAAAAGACACTCTATTTCCCTAAACTAGAAGTCATTGACTTGTTGAAAAAAATCTTAGACATATTTTATGTAATGAAAGGAATTTAGAAGAACACTGATTTCTCTTCCTAGTGTGTGCAAGTCTGCATCCAGAGCTGGAATGTTGGACATCACGGGTGGATGTTACCCACCTCTGGGACTGCTGGGTCCTCTTCTGCTTTCCATCCTGGCGTCTCCTCCCCTCTACATGTTGAACAAATATTAAAGGTTATCAATTTGAAGGGGGCATGCTTGGGATACTCATGTTTTGTTCCGCTGGTAATCAAGAAGAGTGTTTTTTTTTGTTTTTTTTTGCAGTACGCGGACCTCTGACTGTTGTGGCCTCTCCCGTTGTGGAGCACAGGCTCCAGACGCACAGGCTCAGTGGCCATGTCTCACGGGCCCAACCGCTCCATGGTGTGGGATCTTCCCGGACTGGGGCACGAACCCGTGTCCCCTGCATCAGCAGGCGGACTCTCAACCACTGCGCCACCAGGGAAGCCCAAGAGTGTTTATTAAAATAAAGAAACATAGAGCTGGAATCAGGAGGCAAGGAGCCTGGATTACCTGGAAGTAGGAAGTGCCAGATGCTGACAGTGTGAGGCAAAAACCTTTCGTACTTGTCGATGAAACATGCAAATTAAGAGAAAAGAGAAGGCCAAAATAAGGAGTAGAAAATGAGAGGGGGAGGGATAAGAAAAAAACAAGTTTGGCATTAAAAGTTGCACACAGTTTGGAGAAGGAAGAGATGGTTGTGTCACAGAGCACAGCTGTTTCCGACACATTCAGAAGGTGCTATAAGTCCACAAGAGGAGAAAATCCCACCAAACCTTGAGGGACATCCAGAGCTGCCATGGGATAGAACAGCTCAGAGCTTAGCAAGGTATGTGATTTCAAAGTTTAATGTCTTTACGTTTTCCATGTGTGAATTCACTCATCTTGAACCTCAGAGGAAGAAATGTTTCCTATATGTATATAATGGTGATTTTCCCCACTCTCTGATCCAGCTCATATCTTTCCATATAAGGGTTTTATGTTAGAAATATTTTCCTTATGATTTAGAAAATACCCTTAGCTGATATAGAAAGGATCATTCAAATCCCAGTGACACATACTCCTGCTCTGAGTTATTTTCTTGTATTTCACTATGGTTGAGAGGTATTTGATATATACAATATCTGAGATCATAAAAAATTAATTAATCTATGTGAACTCCACTTCTACATAATATTTAATATGATTAATAATATATATAAATGTGTGGCTTTATAAAAATGCACATTAAATATATTGTGCCAAAGCAAGTATCATTTAGAAATTTTTTTTTTTTTTAATTTTTGAAGGGCGCATGCTTCAAGGAGTAAGTCAATGTGCAATAATGTTACAGAAGCAATTTATCAGTGATGCGGAAATTGACAATGGTAGTTACTGAAAGTTTAAGTACTCTGTCATTTTTTAGTGATTGGTACCTTAAGTTGAAGATTCCTAGGTTTATACATGGCATAGCTTATATATCTAGATTTGAGCTTAGCCCAATTTCTCAAGTCTAAAGTAACACTTACCTCTAAAAATGGATGGGCAGCAGGATTCCCTGATATATTTACTGCCATGTGATGAATGTGGAGCACTTCCTAGAACATCCATTAATGTAAAGTCATTACAATATTTTAGTGCTAAATTGATATAATATAGAAGAGAATGTAAATTTTGGTTTTCTTTAAAGCAAAAATGGGTTTTTAAAGAAAATATGAATATTGGCCACCTAATTGCCTCTGAACTCTGAAGCTATGCATTTGTAGGAACACTTTGAGAGTCATGCCCTCTAGCATATTGTTTATCTTGTATATTCTTTTCTTAATTTTTAAAAAAAATTTATTGAAGTATAGTTGATTTACAATGTTGTGTTAATGTCCGCTGTATGGCAAAGTGACTCAGTTATATATATGTATACATATTCATATATATATGTATAATATATTCTTTTTCACATTTTTTTTCCATTATGATTTGTCACAGGATACTGAATATAATTCCCTGTTCTATAGAGTAGGACCTTGCTGTTTATCCATGTTATGTATAGTACTTTACCTGTCCTAACCCCAAACTCCCAATTCTTCCCACCCTTACCCACCTCCCCCTTGGCAAGCACAAGTCTGTTCTCTATGTCTGTGAGTCTGTTTTTGTTTTGTAGATATGTTCATTTGTGCTGTATTTTAGATACCACATATAAGTGATATCATATGGTATTTGTCTTTATCTTTCTGACTTATTTCACTTAGTATGATAATCTCTAGGTCCATCCATGTTGCTGTAAATGGCATTATTTCATTTTTTTACAGCTGAATAATGTTCCATTGTATATATGCCACATCTTCTTTACCCATTCATCTGTCGATGGACGTTTAGGTTGTTTCCATGTCTTGGCTACTGTAAATAGTGCTGCTATGAACACAGGGGTGCATGTATCTCTTTGAATTATAGCTTTGTCTGGGTATATGTCCAGAAATGGGATTGTTGGATCATATGGCAACTCTATTTTTAGGTTTTTGAGGAACCTCCATTCCATTCTCCATAGTGGCTGTATCAATTTACATTTCCACCAACAGGGCTCCCTTTTCTCCATACCCTCTCCAGCATTTGTTACTTGTAGACTTTTTAGTGATGGCCATTCTGAACAGTATGAGGTGGTACCTCACTGTAGTTTTGATTTGCATTTCTCTAAAATTAGTGACATTGAGCATCTTTTCATGTGCTTATTGGCCATCTGTATATTTTCTTTGGAGAAATGTCTATTTAGGCCTTCTGCCCGTCTTTTGATTGGGTCGTTTGATTTTTTGTTGTTGCGTTGTATGAGCTGTTTGTGTATTTTGGAAATTAAGCCCTTGTCAGTTGCATCATTTGCAAATGTTTTCTCCAGGTCTGTAGGTTGTCTATCTTCTATATTCTTAACTTGATTTATTTTGACAACTTTTATGCAGCCAATTGGTCACTCCTTTCTCTTCATTCTCTCGTCTAAGACACACTGAAACACACACACAAACACAGCACCACAACCATCACCACCATTAGCTCAAGGATTCTCAAAATAAATTGCAGATGAGCTTAAAACAAAATAATTGGCTATATCTTGTAAGAAGTAGTTAGATACCCTGTCCCTTTTCCCACCTTGGACTTGTGGCTGACTTCCCAGGGAAGAAGACATGGTCCTTTGTCAGGAGCTGAACACAAAATGACCCCTGAGAGTTGTGGGAAGAACAATCCAAAACAGAGGAATTGAGTGAAATTTTACACACTGAATGATTAATCTTCTAAATCATTTTCCCACTTTGCTCTGAGAAAACCCAAAGCCTCATCCATATACCCAATACTCCCTGCAGGAGATTAGAGGAGTCTTCTCTGGAGATAATAAACAGAAATACAATGAAGTGCATAAGGGAGAAAATGGGGGTTGTAACAGGCCTTTTTTTAAAGTGCTATTTTAATAGGGACATAAAAACAATAAGAAAATGAACTCTAAGGATATGGGGATAAAGATACAAAAGAGTATGAAAGATTATATGTCATAATGGAATCAGTAATCTACATACTCTCATTGAAAGATGGAAGAAACTGGACCAATGCTTTCAACATTCTGAAAGACACTTATCCCTAGAATTTTATAGCAAAATAAACTATATGAAACATAGGGCTAAAAAAAGAAGACTTTTTCACTAATGAAAATTTATAAGTAACACAGCTCATGTATCTTTTCTCAGGAAGTTCCTAGGAGTTCTGCTCCACCTAAGAGAAAACGATGAGGATAAAGAATCCTGGTAAGTGGTGTTCCTATACATTTGAAGATGGTAATAGGTAATCTGATCACCACATGTGTGTAACAACCCTAGAGCATAAACAGTGACTATTAAAAGAGGGAGGGCACCAGGAAGGAATATCTTTAGTTTTTATTTTTACCCTCCACTCTAGGGCTTATTTATTTTTCAAAAGACAAAACTCCCATTCTCTTTGGTGAGAAAGCAAGGGGCAGGTGGGAAATATCAGGACACAGAGGCCTCAGTATCAGTACTTCTGTAGCCAAGTAAGGGAAGGGGCTTCGTGTTCCACCATTCACTCTCTAGAGGGTCACTTAATCTCCCTATTTTCAGCAGTATTGATCTACCTTCAGCTCAGCAGTGCCTGGAATCTAATCCAAGCTGTTTAATGAAGAAAAGGAGGATACCATATAGCATTTGTCCTTTTGTGACTGGCTTATTTCACTCAGCATAATGTCCTCAAAGTTCATCCACGTTATATCATGTCAGTATTTCCTTCCTTTTGAAGGCTGAATAATATTCCATTGTATGTATAAACCATATTTTTCTTTATTTATTCACCTATTAATGGGCATTTGGACTGCTTCCAGTTCTTAGCTATTGTGAATAATGCTTCAAAGAATATTGCTGTGCAAATATCTCTTCAAGATATGCTTTCAATTTTTTGGAGATAGAACCAGATGTAGGAGAATTTGATCATATGATAATTCTATTTTTAACTTTTTGAGGAAACTCTATACTTTTTTCAGTAGTGAGTACAGTGCCTAAGAGATCTGATTTCTCCACATTATCACCAACATTTGCTATTTACTGGGGGATTTTTTTGTTTGTTTTTGATAGTGGCCATCAGAATGGGTGTAAGTTGGCAACTCATTCTGAATGTCCATTTCTTAAAAGATATTAAAAGTACACATTTAAAAAGTCCATTCCTTAAAAGACACTTTATTACTTATAAAACATAGTAGGGGTAATAGTGTTATATGAATTATGACCTAAACTTACAAATTACAAAAATAATATTTCTGGTATCATAATTTTAAATAGTATAAATAAATAATATTACTTTATTAATGTAGTATGCTACTGATTATAAGATTTTACTGGATCTATTTTCTGTGAGTTCATTTACTACTTCAAAAAATTTATTTTTTTAACCACTTCATTTTTGATCAATATAATTGAAAATGATTTTGGTCATGGTAATTTTTGATAATTTTTAATTTTGAAAAAGAGCTTTCTACTGATACAACTGCTACAGGAGCTGAGTCTTTTATAGGCAATGACAACATTGGAATACATTCTGATAAGTCATTTCAGAAAGTAAATTTTGATATAGAGAGAGCTGATAGCTCTTATGAGACAATTTTTCTAAAAAATTAACTTCATACAAATCAGTTTCATATAAGTCTGAATTTAATTTTAAGTGTAAATTTATGCAATGAATGACATTTTAATGTTTACTCTTTTATCTCCTGTAACTTGTGGTTGTACTAGAAGTAAAAATGGTTTCATGAGTTTTATATAATTCAAAATTCATGTTTATGCATTTATTGATATGTCTTTTACTGTAAGAACATTTCAACATGAAAATAGGGTCATTTTTTATCAAAAGTGACAATCTTTAAACTTAATTTCTATCTCTCAGATTGTACTTGTTTTACAATGTTGCACTGGTTTTTAAAACTAGAGAAAACTACCCCCATGTGGAGTGCCTGCTCTCTCCAAGGCAAGGCTGCTATCTCTGCTGCTGCTGCTGGGACTCATCTGAGCTCAGGGTCAGCACCCAGACTGCCCTGACTCGGCACACAGGACCTCCAGTCCAGCTGCAGGGTGTGTACACTGCCTTGCCTACCACCGGCCATGCCCAGGGCCTCAGCCTGCATGTCACATGATACCACCTGGTGGATCACGCAGGTGATGATCATCACATCATATGTGCCCCATGGGTTTATCAGACTTCCCACCAAAACACAGGTCCAGAGATAAATTATTAAAAACGTAATGACTGAAAAACAGAACATTAAACGGTGAACAGGGAACCGAGAGCTTCCAAAAGAGCAAGTGCACACTGCACAAACTGTGTGCCCATGAAGCCAGCCCTGAGTTGGGCTAATATCTATCTAGTCAGTAAGACACAGTCTAGCTATTCATCATGTTTACAGCTTGTATCCTTAGTGATTGGGCTGTCTTTGCTTCTAATTGCTCAATGCTGTTGGCGCATGACTCGTTGAATAGTCTGAATCCCACCCTAAATGTCTTTTCATTCCCCAGCTACAATCTGACTGTCGCTCTAAAAACCAGCTGCCAGATTTTTGCCCTGGAGCCTCTCTTCAGCATCATGATAGAAGTTTGTGCTACTTGACCTCATGGCTTGCTTCTTGTTTTACTCCCTAGTTTTGGAGGACCATTTCTTCTGGTAGTCTTTGAGGAAGGGTACATTGGCATACCTGAGAACATCCATTTCTTTGTACTTCTGTTTTGTTTGATTCTTAATTTGATTGATACAGATTTCTAGTTTGAAAGTATTTTCTCCTGTAAGTTTGAATAGATCCTACTTCTGGCTTTAAGTTTCCATTGAGAAGTCTGATGACATTTTTGTGATTTATCTCATTCTCCAACTTGCAGGAGTATATAAGATGTGATTTAATTACCTGTCACTGAAAAAGCCCCAAACACTAATGCCTTCAGTAGAATATACTGTATTTCTCTTTAACATATAAAAAAGTACTGAGGTAGGCAACCTGGGTGTATTAATTTATAATATACCAGTAATATAAGATTAAAGCCCACACCAGGGAGCACATTTTACCGTAATTACCTCTGTAAAGTTTCTATGTCCAAATTCAGTCATATTCTGGGAGTTAGGATATCAACATATAAATTGGGAGGGGGTAAGATTCTGCCCATAACACTCCTCCCTCTTACCCTCCAAATTCATGTCTCTCTCACATACAAAATATATTCACGCCATTATTACAGCCACCAAAGTCTTATTCCATCCCAGAATCAACTCTAATTTCAAAAGCTCATCTAAATATCATCTAAATCAAGTATGAATGAGACTTGAGTTGTGATTCATCCTGAGGGAAAATTCCTCTCCAGCCATGAACCTGTGAAACCAGACAAGTTATCTGCTTCCCAAACTACAGTATTCAGACAGTCTCAGGATAGACAGCCTCATACCAAAATGGAGAATTGGAGAGAAGAAAGGTGTCATGGGTCCCAAGCAAGTCTGGAACCTGGTATGACAAATTCCATTAGGTTTTTCTTTTTTTTTTTTTTTTTTGCGGTACATGGGCCTCTCACTGTTGTAGCCTCTCCCGGTGCGGAGCACAGTCTCCGGACGCACAGGCTCAGCGGCCATGGCTCACGGGCCCAGCCACTCCGCGGCATCTGGGATCTTCCCAGACCAGGGTACGAACCCATGTCCCCTGCATCGGTGGCAGACTCTCAACCACTGCATCACCAGGGAAGCCCTCCATTAGGTTTTAAATCTTGAGAATATGAACATCTGCTCTCTGACCTATGGTGGGAGTGGCAGCATTGCCAACCTCTGGACCACCTGTAGGGTCATACTTCTCTTTCCTTGAGAGATTATGTTTGTAGCCCTTTTGGCCCATCCTGTAGACCTCCGGAAGTCTCACAGCCTTCCTTCATTCTGTCCTATTTCTGTCTCCTTTAGTTAAAGCAGCAGCATTTCTGTTGCTAAAAATTTCTCGAAAAACTTGTTGGTCTTCCATGTAATTCACAGGGGATCAAGCCATTCAGACAAGAGGATCCTCCTTATATCTTTTCTATATACCTTTGATCTCTACTCCTGGCTTCTGAGGTGGATGCTTGTATCCATAAGTTACACACTATAATCTCTTCAGGAAATTGTTTTCTAGTTACATCTTGATGTTCTCTCTAGAACATTCTAATTTTGTACAATCCAGAGGATGAGAATTTCCCCAATAATCAAGTTCTAGTTCCTTTTTGCTTAACAATTTCTTCTTCAAATTATCTCACTCCTTTTATATTTTACTATTGGCAGCAAGAAGAAACCAGGCTGCACCTTTGCAATATTTTGCTTAGACATCTCCTATCAAACTTCACCATCTACAAGTTCCACTTTCCACAAAACAGTAGAAAACAAGCTCTTTACCACTTTATAACAGGAATCACCTTTTCTTCTGGTTGTAATAACACAGTTTTCCTTTAATCTGAGACATCACAAGAAGCAACTTTAATGCTCATATTTCTACCTATATTCTGTTCATGATGATGTATGTGTATCACTAAGGTGATAGAAAATTTCTCTACTGCTCTCCTCTTTTCTTTTAGAGCTTTCACAAGAATCTCCTTTAACACCCATATTCAACACCCAACATTCTCTTCAAGACAATCAAGGTATTTTCTAACTTGTACCTCAAAGTTCTTTCAATCTTTAACCATTAACCAGTTCTGAAGCCACATCCACTTTTATTATGTGTATTTGTTACAGCAGCACCCCAATTCCCTGTACCAAAATCTGTATTAGTTTGCTAGGGCAGCTATAATAAAATACCACAGACTGGGTGGCTTATACAATAGAAATTTATTTTCTCACAATTCTGGAAGCTAGAAGTTAAAAGTTAAGGTGTCAGCAGGGTCATTTCCTTCTGATGCATCTATCCTTGGTTTGTAGATAGCTGTCTTCTCTGTGTCTTTACAGGATCTTCCCCATGTGTGGGTCTGTGTCCTCATAAACAGCAGGCCCCATCCTTTTGGCACCAGGGACCGGCTTCCTGGAAGACAATTTTTCCATGGATAGGGGGATGGGGGGGTTGGGGGATGGTTCAGGCAGTAATGTGAGTGATGGGGAGCAATGGGGAGTGATGGGGAGTGATGGGGAGTGATGGGAAGTGATGGGGAGTGATGGGGGAGTGATGGGGAGCAATGAGGAATGATGGGAGAGTGATAGGGAGCTACGGGAAGTGATGGGGAGTGATGGGAGAGTGATGGGGAGTGATGGGAGAGTGATGGGGAGTAATGGGGAGCAATGGGGGAGTGGTGGGGAATGATGGGGAGCGATGGGGAGTGATGGGGAGTGATGGGGGAGTGATGGTGTATGATGGGGAGTGATAGGGAGTGATGGGGAGTGCTTGTGAGTGATGGGGAGTGATGGGGAGCGATGGGGAGCGATGAGGAGAGATGGGGAGTGATGGGGAGTGATGGGAGAGTGATGGGGGGTGATGGGGGAGTGATGGGGGAGTGATGGTGTGTGATGAGGAGTGATGGGGAGTGCTTGTGAGTGATGGGGAGTGATGGGGAGTGATGCGGAGTGATGGGGAGTGATGTGGAGTGACGGGGAGTGATGGGAAGTGATCGGGAGTGATGGGGAGTGATGGGGAGCGATGGGGGTGTGATGGGGAGATGGGGAGAGATTGGGAGCGATGAGGAGAGATGGGGAGCAATGGGGAGTGATGGGGAGTGATGGGGAGTGCTGATAAAGCTTCGCTAGCTCTCCTGCCACTCACCTCCTGCTGTGCAGCCCAGTTCTTGACAGGCCATGGACTGGTAGTAGTCCACGGCCCGGGGGTTGGGGACTCCTGCTCATAAAGACACCAGTCACATTTTGGATTAAAATGACCTCCTTTTACCTTAATTACCTCTGTAATATCCTATCTCCAAATACAGTCACATTCTGAGGTACTGGTGACCAGGACTTAAATATAAGCACTTTAGAGGACCCGGTTCAGGCCATAAAAAATGTTTTCTGTTTTGTTTTGTTTTTTTCCTTCAATGAAGTGAGGCTGTGGACAAAAATCCATGGAAAGAGTTTATCTAGAAATCAAATTAACTCACAGATATTTACTGAAACATTTATTTGTACCGGGTATTATACCAAAGAGACAAGATAGGACATGAAAGGGGATATAATTCTTGCTCTTTTCAAAGTGCACGCTAATCAGGGGAGCACATATGGATACAAATGACTATAATGGCATAAAATGCAACAGAGTTATCATGGATAAGGTTCATTGTAGCTCAGCAGAGAGTGTGATAAAATATTTCTGATGTATTGGCAGAGAGAAGGCAGTCAGGGAAAGAGTCTTAATGTAAGTGTTATTTAAGCAAAGTATTGGAACAATAAGAATAATAGGATTCCATCAGATAGACAAGATAGAAAGTTTTTTTTTTCTCTTTAACCCTGTGAGGTCATGTAAAGAATGAGTCTTAGATGCTAAAATGGAGTCTTTTGATTCCAAAGATTTCCATTTTTATGACTATACTTTATTATCCAGTATCTTAGGGAGATTTCAAGGTTAGAATTCAAAACGGAGTTCAGAATGTTAAAACTTCAAAAATTTTAATTAACAAGGGACAGGCTTCAGGTGTGCACTTAGAAAGTAATAGAGCAAAACTTTAGAAGCACCATGATGTATCCACTAATCAGGACCGACTGACCATCCCTTTGGACTCTTTCCTTCACCATCCTATTAATGGATGAAAAATTCTCCCATCAGACCTGGCTTTCTTATGGTCAGTAGTTTTTAGTAAGGCCATTTGCAATGAAAAGATACTCTAAAATGTTATTAATTCATGCTTGATTGGAATAATTTTTCTTTTATTTACATCTAAATGTTTTGTGCTATTTAGGGCCAGGGTATTTGTTTAGTCTCCATGGTCATCTACACAGGTAGCAGTAAGAAGAATTCTGTTAAATATACTTACTATAATAGTATTATAACTTTTGAAATAAGACACTCGTGACTTTCTGTGTGTTTAGCTTTTACCAAATTCCTTAAAAACTGGTCAAATTAGAAAGTTCCAAAAAACTATAAATACATAAATTAAATTAATTTATTATTTCCATGGGAAATATTACATTGTAACTAGATTTATTACTATGAAATTGTGCCACCTGAATATGTGTTTGGAGTTAACTATGTAATGTAATATACACAATAAAATGTTCCTAATTTATCATAAAAGATGAATTTAAATCTCTATAAAATTTGATATTTATTTTCAGTCTTTGATACATAACAGACTGAAGTTTACAAATGCCTAGATAATTAAATTATATAAAATTTTCAATATTTTATAAAAAAGGGCCCATTAATGGGAACATTTTTGTTAAACGTTACCCTTATTAGAGCACTGATTCTATTTTCCTCTTATTAAAATAAGATTTTATGGATTATAGAATTTTATTTTAATATGACCTCATTACACAATTAAAATTAGCTATTTTCAAATCAATGGAAAAAATATATTCAAGTTAGTATTCTAAACCAATTTCAGAGTGATTTTGTTATATTTATTTTATTTGAAGAATTGCATAACCTATGATTCACTTTTCTTGAGAGTGTAATGAGATGAAATTTGATATGGTATCACTTTGATTTGGGCATTTCTATATAATTCAAGAGAAATGGGACTCTACAATGGGTAGATGAGGACATAATAACAAAGAGAAAAAACTAGAATAAGATCAAGAATTATTTATAAACAAAGCCCAATAAGTGTTTTTAGAATGAGTTAGTTGTCCTCATTCACTCTATTTTAAAAATTAGCCCATGCAACAGCCAGAATCATAACACCTCAAACACGTAAATTTTCTTCCTCACTGATCTAAACTATATGACTATATATACATATATATATAATATGTAAATTTACACATCTTTATATTAAAGAGAGGTTAAACATAAGTAAATGCTATCAAGGGATTTTAAAATATAAATTTCAATAACTTCAATTTTTGTTGTTGCTCTAGACCTTGTTTATAGTCACAACTGTTCCTCGAGCTTTCCTGGAAAAGAAAACTGAATTTGAACATAATCCATTAAATGAATGTCGTCAAGATTGATTTACTACTTTTGTGAGAATAATGCTCTCTAACAACAATATTTTTAGAAAAAACATTAGTTTTCATGTGATTTGTTTATAAATGCTAAAGAGACAAGGGAGACCCATATCTTGCATGAGTTCCATTTTGCATATAAGCAGGCTCTGAAATTCAGTTTTCACATTGTTGGCAAAAAATCACTTACACAATAAAGTTATATTGTCCCAATCATACTATGATGAGTAGCCAAATATTGCATCTAGAAATAAAAATTCAGCTGTTGCCTCAGAAGTGAAATCACATGCATTT
Organism: Aethalodelphis obliquidens; assembly: GCF_003676395.1. Lineage (NCBI taxonomy): Eukaryota > Metazoa > Chordata > Mammalia > Artiodactyla > Delphinidae > Aethalodelphis > Aethalodelphis obliquidens. The sequence continues at coordinate 21,093,875 of NW_020837971.1, read as the reverse complement.
TTAGTACCTTAATTCATAATTAGTCTGTTTGAATTGCCATTAAGTGTCTCAATCAAAATATTCTTCTGCAGTACTCTCTTTCACAGAGCTCTCCATGCAGTTGCATTGGCATTTCTGTCCCATTCTCTTTGATTTCAGTATGGAGTATTGACGTTTAAATCACTTTGGCTGCTTTCCCACAAAGTAATGAATGTTTCATCCTATCAGCCCACAGAGGCTTTATTCCCTTTTTGTTTTCTTTCTTTCTTCGTTCTTCCCTTTCCCCATTTCTCCTTTTCTTCCTTCTCTCCTTCCCTCCTTCCTTCCTTTCTCCCTCCCTCCTTTCCTATCTTCCTTCCTTCCTCCTTTCCTTCCTTCCTATCTTCCTTCCTTCCTTCCTCCCTTCCTCCCTCCCTTCCTTCCTTCCTACCTTCCTTCCTTCCTTCCTTCTGTCCCTCCTTCCCTCCTTCCTTCTTTTCTCTCTCTCTCTCTTTCTATTTTCCCATTATACTCTGTCATGGGCTCTTTCTCCATCCCTCAACAAAGTGCCATATGAGAAGGACAATAACGTGAAGCTCTTCTTCAATGTTGACCAAGAGCTTACTGTTTTATTTATTTGAAACATGTACTGTTGAATTATTTATGTTCACCAGAATAAATCTCATCACAGTTTTTAAGGCTCTGATTAAAAAAGTAATTTTAACCATTTCAACACACCTTATATGAAAGGTTGAATTTGAAATCTCTTATTTGATTGGCTCCTTGATCAATAGTTGGTCACCCTCCAGAAAACAAGAAGAGGGTAGAGAATGTCAATGAATATTACTCTTCTGGGGAATGCAAATGTCTATATGCATAATAGAAGGAATAGTGCCAAGCATTTCATCGTCATAAAATTAGGACTTCACGTACCCTGTGAGCCACGTACAACTCACTGAGTCTTTTCACATAAATGTCTTGAGCATTGTATGTGTACGCTGCAATCAGCTGTGTCCGTAACTTAAGGCAGTCAACAGGAGGCAAAGTAGGTCTCACACCAGTATTTTGACTTTATGTGTAAGTGTCAACATGTTTCTCACTTGTCTCATGGGAAAATTTTCTCTGAAACAAGAATATCAAGACTTATCCTGAGCTAATATTTGCTGTCTAATAATATTAGTGATAATAATGGCAATACTAATAATTGCTAACTTTATTTATGTTTAAACACTACAAGAATTCTGCTAGGTGTTTGCTTCCTTCTTCATTTGTGAAGAAGTTTATAGTATGCCCATTTTACATACATGAGACCTGAGATAAAGAGAGATGAGATAACTTTCCTCTGGTCCTTAGGGGTGGAGCAGTTTGACTCCAGAGTTTTAAATAATCGTTGAATTTCATAATGGGCATGTAATGAAGTTAAATAGATATGAACTTTGGAGGCCAAACAATATAGCATAGAAATATGTAAATCAACATATGTCAGAAAAATATGAAGAATTATGGGTAATATTATATTGAGATATTAATGTATTGTTCTAAGTCTTTGAAAAATTGAGCATGCAAGTAAAGAGTGATACCAAGTTGACTAAGTGTGATTTACACCTGTAGAGTCAGGACACAGCACATCAAGGTAACAACATTTCTTCCTAGAAGTGCTCAGATTGTCTTTCTATGTTAATAACCATTCCTGCCGATTTCTTCCACTATGACATCTTTTCTGGTATCTAAATTGTTGAATCCACTTGGTGGAGGTATTTTGCAATAGCAGAGAAAATCTTATCTTGTACTGAAAATATTCCAAACCTGCACACTCCAAAATATGAAATGGGTACAACATGTCCCTTGATCCTCATTGAACGGTTTAAGTAACACAATGTTTTCAGAGAAATGGGAGACCCCACCCCCATGCCCAGCATTCTTTTTTGCCACCTGAAGCCACTGAAGCTACACTGCTTGGTCCTGGGTTTCATTCACTACCACTCCAGCTCTCGTTGAATTAGAAGTAGTGCCTAGAAGCAGACTAGGAACCAGCATGATCATGCTCTTCATTGCTGTGTTGTTCCTAGAATTCTGTCCCTCTTGTCCCTCATTTTTCTCAATTTCAGCTCAATTCATGAAATAGATGTCCTAAGAAAGAAAAGTCTACCAGAAAGACAGACTTTAATTTTTGATTTAAGATCTCTTGGAACATTTTGCTGTAGAAAAATAAACTTTAACATTTTACACACACACACACTTTGCAAGCCAAAACAGAGACATTTACAAAAGTTAATCTTTTAAAGAGCAACTATTGATCAGTTTTGCTCCATAACCATGGAAGAAAAAATATTTCAATGTCAAAATTTATCATTATTTGATTCAGTAAGTTTTGTTGAGCCTGTATCATGTGTTAAATGTCTTAAACAAAATAGTCATGTGGGAGATTTGTTTACTAAATAAGCAGCACTTTTGAGTATTGCTAAAAAATAACTTACTCGTGCATAATTTACTTGATAATTTTTGTTGGACTGGATTACTGGTTCTCTACTTAATGTAAATAAGGGCAGGTGATGAATTTAATTGTTTCTAGGTCCTTTCAGCTTGTGGCAACACGGCCCCATTATTTGTCAGAGACAACTTGTTCTCTCTCTGAAAACTTCCTGCATTAAAGGGACTCACCTTTGACCTTGAAATCAACTGGGAAATATCAACTGGTAAATATCAACTGGCATCTGACCTTGTGCAAAATATAAACTTATTCTGCATCATAATAACATCTGGTAATTACATCATCTAATTCACCTAAATTTGCATCAATCAGAATAAAAAATATTTTAGAAGATACTACCAATTACGTAACTGAAATCAGGGCAACAGAAAGCGTAAAATAAGGTCACAGAATGGATGATTTCAGAGGAAAAGATGAAATGTGTTAACTTAAAAATGTAAATACTTTTGGGTGTTTACATAACCTCAACTTATTTTTTCTTTCTCACCCCACCAATATAGAGACTAAAGAGTCAGAAAAGTCCTGGTAAATGGTTTTCTAAAATCTTTTGCAAGTAGGGATGCCCCTACCGTCCATTTCTAGCCAATGAGAGATACAGGGTGGATTGTGGGGGATTCCTGGGAAAGTTTTTCCTCACAGATGAGGAGAAGACATGCGATGATTAAGCCCATTTCACTCTCATTCTTACTTCCTACTTTGGAAACGTTCATTTTAGAAACTGGTTTCTGGGACTACAGAAGCTTCCTTGATACCAAGAAGAAGCAAGTCCCTGGCAAGCCCAATGCACTGAGAGGGGCAGAATTAAAGGATAGAAGTGGCCTGAGTCTGGACATATCTCTCTGTTTCCAACAACTCTTGGTTACTTTCATTGGGCCGCCAATTATGTGAACAAAAATGATTCTTCCCATGTAAACTGAAAACATAGCTACCTGGGACAGAAATATACTACTATATGCAGCTTTTGGCAGGAAAAGCTCTCTGCAGGAGGCCCCTTTTGCCTTGTTACTAACCTTAAAACAGGCTCTCCCATGCTCTATTCATCCCCAGCCCTAGCACCCTTTTCAGATCTTTTGATCACACAATACCTTGCATAATCTGTTGGTTCTTTCTGTAGATAAAAGAAGTAGAAACAAAGATTAAGTAATTAACAGACAACCAGGTCTGTCTCTTCCCTACTTTCCCCTTCAGTAATCTCAGGAACAAACTGTGTGAACAAGAGAGCATCTAAACACAGATCATGAGGAGTTGACAGCCCTGCACACAAGACTGCACACAGTGAGGGATGGCTATGACTGGACCTCTATCTCAATGACTAGCTGAGATTACTTCCCTTCTTCTCTTTAAAGACTTTCATGGCCAAGCAGAATTTTGAGAGATGGTTTTTGGGGGACACAGAGTCCACCATCTCCCCAGATGGCAAGCATTCTGATTAAAAGCAACTTTCCTTTCTACCAACACTGGCCTCTCTTTGGGTACTGATTTTCCAGTGCTGAGCAGCTGGACCTTACTTTGGCAACACTACTAATAATAAAATTACAGCTAAATATGTTTTGTGAGTTCTCTGAGTGCAGAGAACTTTGCTAAGTGCTTTACCACCCTGTCTCAATCATGTCTCAAAAAAAATATGTGAGATAAGTACTGTATCATGGAGACACTGAGATTCAGAAATGTGAAATAACAACAAGTTTGCATACCTAGGAAAATGGCATGTTTAGCTTTCAGAGATAGACAATTTCACACTTGCTGTGGAGGAGGAGAAGAGAATTTTCTGAAAAGAAGAACCAGTGTAAATATATAGTCATTGGCTTCATTAAAATGAGGAAAGAATTATTTTAAAATCTCAGCAACACTATACACTTTGACAGCTGCAGGAGCTGTCAAAAGAGGGACCCTCTCCTCTCAGACAAGAACTAAATATACAAAGTTTCTTTCACTCTAATTAGTCTGCAGTCTCCCAACCTAACTTCTCTCAGTAAGGGAAAGACCAGGTGTGAGGGTCTGCTCCAACAGAACCTCCATCTGAATGACAGGCCTCTATGTGGAGGACAACAGAGCTATTGTCTTCAAACAGATGAGCTTTCTGGGGGGGAGAAGGATTTAAATTATTCCACATGACCCTGGAGCTAAAATTAGGATGGATACAGAATTTTGTCCAAGTGCTAGAACCATCTGAAGATGGAGCACTGCCCATGAGGGGAACTCAACCCCTGTCATGTTACAAGCTGGAGCAGAGGCTGAAGACTGGGGACAGAGGAAGCAGAGATCCAGGAAGAACTGCAGTGAGGACGAGTCAGTTCTGGAGGTCTGCTGTACAAGAGTTCCCAGCCTTAACAACACAGTACTGATCACTTCAAAATGTGTTGAGAGTTTATTTCAGGTTAAGTGTTCTTACCACAAAGAAAAGGGACACAAGGACACTTTGGGAAGTGTTGGATAGGTCTATTTTTTTGATGGTGGTGATGGTATCAAGGGTGTTACATATATCCAAATTCATCAAATAGTACACATTAATATGTGAGGTTTCCTGTATATCAATTATATACCAATAAAGTTGTTATTAAAAAAAAATCTGCATAAGCTAGTGGTCCCTGCAATGGCTCCTACCAATTCTGAGACTCTGCATTTACAAACCAACAAAAGTAGGACAAGAAAGCATATCTAGGTTCTGAAATTCTATTGTCAGGGAGAGGGGAATCTCACATTCTCTATAGCAGTTATAAATACTGAAATGAGCATTGATCTATTTGCTCCTGATGGCTTTATGAAGTGAAATCAATATATCGAGTGGGCAATCTGTTCATAGTTAGAGAAGTATACACTCCAGGGAGTGCAATCAGTCTCATTTAAATATGAGCTGTGTGGGAATTCTCTGGTGGTCCAGTGGTTAGGAATCCAGGCTTCCACTTCAAGGAGCACAGGTTTGATCATTGGTAGGGGAACTAAGATCTTGCATGCCACACAGAGTGGCCAACAAAACAACAACAACAAAATCTGATCTGCGTGGCTTGGTCTAAGAAGAAACACCCTGTGACTAACTGCATAGACCCAGGGCCACAGTACCCACCCCTGCAAAGAGCTGCAATGGTCATTATGCTGTGAATTTCTAGGAAGTGATGGTCAAAACACCTCACTGAATTTCAGTCTCCTTGACTGATCACAGATGTGCTGTCAGCAGCACTGCATTTTACGGAGCTGATCCCCACCTGTTTAAAAAAACACAGTGAAACCACAGGTGATCAGAAATCCTGGAAACCACCAGGACATATGATTATAACCATTTTCATCTTCAAGGCCTGCACTTGTAATCTCTCACTCTTTCAAAGTCTGTCTTGAGTGAATTTTCTACTAGGTTTCCACAGGGTAAGTGTAGTCAAGTATGGAATGTAACTTTTCTTATTATTTTCTGCCTTTGCCTCTCTTGTCTTCTCTCTTTTGATCTGTGCTCCTGCTTGGAATGAAATGAAGTGAGAGAATGAAGAGGTAAAACTTACATTTTTTAAATATTCTTCTGAGCTTATCTGCCCACAGAAATCATTCTTCTGTTTTTTAAAAACATTTTTAATTGTTCATTTTTGCAAAATGCTGTCTGTCCTGGATAACTGTGCATGCTCCTTAAACAGTCACTGTTCTCTTGCTCTCTCATAGTCGCTGGAGTATTCCTTTGACAGAGTAAATCAGATGTCACTCCTATCAAAACCCACTGAGGCTCTCTATGACCTTTGAATAAAAGCTGAAGCACTCGTGATGACCTACATGTCCAGCAGGATCTGGCCCCAGGCCTCTCTCAACCAAATCACCCACTATTACACACTTCCATCACACAAGGCTTAGTGCCTTCTGGAATATTCCATCATCTTCCCATTGGGGTCTTTGTCTATCTCCACCCCTGATCCATCCTCATCTGAGTATCTGCAGTGCTGACCCCCTTGCTGTCTTTTCAGCTGTGTTCAAGAACCTCCCTTACAACAAGACACAACCACTTTCCCCAACCTTTCTCACTTTTCTTGTTTCTCTTGGTCATAGCACTCATCATCTTTTCTCATTCTATAGAACTGATGCATTTTTATGTTTATTGAGTATTTTCGATCATCACCTCCTATTAGAAGAACAGCTTCATGGGGAAAGAAAGATTATTGTTTAGTTCATGAATGTTTCCAAGCTGCTCAAATGGTACCTGCACATAATGGGTACTCAATATCTTTTTGTGAAATTAACATTTATTAATAAGTGAAGAAAAAAACTTGTTTGAGGGCTTACCATGTTCCTCTTACAGAGCAAGGAACTTTGTATATGATTTTGAAACATTTTGTGAATAAAATTTAGTCCATCGATATAACTCTGTCCTCTTGAAAAGGTAACAACCAAACAAATAATGATCTTTCTAATTATACAAATATATATATATATATATGCCTTAAATTTTCAAGCATACAGTTCTGTATACAGGAGAAGTTAAATATATAGTTTTTCACAGAATAATTAACAAGTAAATTAAAATGAACCATATTGATGTTGTGCTATACAATGGACAGGTAACTAGGCAGATAATAGAAACAAAGGCACAAAGGTATGAATGTCTGTTTCATTTTCAGGGAAATTAAAGTGACAAAATGTGGCAAATCAAGAAAAAACTTTTATCAGGGCCCAAATGGGAGAATGTTTTGCTTGTTATATTCAGGGAATCAAAGTGTTATAACTGGCAAACACAGGGTAAGTGTGAGGAGGAACATGAGATAGTCAAAGCATCTTATACTCTCTTTGGGAAGATGTCTTATTTGATCATCAGTAAGAATTCCATAAAGATTTTTTAAAACTAATTAGATAAACAAATTCATGGTAAAGGATAGAGTAGATTCTGACTTCCAGATCAAATCACACGCACACACACACACACACACACACACACACACACACACACACTGAGGACCTGAAAACAGGGGAAACTCTAGGATGGGCTCTGGATGGGAGTTGTGTTTGCTGTGAGGGCATTTGCCCTCTCTACACATGCAACATGAGGTAAAGATGGAAGCAGTCAAGGTCAGAGCTTGCCCATGATGAAGAATCTTAGAGTCATCACCTGAAGAGATTACAAATTCAGGATCAAAGAGAATATTTCTAAACCAGCTGTAACCCCCCAATACAGGGTTCTATATACAGAAAGAGCTACCTTTGCAGTAAGCAGAACAAATGAAGTGAAAGTGGAAACAAAAGAGATTCTTGCATCTTCTTTCCTAAACTTGAACATTTTGCTTCCACTTCCACGTGGCTGGGATGGGGAGGGACTCCAAGTCATGGAACACATAGTCAGCAAATCCTGACTGGGGGTGTCTCCAGGAATACAGATGTGAAGAAGGAAATGGCTCTCCCGCAATGTGGGTGAATCCTTCCAAATATGTCATTTATCAAGAAAAATGACCCATCAACAGGGAAAGATATCTAGGGACACAGCAAAATGAGACCTGTGAACAGATGAACAAGAACCAGATACCTAAAAACCAATGGTGGAAACAGATTCATAAAAATTTTAAGTATTGGTTTTATCAGACATTTTACGACGTTCAAACAACTTATACACTTGTTGATCTCAGCACAGAAATGAATATAATTAAAAATGAAATAGGAAAGTTGATAAATGGGTAAATGAAAGAAAAAGATTAGAATTTAAGGAAACCCAATCATATTGGTTGCATTCTTAATAAATTATAATATTGGATAGAGAACTTTAATGGGAAATTTAAAGACATCTGAAGATAGAATGAATATATTAGGATATATGTCAAAAGATATTGTGCAGAACACAGCTTGAAGAGGCACAGAGATGAAAACTACAAAAGAAATTGTAAGAACAGAGAGGAAGTAGTAAGACAGTCAACATACACTTAATTTGAATCTTAGAGAGAGAAGAAAGGAAATAGGACAAAATGAATATTTGAAGTAAAATTGGCTGAGAGTTTTCAAGAATTGATGAAAAACATCAACCATAGTTTCAAGAGATCCAGCAAATTCCAAAGCAAAAATGAAAACAAACAAACAAACAAAAAACCCACCTTGGCATCAATGCTAATCATTGTGAAAACTGAGGTAAGATGAGATAAAACCATTTCCAGGTAATAGAAATTGAAAGTGTTTGTTAGCTCTAATAAAATAATGTTGTACTTCAGGTATCAAGAAAGCCATCCCAGCACTGTTCTGAGATGCAAGAAAATAAATGGGAAAGAGATTGGCAAATATATGGGTAAATTTTGCAAATATTTATTAAAAAACAACAGTAACAACATCTAGGGAGGTTTACACAATAGGCTAAATATTTAGGTGTAAGTCAAGAGGGAGCATAAAGTATTAAAATATTTGGGTGGAGAGTATAGGAATTGATTAACTTTAAACTTTTACTTGTTAATCATGCAAGTTGATCTTAGTAGGGCAACAAACAAAATAATAAAACTAACATGTGTAACTTCCAAACACTGTACCAATTAAGAAATGTTCAGAGAGAGTAAACAACAGTGAAAGTGAGATAAGAAAGTAGTTCAAAATATGCTGTTAGAAATAAATACAAAGCTATTAGTAAGTACACTAAATTAAAATAGACCGACTTCTATAATTATAAGATGAATTCCACTCACTGTTTCAAAAAAATGTTTCTTGAGGACTCTCACTGTAGCCTTGGTGTAGTTAAAGGGATTGGAAAGCCAGGAAAGAACTGAAACAGCCAAAGTTTCAGTGAACAAAATGAACAGTGAAATGAACACTGTTCATTGAAATGTTCAGTGAAATGAACAAAATATATGAAACAACATTTATCAAGGCGCTGGACACCAGGCAACAAAAACAGTGATCCCTGAGAGATAGGGGCAAAAAAGACAAGTCTCAGATTTATCTAGGCAGAACAGCTTGAGTTTTCGGGCCACAGTTTAGGACATGGGAACTCCAAAAAAAAAAAACAAGTAAATTTGCTGAATTGAGAAGACAGAATTGAAATTGTTGGAGACTAAGGTGATCAGAGTTTACCAAGCAGAGAATCAGGGAGGAGAGTGCTGTAGAGAAAGAGCTCCAGATACAGGTGAGCTAAGATGAGAATATTCAAATGAAGAAACTACCCAAGCCTGGGAAGATATCCACTTGAAAGATTAAATATCAAGATTAAATATCATATATTAAGAATAGTAAATATATGGCTGATATTCACACAGGACAGGGAACCACATCTATTCCAATTAACCAAGCTGAAAAGCTTTAATATGCACAGTGCATTGGGTACAATACATGAAGTGTCTTGCTTTTCTGGGTGGCAGGGGGGAATGTTAGCCCAACACTGAGCACTGGGATTGTCCTGCCTAACATATCTTAAAAGCAGGAACAAAAGAAGGATCAATTGCTTCCAAGAGACATAAATACCTTCTATAACAATGCTCAAGAATGTTTATAGGAAGACAAAACATTCAGCTCCCAAAAGAATTTAATTCACTGTCAGGTGTCCAATTTAAAAAAATATTTAAAATGCTTAGGAATAAATTTAATGAAACAATGCAACACTTGTACATTGAAAACTATAAATTATTGATCAGATAAATTAATGAAGATCTAAATGAAAGGAGAGTCATTCCATGTATATTCATTGGAAGATTCAATATTGTTAAGATATTATCTCAAGATAATTGATAAGAATACATTAAGTCAAAAAATAAATATTCCTATGGATGGCCAATTGCTCCAGCATCATTTATTAAAAAGGGAATCTTTCCTTTATTGAATTACTTTTGCAACTTTGTCAAAAGTCAGTTGGGCTTATTTGTATGTGTCTATTGCTGGTTCTCTGTGGCACTGATCTTATTGTCTATGTCTGTGCCAATAACACACTGTATAGATTACTGTAACTATATGACTCTTGAAATCAGGTGTACAGATTTCTCCCACTTTACTGTTCTGTTTTGAAATTGTTTTAGCTAACCAAGTTTTTTTTTTTTTTTTTTTTGCCTATCCATATATATATATTTTCTAGAATAAGTTTATTTATATCAACAATATCTTTTCCTAGGATATTGATAAGAATTTTATTAAACCTGAATATCAATTTTGAAAGAATTGACATTTTTTACTATGTTGAGAAATCCAAACCACAAAGTATGTCTCTCCATTTATTTAAATATTGGTTTCTTTCATCAGTATTTTGAAGTTTCCAGCATATAAGACTTGTATATATTTTTCTAGATTTACAACAAAGTATTTAATTTTTTGAGCAATGTAAATAGAATTGCAATTTTAATTTTAGCATCCATGTGTTTATTGCTAAGTATTTAAAAATACAGTTGACTTTTGCAAGTTTATTCTTTAACTTTGCTGAACTCACTTATTAGGTCTGGGAGTGGTTTTGTAAGCTCTTTGTGATTTTCTACATACAAAATAATTTTATCTGAAATGAGATAATTTGAAATCTTTATTTCATATATATGCATACATATACACATGTGTATATATATATATATATACATATATAGAGATTGATTGATATGTGTGTGTGTGTGTGTGTGTATATATATATATATATATATATATATATATATTCATTTTTCTTGCCTTGTTGCATTGGCTAGAACTTCCAGAATTGTGTTTCATAAGAAGGGTGGTAGCCTACATACTTGCTTTGTTCTAGATCTTAAGGGAAAAATATTAAGCCTTTTACCATTAAGTATCTAACATTCTGTAGGTTATCTGTAGGATTTTTGTAGCTGCCCTATATCAAGGTATCAAGTTAAGGAAGTTCCCCTTTATTTCTTTTTTTCTGAAATTTTTATCATGCATGGGTGTCAAAGTGTGTCAAATGTGTTTTTTTTTATCATTTGATAAGATTGTGAGATTTTTCTTCATTAACCTGTAAATATAAATTACATAGATTTGTTTGCAGTATTGAATGAAACTTCCATACCTGGAATAAATCTTCCTTGGTCATGATGTATAATTCTATTGATAGATTGCTGAGTTCAATTTGCTAACATATTGTTAAGGATTTTACATCATATCCATGAGTAATATTAGTTTGTAGTGTCTTTGCTGTCCAGTCTGTCTGGTTTTTGGTATCAGGAGAATATTAGCTGCACAAAATAATCTGAGAGCATTCCTTCCTTTTTTGTTTTTTGTACAATTGGTGCTCAGGATTCTTTGGGTATTTTTGGTAGAATTCTTCAGTGAAACTATCTGAGCTTGAATTTCTTTTTTGTCAACTTTGCAGTGGTGAAAATCCTGGCTCTCCACTTGGCCTTCTGTGACATAACCCTACCACGGTGGAAGTCAGTAGTATCTTTGGTGTCATCTCCTCCATGGAGGGAGGGTGGCATCATTAGAGTTTAGAGGGGATAAAGGTCCCAGATCTCCCTACTTGACCTTCTCTGACACTATCCTGGCAGGGGGATTTAGGTGCTGTGTGCAGCTAGGCAATGTAGAAATCTAGCTTTCTCATCGGTCTTATGCTGGCATGTGGGGGTGTAGCCACAGTTATTCTTGTGGTGTTTGGTTGCAGTAGAACAATAATTGTCTAAAATTTTCTGTGTGGGTAGGCTTCCCCTTTATTTCTCCTTTGAGTATAGAGACCAACCTTTTTCGGGTTTTTTTTTTTTTTTTTTTTTTTGGTCTTCACCCATTAGTATTACTGGGTTGATGGCCACTTCAGGTCCAAATATGGGACATATGGGGTAAACAGAAAATTTGGAGAATTCACCACCATGTCATTCTTAGGGTCCTGGAGTCCCTACCATGTCTGTTTCCTTCTCTCCAACTTTCCAAGTCTTCTTTTCTTTGTTTTACATAAGATCAAGTTTTTCTGTTGTGTTTAATGGTAGGAATAGGGAAAAGTGTGTTTGTACCATCCTTCTGAAAGTGAAATCACAAACCTTTTGAAGGAAATATATGAGAATATATTCTTGATCAGTGACTAAAAATGTTTTTCAAAGAAACTTTTAAAATACTAAAAACTATTAATACAATTGAAAACAAGAATCTTGGGTCATAAAAATAAAGTAATAAAGTGAAAAAATAACCTACACAGACAGATATAAATTTGCAATAGATGTAACCAATGTGTGATATTGTGATTTGTAAGAAATATATGTACTTGGTTTTCATTCATGGTTCCTGGGCTCCTAAAATCCTTGGAATTTCCTAAGTGATAAGAGTGAATCAGGGTGGTGAAGGCAAAATTTGTGTCAAATTATTCATAACAAGTCCCTTTCCATCACAATTGCATTTATGTTAACGAGGTGACTTTGGAAAACACCCAAGGGTGGGGACTTGTTACCAGGGAAACCAGCCATAAATAAACGGTTGGAACTTTCAGTCTTACCTCCTGATTTCAGGAGTAGGTAGAAGGGCTGGAGGTTGAATCAATCACCAATGGTCAATGATTTAATGAATCATGCCTATGTAATGAAGCCTCCGTTAAAATCCCAAAGGCAGAGGTTAGGAGAGTTTCCAGGTCGGTGAACAAGAACATATCTATGTGCCACAGTGCAGGGCCCCAAACTCCATGAGGACAGAGGTTCCTTTGTTCAGGACCTCACCCTCTGTATTTCTTCATTTGGCTGTTTATTAGTATCCTTAATATTCCTTGGAAAATCTAGTGACCTAGTGAGTAAATGAGTTTACTGAGTTCTGTGAACTGCTCTAGCAAATTAATTGAACCCAAGGAGGGGATTGTGGGAACCTCGGATTTATTGCCAGTTGGTCAGAAGCACAGATAACATCCCTAGACTTCCTATTGGCATCTGAAGTGGGGGCATTCTTGTGGGACTGAGCCCTTAACCTGTGGGATCTGATGCTATCTCCAGGTCGTGTCAGAATTGAGTTGAATTGTAGGACACACAGATGGTGTCAGAGAATTGCTTGGTGTTGTGGGGAAAAAAAGAAACCCACATATTGGAATTTGTGACCAGAATCATACAATGATAACTCATATACAGTATATAAAAAAGACTTTAACATTCAATAAAAAAAATTACCCTATAAAAATAGTTTAGGACTTGAACACTCATTTCACAAAAAAGAAATCCAAATGGCTAATAAGCATGTAAATGTCACATTAATCAGATCTTTGCAAATTAAAACCACAGATACCACTATACACTTTTCAAAATGACAAATGTTTAAACATTGGAGTGATAATGAAGATTTGCAGAGACAGGTACTCCTAGATACTACTGCTTGGAAAATAGGTTGTTGCAACTACTTTTGAAAATAGTGGGTAATTTTCTTGAGGAGTGAATGCCCTTAATTTCTCATAACTGAACTCAAGGCCAGAGGGAAATTATCCAATTTAATCTTTTCAAATAGTTTTCATGAACTTGTGGGTTAAACTTGAGATCTTCTTTTAAGGAGACTGTTCTCTAACAGTGATCCCTGTCCCCTCACATAAATGTGGCTCCAAACTTCAGTTATAACTAAAAGTCCTCAAACAAAAATATTTGAGATGAAATATGTATGCTAGTTTCCCTTTGATATTATACCATTTCATTTTATTTTCAAAGAATATGGGCACAAATCTACAAAATTGTACTTTGCATTCTGAGTCACTTATTTGCAGTCCATATGAGACAGCTTTTCTCTTTTTCTGTTTTATTATGAAATCACACATGTTGGCAGAAAACCATATAGAACAAAAATGAAGAGCTTGAAGAGTTATCAAAAAACAATCACCACTGTAACCAGAACTAAGTCAAAAAGTAGAATTGACAGTAGCACAAAAACCCACTATACCATCCTAATTCATCTACACAGATAAACCCTCTCTGCCATCAATAGTAATAATGCCTTGCATAAATTTACATACCCTTCAGCAGCATAGGACAATCAAGTTCCTTTCCTAAACACAGAATGTCACTCTCTATATATTTAACATTCTGGAGGGTACATATTGACAATTCAGTGTGGTTTGATTTAGTATTTACCTGATTAAAGCTCAAACTGAGCACATTTTCTGTTTAAGTTAAATTTTCTGTTTAAGTTTTATGCTTTTTCTTTTTCTATTGAGTATTTTTTCTTTCCTTGCTGATTTGTAGGACTCCTTTATTAGCCCTTTGTTTCTTACATGAGTAACCATGATTTTCTTCCAATCTGTGTCTTTCCGTTTTGTTTCCTCTTAATGAGCAGAAATTCTTAACTTTAACTTAGTTCAATTTATCAACCTTTTTCTTTGTGCTTAGGGATTTTCAGTCCTTTTAAAAACATCTTTCACTTTGGCAAAATGTTGAATATATTTTCACTATCATCTAAGGGTTTTGTTTTCATGTTTACATCTAAAATGCCTGAAATTGTACATACAACTAAAGATTAGGGACATATTTTCATTTCTTTTTTTTTTCTATATAGACACAAAGTTATATCAGCAACATTTATTTGAAATACCTTCCTGGGCCACTGATCATAAATCTAGCATCCATATATATGTATTGGTCTCTGTATTAGTTTTCTATTGTTGCTGTACAAATGACCACACATTTAAACACTTAAAATGACATTCATTTATTATCTCACAGTTCAGTAGGTCAGAAATTCAGGTATAGAGTGGCTTAGTTGCATTATCTACATTGAGCCTCACACCACAGAAATTCAGGTGTTGGCAGGAGCATCCTGTCTGGAGCCTCTGGCTATGAATCCACTACCACACTTATTCAAGTTGTTGGCCAAAATCAGTTCCTTATACTTGTAGGAGGAAGGTGATTTTATCCTTGCTGGCAGTATGATGGGGTTTGTTCTTTGCTTCTAGAGCCTGCCTGCATTTTATCTCATGCTTTCCATATAGCCCTGCTGCTGAAAGAGCTCAAGTCTCTTCCATACTTCAATGCAGCTGGAGAAAATTCTCTCCTATTAAGGACCCATGTGATTAGATTGTGCCCATCTAGATAACCTATCTTAAGATCCATAACTTTAATTACACCTAGAAAGTTCATGTTGTCATAAAAAGAAACATATTCACAGATTTTAGAAATTATGTCATAGACATCTTTGCCAGGGTGAGGGGGGAATTTTGTCCTGTGCTCATGAAAGAGTACATATGCCTTCTAATAACATCACTGTCATGTCTTGCTACCATACATATGCTGACCTCATAATAACTTCAACTTTTCCATTTTATTGAGAGCTTCTGTAATACTAGTGTTATATTCCTCTTAAATTTTTGATAGAATTTAGCTATGAAGCCATCAATGAAGTTTATATGAATTATAAACATTTATTTATATGAAAAAAATAATAAAATATTCAGTTACCTTCATTAGGTTTTCAAATATCTCTTGTGTCATTTTGGCAAAGTTTTATTGCTTTAGGACTTTTTTCCATTTCAACTCAATGTTTACATTTATTTACATATTTGTCCTATTTATTATTTAAAGAGGAGATCAATAGTGATATGCTTTTATTTTTTATTGATGTTGGTGTGGCTCTGCAAGTTTTGACTCTCTTCATTTTCTGAAAATATATCTATTTTATAAAGGAAAATTTTTGATGACTATAAATTACTAAATTGATGGCTTTTTTTTTTCAACATTTTAAATTCCTCTATCTTCATACTTGTAATATTTTGGATGAGAAGGAGGTTATCATTCTAATTGCTACTACTTTGAAGACAATTCACCTTTTTTCATCCTATTCTTGCTTTTGGGATTTCCCTAAATATCTTCCATTGTCAAAAGATATACTTTGATGGATTAAAGTGTGGATATTTATAATTTTATACTGCTTGAACTTCTACATCTCTCTGTCATCCAAATTACATATTTCTTAATCCACTTCTATGTTTTTTACTCATTTTTCTCAATTTTTTCAGTTAGTTTCTATCTCTACACTTTATTCTGGATATTTTTTTTCTGATCTGTCTTCCAGTTCACTGATTCTTCCATCAGCTTTGTTTAATCCTCTGTAAACCTATCATTAAGTTCTTAATTTCATTTTTTTTGTAGTTTTCAGTTATCTACAAACTTCTAAATTTTCCCTGCATTTCTTTGTACATAAGAAGCATACTTATATTGAAGTCTTTATCTAATAATGATGGGTCACCCTAACTCTTACAATATAGCTAATTTATTATTACTATACTTCTGGCCAGTCACTTCCTTCTTGATGGTAGTTCCTGGATACCAATTACAATCTCCCTGACCCCTTGCTAAGCTAAAAAAAAAACTGGCCTCTCACTTCTCAGCTTTCCTTCAGGATTTGACAACTGTTCACATTCTGATCAGATCATTTATTATTTTGTTAGCTCCTTAATGTCTCCAAAGATATTTTTAAAATTTTGTGCAACGTTTTTACAGTTTTTCCTCATTAGGAAGTTTCATCCGAATAAGCTGTGTTTTACCTATACTTTTACTTTCATATAATATTCTTCCATTCTATGAGACTTTCAATCAAGAAATCAATCTAATAAAATTAGTCTATATTTTAGAGGTAATTAATTTTATTCAGTTTTATTCAGTGTTTTTAACTCAAGTACATGAAGGAAGAATAATGAAATCTCACAACTGGTTGAGAAGGCCCTTCAGAATGAAGAAATTCTGACTTTTAAAAAGTTTGTCCATACATTAAGCAATAATCCACCTCCTCTACTTTCATTGTGTTGTCTGAGTTTATATAAATTTAAAATCTTCTTCCACAATCTCTATGTTATTTAAGTGAATAATTGTTGAGAGCATACTATGAACCAGATATTATGAAACATATCAGGGATACAGAAAGGATAGGCACCTTTCTGAGATTACATCTCAATAGAAAATATTAATACAAATAAAGAAATAGTAAAACAATTAGGAGTTATAATCAGTGTTATGGCATAAATGAAAAAGGATAATGAGATAGCGAGTTACTTCAACACACCAACTTAAGTAGAGTGACTGTCAAAGGTGTCTGTGATGGGACTATATGAATCTGGACCTAAGGAATGAAAATAAGTAAATTCAGCAAAGAGCAGTCTAAACAGAGAGAGAGAACAGCTAGTGAAATTTAGAGGTGAGAAAAGGCTTTGATCTATAAGGAACAAAACCAAAAACAGTATAACTGTGTTATAATTACAGAGTTAAAAGTGGTATAAAAGGTAGAGTAAGACTAGATAGAGGTCATGATATCATCTCCCTTGTCAAGGGGTCTGGATTTTATTCCAAGAGTGATAAGAAGCCATTGAAACTTTAGGCAGAGAAATTATACATAGCTGTGTTCATGTTTTTCAAAAGATTACTCTGTCTGTAATGTCAGAAATGGATTGTTGAAAAGTGAGAGTTGAGCAGAGGGAGGTGTTAGAAGGTGCATGGCTGCCATCCAGCCCTTAACAGAAAACTCTGTTGCTGTCTTCACATTCAGGAAAATAGTTTTATTTCCTTTAAATGATTTTTAAAATATATTCCATTATATTCACACATTTTTCAAACACTACAGAAGAGGATCCCTGCATTCAATTAGTTGTCTTCCTCTTGTAATCTAAGATTTCATATACTCATTGGCTACAATACCATGTTTGCTCAATTGAGCCAAATGACACACCCTATGACATTGACCCTCCTATTCTCCTATGCTCACTCACATGCTGTTTATTTATTTATTATTCATTTATATTTCTAGTGTAAAGACTTACAAGAAGACAAAATATTATTTTTGCAGACTACTTATGCACTAATAAGAAGTCTCTAGACATCTAACTGGGGTCAAGGGGTCAAATACAAATCACACCCCAATCTCTCTGAATGTTGAATGGATTACATTTATTCCTTGAAGGTAGTACATTATCAGATGTGACACACACACACACACAATGAAACTCATTATGTAAGAAGAAATTTAGAAATGTGGCCAAACCACATGGGATATCTTTAATAATATTGTAGCATTTGAATTGGAGGAGGAAGACAGAGAGGACTAATGCTTTTGATGAAACAAATCACTCATTGGATTTGGCAGCCCTGTTATTTGCCCAGCTCCAGACTGTGTGTGTAGAGTTAAAAACTCTGCCTTAGAGAAAGGTCAGCATAGTTACCTGGAGAAGGTGCCAGTTGAGTTCAAGTGACTGCAACTCTAAAGGGGAGGAGAGAAATGCAGAGTTTGAGGACCAACTAACAGTAACATGAAGTGATTAAAAAATACCAGGAACTATTTCAGGCTTCCCAATTATAGTTACCAAAGATGATTTGGGATCTTCTTGGGGTGCTAATAAAAAATAGGTGCATCAGAAGTAAATGTTAATAGGTATGTTTGATAAGCCCCTCATAATTGGTGTATACACTACAGAAAGAGATGAACTCAACCAACCCAGTTGTTGCTGCTCTCCTTTCCAAACAGGAGCTGACAATCATGAAAACTCCATTCCTCTACAGAAAAATGTAAGGTCTTATGGAAAAGTCCAGACAATCTGCATATTAGCATATTTATGTATATATGGTATAATATGAAGTCTCTTGCCTCCGAATTATTTTTGATATCTAGATCAATTCTGTCAATACAAATATATGCTACATAAGTAATTTAAAATTGTCTAGTAACTACATAGAAAAGCAAAAAGGAACAGATGAGATTCATTTTAATAATATATTTTATTTAATCTAATAAATCAAATAGTATTTCAATATATACAAATATAAAATCTTAATGAGATATTTTACATTTTGTACTAATTCTTTGAAACCTAGTGTGTAATTTATAGTCACAACACATCTCAGAAGTATCTACACTTCAAGTACTCAATAACTTAAGTGGCTAGTGGCTACCATATTGAATTGTGCAGATATAGGTGGTCAAACATGACATGTACATCTACTATGAAATCAGTCAATTAATCAAAACCTATTTATTTAATCATGTGCATATTAGATATTTATCAGCCAGCTAGGTATCAAAGACTCATCATCCTTATGTACAAAAATTTCATTCCACCAAATCAAGATTCATGAAAATATATGGAGTCAGAGGAATTTATAAGTGATTAGACTAGGCTTTGATCTTCCAGAAAGTTTGTTGTTGCTACTTTTGGGGATTTAAATTTTAGATTCATTTTAGAGGAGGGCAGGAGTAGGGTTGATTTTTTTTTTATTGAAGTATGATTAACTTACAATATTATATTTGTTTCAGGCATACAACATACTGATTCAATATTTTTGTACATTACAAAATGAACCCCACAATAAGTCTACTTACCATCTGTCACCATACGAAGTTATTACAATATTACTGACTATATACCCTGTGCTACACATCACATCTCTGAGACTTATTTTATAACTGGGAGTTTGTACTTTTAAATCCACTTCACCTATTTTGCTCACACCCACATCCCCATACCCTCTGGTAGCTACCTGTTACTTTTCTGTATCTACAAATCTTTCTAGTTTGTTATGCTTGTTCTTTTGTTTTGTTTCTTAGATTCCATATATAAGTGAAATAAGGCAATATTTTTCTTCTTCTGTCTGACTTATTTCACTTAGTGTAATACCCTCTAGGATCATCCATGTTGTCAAAAATGGCAAGATTTCATTCCTTTTTATGGCTGAGTAATATTCCATTGTAGGTACAGTGGACACTTGAAAAACAGATTTGAATTGAGTAGGTCCATTTATATGCAATTATTTTCACTAAATATTCAGTTACATTCTACACGATCTTCAGTTGGTTGAATCCAAAGATGTGAAACCACAGATACAAACAGCCAACTGTTAAGTTATTTGACTGCTGCATGAATGGTCAATGTCCCTAACCCTTGTGTTATCCAAAGGTCAATGATATATAAACCACATTTTCTCTATCCATTCATCTATCAATGAATACTTAGATTTCTTCCACATCTTGGCTATGGTAAATAATGCTGAAGTGAATATTGTTATGCATATATCTTTTCAAATTAGCATTTTTGTATTTTGCAAAGAAATCCAAAAGTGGAATTGATGGATTGTATGGTAGTTCTATTTTTAATTTTTTAAGGAGCATCATACTGCTTTCCATAGTGGCTGTACCAATTTACATTTCCACTACCAGTGCCTGAGGTTTTATTTTTCTCCACATCATCACCACCACTTTTTATTTTTTGATTTTGATAATAGCCATTCTGACAGGTGTGAGGTGATATTTCATTGGGGTTTTGATTTACATTTCCTCAGTGATTAGTGATGTTGAGCATCTTTTCACATGCCTGTTGTCCATCTGTATGTCTTCTTTGGAAAAAAAAAAAAATATATATATATATATATATATATATATATATATATATATATTCAGATCCTCTGCCATTTTAAATTGAATTGTTGTTTTTTTTAAATATTGAGTTATATAAGTTCTTTTAATTTTGTGTATTAATTCCTTATGAGATATATAATGTGTAATATCTTCTCCCATTTACTAGGTTGTCTTTTCATTTTGTGGATGGTTTAATTCATTGTATGAAATCATTTAATTTGATGTAGTGCCATTTGTTTAATTTTGCTTTTTTTGTTGTTGCCTGAGGAGACAATGCAAATATATATATATATATGTGTGTGTGTGTGTATATGTGTATATATATATATATATATGAACAATGTCATCAAGCATACTGCCGATGTTTTGTTCCAGGAATTTTATGTTTTCAGGTCTTACATTTAAGTCTTTAATCCAGTATGATTTTATTTTTGTATATGGTGTAAGAAAGTGGGCTGGTTTCTTGTTTCTTTTCTTTTCTTTTTTTTTTTTTTTTTTTGCATGTAGCTGTCCAGTTTTCCCAACACCAATTATTGAAGACTCTCCTATTGTATATTCTTTCCTCCTTTGTCATAGGTTAATTGATCATATGAATGGTGGTTTATTTCTGGGATCTCTTCTGTTCCATTGATCTATGTGTCTGTTTTCATGTCAGCATTATACCGTTTTGATGATTGTAGCTTTGTAAAGTAGTTTGAAATCAGGGAGCATTATACCTCCAGCTTTATTCTTCTTAAGGTTGCATTGGTTATTCCTGGGTATTTTGTGGTTCCGTACAAATTTTAAGGTTATTAGTTCTATGAAAAATGTCATGGGAATTTTGTTAGAGATTGCACTAAATAACATGGACGTTTTAAAAATATTAATTCTTCCAATCCATGACATGGTATATCTTTCCATTTATTTGTGTTGTTTTCAATTTCTTTCATTCATATCTTACAGTTTTCAGAGTACAGATCTTTTACGTCCTTTGTTACATTTATTCCTAGGCATTGTATTGTTTTAATGAAACTGGATTATTTTCTTAGTTTCTCTTTCTGATAGTTTGTTTTTAGTGTATAGAAACACAACAGATTTCTTCATGTTAATGTTGTATCCTGCAACTTTACTGGATTCATGTATTAGTTCTAATGGTTTTGGGGGGGAGTC
The DNA here is from genome assembly GCF_003676395.1 of Aethalodelphis obliquidens. Lineage (NCBI taxonomy): Eukaryota > Metazoa > Chordata > Mammalia > Artiodactyla > Delphinidae > Aethalodelphis > Aethalodelphis obliquidens. Next base: position 21,072,088 of record NW_020837971.1, on the reverse strand, counting down.
TTTAGGGTTTTCTATATATAATGTTATGTCCTCTGAAAATATTGACAGGTTTACTTCTTCCTTTCCAATTTGGGTGTCTCTTATTTATTTTTCTTGTCTTGTTGCTGTAGATAGGACTTCCAAAACTATGTTAAATAAAGTGGGCATCCTTGTCTTTTTCCTGATCTTAGAAGAAATGCTTTCAGTTTTTCACTATTGAGTATGATGTTAGCTGTGGGCTTGTCATATATGGCTTTTATTAATTTGAGGTATGTTCCCCTTTGTTGAGAGTTTTTATCATAAATGGATGTTGAATTTTGTCAAAAGCTTTTACTGCTTTTACTCTGCTTATTTCTCACTTGATAATGGTATATGATCTTTCTGATGAAGTTTTGAATTTGGTTTTGTTGAGGATTTTTGAATCTATGTTCATCAGATGTATTTATTGGCCTGTGATTTTCTTTTTTATAGCATTTTTGTATGGATTAGTATCAGTGTAATGCTGGCCCCATCAAATGACTTTGGAAGCATTTCTTCCTTTTCAATTTTTTGGAATATTTTAAGAAGAATAATTATTAAGTCTTCTTTAAATGTTTGGTAGAATTCACCTGTGAAGCTATCTGGTCCTGAGCTTTTGTTTGTTGGGAGATTTTTGATTACTGTTTCAATTTCATTATTAGTAATTGGTCTATTCAGATTTTCTTCCTGATTCAGCCTTGGAAGATTCCATATTTTCAGGAATTTATTCATTTCTTCCAGGTTGTCCAATTTGTTGGCATAAAATTATTCATAGTAGTATTCATGATACTTTGTATTTTTGTGGTATCAGTTGTAACTTCTCTTTCATTTTTTATTTTATTTGGGCCCTCTCTAATTTTTTTTTCTTTTTTCTTGATGAGTCTGGCAAAAGATTTCTCTGTTTTGTTTATCTTTCCAAAGAACCAGCTCTTAGATTCACTGATATTTTCTGTTTTTTTTTTTTTCAGTCTCTATTTCATTTTTTCCACTCTGTTATTTATATTTCCTTCCTTCTACTAACTTTGGCCTTTGTTTATTCCTTTTTTCCCCTAATTCATTAAGGTGTAAAGTTCATTTATTTGAGATTTTTCTTGTTCCTTGAGGTAGACTTGTATTGCTATAACTTCCCTCTTAGAACTGCTTTTACTCTCCCCCATAGATTTTGGAAAGCTCTGTTTCTATTTTCATTCATCTCAAGGTAGTTTTTTCTATTTGCTATTTGGTTTCTTTATTGACCCATTTTTTAGTGGTATAATAGTAAACGTCTTTCTAATTTTCCCAGGACCAAGTGGCTTCTGGGAGAGAAGGGAAATTTGGTGCTAGAACTTGTAAGGGGTAAAGAAAACGAAGATTAGTTTTTTTATGATATTTTGTCTCCCAAAAGGGATACAGCTCTTATGTTTATTTTAAATTGTCATTGTTTATCTGTTTGCTTCTCCATCACAGCATTCTTTTCCCAGGGAAAATCTCACTGTCAGGAATGCTGTCTTAAGGAAATGGAGGGGGTGGTTAAAAATCAAGGTATACACTGTAACTGAGTTTATCATAACCTCTCCTCTCCTCTGAGCCATTGATCTTGTTCTTGAGCCTGACTCAACTCTTATTACATGTTACAAACAACAACAATCCTAACTAAATGTGGTTAGGTATCTACTTAATGATATCTACTTAACAAGGAAACCACATATAGGCAGACCCAATGCTGGTTCAGAGGTGTAACAGTATCACCAAAGTCATAGACCATGCTCCACTCTCAGCCAGTGTTTTTTATTCATTTCTCTTCTTGATAACAAAATGACTGCTTAGGTTTTATTTTGCCACCAAACATTATTGTAACAGAAACAAGAAAGTGTGGGTAATGGCCTTCTCCTTGTAGAACACTATTATTTTAGGAAGAAAAAATCTTGTCCATAATTCTTCCAGAAGACTCTAGTTTATCTTTTTGGACAGAACTCAGTCTGGCCCAGCGGCTCATTAGCAAAAGGGACCAAGATCACATGAGCAGTTGTAGCAGTGTTTCCCAACCTATGTTTTGTCACTGCCTCCAAGGAGCCATTCTAGACATTTTTCTTAGTCAGCCCCACTATGAAATTTTAACATCAGTGTCCACAATATAACTGTTTGTGTACTTTATGCATATCTGTGCTTTATAAGTAAAAATGGTAAGTTTTTCTTCTCAAGAATCAAGTGTTGTCCCTTTTGGGTTGGTGTCACCCTACTGTAAGTTCATAGTTTAGGTCAATCATGGTTCATTCTCTGTACCTGGGTACATTATCACAACATTTAGCAAGTTAAAGAAATAATTAACAAGGAAGAAGAGGCTGTGGAGTAGCATCAAGCAGTGTCTGCTATAGTCCACATTTGGGATCACTCTTCAATTGTGTTCACTGCATCATCACTAATAAACATTCTTGATTATGTAATATACACCAAGTCCTAAATAGGTAATGAAGATCCAGTGGGGAACTGAAAAATTTAAGTCATTTTATTCTACTCAACAGTTTAACAGGTCATATTCAAATACTTCCAGAACCATGACATTGCCATGTTTTGTATAATGATTTTCTCAATCAAATGCAAGATTTCTCTCCTACTTTCTTCCTTTGCATACACAGCATACCATGTAGTAAGACACAAAATGGTTTTGGAGGCAGAACTTGGTTAAAACAGGAATACAAATGTTTAACTCATTTAGATCATGTACATTATAGTTTGTTTGTTTGTTTTTGGTACATTATTAAAACTGGTGCAGACCTAAAGAGTCATTATTACTTTTTAAGTTTTGAGAGTTTGTCATTTTCTTCCTATGTATCTTACTCAATTAGTAGTTTGACAGTATTAGAGAATCAACAAATCAATAAATACTAGACTCATCATTGAATGAAAAGTTGCTGTGAACACCGGAAGTCAGAACATGTAACTAGTAAAAGTAATCTCTAATTTAACGTTGTTTTGACCTTTAAATATGTAAAACTTTAGTAATTGTATTTGTTTTTGTCATACAACTTACTCAGAAATATGTGTGACATTCCAGAAAAATCATTAAAAATACCTCTCATAAATGCCCAGTTATATAAGAATCATTTACCTAATCAAAAGAAAAATATTCCTTTTCTGTTTGCCTTGCAGCATTTTATATTTGCTGTTTTACTCATGGAGCTTTTGAGTGAGCTCAGAGTTTGTGAGGATCAGTTCATTGATCAACAGTCAGCAAAATAATGCTATTGGCAGCAACATGGATGGACCTAGAGATTGTCATGCTGAGTGAAGTCAGCCAGAGAAAAACAAGTATCATATATTGCTTATATGTTGAATCTAAAAAAGGGTACAAATGAACTTATTTACAAAGCAGAGTCACAGATGTAGAAAACAAACTTATGATTACCAGGGGGTAAGGAGGGTAGGGATAACTTGGGAGATTGGGATTGACATATACACACTACTATATATAAAATAGACAAACAAGGACCTACTGTATAGCACAGAGAACTATATTCAATATCTTGTAATAACCTATAATGGAAAATAGTTTGAAAAATAATGGATATATGTATATGTATAACTGATTCACTTTGCTGTACACCTGAAACTAACACATATTGTAAATAAGCTATACTCCAATAAGAATTTTTTTAAAAAATACAGTCATTACCAAGCGTTCACTTTACTAAACTTGCACCTTGGGACTCAGCCTATCAGGGGAGGACTAGCGAGGAAAGAGAAGTCAGTCAGAGCTGCAGAGAGGGAAAGTCAAAATCCAAGTCATGTCTTCATTTAAAAATAGAAGAAACACTTTCAGACATGGGAAAAGAGTAGCGGGACTGGGGTTTGTGTGAGTCTTTGCTGTGAGGACAGTTGTGAGGGGAGAGTCTGGAGGAGACTGGAATGTATTCCACATGGTGTCTGTGCTTGGCGTCTATGGTGCTGCAAAGCCAGACAAGTCAGAACTTCTGCCAGAATCAATACTTTTCCCCCATCTTCATTGAGGCTCAGAACAGATTGGAGACAGCAAATGAGCAGTGGCTGACATGGCACTGAGTGCTCAAGGCAGTTCATTCACGGCCCCGCACCCCATCTTGTTCTGCTTTCAGAAAACTATACACCTCCATGAGCAAGGCTTTCCCTATAAAGGATCAAATCATTTTTTTTCCCCAAACTACTGTACCTCTTAATGTGCCCACTTCCCCCTGTCAAGTAAGGTGGTCCTGAAGGTCCTTTGAACCTTTAAATATTTATGGATGTAAAGGAAAATTGGATTTAGATATAGCTAATGCCTCTTGGCACTTTCCCACTGAAGAGTACTAGTATGTGGGTGCCAGGGTCTGTCTGGAACCTCTCATTTTCCCCATGTGCCTGGAGGATGTTCATCTGTATATTTTAAGAGATTGGCTTTATCTCGAATCTGCAGACACTCATCACCATATGCAGGAGCTTGAAAAAATAATCATATTCAAAAGAAGTGGAGCATTCCACATGCCACTGCCAAGCAGAGATTAAAAGGGAGCCTTCCAGGCTTATTGGAATATCTAGATTTTGACTTACTGAAGGCTAGATAGCAAACACTTCCTTATGCTCTTCACATCAATTTTATACATGTTTATCGCAAATGTTAAATGTAAACTAAACTATAAATTTTAAATAAAAATAAAAATATGAAATTATTCATACCTACTTTTACTGGTGCTCTGGAGTTTGGGTAAGTATTTTCTCCCCCAATTCACTTCTGTACCCCTTCCCATATTATGCAGCTCACCTGCCTGGTGGAGGATTGTACAGCATTGCTGATCCATGAGTGTGAGACTGAGCAAAGTCTCTGTTTTTCTTCAGCAGCTAAAAGTAATATCCTGGTAAAACATGCTGAGCAGTATAGAGCTAAATTTGAATTACTGAAGACTAACTTTTCTTTTCAGTCTGAGATAACCATATTATAATATCTTAATCCTAAGTAATAGCAAAATTAAACATTTAAAAAATCTGAGCATTAATAGAAACTGAATGTTCATCAATACCATTGCCTTTATTATATAGATAAGAAATGTGAAGTAGAATACTTATCCAACAAGGACTTAATAGTAAATCATTATTAGAGAACAATGCCACTCTTAGCCAAGTTTTTCTTTTCTTTCCTTTTCTTTTCTTTTCCTTTCTTTTCTATTCTATTCTATCATATTCTATCATATTGTATTTTATTATATTAACTAATATATATTATGTAAAACAATATACACACATATCATTTCCATATAAGTTAGAAAGTTTTCACCATATTATATTTAATTAGAGAAATAGAGAGTTAGCCAGAAAATTATTATTTGTTAAAGGATGTCATGTTTCTGACTTTTATAATGCTGGCTGTTGAACTCAGAAGAGAAACCCAGAAAAGCAAAGCTACATTAAGTACATGTCACATTTCACTGGAAAAATGGACAGTAGGAAAGATTCACCAGTTACTGAGCACCAGATGAATGCTGCACAAATTGCATTCCAGTCTTCATTTCAGTTTCATTAAATATGTGTTGTTAAATGCATTGTATAGCTGTAACGTACTGGAAGTTCAATGATGCTATGTAATTTTTCGGCACCACACGACAGTCCACTGGCAGGTCTCTCTGACCGCAAAGTCCTCACTCTTCCCACTACACTATGTTGCTTCCAAAAGGAATTTCGAACCTTGGATTAATTCCCACAGCCATCAATTCCAATGTGTAAAGTCAGTTCACTTTGTTCTTGTTGCTTTTGTTTTACAAACACTGTAGAACCAAAACCTTCTGAATTTCCATCATTGTGTATCTTTGGAGCTGTTGTACCAGGACTCTGTATTTTGGTGTCTGGATGAAGGGGACTAGCAGTGGTTCTATGGTCTTCCCTGTAGCTTCAGGGATCCCTGAGGATTTGTCCCTTGGTGGAACCCTCCTCACAATAGTAACTCAAATAATTGTGAGAATTATTCTTATTCCAGATCTGAAACAAGTGGAAATCCAACCAAGGACCTGGCAGAGCCCAAGTGCCTGCCCTCACTGTTGAGGCTGTTTATCTGGGAATGAGTAACATGTACAGCTTGACATAGCTGCATGGAAAAGAACCCAGCACTCCGAGGGCTGTGTGATGAACAGGCATAAAAGCCAGAGCCTTGCCAAAGATGATGGCTTCCCCAGCTGGTCCGCACTCACTTCTGCATCATCATGTTCCCGAATTGGTTAACCAGACCCACGCCATGGTCTTAACCCAGGCCAAGACCGCCTGTCTCGGCCAGGGAGATTCTTTTCCCAGTCAGATTAGTGCAACCAATAACAAAACCGATGCTGAGACTGGAACAGCACATGTTTTATTCAATGGCCAAAGAATGGGGAAGCAGGAGCCTGGTCGGTAAATCAACTTCACAATACAATTTGGGCTGAGACACCAAATATGTAGGAGGTCAGGGAATTGGAAAGAATGGGAGGAATATTCATGAGTTATCTGAGAACAGGAGTTGTGGTTTGGACCTGGAACTGATGTAACTCTCCTTTTCAGTCCTTGTATGGACTTTTCTGGTTGTTGTCATGGTAACTGTCAACTGTCATGGCACTGGTGGGTGTGTCAATTAGCTAATGCATTACAATGAGCATGTAATGAGGCTCAAGCTCCACTGGACATCAATTTTTCCACCAGGGACTAGTTGGTTCTAACTGGTTCTTGTTTTTCTTGTCTTTGCAGCTTCCTCCTGAAACTTAAATAAGAGTAATTGGTTTCTGTTCCAGGAAAGGACAGGGGTATATTGTAGGGCAACAACCTCGGTGACAATAACTCCTGAGCACACTTTGTCCACAGCACAAATGATGAGGATGTCACAAGCAGGGCTTGAGGTCACAAGATTTCTGCTATGCAAGAGCTGAGTGTGCAGTGCTTCTGCCCACCTTCTATCCTTTATAAAGTTAAGTAAACTTAAGGCATCACAAACCACTGAACTTGGTTGAGCCAAGTGGCCATTTGCAAGACATATTCAAAGTTCACATTGAGAAACATAAGTATATACAGTGTGCAAAATACATCATGTCACTGGGGACCATGTGTATTTTTGCTAGTTTATGAGTCTGCCTGTCCTCTCCTGAGAGGTCTTTAGGGCAGGACCAGGTCCTGTTCACTGTTCTACCTTCTGAGTTTTTCACTTTTTTCCCTCCACTTTAATTACTGCCATTTCTCAGACTACTTCAAAATATATTTGGGTACTTCTCATTTCCTTGACCTCTTCTTTTTCAATATTTTTTTCATTTTACTCCACTACCTAGTCACAATATCAATCTTTCCATTACCCCAGAAACCGCATCTACACTGAAGTCATTATTTCCAATTACAACCCTTTGCAGTACACCTTGCTTGGGCACACAGACAAAGACATTTTTGATGCCATGAAGAGTCACAAGCATTGTCTCCCTCGTTCTACTTATCTGCCAAATTATTTATCATTGTGGTCTGAATGTGTCCCTCCCAAATTCAGATGTTGAAATCCTAATGCAAAGGTAATGGTGTAGGGTAAGCCCTGACAGTGTTCTTTTCTCTTTCTTTCTTTTTTTTTTTTTTTATTGTAATGTAAGTGCCTGACTTAACCTTTGATTGCCAGAGCATCCATTTCAAAGAGGCATCCAGCCTTAAGACCTTGGCAATCTCCAATAAACACACTGCCAGCCACAGGATTAGATAAATCACCAGGCCACACCTCCCTCCACTGAGGTATCTTTGTTTTAGAGATCTTGAAGAATTTCAATAAATGACCATTTGGACTACTTGTTTTATCTCTCCCTGTGCTTTAAATTTCTGCTCTTATGCTTTAAATTCACCAATAAAGAGTGAGTCCACAAAACTCTAGTCCCCATCCTGGACCCCAGTAAAAGTGGAATTCCAGCCCCCCCCTTCTCTCCTACTCTTCCCCTCCCATGATCTCTCCATGTGTAGTCCTAGAGGTACTGTGTAACTTCTAGGTCTTGTAAGTAATAAACCTTTATCAAAGCTTCCTAATGGTTATTGCTGAAGGGTGTCTTGCAATCATAATATGAACCACAAGGGCTGGTCCAACCACAACACAGTTTATTAATAGGCTGAGACTGGCAAGAAACAAATGGAAATAGGAGGTGGGGCTTTTGGAAGGTGCTTAGGTCATACACCCCCATGAATGAGCTTAACGTCCTTACAACAGATACTCCAGAGAGCTCACTGCAGGAAGGGGGAATACTTCCAGGGCCCAAGAGTAGACTCATGTCTAACACTCTTGTCTAACAGAAATGAATTGTCTGAGGAGACACAAGTACTGGCAAAACAAAATACTTTTTTGGGAAGGGGTGTGCGGGCAGAGAGCTGAAGGGTAAGGGAAACCAGGAGGACTGCTCTGTCACGTGGCTCACAGTCTCAGAGTAGTGGGGTTAGTTTCCAGGTTGTCTCTGGCCAATCATCTTGCTTGTCCCATATCTGATCTGACTCCGAGTCCTTCCTGCTGGTGCATGCATCTCTCAGCCAAGATGGATTCCAGTGCAAAAGATTCTGGGAGGCTGGCAGGACATATTATGGACTGGTATCTCCTACCTCTTTTGGCCCCTCCCAAATTCTCCTGGGTAGTGTTCACAGCAGCATTCTGTTCCAATGTTTTTGTCAGATTAGATTGCATAATTCCTCTTTATAGCCTCTGTCTTGAAAAATCTCTCAAGTTCCATACCCTTGGTCAAAATCAGGCATTTTCTTTAGCTTCTGTAAAATAAAATTCACATTTTATGGCAAGGCAAGACAAATTTAAACATAAATATTATTTTCTGCCCTTGGCCTCCTCTATGGCAAGACAAGACAAATTTAAACATAAATATTTATGGCAAGACAAGACAAATTTGTGGCAAGACAAGACAAATTTAAACATAAATATTATTTTCTGCCCTTGGCCTCCTCTCTCTCCCCACTGTGCATTGTGTATCTGTCGTGTTATGCATGGACCAAACTGAAGGCTTCCACCAAGTTCAGGAACAACACAAGGATGTTCAGAGTGAAGTAAGTCAGAAAGAGGAAAACAAATTAACACATATGTGTGGACTCTAGAAAAATGGTACAGATGAACCAGTTTGCAAGGCAGAAGTAGAGACACAGATGTAGAGAACAAACGTGGACACCAAGGGGGGAAAGTGGGAGGTGGGGGTGGGGGGGATGGATTGGGAGATTGGGATTGACATGTACACACTAATATGTATAAAATAGATAACTAATAAGAACCTGCTGTATAAAAAATAAATAAATAAAATTCAGAAAACAGTAAAATATAGAAGAGAAAAAATTAGAGAAAATCAATAAAATGAAAGTTAGTTCTGTGAAAAGAGTAATGACATTTGCAAACCTTTAGATTAACCTTTAGAGACATCTCAAATGATGAAAATAAGGAATGAAAGAAAGTGACATAATTAATAAATTATAGAAATATAAAGATTATATGAAAATAATTAAGAGAGAACACTTTTCTAACAACAACAAGAAATTCTGATGAAGTGGACAATTATTAGTAAGACATAGACTACCAAACTGATCCAAAAAGAAATACAAGGCCTGGATAGTCTTATAACAAGTAGAAAGTGAAATTATTAATCAAAATAACTCCTGCAAAGAAAAGTGCATGTCCAGATGTGTTTGCTGATGAATTCTACCAAACATTTAAAGAAGAATAAACACTAATCACTTACAAACTCTTCCAATAAATAGAGGGAACACTTCCCAGGTCAAACAATGGGACCATTCTTACCGTGATACTAGGCAAGAAAAACCATCACAAAAAAGGAAACTATAGACCAAAATTCCTAATAAGTACAAACACAGAAATCCTCAACCAAATGCTAGCAAAGTGAATCCAGAAACATAAAGGAGATCAGACACCATGATCAAGTAAAATTTACACCCAAAATGAAAGACTTTTTTAACAAATGAACATCAATCAGGTTAATAGCTCATATTAATATTAGAATAAGGGACACAAAAAATATGATTGCCTAAATAGCTGCAAAAAAAATTCAATGCCTTTTCTTGATAAAACCACTCAATAAGCCAGGAATAGAAGATCAGTCCCTCAACTTTATGAGGACCATCACTGAAAAACTCACAGATAATGTCAAACTTAATGGTGAAAGACTGAAGGTTTCCCCCAAGATCAGGAACAACACAAGGATGTTCATTCCCACCACTTCTATTCCATGTTGTGCTGGAGGTCATAAACATAGCATTCAGGCATCAATCAATAAATAAATAAAAATAAAAGATAAAAGCATCAAGATTGGAAATGGGCACATAAAAATCTGTCTGTAGATGATGATTTTATATACTAAAAAAAGTACTAAGGAATTCAGTAAAATACTAAGGTAGTTCAGCAAGGATGCAGAGTTCAAGATCAATATACAAATATAGAGTTCTCTCCTTTAAATTAGCAATACAAATTCTGAAAATTAAATTAAAGAAAATTTAATTTAAAGTAGCATCAAAATAATAAAACATTTAGGAATATATTTAATAAAAGAATCACAATACTTGTGCAGTGAAAACTACAAAACATCATTGAAAAAAATAAGTGAAGACACAACTAAATTGAAAGACATCCTTGGGTCATAGTTTGGAAGGTTAAGATAACAATACTCGGGACTTCCCTGGCGGTCCAGTGGTTGAGACTCTGTGCTTCCACTGCAGGGGTCATGGGTTTGATCCCTGGTCAGGTAACTAAGATAAAAAAGGGGTGATACTCCCCAAACTCATCTACAGATTCAGTGCAATCCCTATCAAAATGTAGTGCCCTTTCTGAAGAAAATGAGAAGTTAATCCTCATATGATTCGTATGGAAATACAAGAGACTGAGAAAAGCCAAAACAATCTTGAAGGAGAAAGACAAATCTGGAGGATGTAGACCTTCCTATTTCTAAACTTATTACAAAGCTTCTGTAATCAAGACAGTAAGGTACTATAAAGAGTGAAACAGATGAATGAAACAGAATTGGGAGTACATAAAAAAAAAAATCCTTACATTTAAGGTGAATTGATTTTAGACAAGGGTGCCAAGAAAATTCAATGGGGAAAAAGTAGGTTTTTCAACAAATGGTGCTGGAACAACTGTATATCTATATGCAGAGTAAAGAAGTTGGATCCCTACAACCCACCACATTAAAAAACAAACAAACAAACAACAACAACAAAAACAAAACTAACTCTAATTTAGATAGCAGACCAAAATGTAAGAGCTAAGAGCTAATACTATAAAACTTTTGGAAGACAACATAGGCATAGTCTTTGTGACCTTAGATTAGATTATGGTTTCTTATACATAATACTGAAGTGTAATTGAAAACAATAGATGATTTAGACTTCATAATTTTTTTTTTTTTAAATTGTGCTTCAACTGACACCAGCAAGGAATGGAAAAGATAATCCACAATACAGGAGAAAATATATGAAATTCATGTATCTAGTAAAGAATTTGTTTCTAGAGTATATGAAAAAACTCTATAAAATTAATAATAAAATGACAAATGACTCAATCAGAAATGGGCAAAAATCTCAATAGACATTTCTCCAAAAAAGATACAAAGGACTAATAAGCACATGAAAAGATGCTCAAAATCATTAGTCATTAGAAAAATCAAAGTCAGAATCACAATGAGATATCACTTCACACCCACTAAGATAGCTATTTTAAAAAAGGAACAATAACAAACATTTTTGAAGATATGGAGAAATTGGAACCATTGCTGCTGAGAATACAAAATGTGCAATCACTTAAGAAAAGTGTGACAATTCCAAGAAAATTTCAAAGTTGAGTGAACATATGATGTAGCACTTCTCCTACATATTTCTACATATCACGTACACTTCTCCTACATATTTCTCCTACATAGAAATATGTCCAAAAGAATTGGAAACATATGTCCATATAAATACATGTACATGAATGTTATATAGGACCACAGCAGCATTATTCATAGTAGCCAAAATGTGGAAACAACTCAAATATCCATCAACTAAGAGATGAACCAAACAAAATTTTGTATATCCGTACAAAGGAATATTTTTCCACAATTAAAAGGAATGATGGACTGATACATTCTACAACATGGATGAACATTGAAAACTTGTTAGGTGAAAGAGCCAGTCACAAAGCACCTCATATTTTATGCTTCCATGTATATGAAATACCAGTAGGCAAATCCACAGAGAGAAAGTAGACAAGTGGTTACAACAGATGGTGGAAAGGGGGAAGAGTGACTGCTAATGGGTACAAGATTTCTTTCTGATTACAAAAATATTTTCCTACTGGATATTAGTGATGGTTCCACAATTTTGAAAATATACTCACACACTGTATATTGTACACTGTAAAAGGGAAAATAAATTGTTTGGGAAATAAATATCTCAATAAAAACTGACAAAACAAAAAGTCACCAAATAAGTATGCCTTGAGAGTTCGGTATCCTTACATGACAACTACTCGAGAGGTCTACTGAAATCAATGTGTGTGGAGATAGCTGAGCTCAGATGTACAGTAAGGCATAAATGTGTTGCCTTGAAATTCTGTTAGGTAGCTCTGTGCCTTTATGTCTAAATCTTAAGTCAAACCAAATTGTTCTCAAAGGACTGTAAGCAGCAAATAGTCGCAATAATGCTAGAAGTAAAAATATTTGTCATCAGCAATTTTAAATTTGCTTTTGAAAATATTCAGCAAGAATCTTCTGTGCGCACAGTTCAGCCTGTGTGACTGATTTGAAGAAATCCATCAATGTCATCTACCAAACCTTCAAATCTAGAAGGAGTAGAGGAAGAAATAAATCTTTACTTTGTGGAACTACAGAAAGAGTGGACTGAACGTTTAGTATCTTGGTGGCAACCTCACCAGCAGTAATAATCCATACTGGCTGAGCTAGCCAAAATATATCTTTCTTCTCCAAGAGCATCAGGGAAAGTGAAAGTCTATATATTGAAGCAACTGAACTGCTGGCAACACTGAGCATTATCATCCCTATTGTAAAAAGGAATTGAAAAAAATCTGCCTTATAACAATTTAATACTACTAGCATCATCATCATCATCATCATAAATTTTAGAGACAATTTCTGATTTATTCTCAGTTGCTAGAATTTTATTTTTGATTGTGTTATTTGTTGTCAGCCTCATCTTCAAACAAATGCTGATTTTAACATTTTGCCATTCAACATTTGTCCAAAACATATAATGTTTCTCTACTCCAGATTATAAGATTTTCATGCTTATCTTTTATCTGCTTCCTGCAGAGATATATTTTCTAAGCTGTAAAATAATTTTTGTATAGTATGAAATATATCTTTATGAAAAGGATGGTATTAAAATGTGTTTTCCCTTGATTTATGTTTTCTTTCTTGTGAATAGAAATTTGAAGAAGATGACCTTTTGGAGTCCCTCTATTTTAAGACACATTTTCAGGATTAAGGAAGGAGCACTGATATAAATACACTATAATGATTTTAGTATTATTGAGTGAATACACTCATAGCTGCTTGCATAGGCTGGTAAATTACCTTACAGTAGATAATAGAAAAACAACCTGGGGTTAGCATACAATTTCATAGTGAATCTATTTTCAACAAGATGCTTCACATATATTCACCTTCATCACAGCTCACAATCCAATATCATACCCTAATTTGGTTTGGGTTAATTTATCCAAGTGACATCACAATGAATATTTACTTCCACTATTTTTTTTTTCATAAACTGCAAGTTTTCTCTCACATTCACTTATGGGTATAAGCATAAATCCATTTACACAAAGACATCATTGGGCTTTAAATTTTATGTTGCTTCCAATTAGTCTATTTCCTATTTGACAGTTGTTTTAGCTAAAGTTAATAGAAGTAGCTCACTTTTGAACTCTAATATAATGTTTCTAACCATCTGACTGGAAAATTTTATTAATTAACACCCAGTTCAGATTGTTAAAATTTATCAAGTTCACTGCCTCTAAGATGGAAACTTCCAATAAATAATGAAATTCCTGTAGAGAAATACATCAGAAACCAAGCTTTTACATCATGCCCATTTCAACAATAACTAAAAAATCTACTTTACTTTGCATATTTTTCAAATGATGAATGATATACAGACCAAAATTTATTTACGAAGGTTTACTGAATTTATTCGGTGTTTAATTCTACTGGCCTTCAATCTCATTCAGAACCGCTTTAAAGACAAGGAGTGTTGATAGGCATGTTTACATTATCATTCTGGAAAATGGTAATTATCATCTAGAAGAAAACTGCAGTGGAAAATTGCAGCTTCCTCTTTTACTGTTTAAGTTTCCTCACAATACTCTAAATTACCTTGGCAATCTGAGAAAAAAAAAATCAAAATGAAAGTGTGCAATGTGGGATTTGATCTTATTTATGTCAGTCCCATCCAGCACCCTTTCCATTTGTGTAAGATCTAATATCTATTTTAATACAGTTTTTTCAAGCAAAACTCTACATTACCCTGATTATATATATCATACTTAGGATCCATCAAAATTTCAGAAATCCATAAACAATCCATAAAATTTGAAAAGTTTCTTATATTTAAAATATTAGGAGATATATTAAAGAAAGTAAACATTTAATCATAAGTGTTGTATATTTTCTTATAAGTATAAAAAGAGAAGTAATTTATGTTCATCACTAGATATTCCTCAAAACTATTTTTAAGTTAGCATTATGTATTATTAATATTTTATTTTAAATTTGTTTAATTTCATAAACTAATGAAATAGTATAACCTAGAAGAGTATATGAAAATACTTTTTCTAATTTATTTTAAGAGATGGGATTCTACTTATTTTTGAGTAATCACTGTAATAGTGATACTAATATGTTTCTACTCATATTTTCTCTAATACTTATATATTTTCTGTTTTTTTTTCCCCTAAGGTCACACTCCTTTTATAATTATACTATGAAAAATTTGCAAGCACCACATTTCCAGAATAAATTTTTCTGGATAATTTCTTCCTCTCCTTCCCATTTCCAGTAAGTGATCCTTCCCCGTCCACATGGTACTCACAAAATCAGCAGTTTGCATGACTTCCATTTCTGTCCCTGCCACAGTGCTCAGGTCCAAGATCTTCTTTGAGCCTCCTTATTCCTGTCCAACCAATGGATGATCCAAGATGGGCACCTGACCCAAGACTAGTCAACCAGTTTCTTTATGTAAACTGTGGAATCAAACAAGAAAGAAAGAAAGAAGTCATTCTTTTTAGGAAGTTATTCTTTTTTCATAATTGTCATTATGAACTCCTACTGTTCCTGGATCTGTGTTTTCAGATATAACATCTAAAAATAGATTCTCTACCTCCAAATTTTTCTTTTTTTGTTTTTTTATAACAAAATATATATTAATTGATATACAGTTGATTTACAATTTTATATTCATTTCAGATATACAACATAGTGATTCATAATTTTTAGAGGTAACACTCCATTTAAAGTTATTATAAAATATTGGGTATATTCCCTATGCTGTACAATATATCCTTGTAGCTTATTTATTTTATACATAGTAGTTTGTACTTCTTACCTACTCCTAAACTGCCCCTCACCCCTTCCCCACCGGTAACCACTAGTTTATTCTCTATATCTGTGAGTCTGTCTCAGTTTTTTGTTATATTAATTTGTTTGTTTAATTTTTTAGATTCCACATATAAGTGATAGTATAGAGTATTTGTCTTTCTCTGACTTATTTAATTAAGCATAATACCCTCCAGGTCCATCCACAGTCTTGCAAATGGTAAAATTTCATTCTCTTGTATGGCTGAGTAGTATTCCATTATATATAGATACAGATATCGATACCACATTCTCTTTATCCATTCATCTATTGATGGACACTTAGGTTGCTTCTATATCTTGGGTATTGTAAATAATGCTGCTATGAACATTGGGGTGCATGTATTTTTTCAAATTAATTATTTTGTTCCTTTCCTCCAATTTTGAGTTTTCTTGATGCCACTCACCTGACTATTAAGCATAGACCATATATTTTAGGATTAAGAAAAATTATTTAATGGGGTAAAAGCCACATAACATAAAGTTAACCAACTGAGTGGACAATTGAGTGTCATTAATTATATTTACAATGTTTTGCAGCCATTACCTCTATTTCAAAAACATTTTCATCACCCAAAAAGGAATTCCTCTATTCATTAAGTGGTCACTCTCTATCCTCTTCCTCCCCCCAGCCCCTGGCAACCACTAATCTACTTTCTGTATACATAGATTTTGATGTTAGGGACATTTAACATGAATGGAATCATATAATGTGTTTTTTGTCACTGACTTCTTTCATTCAGCATATTTTCAACGTTCATAGCATTTATCAGAACTTTATTGCATTTTATGGCTCAATAATATGCCATTGTTTTTATATACCACAATTACTTTATTCATTCATCTGTTGTTAAACATTTAATTTTTTTCCATCTTTTGGCTATTATGAAATTCCTGCTATTGTGGATATTGAATATGTATGTACATGTATTTTTTTGATTTCCCATTTTCAATTATTTTAAGTATAAATTTAGGAGTGGAATTGCTGGATCATATGATAATTCCATGTTTAAGTTTTTGAAGGACTACCAAATAATTTCCACAGCCACGAACCATTTTACATTCCCCAGCAAGTAAGAGGCATGAGGTTTCCAATTTCTCCATGTCCTTATCAACACTTGTAATGTTCCTCGTAAATGTGAAGTGGTATCTCAATGTGGTTTTGACTTGCATTTTCCTGATGACTAATGATGTAGAGTATCTTTACATGTGCTTATTGGCTATTTGAATATCTTCTTTGGAGACATATGTTAGGATTTTTAAAAGCAGCACAAGACCTATGGTACCAATTCCATATTACTCTAGACTAGGTTATATTGTGATAAACATGATCTCAAATGTCCATACCTTAACACTAAAATGCTTTAATAAGTTAAAACTGTGACTTGTAGTATCTTGGGACATGAATTATATCTTAACTGGCTTCTCTGGGGGAAAAGTAAGAAAACAGTACTGTCAAAAGTGTAATATAATGTGTAATAGTGTAATATTGGTTGGTTTTGACTGCTTTTTGCAAGGTATCACGTACATGCGCACACACACATAAACACAAGCTCTGCAGAGTGCTCAGCTTGCAATCAGAGATAATAAAAGATACTAGAAAAATTGTAAGAATCCCAGGGTCTTTAAAAAAGGAAAAGGCCACTCATTTCAGGAGCACACATAACATGAGACATTTCTGAGAAACACAGACCCCAAGTGGTTCCAGTAAAGATGAGACTCGAGGTCTGTAGTGACATGCAGTACAGATTCAGGCATTGTCTTTTACTCACTTTGTCTCATGAAACTCAAGACAATGCCACTCAGTTAAGAGAAAGCACTGTGGGTTTGGAGTATGAGTGGAAGCACATCAGTAAAGTGGCTTTAAGAGCCGAGAATTAAACTAAAGAAAGGTTACGTTTACCAGCGTATGGAATTCACAAAAAGGCAAAGAGAAAAAAAGCCCACTGAGATTTGCTCATTGTTTGGTTTTGTTTTTCAGCAAACTTAACTTCCAAAGAAAACATCATGAGGCTGATATAAAAATTCTGTGACATTTTGGGCCTAACAAAGACTCTTGGTTCTACAATCTATGAAAGTTTAAAACCCCCAAGGAGGGTAAATGCGTTTATGCCCCCTTTCAAATGTGAATAAGGAGGAAAATGGAAAAGAAAGAACCCTCAAAAAGTGGAACAAGAGGCCATGGAGAATAAAAGATAAGAAAGATTTCCCAAAGAAGATAAACATCGCATGATCAACCAACCACTTTAGCCTCAAGGTGGTAGCCTCAAACGTTTTTCAGGATTCCTGCAGTCTCCCATTTCTCTCCTGTTGTTATTGTGGGTTAGTGGGTAGAGTAAGAAGTTTCATAAAACTTGTCATTTTGTCATCTAATTCTTTGGGCCATGTTTAACTTGATAGAGTTGGCTTTGTATCACCACCCAAAGTTCCTGAACTTTGAGCTGCATATAAAGATTACATTAGATTCTCTATTGTCTTCCTCTGGGGAGTAGAATTCTGATGGTTTAAATAAGTGTATGCAAATTACACAAATTCTTTGAGACTCCTCCCTTCAAAAGGTAGAGCTTAATTCCCCTCTTGAGTGTAGGTTGGACTTATTGCTTCAGCTATACTGAATTAAATTTTAAGAAAGTGATGCTCTACCACATACAAGAGTAAGTCCTAAGAAGTGTTGTGTCTTCCCACTTGCTCTCCCCCATGTGACTTTCTCTGGGAGACAACAACTCCTATGCCATAAGGACACTCACCAGCCCTATGAGAAATACATTCAGTGAGGATCGGAGACTCCAGCCATCAATTATGTGGTTCATGTATTCAGGAGACTGTAGTCCCAGCTACCAACTTGACTGCATTTCCATCAGAGACCCCTGAGCCGGAACAACCAGAAAAACTCCTCGGGGCCCTCAGATGCTGGGTGAGATAACAAATGTATGTTGCTTTAAGCTGCTAGGTTTGGGGGCAGTGTGTTACACACCAATGGGAAACTAACAGCGGTTGCCTGTGCTCTGTTTAGGAAGAAGGGATTAAGAGGGAAACCTGAAAGGTAAGGACACCTAGTGATCACCCTATATACATTTGTTCTCCCTAATTTCGAAACCCCTATTCAGTTAGCTGAGTGAATAATTGGTGATGTTCAATAAGCTTTAAGAAAAAGTACCAAATGTTACACCCAAATGGAAGCACAGAAGAATGAATGTGAGTTCTCCCTATAATTTTACCCTGTACCGTGGTTACCTTGGAGCCCCAATGTCGAGAGCGTAGAACAGGAGGTGGAATTAGTCAGAATCTTTGAGTCAAGCTCAAGAGAGCTCCTGGACCTGCAGAGGGCTGAAGGGAGTGAGAAATGTTCTCATTTTTTTTCTTTATTTTTCTTTTTTTAAATTAAAACTCTGATTTCTCCTTTTGTTTGTTATCATAGACAGCCTATAGAGCTTGACACAATAAAGATGTCCTGTTCTAGTGAAAACCAGAGCTGGGCCCCTGTCAGATCCAAGAGTGAATCCAACATTGAGATAGAAACAAAGCCCTCAACAGGAGTCTGTGAAGCCCAGAGCCTGGGATTGCCACTCTCCCACAGTCTGCAATTTTGTCAGAGAAGCATTCTTTACAGGAGGCAGGTTTTTGCTTGTTTTACATAGTTACATGTTTTACTTGCTATGAGAACTTTTAAGAGCTACTCTCTTAGAAACTTTCAAACGTGCAATACAGTATTGTTAACTGTAGTCACCATGCTTTACATTACATCTCCCAAACTTATTTACTTCATAACTGGGAATTTGTATCTTTTGATCACCTTCACTTGTTTCTCACACATCCATCCCCCACAGTCAGTTTTAAGGTCAGTCCTTCAAGCAAAAACAATCATGAACATTATACTACATGGGGCAACACTCCTTACTGTGGTTTTCTCCTATTTGGGCTTAGATCCACAGATGGTTCCAGGGCCCTGTAAATGGCCCGGGGAGATTGAAATCATGATAAGCATCAGCAACAACGAAATACGTTCTCTTTTATTGTATGTTTTCTCCCAAGCCTCTTCCCACAGTGACTTTTGAGTCTCCGCTCCCATCGGTGGTCTGCAACAGAAACAGAGGTCCTGAGAGACCATGAGGACTTGTAAGACACTGGACACTCCTGTGGTTCCAGATGCTGAAGTCGTGGATGGCGATGCTAGGGGAGCATCTCCCACCCGAGGCTTGAGGCTTGCAGGAAACACGCTGGCCCGCGTCTGCCGCTCACAGGACGGCAACGAGGTCCTTCAGCTTCAAAAGACAAAACAGCAAAGCAATAATTCTGGCCCATTTGCAAGAAAGAAAGGCTTTACGTTTGGACTCCAGAAGAGTGGGAGTCGGTTTGTCGGGCTCAAGTTCGTGGTCTTCTTAGGATGCTGATAAGTTGATTTTCGTCCCCGGAGGACCCGAGCTGGCCCCCGGATGCTGCACGATGGAGAGCTTTGGGTCTGTGAGAAACGGTCTTGTGTAAGGGGACAGGCCGCCAAGGCTGCTGCCAGGCTCATGCCCAGGGGAGGCAGCCACAGTGTTGGTGAGCCCAGGGTGCCCTGCAAAGGAGACAAGGCACAGTTCCTGCCATGGTCTAGGGATGTGTCTGCCTTCTCAGGGAGATGCTAAAGAGAAGTTCCCCCTCCTCCATACCTCCTCCACCCTCCCCTCCATGGAGGAGAAGCGACAGTGGTCAGAGTGTCATTCCTCTAAAGCCGAGTTCACCTCCATCCTCTGACCTTGGCAGCATCTGCAGAGCCCGGGCAGGTGCTACGCGCAGGGCATGTGCATTGCTTCCGCCGCACTGCGGCTGCCCCAGTGCCAGGGAACAATGGGATTCTGTGAGCAGCCCATGTGGTGGAATTTGGGGCCTGGTCCAGTCCAGTCCCACTGGCGGCACGCGTTCTCCCTCAGGGGAGAAAAATGAGGGTGAGAGTGAAGGGCCAGAGGAGTCCTGTGTGTTCTTATCACTCTTGCCAGGACTAAGGATGAACCTGAGAGTCCTTTACTGGCCCTAGAGTTTTAAATGGGTGGACCCTGTGAATTCACCCCCGGGAAAATGGGAGCCAGTAAGAATAGCTGCCAGGTCCCACCACGTATGAATTTGCATCACCGCCATGAGAGTCCTGAAGGAGCCCTGGAATGTTCTCTGGAGGTCACCAAGAATTAAACTGGTTTGTCAAGGGCACAGCTGTCACCATTCATTTTGAATTTGTTATTAGATACATGGTTTTAACTGAGATAAGCAAGACATTTTGTTTGTTTTCAAAATTAACTCTGCTTTTTCTTGGTATTTTCTCCATAAATATCCTAATTTCTAAATATTGAAGAGACACGGAACCCTAGTTGCAATTTTTACAGACAATTGTAAAGGTCCATGACAGAAAAAAAAATTAAAAAGTAGAAGAGCCGGCTTCCCTGGTGGCGCAGTGGTTGAGAGTCCACCTGCTGATGCAGGGGACATGGGTTCGTGCCCCGGTCCGGGAAGATCCCACATGCCGTGGAGTGGCTAGACCCATGAGCTATGGTCGCTGAGCCTGCGTGTCCGGAGCCTGTGCTCCACAACGGGAAAGGTCACAACAGTGAGAGGCCCGCGTGTCGCAAAAAACAAAAATAAATAATAATAGAATAGCCAAGAAGATGACATCATTAAAGATAAATGAGGGACTGTTATGGGGTTTACAGTATAGTTACACTATAATCAGGTAGGAGTAGTTTACTGAGAGGTAGAGGCAGGACAGCTGAGCTGCAGTGTAGGTGCTGGGCTCTCGGGCAATGACCACCACACACTGGTCCCTTAGAGTCCTTGGCAATTAGGTGAAACCACGATGTTGAATGTGAGAACATCACATACTTTCTATACGAATTTCTCTTTTGTTTCTTCTAAGAAAATGAATTTATAAAAAAATAAATTTTTGCAGAGTGCTTTCCTGGTTATAAATTTCCTTTAGAGACATCTCTATGATCCAAATATTAACTAATACAATTTTTGTGGATTTGTGTAGAATGTTTTGATCAGTGAAATTATAGGCATAGTAAAGCAATGCATAAAGCACAGCTTCTTTTGGGGTAACGATTTATAAACATTAAATGCAAACTGAAGTCACCAGTGGAAATATGCTGCATAATGTTAAAAGAAAGAAAAAAAAAACCCAAAGGTTCCCCAAGGATAATACACTCCGTGGATTGAGAAAGGGAAAATATTTCACAAAAAGCAATAAATCACTAGGTAAAAACAAACAAACAAAATGTTTATCTGCATGTCCTTGAATAATTTCTCCTCCTTGCTTTGCTATGTTCCATTACTAACCCACAAAGAATTGCCAAGTATAAGTCTCAGAGTGATTGCAAGAAAGCACAGGTGGCTTCCAGCGCTTTTAACAGATTTGAGTAACTCATGTTACTATTTTCCAAAACCCCAAACTAAGAATACTTTATTCAGTCTTTAAAGAAAGAAGAAAAAACTGTTTGTGAAACAAGTTTGCTGTGTTACAAATGATCCCCATTACAGTGGAGCCAGCTGAACATTGTATCTTCAGTTCCAGCCTTGCCAGGCATGTGGATGAGAAACCCATTGTCGAGCAAGGAAGCATTCCAGCTGTCGCTGGACCATTGTTTCCTATAACAATCCAAATCCATCCATCACCCACTTGCTGGAGACTAGGCCTCACAATTAACCTTTGCTAAAGGAGTGCTTATATTATGAACAACTATCAACAAATGCAGCGAAAGAGCAAAAGCCTTTTCCATTTCTTCCTTTACTTCCCTGTAAATCTCCAAGCTCCTGAGGGACCCCTCTCCTAAGACACTTCATTGTTCCTTATAGAAAGGGTAAATTTTCTATATGCAGGTTTGTGTAACGAGTCCAGAATGAATTGTTGTCATTAGTCATAGCCTCTATGTGAAAATCTTCATCTTGCTGAAGATATTTTGAGTTAAATTCCAAGAAATGTCTTTGTTTGACTTGGATATTTATGGAGAAGGAGAAGCAATTGACCCCTGTGTCCTTGAGAGAGGTAATTGAACTGGGGAGTTTGGATTCCACTGAGTGATTCATTAATCATGGGAGAGATTCAAATGCAGAGGGAGAATGCTTTCTGTTTCACCCCAGGAAGTTGTTCAGAATAGGAAGAAGGGATTATGAGGGAACTATGCTCTCCTCTCTCCCCAGGGGCCACTCTCCTCCAAGCCTCTCTTGTTGCTAACACCACCTCCCCCATCGGCTTTTCTCAGTTCTGGTGCATTTCAGAGTGCAGGGGTGCAGGGGCATGCTGAAGTCCTGAGGACCCCAGTCCGCTACACAACACACAGCCAAGTCAAACAGCACCGAAACTGTCCTTACCATCAACAGAGCTATTTATGGAGCACTGATTAATTTATTATTTGTTGTTTAATCTATTGCACCTTACATGCATCGTCTTGTTTAGTCTTTATGATAATCCTATAGCTGAATTTTCTTAGTAGCCTCTGACCAAGTTACTGAAGTACTGATTAAGGTCCCATGGTGGATGGGTCCTGGGATGCCTGCCAAGGCTCACCAGACTCCCTGGAACTGCCCGTTTCTCTTTTCTCTGTTTGCTAACCATTTGTCCTAATTTCTTAGAGATTCTGGCTGTTTTCCTTTTTTATTATTTGATCACTGTTCTCTGCTTATGAAATGTTGAGCACAGTTTTTGTTACTGTTTTCAAAATTTTACTTTTCTTTTCGATGCTTCTCAGAAACTGGAAGCTCAAAATGCCACAGGACCTAAGAAAGAATGTTTTCTTTAATTCTATGGATACCCTGTGCTGCAGTAACTCTCACAACATAGAACATCTTGGCTTGGGAGAGTGAGCTCACCACTTCTGAGGAGCTTTCCCTTCATAAGAGGCTACCAGGAATCCTGGTTCAGAGACAGTCTGCCTGGATCCAAATCCTGGCTCTGTGCGAACACTCATGTTTCTTAACCTGCGTATGTTTCAGCTTTCTCATCTGTGATATAAGGACCATAAGATGCTATTCCACAAGGTTGTTATGTGTAATATCACTAAGCTGGATCTTGGTGCACAGTGCATACTCAGCAAAGGGTTCCTCTTTTTCTATTTCCTCCTTCTCTCGGAGAAGATGTCATCCAGGACTGAAGGAGGCATCGTGACAATGCTAATCATGAGCAGTTCTTTGTCACTGCAAATGGGAATAACCAGAAGTGTTCAGGAGTCCTCAAATTGCTAGTAGTATGCCAGGTGACCAGCTAATTGAGAGACTAGCCAACAGGTGTCCCAGGGCACTTTACCTTCACAAGTTCTTTAATGGTTATTTTTAATTGCAATAGATTTACTGTAAGTCAGAAAGGGGTGAAAATATCAAGGTTTCCCTTTAAAAATAATACTTTATATTTCTCAGTATTTTAATATTTACATGTCATTTTTAACACACTCTATGTTACTTGGGCTATTGTGAGCTGCCCTAACCAATTAGAGGCAAACAGAACAAAACGAACAAACAAATTAAAAAATATATTTATATAGAAATGAAATTTAGGTAAGAGTCACATAAAAATAACCGTAAAGTGAACAATTAGTTAGCATTTAGTACATTCACAATATCTTGCAACCACCTACTTCATCTAGTTCCAAAACATTCTTATCACCCCCAGAGGAAATCCCGTGTCCATGAAACAGTTACTCTCCATCCCCCAACCTTCTTCCACCTCCTGACAATCTACTCTCTGTCACCATGGACTTACCTATTCTGGGTACTTCATATTGATGGAATCGTATAATATGACATTTTTAGAATCTGGTTTCTTTCACTAGACACCGTGCTTTCAGGGTTCATCAGCATGTACGTAGTATGTATTAATATTCCCCTTCTTCTGATGACTGAACGATATTTCATGGTATGGATAGACCACGACTTGTCTATTCATTATCTACTGATGAACATTTGAATGATTCCCACCTTTTGACCATTGTAAATAGTGCTGCTCTGAACATGTGTGTACATGTACTTGTTTGATTGCCTGTTTTCAGTTCCGTTGAATACAGACCTAGCAGTGTATCACAGGGAATTTTTGGGTCAATAATAGTGGTTGTCAAAGACTCTTGAGGTGTAAGATTTATTTAAAGCCAGGCTCAGATTAAATTCTGCTATAAAAGGGGTCTTATTAAACAGACACTCATTGATAGGTAGTATACATGCAAACTGTTCCCTAGCTCAGTGACTTTCTGAACTTTTGTCCTTTTAGGTATTTGCACAATGACATTTTCCAGGCATCATGCAATCAGAAATATTTCTAAACCAATGGTGGAGACAGCGCTGATTAGGGATCCAGCTGTGGACACCATCCATAAGAGGTGCATGGGATGGATTTAAATAGACAACTACATCCTGCTCAAGCAAGAGTGGGGATGTTTCCAAACAAGTGTAACTAACCCATGTGTCTCGCATAGCCTTAATTTCACCCGTGAGAATCCCTTTCTAGCATTCATCACTTCAACTAATAAATTACGACATTTCCTCATGTAAAACCATTTTTGCTTTCATTATGAAAATTAGCAAAGTTTTTTGATTGATTGATATATTGATAGTAAACATTCTTCTTTTGTCCTCTCCTGTGAGTAGCATTTTTGATATGATCTCAAAATCATCAGTTGTTGTTAGCTGATTATCTCTGGGATTAAAACTTAAACAAAGCTGTGTGTGCACAGTGTCACACTTGGGTATACTCAGCATTTTATGTAACTTGTAACATGAGTCCTGCAAAATCTCTGCAAGATAGGTAATGCAGCTATATTTGTTTGATTTTTATAGTTGAGGCAAGTGGCTCAAAAATTGGCTTGTTCAAATTTACATGATGACCAAACAGGAGAACCAAGAATTTTGATTCCTTGTGCAGTAGAATTTTTACTTCTCTGTTTTCAAAAAGTGAAAAGGCTATAAAGAACCTCACTGCACCTGTTACAAACGACAACAGCAAACTTGTAAAATATTTATTATCTTAGAAGTCACATACTGCAATAGAAAAAATAAAATTTAGAATAAAAGTTTATTATCAATGTTATGATTTTACTATCTGTAGGAATTTTTGCAATTCACTCAACTGTTGGAGATTTCTATTTTCCAACTGAAATATATGGATGACAGTACCTGTGAGGCTGGGTTTTCAAGCAGATTATAGATAAAATATCAGAAGATGCTGGCACCCAGTAATCATGTAGAAAGTTAGCACAATCAAGTACAATGTTATCACTATCTCCTTGAGAGTGGGACTCATGTGTACTTTTCCTGTACGTTCAATAGATGGTGTGATGCTTTGTTAATAAATATTTCTCATAGCTTTACAGTAAGTCAGGGCCTGAGGGGCCATAATGATGTGGATGGTGAACAAGTTCTATGTTTATTGTTCCTCCACTCCTAAAAGTGTCTTATTTAGCAAGAATTTACAACAGGACTGAACATAGAGCATATTTTTTAGCAGTGACTTCTGAGAGGGCTTTGAGGGTTTCCTATGACTTTCATCTGGATGCCCATGATTTTCTTCCTATCCTTTCCAGCCAATGCAAATAAACACGCAATCTAAGTCTATGCACAATTTGCTGGTTCTGAAAATATAGAAGCAGGACAAATCTGATTTCCTCTCTCCATGCTTGCCCTGTTAAGTCTCAATTATGTAGAATTCTGGTATTATCACAAATATATGGATCAATGCCAATAAACATAGGAACCATGGCTCCTGGAACAATTTTGTTAAAACATATTTGAAGGTATAGTTTCCCAGGACCCTGAGGTGCTAAATTCAAAATAAGGAGGTCATTTCTAATATGAGAAAGATTACTCATTAATGTACTTCAAATTAATGTATGAGAAGTGAGAAAGCTATTGAAGATTATCTTAAGATGTTGAAAAGAAACTTGACTTCACCAGCTTATACTCATTCTTTCCACATACATCATGTAATTAGTGATCATCCTTTTTGACTGAGTTATTAAATTTCTATTAACTTTTGAAGGATATAAAATGCAAAGTTGTATAATTTGTCTACTATAAATGACTGATAATTAGGACAAAATAAAGTCACCTCAAAACACAGATTGATTCTGTATTTCTCATAAAACCTGAGGTATATTTGGATCACTTTGTTGACCAAATTAATCAACTCCTTTTTCCTAAAACAAGCAAATAAGTGTCCTTCTTTAACTGCTTCTCCTCCAATATCCAAACTTGAAAATATAGCCATCATGGGCAGTGTCTACATTTTTGCTTTTGTGTTCACTCCTCAACCTGCAGAAATCTGGTCTACCATTATTCCTATTTTTACCACTTTCCAAAAATATCTCTAATCTACAAAAAACACCAAACTAACTAAAATATTAATTATAACAACAATGAAAACTTCTAAGAACATTTTCTCTTTGGCAACTCAGTAACTTAATATTGCAAAAACAGTATTTCCTTTTGAAAATAACTACTATGCATGACATTACTTTAACGTCTCCGTTTTTTCCTATTTTTCATGATTAATTTAAACTCTAGATTACTTCATTTCTTAAAAACAAGAATTATCCTTCCCACTGCTTATTCATCAATTTTATCCTGCCCACTTTCCTGAATGGCATTTTTGCCGTGGTCATGATTTCCTTATAATTTTACAGCATTTTTCATTGTGTTCATCATTACAATGAAATAGTTTTGGAAAGTTTGATTTCCATGTAGGAGAGTTGTATTATCCAATTGTTCTGAGCTTCTTGTATTCTATATATCTCTAAAGATATTAATTTTATATGCATTTATTTTCACTTCTATAACTTCATAAATTTCATTTATCACTATATCAAAATAAATATATTTACTTCTGTATAATCTGTTATATGACATCTTTAGCATATGTGTGTGCACACAGACACATATATATCCTTTTTTTAAACTTTAGCAAAATATATTTATGCACTGACATATAACTCTTTCTTCTTCTACCATCAACATGCCTCTGGAATACGTCTTTAACTATTGATATACAGATGCAACGGATTCTCTAGGGATCATATCTAAAATTGTAGGGTGGGTTATTTTTATTCTCAAATTTGCTGGTTAAAGATAACTTATTTGTTCATGTAGCTGTACTAACTCACGCATTCATTGTGCAGCATCAAAACCTCACTCAAACATCAAGAAGACGTTCTGAGAATTTTTTTTCCCCAGTTACTTCACATTCTCAATAAAACATGTTATTGTTCACCTTTTTCAATTTCTGTCAATCTGGTGTCTGTGAAGTCTTGCCTTCCTTGTGGCTTAATTTTCATTTCCCTGATTATTCATAAGACTTAGTATAATTTTATAACTTTATGGATTACCTTTAAAGGTCTCTCTTATTTCCTTTCATGCTTTGTGGTTCATGTTTTTAACTGAGGTATAGCTTACAGAGAGGAAGGTGTACACATCTTAAGTATAAAGCTCAATGGATTTTTACATATGTATATGCCATGTAACCACATTCTATATTAAGATATAAAATTTCCCAACACTTCAGAAAGTTTGGACAGTCTCTTTCTCAGGTAATACACTTCCCATTAGTAAGTATCTGGAAAAAACTTACCAACACTTACAAAAGAAGAAATAAAAAACATTAAAGTTCAGTGCCAAATTCTACCAAATATTTTTAGGAAAGGATAATGCAATTTTCACAAAATATTCCAGGGATATAAAATATTACTCTAAAAATCAGTTTATGTAGCCAGTGTAATCTTGATATTAAATAAGATCAGGACAGTTTGAGAAAGGGAAATTAAGACTAATATCAATTAATAATATATATCATCAACAAAATATTATTAAACCAAAACTAGAAATATAAAAAAAAAGAATAATGATTATGACAGAATGTCTACTCAGAAATGATAAAACAGAAAATTAAGGAAGATGTAAGTAATTGAAGTTATAAAATATTATAAAAATATTAGTTGTCTACAAACTGATCTATGGAGTCTATGACACCCAAATCAAAATCATGGAGGGTTTTTTTCTTTTCAATTGACAGGAGGAATCTCAAGTTATTGGATTCAAAAGAGCCAAAGCATACTTAAATGGTATCTTTGATGTCCTCCTCTCCAGAATATTATAATTCGTTTTAAAAAGACATGTTTTTTTAGACAGCAATTGCCTATGAGTAGATAAATAGAAATATGAGACAGAATAGAGATTACAAACAAAGATCCGTTAAGGTATGGATAATTGTTTAGCGAGAAAATTCGCATTTCAGAACTGTGGGATAAGGACAGTCTTTTCAACAAATATTCCAAACAATGATCAATTGAACCTGTCCTAGCCAACAAATGGGGCAGGTCCAGCTGATAATCCACATGACAAATTGTACACGAAATCCTATCTTAAACTATATCCAAAAATTAGTTCTGGATACAATGTTTGTCTAAATATGAAAGTAAATCAATACATTTTCTAGAAGAAAACATAGGAGAGTGTCTTCATAAACTTGGTATAGGTAAAGATTTCTTAAATTGGAATAAAAATTACTACCTGCAAAGGAAAGGATTAATAATTAAAATTAAGTTTATGGTATGAATACTGAATGAATATGCAAGTTATGATGTGAGAGAAGTTATCTGACACATGTACATATGACGAAGCCTCTTCTCTAAAATATAGGAAGAGCTTCTACAAATCAATAAGAAAAACGATAGATAATCCAAAAATAATAAAACTTGTGCATGTACCACCTCCTGAAATGAGTATATGGATGTTCAAATGAGTCTATGAAAAAGTCTTGCCCCATAGAGTCATCAGGAAAGCTCAAACTATAGCCACAAAGAAACAGCACTATACAGACACACTTAAAGGGCTAGTAAGTCCAAATGATACATAAGATAGCAGTTACTTTTGGTGAGAAGGGAAGAGACAGGGATTGGAAGGCAGGGTGAAGCAGACTGCAGGGTGCTGGAGACGTCCTACTACTGACCTAGGTGGTTGTCACATGGGTGTCCCCTTTGTGTCATTCACTGAGCTAACGTTTGTTTGTTCTCATTTTTATAAATGTGTATTATACTTAAATTATTAGGTGAAATATGGGTCAACAGTTAAGTAGCATCTCACTTTTGATTAATTTTCTCTGAAAGTATATGCCATTTTTGTCCATTATTTCAGATAAAATTGGTTTTCTTACTCCCACTTGTTGCTAATTACTGATATATAGTCAATATTTATTTAGATTCACCTACATGATTTTCATTTTCTTTGCTTCTAATATTTTTGTTTTTTTTGTAACTCAGAAGTTTTACCTTAGGCCATATTGACAATATAATCAATATATTTTATTTATAATTTTAATTATTACATGGTTAATTTGTACAAGTTCTATATTGTTCCATTTTTAAAATGTCACATCATTTTAACAGTCTCTTTTTTATTAGAAATACTTGTCATAGCATTTTATATTACCTTTAAGGTATTCAATATCTTTGTTATAGCATTTATCTGTCATTTCAATATTTACAATGCTTTTCTTTGATTCTGAAGTTTTTTTGTAATTGTTGATTTACATTTATGTCCACTTCAAAGCAAAAGCTAATTCGACAGACTTATGTATTACCACTGGGAGTATACTCTTAATTTTGGACTTGTTAAAAATCTTGGGGTTTCTGTTTCAAAAAATTGTTTGCTTCTGAGTATTTATCTTTCTATTATATCATTTGTGCATTAAGATAATTGTTTTAATTTTATCAGAATATTTTGTGTTCTGATAGCAACATGGTTATTTTTGGATATCCATTTTATCATATTCCCAGTAAATATAACACTCTGCAATGCCATTTTAATGCACTTTGTATTTCTTTTAATGAAAGTATTATAACTGTTTGCCTGATTTTCATCCTTTAAGTTTGTGAGCAACATTTTACCACTATTCCAAATAATCACAAAGGGCATTGAAGACTTGTATGGCTTTAACATATAACTATTACTTTCACGTACTCTGAAGCTGAATGGGATGAAAGATTCAGAAGCCAAAATGATAATAGTAAATAATTATAACAAGAACAGTAATATTAAATTAAAAAAATAATAATAATACCCAACTAACATCTGAAATGTAAAGCTGAATTTTCTACAATTTTATGTTTCTGAAGATCCACAAATCTACTAACAGAGGGAGCCCCATGGATACATGATGCTCTTAGTTTACAACACAATAAAAATATTACCATGGACCAGGGCCAAGCAAGAGGTAGACTAAACCTGACATAAATACAAATTTGATATGATTAAATTCAGACAAATTATGGAGATCAAGGTCCTCAATTTATTTGGGTGAATTCTTCCTGGAAAGAGAATCTCATGTGGAGTCTCTATTCCTTTTGTTCAAAGTATCCTGTCTTATTTCATGCCACAAATCTGCTAGGCATGATAAAGAACAAAATAGTATTTCCAAAATGAAGAGAAAAACCAGACAGTACAAAGAGACCACATGTGACATATCATTAAAATAAGTATATAATGTCTTTAAAATAACGATGATTTATATATCTGAAATATTTGAGAAAGAGGAAAAGATTAATAATGGAAAATTTCCTCAAATATTTATAAAATATACAAATAATTCCAGTACTAAAAATCACAATCTCTGGCACAAGAAATCACTGGATATTTTAATAGCAGGTTACACACAGCAAAAGGCAAACTTAAAGGACTAGAAGAAAGGTCAAAATCACATTTCAAAACAGAAACACAACAAGAAAGAGGAGTGAAAAGTTCAGAGACGACCATAAGACATATGTGACATAGAGTAAAAGAGTCTAAACAGTGGAATGGATGTCCAGAACGTGAGGAAAAAGCATAGTTGAGGGATTTTGAAGGTTGATAATAGACAACAGCCCATAGCCCAGAAACGACCAAAGAAGAATAAATACGAAGAAAACCTCATGTGGGTAAATTACAGTTGAACAGCTGAACACTGAACCCCAAGAGTATGTAATAAAAGCAGCCAGAGAAAAAGAAAGTTTTATGACAGAAGTGAGGAGGTCAGAAAAAAAAAAATTGAATGCCATCTTTAAGATGCTGAAATTAATTTACTTTCTAATTGTTTCTATACTTAACCCCCAAAAAACAAAAATCCACAAAAAATGCAGTGGAAACAAAAATATTTTTGGAAAATGAAGATAATTTTTTTGTCAACATCAGGCGTGCATTAGATAAATACAAAAAAAAGTTCTTCAACAAAAGGAATAATGATTACAAGTGAAAAAATTACAATTCCAAAAGGAATAAAAAGTGGAAAGTAAATATATGGGGGGAACATACATGATTCTTTCTACTACAAAGCCATAATAGTGATATTCTGTGTGACTTAATTGTATGAATAATTAAACCGAAGATCCCAACAAAATGAAATGTGATAGGTAGTTAAAAGAGATAAGGTGTTCTGAATTTCTAGCCTTTATTATTTGGGAACTGGTAAAATAATTATATTAGTCAAGGAATGAATGTGGTAATTTCTAATTTTTAAAAAAGAAAAATAATATCTTCACAATAGATTCTTGATATATTTTCATTGAATGAATAAATTGGATGTAGAGTGTCAGAAAAATCAAGAAGTCAACAATGGACTTCAAAGTTGTTGGCCTGAAAAACTGGAAAGACAGGGTTTCTATTAACTGAGAAAAATGTAAGAGGAGTGGGTTTGTTGGAAGTGAGGGGATTGGATGTTTAATTTCAGACATGTCTGCACATGCAACAGGACTATCATGTTTTACTGTAATTTCACACCTTCTCCCTGAAGTGGGAGGATAGAGATTGCCACAGTTTGCCCCTCCTCATCTATATTTTTCTGTATGACTGACACTTGTTTTTCAATATTGCTAATTGGGGCTTCGTTCTGCCATTTTAATCTAGTTTTGTGTATATCTGTTCAGGCCCTTTATTTGTTGACATCGTGATTTAACTCCTAGAGGAAAAGCTCAACTTTCTAGTCTCATGGGAAACCTTACAGATGCCTTTGTACACCAGCTACATCAATTTTGTTAACCTGATATAAAGGTGTGCAGTATAACTTCATATCCACTTGGGTTTAGGAATCTAGACTGAACTTAAATTACAAACTATTTTCTTCATATTTAATTAGTCTGTGTGTAACACTCTCAGAAAGAAATAGCATGCCCTTCATTTTCATACTTCAAAAAAATGGTACCACTTTAAAGCTACTAGGTTTCCATGTGCCTAGATGTCAATAAAATTTTTTGTTAATGTTAAAAAAGAAAAAATAGAGACAGAGTCATCAGTGGAATAATCTTATAAAACTTTATTGTGATGAAAAAAAGACTTTTTGCCTTTTATTTATTTCTTTATTTTTATTGGAGTATAGTTGTTTTACAATTTTGTGTTAGTTTCTGCTGCACAGCAAAGTGAATTAGTTATACATATACATAAACGTATATCCACTATTTTTTAGATTTCCTTCCCATTTAGGTCACCACAGAGCATTGAGTAGAGTTCCCTGTGTTATACAGTAGGTTCTCATTAGTTATCTATTTTATATATAGTATCAACAGTATATACATGTCAATCCCAATCTCCCAATTCATCCCACCCCTCCCTTCCCTCCTCGGTAAACATAAGTTTGTTTTCTACATCTGTGACTCTATTTCTGCCTTGCAAATAAGTTCATCTGAACCATTTTTCTAGATTCCACATATAAACAGTATTATATGATATTTGTCTTTCTCTTTCTGACTTACTTCACTCTGTATGACAATCTCTAGATCAATCCATGTTGCTGTAAATGGCATTATGTTGTTCCTTTTTATGGATGAGTACTATTCCATTGTATATATGTACCACATTTTCTTTATCCATTTCTCTGTTGATGGACATTTAGGTTTCTTCCATGTCCTGGCTATTGTAAATAGTGCTGCAATGAACATTGGGGTGCATGCATCCTTTCAAATTACAGTTTTCTTGGATATATGCCCAGGAGTGGGATTTCTGGGTCATATGGTAGCCGAATTTTTAGTTTTTAAGGAACTTCCATACTGCTCTCCATAGTGGCTGTACCAATTGACATTCAGTGTAAGAGGGTTCCCTTTTCTCCACACCCTCTCCAGCATTTATTGTTTGTAGATTTTTTGATGATGCCCATTCTGCCTGGTGTGAGGTGATACCTCATTGTAGTTTGGATTTGCATTTGTCTAATGATTAGTGATATTTAGCATCCTTTCATGTGTTTGTTGGCAATCTGTATATCTTCTTTGGAGAAATGTCTATTTAGGTCTTCTGCCCATTTTTGTACTGGGTTATTTGTTCTTTTTGATATTGAGCTACAAGAGCTGTTTGTATATTTTAGAGATTAATCGCTTGTCAGTTGCTTCATCTGCAAACATTTTCTCCCATTCTGAGGGTTGTCTTTTCATTTTGTTTATGGTTTCTCTTGCTGTACAAATGCTTTTAAGTTTAATTAGGTCCCATTTGTTTATATTTGTTTTTATTTTCACTACACTAGACAATGGATCAAAAAAGAACTTGCTGTGATTTATTTCAAAGAGTGTTCTGCCTATGTTTTACTCTAAGAGTTTTATAGTATCCAGGTTTACATTTAGGTCTTTAATCCATTTTGAGTTTATTTTTGTGCATGGTGTTAGGGAGTGTTCTAATTTCATTGTTTTACATGTTGCTGTCCAGTTTGCCCAGCACCACTTATTGAACAGGCTGTCTTTCCTCCATTGTATATTCTTGCCTCCTTTATCAAAAATAAGGTGACCATGTGTGCATGGGTTTATCTCTGGGCTTTCTGTCCTGCTCCATTGATCTGTATTTCTGTTTTTGTGCCAGTACCATACCATCTTAATTATTGTAACTTTTAGTGTAGTATGAAGTCAGGGAGCTTGATTCCTCCAGCTCCATTTTTCTTTTTCAAGATTGCTTTGGCTATTTGGGGTCTATTGTGTTTCCATACAAATTGTAAACTTTGGGTTCTACTTTTGTGAAAAAATGCTCTTGGTAATTTGATAGGGATTGCATTGAAACTGTAAAATGCTTTGGGTAGCCATTTTCACAATATTGATTCTTCCAATCCAAGAACATGGTATATCTCTCCATCTATTTGTGTCATCTTTGATTTCTTTCATCAGTATCTTACAGTTTTCTGAGTACAGGTCTTTGGCCTCCTTAGCTAGGTTTATTACTAGGTATTTTATTCTTTTTGATGTGATGGTAAATAGGATAGTTTCCTTAATCTCTCTTTCTATTCTTTATTTTTAGTGTATAGGAATGCAAGAGATTTCTGAATTCATGTTTTAATCATATTACATGGGCGAAAATAAGGAAATTTATTATCAATGTAGATTTTTGCCTACTATATATACATAGCCAAAATTTATGTTTAAAACTACATATTCCAGTAAAGTTGGCCTAAAATTAATTTCACATTCTCGCACCTGTCAATTAATTCCAGTGAATAGGTAATCAGGCTGAAAATTTTATCAAATCAATTGGCCTGCCTTAATGTGTGTTTGAAAATTGTGTTTGAAAATTATGTTTACTCAAAACTGAAAATAAATGGTTTAAACATCATATGAGACAAATAAACATGCATCTTTACCTTTTCTCTTCCCAAAATATGTTGGGTGGATAAGTATAAACACAGTCTATTAAGGGTGGAAAACTTACCTTTAATACTTTGTTTAATGCTGATTAACATAAATCAGGGAATTTAATCAAAAATGTTCTGATTAGAGGATAATCTCTGATATTTGTTACACTATTTTGAAATTCAATGAGCAATTGAAACTGTTGTACCTTGAGGACCATTTTAGAACACTTATACTAATGTATTTGTTAGGAATTTAATGAATAGGGAAATGGATCCCAGAAGCTGGGTACTTAAGAACACTAGAGCAGTCGATAAAATGAGTATATGTTGATTAGGACATTTTTCTGTAAAGGGTCATTTTGAATGTCAATTATAACACTGTAAGAATCCTTCCCTTAAATACCAAATAAAGGCAGTTCCCACTTTTGATAGACTTGTCTGAGGCATTCTTTCCTTTTCTCAGATGTTTTCTTTTTCAGAAGAGGCTACAAGAGAACAAGTCAACTCTCACAGATCTCAAGCCAGGGCTAAAGAATGAGCCTTGTCATTCAAGGATGTGTCTGTACAGTTCACCCAGAACTATTGCAACTGAGACTCTCTGAGGCGTCCCATGAGCAAGCCTGAGGCCTTTCTCCAGTTGGAGTAAGGAGAAGAGCCCAAGACAAGAGTGTTGCTTTGCAAGTCAAATCTACCTAGAAGGTCAGGGACCAAAAATCCATTTAGAAGAGGAGTTCAAGTTACATAAACTCTCTAAATCAGTTGTATTCATCATCCACAAAAAAAACCACAAAAAACAAAAAAAAAAAGCACACTTTTTGAGAAGAGGGATAATTGGGAAAACATTTGTTCCAGTGAGTGTAGTCATAAGAAACACCTGCAAGATATGACACTGTGACGGTTAATTTTATGTGTCAACTTGACTGGACCAGAGGATGTCCAGACATTTGGTCAAACATCATTCTGGGTTTCTGTGAGGGTGTTCTGGATAAAATTAACATTTGAATCAGTTAGACTGAGTAAAACAGATTGCCTTCCTCAATGTGGTTCTTACTTATCCAATCCATTAAAGTATTGAATCAAATAAAGGTCTAAGTAATAATTATTTCTCCTCTTCCTGCCTGTCTTTGAGCTAGAAAATTGGTCTTCTCCTGCTTTTTGACTCAGATTCAGCCTGGAACTTAACATCAGCTCTCCTGGGGCTCCACCTTGTTAACTGCAGATCTGGGACTTCTCAGCTTCCACAATCTCAGGAGCCAGTTCTTTTATAGCAAATCTATATCTCTCATCTATGTATCTATCTATCTATATATCTCCTATTAGTCCTGTTTCTTTGTAGAACCAAGGCTAATACAGACACTAATGGCAAATGTTTTGAAAAATATTCCAGAACTAATTATTAATGGCATACAATCTGAAAGAAAGAAGGTTTATGAGTGTATAAATATATAAAATACTCCTCAAAGCAAAGTATCAGAAAACTTATCCTAGAGGGGAACCTCTTAAAGTCCAAGGACTCTCAGGCAAAATGATGAATGTATTCAGAATATATCTTTCCAGTAAAATGGAGGAGGTACCTCTGTGTACACCAGAAAGCATACAAGCTAGAAATCATGTGACTGGTCCCATGAAATCCTATGGGAATGCATTCAGAAGGAAATCACACCTCACTTGTCATTGGAGCCCTCACACAGCAAAGAAACCAAATAAATACAATGTAATGTATGACTAGTGAGTGCTGGGTGTTCCTCCACCACAGCTCAAGTTACAAATCATATGAGCATCTTCATATGTGAATTCCTTTAGAAAGAACCAATTCTCCACATTTGTGGCTGCATACTTCATTTGAACGGACTTTATTTTTTAAAGCAGTTTTAGTTTCATGGGAAAGTTGAGTAGAGTGTACAGAGAATTCCCATATGCCCCCTGCCTCTCCCTGCCAAGCCTCTTCTGCTATCAACATCCCACACCAGAGAGGTACATTTGTTACAGCTGATGAATCTACACTGACACATCATTATTACCCAAATTCCATAGTTTATATCAGGGTTTTCTCTTGGTATTTTGCATTTTGACAAACTTATATTGATGTATATACACCATTATAGTGATTTAGTGAGATAAATCTGGAGAATTAATTAGGGGCGAGGCCACGCAGGACCTTGTAGATGATGTCTTTATCCTAAGAGCATTGGAAATCTATTGACTGTGAAAACAGCAGGGAGACACAGTCAGGTGCACGTTTCATAAAAATGCTAAAGGTACATGTTTGAAAAGGTGACAGTGAAAGCATACAGACAAGAAGTCCAAGATGAATCTAAAGTTGGCAGGATGATGGGTGGATGAAATACAGATCACTGGAGGTAGGTCTCAAGAAGTTTCAGTAAAATCAGTAAGGGTTGAAGATGGAGAGGATATGGGAGATGTGGGAAGGAAGGAATTTTAAAACATTAATACTGAAAAATCTATACAATTTGAAAATGAAAAAGATATAGGAAAAGGATTAAATGAGGGCATTTTAAAATGTCAATACTAGCTTTCTAGCGTATACAACTGCAATGGATAGTGGGTCTTTCACTGAAATCAGAACTCCAGAAGTTACTGGCAATGAATTCACACCTTTAGTCCTGGATATGTGAAGTTTGAATTGTGTTTGAGACAGAAAAGAGGTCAAGCCACACATTTAGGCTACCACAATGACTATAATGTTTTCCTCAGCTTTCAATGCCAGGATCCCCACTAGCTTTATTAACCTTTTACATTTATATAGTATCTCTGTTTTCTTATAGTTTTCCCAAGGTAAGTATTGAATTGTATTTTCCAAGCTTGGAGAACACAGTAGCATTTTTCATGTCTCTTTATGCTTATAATTTCTATTTATAATGTTTATTGTTTTAGCACCTGAAATTTAAGAGCACTTGGTGAAATTAGTTCTCTACCCTATTGTTCAGAATAAATAAGAATAATCTTTAGACATTAGTAATTGCTTTCCTAAAGTTCTCAAAGTCATTGAAATATTTTAATTTACTAAAATATTTTCAGGTCTAACAATGCTAAAAACAAGTAATGGTATATTATAGCGGTGCATTCCCTTAATTTTGTCTTGCTACTTTAAAAGGAATGATACAGAATTGAATCTGACTAAAAATGTCATTTCATACAATAGCTAGTGAACAAACATTTCTCAGTCATCTGTAAGTTGCTGAAGCTTCTAGAGAAATAGTGGTGAGTCAATGGAACCACCTTAAACACAGTATTCACATACCTGAAATAAATGCTCGCTGATATCTTCTTCTAATTCAAAAGAATCCTGGGTTCTCTGGATTTCCCAAAACTGCTTTACACTGTTGCTAATGTGGCACTTGACCTAGAGCTCCCCCAGAGCATCCTTTTACCTGGAACTTGAGAGGATTTGTTTTGAGACCATGTATCGTGTTACTGCACGCATGCACATCAGTAGAGGTGACTAAACTGTGAGAGCCCCAATGAATGCTGACACTTAGCATCACACCCTCATGAATGATAAGAAATGCAGGGGCTTCTGCTTTGTGCGCACATGTGTGCTGTGCATTAGGAAGCTTGGTGGGGGAAGGGGTGGAGGGTGGCATGAGCTGGGGTTAAGGTCAGAGGGTCACTGTGTGGGGAGAAAGGTCTATGCAGTGTCTCCTGCTCTTTGAGAGCTCATTTCACATTACTTTCTGCTGGCAGCCCTCACCCTGGTTTTTCAGCAGGGTGTTCCCTCTTCTCAGACCCAGGCATGGGGGTACCTACACAAGTAGAAAAGTTTAATTCTTATTTTATGACAGATGGGACTGTCAGTGAACTTGGAAGGAAATACACACATACTATACACATGTAATGGCGATACATGGCCTATGATATCCTAACACATTTTAGGGAGAAAAGTCCACAAATATTAAGAAGTATCAGACAGAAGCATGCTTTGGAGGTCGTCTTCTTCTCAGGCAATGTCACTCAATCTTTATATCACAGTAATCCTTAAAATTAAATTACCCTCTCCCCTGCTACAGAAAACATTCATTCTACCAAAACACTTACATTCATGAGCAAATTTGGCTTTAAAGATGGTTTATCTCAAAACAGATTTAGTGAATTAAAAAATTTGTGAAGTTAGTGAAAAATAAAATGCTAATGACTAAATAAAATTTGAAAACTATGTCTTCAGCTACATGAATACTCAATTAAGCTTAGATAATATGGGTTAGGGTTAGGGTTAAGGATATATATGTATTTATAATATATATTATATATAATATAAATTAAAATTGTATAAAATATTTAATTTTAATACACGATATATTAATATACAATAATATATTTAATTATTGTATATAGTATATAATTATATATATATTTACAATACATTTATATTATATAGCTATATCTATCATATATTTATACATTATATATAATATAAAATATTAATATCAATAAAATATAAAAATAGAATCTATTATTTTTAATATTTTATTAATTATTTGTTATTATATATATAATATTTATTATTATTAATATGATATATAAAATATAATGTATAATATATATAATTCTATATGCATAATTGTATATAAAATAACATATATTATATAATAAATACAATTTTATATAAAATTATATATTATACTTCATATATAATATATTAGTTATAATATATAGCATATTATATATTCTTTATAACTTATATTATATAATATTTAATATACAATGTGAACATATTATATATTATATACTATATATTATGTATTATATATTATATTATATACTATATATTATATAGTATATTATATATTATATACTATATATTTCTGCCCTGGATTGTTGATTCTTTGACCTGTTCTTGTTCCAAAGCATATATGTCTTTCGTATCTTGACACAGCTTTTGACAGAGTTCAGAAACAAACATGAATTGAAACTTGGGAGAAATATGTGAATTTTGCTTTTAATCCACTCATGGAATATGGCTGATTTTACTTATGGTAGACTTAAAGAAGGTGGTAATCAGGCTCTTTTTCTAGCAGAAATGTATAGAAAGAGAAATAAAGATAGAAAGCTATAGTTAGGTGGTTAGATAGATCAGTAGATGATAGAAGATGATAGGTGATACATATAGACTGATTTATCTGAGACACTCTGCTAAATGCCTCAGGTTTATTATTTTATTTTATTTGGCAATCATCTTATAACAAAGGGTACATTTTATTAACATTTTAGAAAATTAAATTCAGACAATGATGGTAAGCCTCACAGCTGCTAGTTGAACTAGTTTTGAACACAGAAGCTGACATCACAGGCTGTCTGTTTAAACACTGGGGCTTACAGGGCTGTTCAGGTGAGAGATGTGAACAGAACTTTGCATAGTGGGCAAAGAGTGACCCTAAAGTAAAGTGAAGCCTAGAATCCAGGCTTTCACTGCTGTGGCCTGGGTTCTATCCCTGGTTGAGGAACTGAGATCCTGCAAGCCACAGGGCATGACCAAGAAAAAAATAAATTTAAAAAGTCTCTAAAACAATAAAAGAAAAGAAAAGAAAAGAAAAAAGTGAATGGTGAAGAGTCCCTACAGCTGCACGGTTGGATACCTGTTTCAAATCGGGGATGCAGAAATGTGAGCTCATGCCTGCCCAGGTAAGTTCTTCATTTTCAGCACACCTTCAACGATGTTCGCTTCTCAAACTCCTTAAGAAATTGTTCTTTTTTGAGGTCAATCAGGGCAGAAAGTGGCTGAGTTGCACCCAGGGTTTTGCCTAGAGTTGAAAGAGGACAGCAGTTTTGAGAAGGGAAATCAAATAAGTTTAAAACTTAAGGAATGGGAGTCCAACATAGTTGGCATATTTATAAGAAAAATAAACTCACAGAAGTTCACAAAATCTTGAGGAGAATGTTGGGACTTCCCACAGATTAAGGTCATGTTATTGAGCCTATTTTATTTCAAACTCAAGGAAAAAGAAAACTAAGCTCACACCTTAGTTTTATAAACATCTTGAAATTTTTCTATTAAATTACAAATTCTACTATTAAATAGAGTACAGCAAAGATGTTGTAAGAGAAAACTCCCCTTCCCTCAGGGACAGCTCAGATAACACAGAGGTTCATTTTACTCACATAATACTCACATAATAATAGTCTAGCTTTCCATGACACGTCCAGGGTAGGCTTTTCCAGAAACAGAATTCTTTTTTTACAGCTCCATTTCCTGGGATGGCACTCATGTGAAGTGGATTTTGAAGCACATTTGTTTTCCAGTCGCAGTGATGAAGAAAGTGTTGGGCAAATGGTGTTGTTCCTATGAACAGGAAATTGAGAATTTGCATATAGTACTTTCCCTCACATTCTGATCATCAAAACGTGGCCACACAGCTGTATCGGCTGCAAAAGACTTTTGAAATTTGGTTTCCCATAGATGGATGTGTGTATGGCTAAAACTCAGGAGGAGAGGATGCTCTATCTCCAAATAGGGAAAGTGAAAAATGGGAAATTGGGTTGATTTGCAGTCTGCTGCATCAGCCCATGCACGACCCTCAAATAATTACACTGCCAATGGCTGGAAAACAACCTTGAGATCCAACTCCCTTCATGCACCTGTAAACTGCAGCTTTCTCATCTGACACCCCTTCTCTGAGGAGCAAGCCTACAATCCCTGACTTACACACCCATATTTATTTGCAGCCTCATGGTGGCTCCAGGCTTTCCTCATCATGTTGTTTAAACAGTGGTTGACCCAATATAGACATGGAAGAATGCTGAATATTGTAAGGCAATTCTGCCAGAATTTTGTTTCATTTTTATAGTTAGATTACACCAGATTGAGTTATAGTGGAGTGGACTAATTAATTTTGGTATTTAATCATGAGTTTGTTTCAAGTGTTCTGCCTTGAAAGTATAGGCAATATTCATGGAGCAAATGCAAAAGCAAAGCAAAATAAGATAAACAAAAAAGAACTTGTTTTCCTTTGACTTTTGACTTAAGACATTTTTGAATTCATTGCATACTACCCACATGACCTAATGGAGGCAACGGTAGAAACTTTCTATGATCAAAATATAAACTTTTTTATTATCTTGAAATCTGTCAGGAATAACATTGCTTAATGAATGTATTCATTTAACATACGCTTTCAGGTGAGTAGGCAATTGAAGTTCTCACTTCCCACTTACTTTTAAAAGCACTTAGAACTCTGTCTTTCTATAAATTATTACATTTTAAAACACAGATCCAACATTTATTATTCCTTTGATAGTGTACGTTGAAAATAAAATATTGAATTTAGAGCTATTTAAAAATTTAGGAGTGATGGAAGATAATTCCTCCCCATAAACTATTTCTTTTAAACTAAGACCACTTCCATAAATTTCTTTTCACATATACTCCTTTGCTTCCACACCTACTCCGAACCTGTTTAAAGGATTTTAAGATACTTCCAATCTAAAATTCTGGGAAAAGTACCTATTTTCCATTGAGCAAAATCTGAATATATCCAGGATACTTCCTAAGACTATATTTAAAAAAAATATATATACTGTCATGTTTTACTGAAGCTTAAAACTAGAAGGGAAAAAAAAAAGCCCTTAATTTGTCTCTACACTGGTGTGTGTGTGTGTGTGTGTGTGTGTGTGTGTGCGCGTGACTGTATGTGGGTGCTTGTGTGTTTTAGAGAATATTAAATGGAATTTATTTCTCGCTGTT
Organism: Aethalodelphis obliquidens; assembly: GCF_003676395.1. Classification (NCBI taxonomy): domain Eukaryota; kingdom Metazoa; phylum Chordata; class Mammalia; order Artiodactyla; family Delphinidae; genus Aethalodelphis; species Aethalodelphis obliquidens. Next base: position 21,029,232 of record NW_020837971.1, on the reverse strand, counting down.
AGCTGAGGCCCTAAAGGACTTTACACAAAGCAGGAGGTAACGGGTCCTTCCATATTTACAAATGAGATGCTCCATCCTCAACAGGAGCCTCACAAAGGGGTCTTACCAAACTATTCTTGAGGCTCTTAGCCAAATATCAACTTAAATATACAAAAACATTGAGGCAGAAGTTGAGAGACAGCAAATTTTGGGAAAGGTTTTCCAGGGATTTGAGTGAATGGGAGTCAGTTCTTTTCACTCCACGACTATTGAGGTCTTTATATTTTTCACTTAAGTTGTGTTTTATAGGAAGAAAAATGGAGGAAGGTTGGAGGTGCTTGTGATGGCACAGCAGGGGGCAGGTGCATGTGTGGGAGCAGCTGCATGTTCACCGTTTACTGAGATGAGTTTGCATGTGTTCCCATGGGACAAGTAGGTACCACATAGAGTGTATTGTCAAGGACCATCTTGTCTGGAATTTGCTCATAGAGTGGCCCACCTAGACAAGGAATCTGGAACAGGAGGAGATTCTGGCATTTACCATTGGGGTAGGATTTGAAGAGGTTTGTACAAGGTCATTATTTAATTGAATATTCCCAGGAATCCAATAAAATATACAACAAGCATTGTCTTTTATGGTCTGACATACAGTCTGAATGTTTGTGTTCCCCCAGAAGTCATATGTTGAAATTCTAGTGCCAGTGTGATGGTATTAGGAGGTGATTAGATCATGAAGGCAGAGCCTTCATGAATGAGGTCAGTGCCCTTATAAGAGGCCTGAGAGAGCTCTCTTGCCCCTTCTACCCAGTGAGGACAAAAGGAGAAGTTGGCATTCTGCACCATGGGGAAGGATTCTCACCAGAATCTGACCATGCTGGAACCTTGGTCTTGGACATCCAGCCTGTAGAGCTGTGAGATCTGTGTCTTTTTGTTATAAAAGCCAAAACAGACTAAGACAGAAACTCGATATCGATACCAAGAAGTGTGGTTACTGCTGTAACCAATACTTGAAAATGCTGTGGCTATGGAATGGGGTGATGGGCAGATGCTGGAAGAGTTTGGAGGTGCATGCTAGAAAAGTCTACGTTTCTGTGAAAGGACTTTAAAGACAATTCTGTTGAGGGCCCTGAAGGAAAAGAGGAGAGATATGGAGAGTGCCTCAGTCTTCTAAGAGAAAACCTAAGTGGTTGTGAACAGAATGTCGATAGAGATATGAGTGGTGAAGGCCATTCTGATGAGTTCCTGGATGGAAATGAAGGACGTGCTATTGGACAAGAGGACATCCTGTTGAACACGGAGGAAAGGCCATTCATGTTTTCAAGCGACAGAGAACGTGGCTGCATTGTGTTTGTGTCCTGTAGTTTGTGGAAGGTAGAATTTGTGAGCAATGTGATTGGATATTTGACTGAAACTCTTTCTAAGCAAAGTGTTGAAGGTGTGGCTTAGCTTCTCTTGAAAGCTTATAATAAAGTATGACAAAATAAATGACTTAAAGATGGACTTTTTCATCAAAAGTGAAGCAAAATTTAAAAATTTGGAAAATTCTCACCTTGTCCATATTGCAAAAAATGAGAAAGCATGTTGGGAAGAGAACCCTAAGGGGTGTGGTCAGGTGACCCTTTAGTAAGGAGACTAGTGTGGGTGGGAATCACAGACTTCCTCAGCCACCTCACAGGAAAACATCTAGTTTCAACTGAAGAGGGAGGAAATAGGATGGGATGAAGGGAGGGTATTGGGCTTGCTAAATTTTACAGGATGGCGCCATAGAGCTGTTCAGCTCTTAACATGTGATATTCTTTAAGACAAAGAAAAAAGTGATCCCCAGGGGGTATTCAGAGATCACCAGGACTGCCTTCTTGGTTTCAAAGGTGGAAGAGTATCCCTTGGGTTTCAGCAGTCCTGAGTGCCCACCACTCCTACCCAAAGCCCTGAAGGTGTGGCTACCCTACCTAGGTTTTGAAGGATGGAGCTGCCTGGAGCTGGGGATCAAGATCCAGGAAGAGAGACCCCTCTAGGTCAATGCACAGTGGAGCCATCCCCATAACCTTAGGCTGGCCAGCATGTAATTCAAGTCTGGGAGAGCACCTAACTCTGATTTGATGGTGGAAACAAAAAGCTACCTGGAGAATATACCTATAGAAATACTGGCATGGAGGAATGTTTTCAGTCATCCATACATTCATTAATAATTTATTGAGTTTTAGGTACTGGATGTATAATAGTGCACAAAAAGAACTTAATTTATAATCTAGATAGGAAAACTACCATAAATTAAATGATCCAGCAAAAAATAAATGAATAATTATAACTCTGTTAAGAATTGTGTGTGAAAGATGTGTATAGCATAAGGAACAATAGGAGTCAAGGGAGCAATAATTTAACTGATATATGAAGAAAAAGAAACTATTAACTGGGAACAAAAAAGGAAGACAATATTCCAGGGAGAAGAAAAAGGACAAATAAATGTTTTGTGGGGAGAGAGAGGGAAGAAAAGGAAGTGGGTATTGCTATAGTTGGAAGTACAGGGGTGAAGATTGCCATGAGATAAAGCTAAAGAGGTATAATCCTATGAGCAGGTTTTGTGGCATTCTGTCTTATTTTGTTTCAATTCTTACAGCAATAAAAATCAATTAGAATGTTAAAGCAAATGTTCTTTATGATCAGATGGGCATTCTAATAAATTTACCCAAGTGGATGGTATGTGACATAAATGTAGGTACCTCATAAAGGTGCTCACATTACGGTACTGTTAGTTGGTATGTAGAGGGATATTTGAACTAATTGCATATTTTGGAGGTAAAATAAATAAAGGTTGTAATAGATTAAAAATAGGTGGAAACCTCTTAGATTTTTGGCTTGTGCATAGGATGTTAACTGAGGTGGAAGATTGAGGGCAATGCCTTATTGAAAACTGGCACATGTTCTGAGAGATCCTGACTAGTGCTGAACTGAATAAGGGTGTGCTGTCTACAAGCAAATGGGTAATAGCCTCTTGTCTGCTTTACTTTATATCCGGGCAGCTAGCTTCCACCAAACATGGTACTCATTTGCTAAGGGTCTGGCCATTATCAAGCTTCATCGCTTCATACTGATTTTTCATCTTTCTTAGACCACTGCTCTGTGATGACTACTTGTCATTTGAACCTTTATCAACATGAATCATGAACCATGTTGATCATGTTTCTAGCCTGAAACATGACCAGGTCTTCCTCTGCCTCCTTAATGTCTTTGTTAATGACTCATATGAGTGACTTATTATAACCTTCCTTAAACCTCCATCCACCTGACTTCACTTCTCACTTGTTTTTCTCCCCAAATACATTATTTCATTGCTTTCAATAAAGTATTCATCAGTCAAATGTAAATATACTCTTAACATCTATAATATGACAAACACGGATCTAGGCACCGGGTTATATCATAAACAAAACAAAAATGATATTAACATTCTAGGGTGTTAGGGGAGATAAAAAATTAACAAGGCAATAAATTAAATAGTATGCTTGATGGTAATAAATACATATGGTGAAAATTAAAAGAGGAGATAAGTTTTGCCCAGGTGGGAGCTTGAAATTTCAAATAGGTTAACAACTTGGAGGGGGTTGTCACATAAGACAGTCGGTTTTACATATTTACAGGAGATCTTAAAATATTAAAGACTGTTAATGATTTTATTTAAATTTTTAAAATAATAAATTAAAATTTTCTATCTTTAATTTTAAAAATCCTTTAATTTTAAAGAAAAAATAGATTTAATATATAGATTTGATTGTGCTTGTTTATATCTTAGAAAACAAAGAGTAAATAGGCGCTTTGAAAATTAAGAAAATAATGTGTGGCTCCCTTTTTGCATAGATGTTGGGATGGTCTTAGAGGCTCCTAGATCATTACCATTGACCAGTGTTTTACTTGTTCACTTTCTTTAATTTTTCTCTCCACCTAGAGAGCATCTAACTCAAGAAAATGAACCATGCATGTTGTAGCTAGTTGCTGTTGAAATATATCACGTTAGTAGTTAAGTAGGTGACAAGAAAAAAGAGAAAGTTCCAGGAATTGGAAATACTTTAGCAAAGGTTTTGCAGAAGAGGAGACAGAAGGTACTCATAGGAATGAGACTGCTGTGACTACGCTGCAGGGAACAGACACGTGGATAGGCAGAGATTGGGTCATTTTTATTTATTTATTTATTTTTAATTTAATTTTTTTTTTTTTTTTTTTGCGGTACGCGGGCCTCTCACTGTTGTGGCCTCTCCCGTTGCGGAGCACAGGCTCCGGACGCACAGGCTCAGCGGCCATGGCTCACGGGCCTAGCCGCTCCACGGCATGTGGGATCTTCCCGGACCGGGGCATGCACCCGTGTCCCCTGCATCGGCAGGCAGACTCTCAACCACTGCGCCACCAGGGAAGTCCTATTTATTATTTATTAAATACATAAATGCAATGCCTTTTGACTGAAGAAGCTTATATACATTCTGGTTTACGTATTTCTTATTCTGTCCTGTACGTGATTCACAGCAACACGCAATTTTGGCTCTTCAAATGTTTTAGCAAACTTTTGCAACTAAGGACAGAAAGGTTACTTCAACAAGGTTTTTATGAAATCTAAAAAGTTATCTTACTATCCTTTAATAAATCTCAGCCATGAGGAAACACCTCAGGGAAACCAGAAATTATAGGAGTAATGCTGCTTTCCGTCATTACAAAGTTGAACTTGACAAGCTAAAGGAACACATTAAAATACAAAGAAACAAGGGTAAAATTAATGTTTCATACAAATTAAAGCATCTCAGAGAAGAGAATACAGCAGAACCCACTATCAAAATTTGTGCATTTCTTTCATGAAGACTATCAGATAAATTTTCACTGAGAGATTTCTTTTTGTTTTGGATTCTGAGATAAAATAAGTTTCATCTGTTTACTTGTTGGTTTTCTCCTTGGATTTAAAATGAAACCTAACCAGTGATCAACATTTTTGTACTAAGTGCTAACATTTAGGAATTACATACAAAACATGAGAGTAAGTCTCCGTATGGAAGTATCAATAATTCATGGGTTGTGTGTTTTGCACCGCCTCATAGGAAATATAAACTTGGCACCCTTCAAGGTGAGCATCGTGATTAATTATTGTTAAATTGCTGAATGAAAGGCTTTTTCCTGACAAAGCAATGCATATGCAGACAAACTGGGTAGTTTGTCCCTGTGTGTATCTGGATGGACTGACCAAAAGGGCATAATTCCTTTTAGGTCCTGATCCATAGTAAAAGCGGGCAATGGAGTGGTCCATGCAGCCAGTAGAGCCTGGGTGTTAGGAATATATCCTGAGTCAACCTGAACATCTACAGAGATAAAAAAATGCAACACTGGAGCTATGATAGGAGTTGATGGATTGTTGGGCTGCAGGAGATATTCCAGAAAGAGACTTTGTATGATTAATAAACATGAAGAGCTTTTCTCCTGGTATTAACCATCTAAAATTATATTTCTGAAAGGTAGTGGTTTAGCATTTTTAATGCATTATAATATTGCATTTTTTAACAGCTGTGTGTGTGTGTGTGTGTGTGTGTGTGTGTGTGTGAGTTGTAGCATGATTAAATGAATAATTTCCATTATAGTTTCCTCAGATTTCTTTGTTTTGGAAACACAAAGAATGATGTACAATACAAATCATTTCCTTATTTCCTTTGTGATGGTCACATTTGTGCTATGTAAGGCTATTCATGTTTTCCTAAAAATAGTTTTTTTTAAAATTATCTTTGATGTACAGGTAGAAAACAGAGGATTTTTAGGGCAATGAAACTAATTCTGTACTATACCACAATGCTAGATACATGTCCTTCCACATTTGTCAAAACCTATACACCAACAGTGAATCCTAATATAAACTGTGATCTTTGTGTGATAATGACTTGTTAAAGTACGTTCATAAATTGTTACAAATGTCCCACTGGTGCAAGATGTTGAGAGTGAGGAGGCTGTGGGTGTGTGGAGTCAGAGGATATACAAGAGCTCTCTGTAATTTCCACTCAAGTTTTCTGTGAACTTAAAACTGCTCCAAAAAATAAAGTCTCTTAAAAATAATAATTTTTGTATTTCCCTATGCCTATATTGGAAGTCTATAACAACAGGCCAGGAGTATAAAATGTACAAGTAATTCTCAAATACATAATGCTTATAATAGTTTGCAAAAATGGGCATAGTAATTCCTTCTACCTTTGTGTGTACACTCTTTTGCAATATGCTTGAACCACTTATCTCATCAAGAAATGGAGTCTAATTCTCCACCCTTGAATCCTGGTCTAATAACTAGTTTTGATCAATAGGATTCAGCAAAAGTGATACTATGAGACTGCTGAACCTTGGCCTCAATGGACTTAAATCTTCTCTCCCCTCCTGGAACATGGTAGCAGGGCATGAAGAAATCTGGTTTAGCCTTCTAAGGATGAGACCATGTGGAGAGTCAGAGAGTCACGTGACAGCACCAAACTACAGACCTGTGAGTGATGTCGTGTAGGATCATTTAACCCAAGTTCATTTAAAAGGTGGCTGCAGCTGCATGAGTGACCCCAGGCAGACCAGCAAAGAACCACTCAGATTATCCTGACCCAAACCGCTGAATCACAGGATCATAAAATAGCAGATAAAATAGTCATCATTTTAACCCATTAGTATGTTTTGGTTATTCAGTAATAGCTGATGGATACAGTGATAATTCCTGGTACCTTCCTTAACAAATTACAAATTAGAGTCCCTGCAATTAGCCATGAAATCATTGTTTATTTCCATAGTGGCTATATACAATATAAGGTTCAGATTTTCATATGTTTATATAATTAGCAACTTCTTAGAGAGCATTGTTCTAGTTAAGTGTGTGTTTATCTATTAAAATAAGGTATAATAAATTCAAGCACACAGATAAAATAAGTAATTAACTCCTAATATGTTTCCTCTCTTTCTCAATCTTCCTGAATTTCTACCATTCATTTTAAAATTTTCTTCTAGAGTAAGATTTAAATAAGTTTTTAAAATTGTGTATATCATTTGGTACTTTCTTCAGAAACCTCGTCTATTTTTCTTACTAGAATTAAAAGTGAAACCTTCTCAATGTATCTTTTTCTCAAAAGATTGCTTATGCATAACTCCAATACCCCAGGGAATCAAGAAGTGCAGTGGACAAAATAGCAGAAACACTTTTGCAGTGTTTTATTGTACAAAGATTTCTCATACATTTTTTTTTCATGTAACAGTAAAAGAGGTTTATTATATATTCATGATTTGAAAATACGTCTTGACTTTGTTTTTTTGTTTAATTTAATTTAAATTATTTTTTATACAGCAGGTTCTTATTATTTATTTATTTTATACATATTAGTATAGATATGTCAATCCCAATCTCCCAATTCATCCCACCACCACCTCCCGCCGCTTTCCCCCCTTGGTGTCCATACGTTTGTTCTCTACATCTGTATCTCTATTTCTGCCTTGCAAACTGGTTCATCTGTATCATACATTTTGAAATACCAGAGAAAAAGTATTTGTTTGGTATATTACCTAACACAATTATAACTCTGTATGTACTTTATTCCAGCGTTTTTCAAGAGTTAAATTAACTTTTTTTAATTCCTTGAGTTTTGGCTTGAATACTGTGCATGGCTGTAAGTTTTTAATTAGGAATTTCCCTGTCAACTTGAATTTCCAGTATGTTATTATTTATTATTCAGATACATTTTCCCTTTTATTTTATTTTTGGCCATGCTGCATGGAGATCTGCGTTCTTCATTTAGCTTCTCAGGAATTAGGAGATTCTACACAGCCTGCTTTTAGACACATCATTTATTTTTCAGAGACAACATCCTAGTGTACAGACTCCTGGCTTGTGAACAGGTAACCCTTGGTTTCCTCCCTCATTCTGCTGAAGTGGCTGGCTATGCTCACATGGTAATTGATACAAATACAAATTATGACATGAAACTATTATTAACTCTGAACTCAGAAAATCACAATTCTAATTTGAATCTAAGATTTGTCACTGTCTCTTAACTAGTATGTGTTGAAAAAATATACTTAAATGAGCTGTAGTTTCCTCCTCTATCAGACTAGCCTTGATGCTAATCCTGAGGATTTCTGGTAATCTGTATAAATTATCTATATCTGGCATATCCTTATTCAGTGAGCCATAGATTTTATAACATTGCTCAAGCAGGCAGGGCAGCAGCCACCTCCCAGAGTCCTGCCTGGCTCCATCATTCAGAATGGATGTGGTTGGCACTGGGAGGAGTGCTCCAATTTGGTGATGTTCTGGCATGTAGGCTACTCTTTTCAATCTGTTAGCATCTCACAAATGTCCCCAGGTGAATGATGAATGAACTGATGGAGCTGATTCTAAGGAAAAGAGCCTCAAATCAAGCAATCAGACACTGATCTGTCTTCCCATAGTCGATGTTTCTCCAGGAGAGATAAATCTCAATGAACAATGCAGTTGACAAAAATATATTCTCAAGTAACACTTGACTCTTTAAGCAACTGTAAGCATTGTTTATTACTTTAACAGGAAAGCAAAGTTGGGTCAGACCTCTCCCAGAGACCACCATGGAGAAGACCTGGTACACAGCAGAACCAAAATCAAATATGGCAGACATGTAGTAATTTTCAGACTGGGAATTATGAACAACTATGTTTAATATGCTAAGAGCTCTTATGAAATAAGTGGGAAATTGAAGAACAAATGATTAATCAAATGAAAGAGATGGTAACTCTAAGAAAGAATCTGAAGCAAATGCTAGACATCAAAAATACTGTAACAGAAATGAAGAATGTCTTTATAATTGAATCAATAATGTCTGAGAATTTTCCAAAATTGGTGAGAGGCATTAAATCACAGATCCAAGAAGCTCAGAGAACATGGAGAGAGATATAAAATCAATGCCCAGGCATGTCTGCACATCCTTTTCAGACTGTAGGTAAGAAAAGACAAAGACAAAATCTTGAAAAAAGCCAGAAAAAAAAAACCCAAAAAACTAAAACTATTGCAAAATAAAGATAAAAATTACATTAAACTTTTAGTCACAAACCATGCGAGCAAAATAAGAAAATAAGAATAGAGTGAAATCTTTAAATTGTGGTAAGAAAAACACCTGCAAATCTAGAATACTGTATCCAGCAAAACTATCCTTCAAAAAGAAAAAAGAAAAAAAAAATCTTCATGAGCAGAAATGCCTGGCAAGAAATACTAAAAGATATTCATAGAGAAGAAAAAATGATATAGGTCAGAAAGTCAGATCTTCATAATGAAAGGAAGAGCATCAAAAAGGCATATGTGGGCTTCCCTGGTGGCGCAGTGGTTAAGAGTCGGCCTGCTGATGCAGGGGACACGGGTTCGTGCCCTGGTCCGGGAAGATCCCACATGCCGTGGAGCAGCTGTGCATGTGAGCCATGGCCCCTGAGCCTGCACATCCGGAGCCTGTGCTCCACAACGGGAGAGGCCACAACAGTGAGAGAGACCTGCGTACCACAAAAAAAAAAAAAAAAAAAAAAAGGCATACGTGTAAAATAGAATATTTTATTTTTCTTATTAATTTATCTGAATTTAACTGTTTTACCAAGGTAATAGTAGTAACAGTGCATTGGACACTTACAGCACATGGATAAGTAAAGTGAATGACACTGACGTCCTAAGGTACAGGTGGGAGGAACAGAGAATATTCTCTGGTAAGGTACATGCAAACAAATGAAGCAGTATGTTGTTATTTGAAGGGGGACTTATATTAGTTTAAAAAGTATTTTAGAATCTCTAAGGCAGACATTCAGCAGTTAAAGTGAATATGCTAAGCAAAGAGATAAAATGAAATCATAGAAAATGTTTAATTAAAATCAAAAGTCAGAAAAAGAGGATAATTTAAAAAAGAACAAGTGCTACAAATAGAAACAATTACAAACATGGTGACTATTAATCCAACTCTACTTATAATTGTTTTACATATGAATGATATAAATTCACCAATTAAAGGACAGATATTATTAGAATGAATTAAAGAAAAGCAGAAACAAACAAAAAACTGGACCCAATTGTATCAAAAGAAAGCTGGGGTTGCTATTTTATTTTTTGACAAAGATGTCTTCAGAAAAAGGAAAATTATCAGAGATGAAGTAGGGCATTACATAATGATTAAGTGATCAGTTCTTAGAGAAGACAAAACAATCCTAAATGTATATAAACTTAAGAGAGTGTCAAAACATATAAGACAAAAGTAGATAGAACTGAAAGGAAATAATGGGGAAATCTATTATAGTTGAATATTTGAAGCACCCTTCTTTCAATAATGATATATAAAGCAAAGGGAAATGGGTACGTATATAGTTGACTTGAACAAGACCATCAATCAGCTGGATGTAGTTGACATTTATAGACTAATTCATCCAGAGACACCAGAACACACATTTTTCTCAAGGTTGCATGGAACTTCCACCAAGAAAGACTGCATTATGGACCATAAAGCATACCTTAACAAATTAAAAAATAATATAAAATATGTTTTTAGACTGTAGTGGCATTAAACGAGAAATCAGTAACAGGAATATAACTGAAAAATCTTCAAATATTTAGAAATTAAACAACTCCTTTCTATAAAACACATGTGTCATGGAATAATTCTCAAGAACAATTAAAATATTTTGAGCTAAATAAAAAAATAACATTAAAATTTATGGGATGCAGCGAAATTAATTCTTAGAAGCAAATATAGCAATAAATATGTATATTCTAGACATAGAAATCTAAAGTCAATAACAAAAGTTTCCACTTTAGGGTAGAGAAAGTAGGGAAATTTATGAATAAAGCAAGTAGATTAAAAGGATTAACAAAAATTACAGCAGAAATCAATGAAATATGACACAGGTAACTACAAACTACAAAGAAAATCAATGTAACCAAAAGCTGGTTTTTGAGAAGATCAATACAATTGATAAACATCTATCTATGCTAATCAAGAAAAAAAGACAAAAATTACTAATATCAAAATTAAAAAAGAGAGCTTTGCTAATGGTCTAGCTTAATCTCATTTCAAAAGAGAAATTCTCCATTGAGTTTAAATGGGTATGTGTAGGGAGAGAGACAGATTGAGAGAAAAGAGCTCAAAGTTATACCACCTAATACTCACCAATGCTACTGAAGCACTGCATCTTCCATAACCAGCATCTGACTTGGTAATCAGTGACATCTTATGGAATTTGATAAACTAAGAAAAGTTCTTGACTAACTAAAAGCCTCTATCATTTCTGAATAGAGTGAGATTAAGATTGGCTGGGTAAGACAAGATTTTCTTCAAAAAATAAAATTTGGTAACATCCCATTAGTGATCATGGGAAATATTCAACTTGTTTTTTACTTTTTTGTCTTCCTGGTATTTATTATTCCCTTTTGCCTGGCACACTATTTATTACTATTTATGTTAACTTTTTTCCGTCTCAGCATTTAGCACCAGGATAAAATTTTATATATATGCTAGAAGCACATGTAACACATATATGGAATTATGGAATACCATGCACATGTCTTTGTTTCCAAATGCAAATACATTATGAATTAAATAACATCTGTATGATTTTTGTGTCAAGATTAAATTATATTTTTAAAAGCAAACTCAATTATTGTTGAAAACAATATTCAAACATAACACATTGAGGTAAGTTTTTAGATGTAAAAACAGTTAAAATATACTAATAACATAATTTTAAAAATCAATTTCCAGTTAATGTTAAATAATATTCTTTCAAACTGCTTAGTGAAGATAGGATTTTCCAATTGTTCAAAAAATATTTTCAGAAATGTATCATGGCAAATCTTGGCTGAACTGAATAAATTTAAAAAAATAAATATTTTCTATAAAAACTATGATTAAACATGTTTATGTAAAATATTAATTGTATTTACATAGACTATTTTACCTGCCATTTACCTAATGCTAAAATTGTTTCCTAAGAAAGTTGGTAAGTTTTAATTGTCACAGACTTACAGATTTTTTAAAAAATTTAATAGACCCATCTATAAACACACAACACACAACTTAAATAGTTTTTAGAAATTAGACTTCTGTTTAAAAGATTTGGGCATAAAGAAATAGAACATGTGGCATTTCATGAAAACCTCAAATCCCTTTTACACTTGTCCTTTTATAAGTATAGCTCTCAAACAAATCATAACTGGGAGATCCATATAGAAGCTCTCAAGTTCAATTACTGTCTCATAAAAATAAAAGGATTGCCTGCTTTCTGAGCTTGTAGTACTCATGTCTGTTACAAGCCTGTTATCACATAAAGATACAGGAAAAGCTTCTATCAATTTCTGTACTACACAAGTTGCAAAAAGATTGTTAGACCTATATTTAAAAAGAAAAAAAAAGTAAATATATACTGGAAATTTAAATCTAGAAAAATATCAACTGCAATACAGACTTTTAAATGTGTTAATAAATTATTGAGCTCTGATATCTTCATTATATTTTATATTAATCATAAAATGATAGCTTTATACTAGATCAATGTCATTTTTTCTACAGAAAATAATACAGAAATAAGAAATGCAGTATTCAGTTGAGTATAATAGTTTATGCTTTGGAGTTGGTGATATTCCAGGCTATAAAGAATAATTTCCTACCTCTGAAGTAAAAGAAAGTAAGCTGCTTTAGATAAGCACATGAAAATGGATTCTAACTTCCTTGTTCTTAAAGTACATTGCTAATCTTAAAATAGCTGGCAATATCTAGTAAAATTCAAATTATTCTTTACTGGTGAAAATGGAAAATGAGGTTTTGAAGAAGGAATGTCTAAAATAAGCATAGAATTTACAGGATTCCACTCCAGTATAGAGACCAAATATGCTGATTTGGGCAATTGCTCAAAAGTGCTTGCAGAAAATGACTTGTCTTTATGTATGTTTTGCTTTCTAACTAGCAAAGTTTTGTTTTGTTTGGCTCTTCAAACTGTAGGTCCTGTGAGAGTTCTGAGCCTGGTAAGGTCCTGAGGATTACCTGTCCAGTGGGATGTGAAGGAAGCTCTTGCTTTACCAAGTGACCTCTCCATGGGGGTGATGAGAGAGCTGTGAGAGAGTGATGATGAAGCAACATGAACATCTATTCAGAAATATGACAGAGTGAAAGAACAACAGTCAAAGAGGCCTGCATTTGGATCTGACATGTGCCTGTGTCTCCTTTGTGAAGTGGGAAACTTAATACCAGTCTTCTCTATATTTATATACAGCTGCTTCCTCCCAATGCCCCCAGCCTATAGGTCAAGGACATTGAACCTGCAAATAAGCTCTAGTTTCTGGCAATCACCCTAATCAATATCTTGCTTACCCATCTGTTCAACTGGCCCCAGGTGTAGACTTCTTGTTTCTTTTAGCTTTAAGGAAACAAGAAGTTCCTGGTCCCAAGGAATTCTCAGGTTACAAGGTTCCTGTTCTATGCCTACTGCCAGTCAAACAAAATTGGGGGTCAGCAACACATTTTCTATGTTTATTAAATTAAAATGTAGGCACTGCTTTTACCTGATTAATTGTAGACAATTACAGAATATCAGGGAGAAGAAAATTACCTGCCTATGGTCTTCATTATGTGAAACTTTGATTTATTGTTGTCAGAGAAAGAATCATAGCTGTGTAGAAAGATGGTCTTGTCGTGCTGTGGTCAGAATACCAGGGGCAGTAACACATCTGAGAGCTCCAGGAGCTTGAGTGAAGTGCTGGGTACTGCAGCCACTCAGCTTCTGTGGGACTGTTAGTATGGTTGGATGAATGCCATCCTGAATTTCCTGATTTTCCTGATAAATGAAAAATCACTTTGGACTATGAGACATCACACATTACCTAAGCACGTTCTTGACTGATTGATGTAGACCTTGCCAATTAAAATGGCTCAAAGACGATTCTCTCAGATCTGATCAGATAGAGTCACAGAAAATATTAAAATCTCAAGGCTTTAGAAACTAATTTCCAAGTACATACGTTATTTTCTAACATTTGCTTTCAATGCTATAAATTTCCCTCTAAGCACTACTTTTACTGCATTCCACTTATTTAAATAAGGTGTATTTTCATTTTTATTGAGTTTGAAATACTGTTTTTAATTTCTCCTGATAATTATTCTTTAATCCATGTATTATTTAGAAGTGTGTTGGTTAATCTCCATGTATTTTGAGGTTTTCCAGCTATCTCTCTGTTAGTTATTTGTAGTTTATTTTTATTGTGGTCTGAGAGCATACTTACATAATTTCTATTCTTTCAAATTTGTTAATTTGTGGTGTATAGGCAATAATACTGTCTATATTGGTGAGTGTTCCACGTGAGCTTGAGAAAACTGTGTATCCTACTGTTGTTGGATGAAATAGTCTAGATGCGTCAATTATATCCAGTTAATTGGTGGTGTTGAGTTCAGCTATGGCCTTACTGATCTTCTTTCTGCTGGATGTGTCCATTTCAGAGAAGTTTCCAAATATGATAGTGTGATGTACTTCTTGTAGTTTTTGCCTCACACATTTTGCTGCTCTGAAAATTGACCTCTTTATCATTAACCAACACCCTAGTTTAGCCCTGATGAATTTTCTTGCTCTGAAGTTTGCTTTGTCTATACTTAATAAATAGACAAATTCTTTTGATTGAACCTGGTAAATTAATTTTTCCCCATACCTTTACTTTTAACCAATTTGTGTTTATTGTGACAATATATAGTTGGATCTTGTTTTTTGGGTTTTTTTTTTTTGCTTTTTTTTTGTCCACTCTGATAGCTTCTATCTTTTAACTGGTGATCATTGATGTTTAAAGTGATTATGAATATAGTTGAATTAATATCTATCATATTTATCACTGTTTATTTGTTGATCTTTGTTTCCATTTTGTATTCCACTCTTTCCTTGTCTTTTCTCTTTGTAATTGAGTATTTGATGTGATTTCATTTTTCTTCTCTCTTAGCTTATAAATTATACTTCTTTATTTTATTGATTGCTCAAGAGTTTTTAGTGTACATTTATAATTAATCCAAGTCCTCTCTCAAATAGCACTAATCCACTTCTTTGGCTAGTGAAGGTATCTCATAATAGTGTTCCCAGTTCTTCCTTCCTATGCCTTATAACAGTGTTGTTATTTGTTTCATTTTCCATAAGCTAGAATCACTGAGTACATTGTTTCTATTATTATTGTGAATAGTTATCAGATTAATTAAAAATAAGAAAAGTAAAATATTTTATTTTACCTCTTTTATTTTTTCTCCAATACTCTTTTTTTTAATTACGTAGATCCAAATTTCTAACTTATGCAAATTTCTTTCTTTCTGTAAAAGTTCCTGTCATTGCTTGCAAGGCAGACCTACTGGAGATAAATTTCCTCATTTTTCGCTTGTCTGGGAAGACATTTTCTGTTTCACTTTTAAAGGCTAATTTCACTGGATAAAGAATTCTAGGTTGGTGACTTTTCTGCTTTCAACACTAAATATTTCACTCCACTCTCTTCCTGCTTGCATGGTTTCTGAAGACATGTCCAATGCAATTCTTAACCCTGCTCCTGTATAGGTAAGTTGTTCCTCTCCCTCACCTCTTTCAAGATTTTCTCTTTGTCTGTTTTTCTGCAGTTTGAATATAAAGTAACTGGATGTAGATTCTTTTAGTATTTATCCTGCCTGGTGTTCTCTAACCTTCCTGGATCTGTGGCTTGGTATGAAAATTCTCAGTCATTATTACTCCAAATTTTTTTTTCCTTGCTTTCTTCTCCTCTTGGCATTCCCATTATATGTATATCACACTTTTTGTAATTACACCTTAGTTCTAGTCTATACTGTTCTGCCATTTTAATTATTTATCTTTTCACTGCAAGTTTAGAATTTTCAATTGACATTATTTTAAACTCATTTTTTTTTCCTTCAGCTGTGTACAGACTATTAATCAGTCCATCAAGGCATTCTTTTTTTTTTTTTTTTTTTTTCGGTACGCAGGCCTCTCACTGTTGTGGCCTCTCCCGTTGTGGAGCACAGGCTCTGGACGTGCAGGGTCAGCGGCCACAGCTCACGGGCCCAGCCGCTCCGTGCCATGTGGGATCTTCCCGGTGGACTGGGGCACAAACCCGTGTCCCCTGCATCGGCAGGTGGACTCTCAACCACTGAGCCACCAGGGAAGCCCTATCAAGGCATTCTTTATTTCCGTTACACTGCTTTTGATCTCTAGAATACCCTTTGGTTCCTTCTTAGAGTTTTCATCTCTCTGTTGGCCCACCTGTTTCACAGTTTTTGCAGTTTTCTCCACTGTTGTTATTAGAGCTCTTACCATATTAATCATAGTTGTTTTAAATTCTCCATCTCATAATTTTGGACATCTCTGCCATATCTGAGTCTGATTCTGATGCTTACCCTGTCTTTTCAAACTATGTTTTTTGTCTGTTAGTGTGCTTTGTAATTTTTTGTTGCAATCTAGAGGTGATGTTCTGGGTAAAAAGAACTTAGGCAAATAGACCTGTATTGTAAGCTTTTATATTTATGTGGCTGGAGGTTAGACTGTATTTGCTCTTTACTATAGCTACAGGTATCAGAGGCTAAAATTTCCTGTGGTTTCCTTGTATGCATCTCACCTGTTGTGTTTGAGGTTCCCTAGAGGCTTCTTAAATAAGGTCTGAGATGTGCAATTCTTTCAGTTGTGTTCCCATTTTACTACACAGAGATCCTATTGTGGTGGTGGTAAGCTACTGTGGGAAGGGAAGAATTCTTATTCCTATAATTATAATTGGTCTTAGTCTTAGAGTGAACATGTGACTCTAAACTGTGACCTTCGCAAGTGCTTCTCTCCTAAGTGAGAGGGGAAGGCTAGTGGGGCCTGAGGTTATTTCCCCCACGTAGAAGGTGACAGCTGGCTGTAGTTGGTTATTTCCCTTCCACCACATTGAAGGTTAAAAGCAAACTGGAGTTGAGAATTTCCATATCCCCACCTAGGTAAGATTCTAGCAAAGCCCCAGTTGATTAGGCTCTGTTGAAAGCAGCCCTTGTTAAAAATGGAATGTCAGTCTAAGCATATTTCAATATGGCTATTTTGGAATGCCAGTGCATGAAAGATTTTTCTCTGGTCTTCGTTGGGAGAACCTTGTAAGGTTCCTGGAGGTAAAACTCACAAAAGTGTGGGATACCCACTAAACCTGGACCCATCTGGAGGTTTTAGCTCTTACACTTGTCTGCTGTAAGTCTCCATCAATTTGTCAATTTCAGTTTAGGTTTTCCTACCCCAGAAGCAGTTCCTGCAGAGTCTTCTGCTCCTGAGCTTTTCTCCTGGTAAGTTGTGATTCTCTTTCTGCCTGTCTGTCCAATTTGGGGGGCAGCATTTTGCCCTCAAATTATTTGATTATTCTCAAATTATCATCAATTATTTGGTAACCTCAATTTTTTATGGATCTAAGAAGAGTTGTTGATTTCATTTCATTCAGCTTTTTTCTTGCTGAGTGAACAAGAGTGGTAACAACCACATTCCTCTCATGCCAGATGAGAAATTGGAAGCCTCCCCCCCAAAAATTCTTGATAATTTCTCATTTTCTTTATTAATAGTGCCTAGCGTAAGAGAGTAACGCGCTAAGAAAAGATCAAAAAAACCTTTACACCTTAAATGAAGTAGACCCTGGCACAAAGGATTGCTTTGTACAAAACAATGAATACATTTCAGTCAGAAGATAAGACATTTTCACATTCAATATCCAACTTTGTTCATCACAACAACCACGTATTTATTGATAGATAAGCCGAATCCTTTTCTATATTTTATTTGTGATGAACTGAGTTAAATAATGTACCCATCCTAAAACTAATAAGGAAAAACCAGGAAATGAGTGTAAGTTTCCTCAGATATATCTGAACTCTTGTTATTAGTCAATTTTTTAAAATTTTGTAATGCTTTGATACCATGGGTCTTTGGGTACCTGGAGCAGGAGGAGGGACAGCCCCTCACAGGGCAGCTAATTCCTGGAGATAGTGAGCAATTTGCCTGTGAGTACATGTTCCATATACAAACCAACCAATCCAGAATCCTTTCCCCAAACCACCACCTTTATCTAAAACACACACCAAACCAATATTCTCCCTTCCCCAAAGCACCTCAGGGTCAGATAGCAGACAGCTAGACACAGACCCTATATCCCAGAGCCCACCAAAATTATCTAAATGATCCAATCCCAGACCTGCTCAGGGCTTACCTTGCGTTGCCCATTTCTCCCCAGGGAACCATGTCTTCTGTCTCTTGACCAAGACTGGTGCTTCCTGTGTGGTTCGATGGGAGGTAGTGGGCCCCATTATCTTGGAACTGTAAACAATAAATCCTTCATTTAATGGCATTGACCTCTGCATGTGTGTCACCTTACCATGCCTGATTAAAACAAAACCCCAGATAGATTGTAAAACATGTCACTTACTTGATATGAAACATCAGGAACTGAGAAACTTGACTTTTCTCCATACACAGTGCAGAAGAATACTACATAAAGGGGCCGTTTGTTAAGTTTGGCTTTTTTTGAGGGGAGTGGATCTTATTTCCTCATTTTTAAAAATGTATTTACTTTTCTAATTGGAGTATAGTTGCTTTACAGTGTTGTGTTAGCTTCTACTGTACAGCAAAGTGAACCAGCTATATGTATACATATATCCCCTCTTTTTTGGATTCCCTTCCCATTTAGGTCACCACAGAGTACTGAGTAGAGCTCCATGTGGTATACAGTAGGTTCTCATTAGTTACCTATTTTATATAT
The DNA here is from genome assembly GCF_003676395.1 of Aethalodelphis obliquidens. Taxonomy (NCBI): domain Eukaryota; kingdom Metazoa; phylum Chordata; class Mammalia; order Artiodactyla; family Delphinidae; genus Aethalodelphis; species Aethalodelphis obliquidens. The sequence continues at coordinate 21,010,499 of NW_020837971.1, read as the reverse complement.
GGTATCTATAGTGTATATATGTCAATCCCAATCTCCAATTCATCCCACCCTTCCCTTTCTCCCTTGGTATCCATACTTTTATTCTCTACGTCTGCGTCTCTATTTCTGCTTAGCAAATATGCTAATGATAATTTCACAAAGTGATATTTGCAGAGAGTTTGTCCTTCCATGCTTTATCTGCTTAATAGATAGTATATTACAGATAACTCAATTAATCAGTTAAATATCCATCTATTTATTGTTGTGCTATGTACAAGGTACTCTGTTAGGCACTCAGCCATGAAAAAGACATACTGTTCTCCATCATGCTTTATTATTTTCATTGTAATCTGGGCAAACAGATCAGCTATAATGAGATTTCTCTCATGTATTGGGGATCCATGAAAGTATAAAATGCATTTTATACTTTACATATTTTTACATATATAAGTAAAAAGGGGCTTCCAAATAAAATATTCAATGAAAAAAAAATTTTTTTTCTTAACCTGTGGCTCAGAAAGTTTTTGAGAATTGCATTCTTTCTGGCAGGAAAACAAAAATATATCAACCTTTAATATAGAGAATGAATAAATTTAAAATTATGTAAAACTGTCAAATATAGCAGGACAAATTATAGTAATAATTATACTCTGCTAGAGATACTAACTTAAAAATATAATGTTGTTACTATTTTTGTCATTTCATGATACTGAGTTCAAAAATTCCTGGGGCTCTAGTCCCATAGGAAAGACTGTATCCATTTTCTTTTCCTTGACCTGTAGCCACATAAACTTACCCTCATGACCTAAGACATCTTATTTTTCCTGTCCTACATTCCTTCCACTTCTTAGTGACTTTATTCTCACTTTTTCTATCCTTCTATCTAAAAAATAAATTGTCTTAATTAGAAGTTTATTGCTTCAAAAAATATTTGTGCCACATTTACAGATGTGGTGGTTCCTTGGTTTGAACTGGACTGACCAGCATATTTGTATAACCAGAATAAAGACCTCTAGGATTTTAGCAACTGCATAATTTCATCCCTTCACTTAAAGACAAGAATCTGAAACTACGTGACTGCCCAACATTAAGTGTTTTGTGAAGAACACAGGTTCACAAACATATATGCATATACATTTAAGAAATGGTAGCACTGTTTATGTGACAAATAATTTGAATCTTAACTAAAGTGAGTTGAGTATACAATGATTTAAATATGTTTATTAAATTATTCAGTGTCTTAATAATATATTAAATTTACATTAGAGGAAGCTGGTTTATACATGAGTTTAACTCACCTCCCATGATTGTTTGTTCAAAGCTTGAATACCCTCACAGATGACTGAAAGTGCCTAGGATAGGGTAAGACATGTAATAAGCTAGAGAGAGATGTCAAAACACATCCTGTGTTATTTTACTGTTTGACCCTGATTCCTTCCTTCTTTGAAGGACCCAATTGCAATGGTTTCAAATCTGTCAGATAGGAAACCAATAATCATAGAACTGTGAAAGATCAGAGAGAATCATGGAAATATTGGCTTTAATGCAGGTTTTGTTACTTTGAAACCTTGGCTCAGAGAGACAAAGCCTCAAAGACTGAAGGGTGAGTTCTTAAAGGATAGCAATTCTGGGTCCCTGTTGCAAGATAGTCTTCCTTGGGCTGATCCTCAGCTTATTCTTGTTTCCCTCATCTAACCCTTTTTTATAAATTTTTATATTATTTTATTTTTTATAATATCTGCAACATATTTTTTCACACTTTATTTTTAAAATTTTTATTGGTGTATACTTGATTTACAATGTTGTGTTAGTTTCAGGTGTACAGCAAAGTGAATCAGTTATACATAACATATACATATATCCACTCCTTTTTTATTTAGATTTTTTTCCATATAGGGCATTGCAGAGTATTGAGTGGAGTTCCCTGTGCTATACAGCAGGTTCTTATTACTTATCTATTTTATATATAGTAGTGTGTATATGTCAATCCCAATCTCCCAATGTATCCCTCTCTTGCACCCTAGTAACCATAATCTTATTTTCTACATTAGTGCCTCTACTTCTGTTTTGTAAATAAGTTCATTTGTACCATTTTTTTTTTAGGTTCCACATATAAGCAATATCATATACATGCACCCCAATGTTCATTGCAGAACCATTTACAATAGCCTCACTCTATCCTTTAAATGTACATGTATGTTCCAAAGTATTTTGGGTACAATAAAATGACAGAAATCAGTTCTGGCATGTAGTTACTGCTTTTCTATTGCTAAGATATGCACTTAGGAAATAATATTGTGCTGGTAGTTTTACCACTCAGGATTTAAGAAAAAGAAATGATTAAAAATTTATTCTTCAAAATTTTATTATATTTTGTTGTATTTTAAATACTTTCCAGTTATCACTAGATTCATTAGAAATTTTATCTATCTATCAGGTATTTTGCAGCTGATTGTACCTTTAGATCCATGATGATATAACATTTGCTGTTTTTCTAAAGTCCTATAAAAGTTATACCTATGCATCTAAGAGAGTGCTTTCCATTTTACCATCTTGTCATATCAAATTACTAGCAATTTCACTTACATGTAAGACAAACACTGCCCAAAAATGTGCACTTTGAGTCCTACTCCGTTTATTTTTATTTAAATGCACTGACTATATAAAAATGTGTTTCACAATAGGTAAGGTTTGTGACTGTACTAAATCATTATCATGATTATCAGCAACAACAGAATAATAGCAAACAGGTAGGTAGTATTTACTAGGTGCCAGATACTGAGATTAAGGCTTTATATGTATTAACTCATTTCACCCTCAAAACAATCCTATGAGGTGGATATTGTTATTGTTCCCATCATACATATTAAAAAGCTAAGACACAGGAGTTTAAGTAATTTGCTGAAGGTTACATAACAAGCGGATGGCAGAGCTGAGACGTGAGGCCAGACTGTCCATTTCCAGAGTCCAGAAATCAGATTCTGCACGGCCTCCCGTGAGCTGAAACAGAGCCAGTATCGAACGCAAAAGCTAAGCTGTTCAGATGAAAGCTTGACTTGAAAAAAAAGCCAATAGTAACTGACATATTTTTAAACAATGATTCTTGGAGAAAATCCTTTTCCGTTTGTATTTTATTTTGTTTTCACAGTGCAGGATTTGATGCTCAAACTGAGCTGACAAGGTCTTTTTGGCTTAGCAGGAATAAAGGAAAAGGAATGTTCCCTTAACAAAGCTTGCAAACAGAAAATGGAACTAGGAGGGAACCATGAATTCTGAGAAAATCTGGGGAGCTAGGAAACTGGATGATATCCGACTGATTGTCAATGCAAAAAGCAGCAGCCCAAGCCCGGAATGCTACAGATTAAGAATGTTTCTTTTGAATTGCGTATGATGAAAATTTCAAGTCCAGAATTCAACAAAACGTAGTCCCAGGCTATAGGGTAGCTTCTGAGATCATTAACTAGTAACTTCATTATTATTATTACCACACCCACTCTAATATATAGACCAAAGTGACAGTGACATTTTTCTCTCCAGCTAAACCCTACAACCTACATTTAGAGACATGTTTCCTGACCCTAAAAAGAAGCAGAGAATAATCTGAGGTATGTCCAGACAGAATAATAAACAGAAGGAGAAATACAAAGTATAAATGCTAATTAGGTTTTTCCAAGAGCAAAGGATACTAAAGTCCTTCTCTTTTAAAGGAATGTTCTATTTTGGCAACTAGAATTGAGGTCTCTATTATGACTAGCTTGCTCTGACAGCAAAAGCAGACGGTCCCCTTCAGCTGTTTCTACACACCTGGGGACATAATCTCCACTGACGGGACAAACTATCTGAAGACAGGTAGTGCCAACTCCACGGGACACTTAAAAATGACATCACTCTAATCCCAGGACCTATATGTTCTTTCTGTAAAGGGCTAAATAATAAATATTTCCAGCTTTGAGGGCCCTATGGTCTCTGTTGCAACTATTCACATTTGCTGTCATATTAGGAAAGCTGTTATAAATCATAGATAGTACGTAAATGAACTGGTATGGCTGTTTTAAAAAATATATATTTACAAAAATATGTAGCCTCTGGATTTGGGCCATATGCCATAGTTTACTGAGCCCTGTATTTACTCATAAACAGTGAGTGGAAATTCAAGGATTAACATATATTTGAGGAAAATAGTGTGAAAGGAAAAAAAAAAAAAAAGAGAAAATGCAATTGAACAATCAATACAGTTAATTCCAAGGAAACAAGTAAATCATGGAAAACGAAGTTACTGAAAAATCAAAGCAATATCCTCAGAAAAACAGACTACTGTTTTAAATAAAAATAATAATAATTAGAATATAAGAACAAGATGTTGTGAGATAAATATAAAATAGCAACTTCAAAAAAAGTGATAGATGGGGCGGGAGGGGGTTAAAAAAAAAGTGATAGATAGAATGAATAATAAACTGTAAATGACCAAATTTCAACATAAATAAAGGAAAAAACAAATGTAATAAAGGAGATAAAATTTAAGGGGGATGAAACATAGGTACAAGAAGAGTAACATCTATCCAATTCTAGAAATTCAGACTAGAGACACAAGACAAGCAAATAACAAATGAAATGAAGAAAACTTCCCAGTATGAACAACAGGAAGGTATTTATGATGATGTATTTCATAATACGCCAAATAAGGTAATATGCACGTGTGTGCACATTGGAATGACAACACAGAGCACCAAACAGGAAAGCCAAATTTCTTAAAAGAGTTAAGAGAGCAATATTTTCTTTTCTCCAAGAAGAATAAGAAATAGAGCATTAAAAAATCTGTCACAAGCAGTAATATCAACTAAAAAACAATGGAGAAGTGCTTTCAATAATCTTGGGGAGAAGATTTTGAGTTTAGTTTCTGTGCTCAGCCAAAATATCAGTCAGGTCTGATGACAATAGTAAAATGGTTTTCGATATTCAAAGACTCAGAATTCCTCTGCATTCCTTCCAAAAGTTCTTGAAATGGGCTTACATGAAGGTACATTTCTAATGTCACACATAGCATGAATAACTAAAATGTGTACTCTTCTTATCTCTACTTATAATAGTCCATAAAGGTCTCATTTCATTAGATTCAGCCAAATATAGATAGACTTACATAATTTTACTGAAAGTCTCAGTCTGGGTGGCACAGATGGTCTGGGAAGCTAATACAGTCTTAATATTGTCTTTATTTTTACTGCATTAGTTAACAGCAGGGAGAATTGTCACTGTGACTGCTACATTGTTAACATTATGATGATAAGGGAAACATGCTAGCTTCTGGGTTTATTTTACTTTAGTTTTTATAATTACTTGGTCACAGAACACTTCAATTTTGTAAGCAATAAATGTTACCACTTCTTCCTTAACCACGTACAACATATTCCACCAATGGACTTGGTCTCTCAAATTTCCTAAGACTTTCTAATTACCAAAACAACAGGACCTTAACTTATCTTACTGTAATCAGCTTGAGTTATTTCACATTTTTGTCCACTCTCTTCTTACTATAAACCTTCTTTGTTTGACTTCTGAAAAAATCTTGTCTTTCTCTCTTATTATTATTTTTTAACTCTCTTGACTTGACCCTTCTTCATTTTATTTTCTAGTTTTCCTTCTTTACTCACCACTTCAGTTACTCAGTACTTTTTCCCAGGGTTCTCCTAGAACAATAGCGTTTTCTGTTATGACCAAAGTTAACCACTCAATTAGTCCTCCATCTGTATCTTTTGCCCCGATATTTCCCCAGAGCTCCAAGGATGGAATTCAGAAGACCAGGATACAGCAGCCCATGGATGCCACATCAAGCCTCTAATTTAACATCTCTAAAGTAAAGGACTTGTCTTTCCCACACTCCCAACTTAGGTCTGTTCCTGGATTCACTGTCCTCAATATGGTGCCTCCCTCTTTCCTACACAGGTGGCAGCCCTGGGACCTCAACAATTCTGGGCTTCTCCCTCATCTTCTTTTCCCATGACTTTAACTTTGATTTCCCAATTCCAACCAGTTACCACCAGTTAATTATAAGCAGAAAGAAGGAAAGATTATTCTTGAGTCAGGCTTGAGGAAAAAAAAAAAGATCTTTGACTAAATAGTATTGCTGTTTTATTTAAAATCAAATGAAGAGGTGAGAGCAAGGACTACATACACTGCTAATAATAATAGAGGCATTTGGGAGGTTGCTATGTAGTGAAATAGGAGCACCAGGGGAGGGAGAAACATATCAGATTAAATAACAGACACAGTGGCTGCACAGTCTGATTTTCTGCTGTGTGGAGGGTCGGGGGGGCTGGCCTCCTAGAATTCTTCCCCCAAGAATCTTATTATTAAACTGAGAAATAAGAAGTGCTGACAATGCCTTCCACTGGGCCCAGGCTGCCTCTGAAAAACCAACAATCTATCTGAGTTCCTTGTACCTATTTCAACAAAATCTCTATTCTTCCCCATTTTTCATTCCACTGTCAGATTCCCTAATTTATATCCTCTTCATTACCTGTTTTCTTTTCTCTTCATTTTTGCAAAAGTCATCTTGGTGAAACAGACCAAGAAAAATATACAACAAAGTAACAATTAAGTATGAAAATTTAGTGTGTTTGTCAAATTTCCCTACCTGCTGCATTCATAACCACTCTTTTTCTGTAATATTTCTAGGAAATCCCCAAAAGCCAATTCCATTTTCCATATACCTGAATGTTTCTTTAACAAGGCTAAAATAGTTATCTCATTGGTGCCTTTTTGAAAATACATTGTCAGTTTCCTGCTTTGATAATCAAGAAGGAAATTCTCCTTGGGATTCCTGGTTGCACCATGAAAATTCGTTATGGTCATTGGCCCATCCCAATGTCTCCAGCACACTGGGGCGTGAATGGGCTTCTTTACTGCTTACAAAACTTTTCGAACTCATGTTCTGATTTTTTGTTTTGAAACTACATAGCATAATTTTTTTCTCCTTTGTACATAAATGTCAGCTAATGTACTGCTGCCTGAAAAGTCAGTTTCCCTGTTTCCAAATGTCTTCTTAATTTTTTTCAAGGATTTAGAAATCGGATAACTCAACTTAGGATGTTGAAATTTTACAACTTTGAAGCTTCTTATAATTCCCCCAACAATATCCATTAATAGGTTCTGAGTAAAGGCAAGATGAATTTATTCTTAATGAACTTTATTTATATTTTCTTCTCAGAAAACCAGAATATTAATCTTCCAGTTTTCTAGAGGGTTGTAAATGCCAGAACAATGAGGACTACATTGCTATGACCTTTTAACGTAGTTGTGGTTTATGCAACAATCTTAGAACAAATGCATATATAATATTCACTTGATGCCAGGTAACTTTCTAAGGATTTTACATATATTACCTAGTTCAACCTTTACCACAACTCTATGCTGTAAATATCATTATCTTCCCTAGTTTACAGTTAAGGAAACTGAGATCTGAGAGGTTATATAACTTCACATAGGTCATATGGCTAATAATTAACAGAGATAAAATATTTACAGTCCTGTTTTTAACCATTTTGCTCCATCACCCTTCATGTCTAAGATGTAAATTGCTTAGGATAAGCAGTTTTGACTTTAGTCATTTTTAAAAATTTTCTTTACATTTTTCCCTGTTTCCTCATCATTTAGTGTGGATAACCAAGTGTTAACTTAGCTATAGTTCCAGACATTTAATGTAATCACATTGTTGTTGGGGCACTGGAACATAACATCCCTTGATTAGTTTACACATTTTATTCTGCCTCTGCTACTTTACACAGGCATGTGTATAAAAATGTGAAAGTTAATTATATTATCTAAAGTTCGTGGAACACTTTTGTGGCTCTAACAGCCATAAATAGGTCTAGGATTACCTTGTCTTCTTCTTTTTTTTTTTTTTTACCTTGTCTTCTTTGAAAAACACGCCCTATCCCTTTGGGACCTAGCAGAAAAGTTTTTCATGTCAAAATCAGGGTATCCCTGGTCTGGTCTCTCTAGGTTCTACTCACTAGAAACCAAGGAGGCTGCAGTGGGAGGTGAGAACCACAAGGGTGGCAGCCCCCGCACATGAGCCTCAGGACATCTCAAGTGCTGAAGCAAAAGCCAAGATGCACAAGACAGGGAGAGCATCATCCCCACCTCCCCAGCCTTTCTCTTTATAACCTTTATGACCACACATAGGACATAAGCAAGGTGAGTCTCCAATATCCCACCCAGCTGGACCACATGTTTGAGAGTAAAATGAGGTGCTCTTGAAAATTACAAGGGGCCACAGATGTAAAATGGCCATTTTATAGCTCACATATAAATGCACACGAGGAATTGGAAAATCAACACGTACATAAATATGATTACACAAGCTCTGTCCCCTGGTCTCAGGTCTTTACTTTTTATTGCAGAAAAATTTGTTTTTGCAAAATAAAATGCAAAAATAGAAAACCAAACTAGCAAATTTATACCTTATTGAATTAACATAGTGTAAAGACCCAGATCAAGAAATAGAGATTGGTCAGATGTCCCAGAAACAAATACAACCCCTTTGTTTTATAAATTCTTACTTTTTTTGCTGTTATATTCATGTTCTTTTTGAACTAAGAGCTAAAGTATAGCTTCTGCTGCATACACATGTTTATAGTATTTACCGTTACATATGCTCCTTGTATCAGCGCACACTCTCTTGCCCTCTGACTCCTGGTCAAACCCTAATCTCCAGGGCTCCATATGGAAACTAGGTCACTAGCTAAACATGGATGCAGAAAAAGAACCAACCATGCTGCCTGAACTTGCCTCTTGAAATTCAAGATGTCTAAACTCAGCTGGACTACTAGTGCACCCAGACAGCCACAGTCCCCTACTTGGCTTCCCTAAGACTGCTCTTTCCCACTCTTCCAGACAGTTTTGTATTTAGTCCTCTCTTCTCAAACCTCCATAATATCTTATACTGTACCAACATTCTTCTTTCACTTTCACAAGAAAATTAGAGCAATCGGAGAATATCTCCAGGAGCTCTCAACACTATACCTACTTTCCAACCAGAATCTATGCCTTGTGTTCAGCTCCTTTTGTGATCTTCCCATGTCAAAGACAACACCCTCTTCCCCATTGGTTATTACTGAGTCCTCTCTTTATGTCACCTGTGGTTTATCAGCAAGTTCTAACTCACCTACTTTCAAATATAACCAGCATTCAGCCACATCTCACCTCACTCATACCTACTGGTTTAGACAAAGACATTACCATCTCTTGGATAAATTCCTGTAATAGGTTTCTAAGTGACTTCTTTTTTCTTCCCTTAAACCCTTAAGATTTACTTTCAACCTAGTAGCTATAGTGATCTTTTAAAAATATAATCCTCTTGTGCCTCTTGTCTGTTTATACCACTTCAGAGGTGGACCGTCTCACTCAAAAAAATCACCAGAAGGGCTTCCCTGTTGACGCAGTGATTGGGAGTCCGCCTGCGGATGCAGGGGACACGGGTTCGTGCCCCGGTCCGGGAAGATCCCACATGCCGCGGAGCAGCTGGGCCCGTGAGCCATGGCCGCTGAGCCTGTGCGTCCAGAGCCTGTGCTCCACAACGGGAGAGGCCACAGCAGTGAGAGGCCCATGTACCGCAAAATAAAATCACCAGAATTCATCCTATAACCTCCAGGCACAACATGATGCGTCTCATTTGCAATTTTCTGACTTTGTCTCCTAATACCACTCCTGAATTCAGCCACACTGGTCTTCTTGCTGTTCCTTAAACACGTTATGCATGTGCCCACTTCAGGTTTTCTGCATTCACTTCTGAGGTAGGAGATAGATGGGCCCCTGGCCTGGACAGCTCCTGTTTGTCAAGTGGAGTAACACTGAAGCTTTGTTCTCACCCAGACACTCCAAGGACAAAGCTAGTGGCAGAAGCTGAGCTTGGCTGAAGTAAAGAGTAAGATGACCTCTCCTGAGCTCAAGGAACCTGCTCCTTGTGGGTCACAAAGGGAATGAGTGTCACCCCATAATGTGTGGACCTATATCCACAGGCCTCTGGGGTGGAATCCATCTTAGCAAAAAGTTGGGCACGCATCTTGGGGAGGGTCCTAGGACCCGTCAGGTGTGAAGAAAGAGACAATATAATTAGCCAAATATAAACAAAGACCGGGAAGGACTGCCCTATATAAGTGATTTAAATCAGCTCTTTAAAGGTCTTCTCCTGATTAGAGAGGACACCCATCCCCTTTCTCTCTGGGTGTGTATTTCTGCCTAGCTTCTGACTTAAATAAATAAACTGTTTCTCTGTGTGCTCTCCCATAGGTTGTGCTGTGTCTCTAATAATAAACTTTGTACCTGTTTTTACAGTTTTTGCCTCCTTGAAACATTTTTGCTTTCAGTGGGAGTAAGAACCAGTGGAACTCCTTCCAGCGGCTTCTAACCTCTAACCCCTGTGGTCTAGTGGCTATGATTCCTGGTTTTCATCCAGGCTACCGGGGTTCAATTCCTGGGCAGGGAACTAAGATCCCTCTTCTGGACTGCTCACTGCTGTCTCTCTGAGATCACTTCTGCCTTGAAAGGTCCAAAAATCTTCATGGCTACTTCCTTCCCTGCCTTTCAGTCTGTAAAAATCACTTTCTCTGTAAGCTTCTTTGACTTATAACTAAAATGCTCCCCCATACTATTTCATGTTTTCCTCCATGTTACTTAGTATTTAGTATTACCTATGAGACTCTGTATTTATAGATTTATTTTTTTATTTCCTTTACTCCACTAGACTACCCAATGTGGCAAACATTTTTGTCTATTTGGTTCACTATCTCCCCACTACCTGGCATGTATGTCCACATTAGATAAAATATGTGAAGTTCTCCTTTCAAATTTATATCTAGTTTGCTTACACTACCAGGATGTCGTAAGGAATAAACAAGAGTTTAAAAGCTTTATGATTAGACAAATAAAAAACATTGATTATATCATTAATATCTTATCACAATAATCAAGAAATTCACAGAAATAAGTAAAATTGTGGAAGAGAAAATTATCTCCGGGTCTGATTCAGAACTTCAGGTACCAATAACAGTCTTGGGAAATGGAGTAAGTTGTACAAAATCATGGACTCTAGAATAATCATGGAAACAAATAGAGTTATTCTTAAAAATAAAGAAATCTCAATATATGCATTTCAAAAGGCCTCAATAATTTTGGGAAAATCAGAGAATTGATTGATAAACATTTTAATTGAAAAAGAAAAATAAATAAATTGCCTACATATACAAAAGAAAAAATGTGTCATTTATAAATTGAGCAGGTACTGGTTCTGACCTAAATGCTAGAATTCAGATACAGAGTTTAAATATAAAAATAAGAAGATCTGACAATGGTATATTTGGGATAGTTGTTTTTCACATATGAAGAAAATGGACAAATATTTTTTAGGCATGGGAAATCATCACATTTATGTACCTAAAATGAAAGATGGAGGGAGTTAAGAGGCGTAAGATGAGGTAGAGGCAGAGGTGAAGGCAAAAGAGAAAAAAAAATAGAATAATCTAGCTCTCTAAAAGATGACAGAAAATTAAAGGCAAACAAACAAACAAACAAAAAAAAAACAAGGAAAAAAACTGATGATGTACTCAAAATGTGGACCCACCTCTGGGACTTTCAACACCAACTTTTAAGAGACCTGTAGACATCCATTGTTTCAGTAAGCTGCACCTGACTGATCTACTATCCTACTTACGTCAAACGGTTGATGTTTCATTTTACAATTCATAGGGAATAACTATTCTTCATTATGGCAGAAAAATTTGTAAGTAGGACGTAAAAACTACTTGGGAAAAAAATTCCTTTTCAGGCAGAATTTGATAACTTATTAAAAATTCTAAGCTAGGAAAATTATAATTAGGGGGATAAAATCTCTCAAGGAAGAAATACTAGAACAAAATGTCACACAAGCTCAAGGGCTCTGCTTGAGTGGTGGCTTTATGTTTATTTTCATTTTTAATCCAGTTTATTTAGTTTCTATGTTCTCTTTTCATGGCCACAGATCTCTGCCTTAATTTAAAATATATTTTTAATAAATTTATTTTTTATTTATTTATTTTTGGCTGTGTTGGGTTTTCGTTGCTGCGTGTGGGATTTCTCTAGCTGCGGCAAGTGAGGGCTACTATTCACTGCGGTGCACAGGCTTCTCATTGAGGTGGCTTCTCCTGTTGCAGAGCACAGGCTTTAGATGTTGGGGCTTCAGTAGTTCTGGCACGCGGGCTCAGTAGTTGCAGCTCACAGGCTTAGTTGTTCCATGGCATGTGGGATCTTCCTGGATCAGGACTCGTACCTGTGTCCCCTGCATTGGCAGGTGGATTCTTAACTACTGCACCACCAGGAAAATATTTTTTAATGAGAAAGATTACTTTTTAATAAATAGTATTCAGAATTCAAACAACTGTTATTTTTAATATAGTGTCACAGTATTTATCAGCTATGAAAAAGGAATGCAGTAACCTAAGATTAGAAGAGGTGGGGGAGGGAGCTGTAATTTAATTTATGAAATTAAATAAATTAATTTATGAAAAAGATAAAGAAAATTGAAAAAAATAATTTAAATATAAAGAATGGAAAGAACGTAGGTGGTTTCCAAGGCAAATAGGCAGAGAAGTTGCCTCAGTCAGTTTGCGCTGCTACAACAGAATAACACAGCCTGGGTGGCTTGAACAACAAACATTTATTTCTCACAGTTCTGGAGGATGAAGTCCAAGATCAAGGAGCCAGCAACTCCTGTGTCTGCTGAGAACCCTCTTTCTGATCCGTGCTGGCCATCTTCTCCTTGTACCCTCACATGGCCAAGGGCAGAGAAAAAAGGACAAGCTCCCTGTCTCTTCTTATAAGGACCCTAATGCCACTCTAAGGGCCCCAGCCTCATCACTTAATTTTTCGCAAAGGCCCTGCTTCCTAATACCATTCCATTGGGTTTAAGGATGTTATTATTATTATTATTATTATTATTATTATTTAACTACACAGCAAGGCTTACAAGATCTTAGTTCTCCAATCAGGGATTGAACACAGGTTCACAGAAGTGAAAGTGTGGAGTCCTAACCACTGGACCACCAGGGAATTCCAGCCATTGGGGTTAGGATTTCAACTTCAAAATATGAATTTTGTGGTGACACAAACATACTATCTATAGCATTCCTCCTCTGGCCCCCCAAAGTGTATGTGCTTCTCACATGTACAATACATTCCATCCCAACAGCCCCCAAAGTCTTACCTCATTCCAGCATCAACTCTAAAGTCCAGAGTGTCATCTAAATGAGATGGGAGTGACACTTGAGGTACAATTTATCCAAAATTCCTCTCTGGTTGTGAACCTGTGAAACCAAACAAGTTATGTGCTTCCAAAATATTTACAATGATGGGACAAGCAAAGAATAGACATTCCCATTTCAAGTGGGAAAAATAGCAGAGAAGGAAGGACTGATGTGTGCCAAGCGAGTCTAAAACCTAGCAAGGCAAATTCCATGGGACCTTAAGGTTTGAGAGTAATCCTCTTTAGCTCAATGCTTTGCTCTCCAGGGCCCCTGAAGTAGCAACAACACCCCTATGGCTCAGTGAATGACTCTCTGCGCAAGGTTCGCACCCCTAGGGCTTCTGTTGGAGGCTGTGCACCCTACTGAAACCCAGGTGGTGGTTCTGATGATCTCTGAATTACCTTACAGGCCATTCTTCCCTTTTCTTGAAGAATAGCACAAGTTCAAAATGGAATGGCTTCATCATCTTATCTTGTAGAATCTAAGAAGTCTAACAGTCTTCCTCCATGCCATCACATCCCCTTCCTCTTCAGTTCAGACTGGCAATTTTCCTGCTGGGGTGGCTGATTAAGTCCCTGGTCCACACACATACTAACCACCTTATCAAATGTTTCCTGGGTTACACCCATATTACTTCCTTCTGAGCATACTTTCTCAACCTTTGCATTATGGAGAGCTGAGATTTCTCCAAATCTTTATGTTCTGGCTTCTTTTTGCTTAAGAATTCCATCTTAGATGCATTTCTCTTCTTGAATTTTACTAGAATTACTTGGGAGGAACTGAGCCACTTTAGCACTTTGTTTAGAAAGCTCCTCAACTAAAAATCCAACTTCATCTTTCTCAAGAACTACCTTCCACAAAACACTACAATATGAATACAATTCAGTCAAGTTTGTAGACACTTTATAACAAGGGTTGTTTTTTTCTCCACTCTCCAAGGAAATGTTCTACATTTCAGTCTGAGATCTCAGGTCCGTGTTTCCACCAACATTCTACACATGATAATTTAATCTATGCTGTAAGAAGATGGATGCTTTCTCTCTCTCTTCTTTTCTTTCTGAGCCTTTACCAGAGTCACCTTCAATAGTCCCTTCATGGCAATGTTGGCTTTTTCTAGCATTTACCCTGAAACTCTTTCAGCCTTTACCCATTACCCAATTTCAAAAGTCACTTTCCACATTTTTAGGTATTTTTTACAGCAGCAGCCTACTTCTCAGTATCAATTTCTGTCTTTGGGCTGCTATGACAGAATAATGTAGGCATGGTATCTTAAATAACAAAACATTTATTTTTTGCAGGTTGGAGAATTCAGTAAGAAGCTGCTAGAAGGTCTGGTGTCTGGTGAGAATCTGCTTTCTGGTTTGCAAATGGCCACTCTCTTGTACCCTCAGGTGGACAAGTGTAGAGAGAGGGGATGCAAGCCACTCATAAAGCCATCAGTCCCATCATGAAGGCCCCACTCTCTTGACCTAACTACCTCCCAAAGGCCCTGATTCCTAATACCATTCCACAGGGGTTAGGGTTTCAGCATATGAATTTGTCAGGGGATGAGAGTATGGGCTGAGGTTTTCAGCACAAGCGTGCAGTCCATAATGAAGGTGGAATTCCATCTATGACACTTTCTTAGTATGCTAACCCTTGGAAAGTTCTGTGTTTATGTATCAGTCAAACATTTTCAGACTTATTACATGAGAAAAAAAATGTTATGTGCTTATTCTCTTATATGGATTATACCCAAGACACTGATTACGTTAACTTATTATAATAATGATTTTCAACCCTGGCTGTACATTAAAATTCCCTGTGGTACATTTTTAAAAATGCAACTGTAAAGCATAAATCCTAACCTATTAATTATAGTTTCTTAGGATAGAACCTATTCATATACATTTTTCAAATCTCCATGAGTGTTTATGGTACACCAAAAAGGTTAAGAACATAACAACAACAGTAGAATAAAAATTTCATCAGAAGTTATATACATTGTATTGCCTAATGTGTTTTTGTTTTTTCACATTTTTTGAGGTATAATAGACAAGTAAAATTGTAAAAGAAATTTAATGTGTACAAAATGATGATTTGATATACATATACATTGTGAAAGGATTCCTCTCATTTAGCTAATTGACACATCCATCACCTCACTTGGGCCCCAATGAATGGCACTGGGGGAAGGGGTCTTTCTTATGCCACATTTTCCACGCCCACCCGGGGGCTGGGACTTGGCCCTGGGCTCTTCATCATTCATGGCCATTACTGAGGGATCCCTTGTTAGTTTCTTTTCCTCTGCTATTTTTAAATTCAGTGGTCACCAAGTAATTTTTTTTTTTGGAGGTAAGAACATCTATTTTCTACTTTCTTAGCAAATTTCAATTATAATTAATTCACTTATAAGATGAATAATATCTGAGGATCTAATGTATAATAAGGTAGCTGTAGTTGTGTTATCAACTACAGTTGTGTTAACAAGTACAGTTACCATATTATACATTAGATCCTCAGATCTTATTCATAAGATTGACCCATTACCAACCTCTCCTTGTCTCCCTCACCTTCCAGCCTCTTGCTACCACTGTTCTTTAATATTCACATATAAGTGATATCATACAGTACTTGTCTTTCTCTGTCTGGCTTATTTCACCTACCATAATGCCCTCTAAGTTCATCCATATTGTAAATATCAGGATTTCCCTATTTTTTAAAACTGAAATTATATCATATGTGTGTGTGTGTGTGTATGTGTGTGTGTGTTCTATTTAATCCAGTTTTGAGATTTTTTTTTGTTTTTTGTTGTTTTACTTTTGCCTAATATAGGTTTTTATTTTTATAACTTCCCTCTTAGAACTGCTTTTAGAGTATCCCATACATTTTGGCATGTTGTGATTCTTTTTTAATGTGTTTCAGGATTGCTTTTATTTAAATTTCCCTTTTGATTTCTTCTTTGACCATTGGTTGTTTAGGAGTGTGTTGTTTAATTTTCACATATATATTTTTTTAATTTTCCAGATTTACTCCTGTTATTGATTCCTACATTAATATCATTGTGTTGCCAAAGGTAATTGGTATGATTTCAGTCTTCTAAAATTAGCTTGTTTTGTGAATTATCACATGTTCTATCTTGGAGAATGTTCCATGTGTTCTTGAGAAGAATATATTTGGCTGCTGGTGAGTGGAATCTTCTATATATGTCTATTAGGTTGATCTGATCTGATATGTAGTATAAGTCTAACAGTTTGTTATTGATTTTTTGTCTGGATGACCTATCCATTGTTGAAAGTGGTGTACTAAAGTCCCCTGCTGTTACTGTATTGCTATCTATTTCTCACTTCATATCTGTTAATATTTGCTTTATGTATTTAGGTGCTCTTATGTTGGGTGCATAAATACTTACTAATGTTATACCTTCTTGAATAATGGATCATTTTATCATTATATAATAACTTTCTGTCTCTTGTTACACTCTTAGCTTTACAATCTATTTGGTCTGTCATAAGTATAGCTTCCCTGCTTCCTTTTGGTTTCCCTTTGTATGGAATATATTTTTTTTCACAAATTCCTTTATAGTCTTCATATCCTTAAAGCTGAAGTGATTATCCTGTATGCAGCATATCATTGGGTTTTGTTTTTATACCCATTCAGCCACTCTATGTTTTTTGATTGGAAGATCTAGTCCATTTACATCTAAAGTAATTATTGATAGGTATGGGTTAATTTTGCTCTTGATGGTGTCCTAGATATCTCTCAAGCTATTTTACTGTTTTTCATTATCTTTTTCTTTTTACTTCTCTGATTGGTTGATTTTCACTGTCCTGTCTGAATTTGTTTTTCCCTTCCTCTTGTTAATTCAGCCTGCTGCTGAAATGCTCTACTGAATTTTTTTAGTTCAGTTATTGAATTCTTCAGCTCTGTGATTTCAGTTGGCTACTTTTTAATATTTTCTGTCTCTGTTCAAATTCTTCCTTTGTTCATGCATTGCTCTCCTGACTTTGGTAAGCATCCCTATAACTGTTATTTTAAACTCTACATCAGGTAAATCACTTGCCTCTGTTCCATCAGGTTTTGTTTCTGGAGATTTATCTTGTTTTGCTTGGGACATATTTATCTATTCATTTTTCTTGACACTTTGTGTTGGTTTCTGCACATTAGATAAAAAGGCAACTCTCCCAGTCTTGAAAGAGCGGTTTCTGGTAGATGAACCTCATCAATTACCCCAACCTGAGCTCCTGGTTACCTGCCAAACTTTTCTGATCATCCAACTGCCTTCTTTGTTGTTCTTAATGGCTTTCAGTAGTTGAGGGTGTTCCAAGACCTGTCCCAAAGAGGAAGATTTTGGTCAGCACCTATATGAAGCCTGATGAAATTTTGGACCCTCAGAGCCTGCTCCTTCTTTGCTGGGCCAGGGTGTATAACCCCCGTGTGAGGAGGGAGGGGGACTTGTTCTTATGCCCACTGAGATCTGCTTCTTTGTTTTCTACAGTCCTTTGGGACTCATGAATGAAATCTCTGCTGGCTATCAGAGCCAGGCAATCTGGAAGCCTGTCTCTTGGGTGGCAGCTGCAAAAGCTGGGGTACACACAAAATGTGTACAAGCTTCTCCCAGGGAGGTACTGGTGACTTGATTTTACTGTTGGAGCAGACTAAAAGAAGGTGGGGGTTGTTATCTCCCAGCTTCCCAATCTTTTGGGAAGATCACAGCCAGCCCTTAAACATGTGCTAAAGTTAGAAGCCTGACCCCCAGGCAGTAGCTTGTAAAATATTCAGATAGATCCCTTTCAGAGAAAGACTAGGAAATGGGCAGTTTTTCCTGCTCCCTCTGTGCTGAGCTCTGTGGGAGATAGCCAGTTAAGAACTACTTCTTTTTTTGCTACAGTTCTGTAGGACTCATGACTGGAAGTCCTGTTGGCTATCAGAGCCAGGTGATCAAGGGGACCATCCCTCACTTGACATCCATCAAAACAGGGGCACAGACACCTGTACAACCACGTTTCAGGAAGATACTGGCAACTACGAGCAAGCTGGAGGAGGAAGGTAGAAGAGGTATTTCCTGGCTTCCCTTCTCTGGGGAGGATCACAGCCAGTCCCTAGGTGATTACTAAATTAGAAGACTGGTCCTCTGGCAGCAGCTTTTAAATTTTGTAGATAGATACCTTTCAGAGAAAGACTGGGATATGGGTGATTTTGCCTGCTCCCTCTTGCTGAGCCATGGGGAAGAGCCTCCATGAGAGCTGGCACACCCATTAAATATTGTGTTTTTTTCTTTTCTATAGTTCTGTGTCTTATGGACACAAGCCCCAGTGGCTTTCAGAACTAGGTTTTGAGGAGTCTATTCTTCTACTGGGCCTCTTAAATGTTGGGGCACTAGATGTACAGTCCAAATCACTTACTCCTCAGGTAGAAGCTGGGAGTTGGGGGTTTCCTCCCAATTGTATGGCATTGTACTGGGAGTGTTTTATGGTGACAGTGTGTCTCCATCTTTCCTGTCCATTTTGATGTAGGTATTTTCTCATTCCCCTAATACATAGGAGCTGCTCAGCTAGTTTTGGATCTCTTTCAGAGGGAAATGTTCCATGTACAGCTATCCATTTGTTGGGTCTGTATGAGGAGGAGACTTCAGGAGCCTTCTGTTTCACCATCTTGGTTAACTCTGGCTAATTTTTATTTTTATAAAACGTTTGTTCCAGCTTCCCAAGATCTTAATCATGTAAATCACGTGGATTAATAACAGCAGGTAGACAAAGGATTTTAGGGTTTGTGGAATGGAAAATACATATGACATTCCTACAAAAACTAAGGTACTTACAAGCTATTTTTTATATATTTATATATAATTTAGGAAATGTTTACTGAACTTTCTTTATGTTTGCATTTTAGGAGTAGAAGTGACTGTGTTAAATCATATACTTTATGGATGTGTCTGGACTTGCTACTAGAGCTGGGAGGGAAATGAATAAACAGAATTACAACACAGCAAACACACTAGTTTTTCTTTTTATGTGCCATCTCCTCTAGAGAGAGGTCTGGCTGATAAGTGCCCTCTATTCTCACTTATACTTTACATAGTACCTTATTTTTCATGCTAGAAACTGATTCTCACCATTTTTTTTAAACTCATGTGTTTCTTTCCACCTATTTGTTTGTTTATTTATTTATCATTTTTTCTGGCTTTATTTCCAGTCTAAGAATACAAAACAAATATAATTCAGTTTAGAATCTTAGTTATGTGAGAAATGTCCATATTGAAGAGAATACAGAAATTTACTTATAATTCATTGTGAGTCTTTCCCTTCATATTTGACACAAGATTTATTTATTATTATTTTTTTTGTGTGTGTGTGTGTGTGGTATGCGGGCCTCTCACTGTTGTGGCCTCTCCCGTTGTGGAGCACAGGCTCCGGACACGCAGGATCAGTGACCATGGTTAACAGGCCCAGCTGCTCCGTGGCATGTGGGATCTTCCTGGCCTGGGGCATGAACCCATGTCCCCTGCATCAGCAGGTGGACTCTCAACCACTGCGCCACCAGGGAAGCCCTCGCCACAAGATTTCAAAAGAAGGTTTAGCTAATATGTCTTTAAAAATTTATAACAGAAGAATAAAGGATTTTCTTTTTAACCAGGGAATGGAAATTGACTTTGTAATCTTTGAGCTTTAATAGCATAATTAATTTTTCTTAAATAAAATGCAAATATTTACCATACTGTTTTAGTTTACTATTTCAGATACATATAACTTATCATGACAAAAGAGTTGCTAAATATCACTTATGTATTTATTTGACAAATTTTCCTTGAGCAACAACTGTCTGCCTGTCATTGTGCTGGGCTTTGGGGATGTACAAATAGGAAGAACACAGACATGGTCAGTCCATATCCTTGTGGAACTTACATGATAGTGGAGGAGACAATGAACAAGACCTAAGGGAAAAAAATACAATATTTACACACTAGTAATCCATGCAGATAATGAAATAAGTAGGATTCTAGAATACAAATAATAGAGGGGCTATTTAGGGAGGCTCTATTTTAGATTAAGTGGCCAGAAAATTCCTCCTTGGGGATGTAGATGCTGAAGTAGGAATATAGTAAGTCACCAGCTTTGTGATAACCTGATTGAAGTGAAAAACTGTGAGTCAGAAAGGGCTGAGACTGTTCAATGAATGGGAGAAGGGTCAGTGTGTTTGGTGTAGTAAGGCAGGGAGAATGGGTTGAGTAAGATTTTAAAAGTGGACAGGGTTACAAGGTATGGAATGTTGGTTTTATTTTAAGGGCAAAGTGAAGGCATTAAACGACTTTGTGTAAACATCAAAACATCAAAAACATCAAAATATCATGATTAAATTTTCTTTTACAAATCATCACCCTGGCTGTTGTGTGGAGAATGGGCTAGAGAACCTAGAAATGGTAGCACAGGAGCTTCCTGAGGTATCTTGGTGAAAGATGGGAACGCAGTCCAAGGTGAATTACAGTGTGGATGGATAATAGTATACACTGTTAAGATATATTTTGGAAAAATAGTCTCAGGCCCTGCTGATAGATTAAATATGATAGGTTGGGAAAAGGGAGGGTTAAAGGATGATTACTCTCTTTCTGGTTGAAACAACTCAAGAGAAAGCGTTGCTATTAAGTGATGGAGAAGTTTGGCAGAAGTGTTACCGAAAGTGGAGTCCAACTGCTCTCTGCTCAAAAGCCAATAAAGATGCAAGGATGGTGAAAAGGAAAGTTTGCAACTGGTGGGAGGGAGGGCAGATTCCTGTCCAAAGGCCAACTCCCCCCACACACACACACAACCAGTAGACCACAACTTTTATATTCGGAGGGAGGGGGCTACATGCAGAAACAGCACAGCCAGCTCTGACAGTCATCTTGAACTTTGTCCTGTGGTGGTCTGACCAGCGTCATCTTGATTATTTTAAGTCTTCAGTTCCAGGGTTGGTTTGTTCCCATTTTTTTGAAGCCAATTCTCAGAATTGTTGCAGCTTATGTCATGGCTAAAGGCTGGTCATCATGTAGTTAACTTCTTCCACCTGGTGGGGGTTTCATTATCTATAAGACAGCTCACAGGATATGGCTCAGAATATTATCTACAGCCCTTGAGGAGGAACTAAAGGTCCTTGACTAAGCTTAACGACTAAACTATTATTATTTAGTCTTGTTAGACTGTTTTCCTTTGTTTCTGCATTTTCTCACTTGTCTGATTAAACTTATTCTTTGGCTAAAGTTTTTCCACAGACAAAAGGCAAGCTGAGAACATGGGAGGCAGGGACCATAGGGTCCTGCTCAACTTCAGAGGCACATGTTTGCTCAGAGATGTGTTCAAGAGTTCTAGTGTGATGATGTTAATAGTTGAGACACTTAGAAAATGCAATATTCCACTGCAGATATTCAGTAGAGAATAAAAATCTAAACTTGAAGATCAGATGAATGATCTGGATTGGGAACATAAATTTGAGTTTCTTAGCACTGATGTAAATGATATCTCAAGGCATTGTAATGGATGGAGATACCATTAGGAGAGAATATATATAAGAAAGGGAAGGAGACAGATGCTATCATATGGAGTTTGGTGTGAGGAAGAGGAGTCAGCAAAAGAAACTAAGACAGGGCAACTAGAGAAGGAAAGGATAGGAAGCATGTCAGGGTGTGCTACTATAACAAATTGTCTAAGAGTATTGGTGCCTGATAAAATCAAAGAGTTATTCCTCACATGACTTTTTCAAATTGGCTCAGAGATTACTCTAAAACCAAGGCTGACAGAAGAGCCACAATTTTAAATACCACCCACCACTACAGAAAAAGGAATGGGAGCTGTGGAGGGGTTTGAATTAAATGTTTGGGTCCAACAAAGATAGATGTCACTTCAACTCAAATCTCATCGGGAAGAACTAGTTTACCGTGTGCTGAAATATTTGGTCAACCGTATCAACGTGCACAAGAGTCTGCTTTTCTGATGGCTCACTGTCCCTAAAATAGACAGGCAGCCCCAAGTCCCAACCAATGGTAGCGTTGAGCTCAAGGTGCAGATCTGTGGGTATTTTAGGACAGTTGTTAGACTATATCAGGTGTAGAAGCAGATCTTCCTCATCCAGAGCTCTATGATGCAAGTGCTCTCACTGTGCAGTGGTGGAGAATGGGGTAGATAATCTCAATGAAACTTCCCATTTGGATGTCAACCATAGCCATTCTTCTGAAGATGTTGTGATGGCTTCTCTTCCTCTGAGAAGGAAATCCTCCTACTAGGGTCTGTTTCTGCTCCCTTGAAGGGACTTCCTCATCCACAGTTTTCCAAGCCCCTTGTCTTCCCATTACAAGAGTCCCTTCCTTCGTCATCCTCTTTGAACCTGAGCTGGGCATCAGGTAATATGTTCTTCTTGGGGGCCCAGTAGGCTTTTCCTTCTGCTTCTCACTCATAGTAATCTGTGAGTCCAGGGATTGTTTTAAGTCTCTGTCACATACTTTTTAAGTCTAGACTCATAATCCTTTTGGTAGAACAATTGTCTCATAAAGAGCCTGTTTCTTGATTTTATTTCATTGATATCCATGTACCAATTTACATAAGACATGTCCCACTATCTCCAGTTCATTCCAGGTATTTTGAATCAATCAGGCTTCTTTGGGAGAGTCAAACATTTAGTCTCTTCTCTTGAGTAATTTTGTTCAAATTTTAGTTACAGGGCCACCTTGACCCTCACTGTACCAGGAAAAGCAGGCATCACCACTTGACATCTGGGCACAGTTACACTTTTAAAATACCTTAAAATTATTTTACAAATAATTTACAGAACTAAAAGTAAAATGATAGTAAAAATAACTTATTAAAAACTGTAATAAGAATTTAAACATAGCAAACCATATTTTTATTCCATATTTTTCTAGTGGGGAAACAGGCAATGCTCATAGAATGTAACTCACTGCTAATCAACTTACATGAATGAATGTGGAGCACATCCATCCTGAAATACTGATTCCTGATTTCAAATAGTCAGGAATAGATTCTAGCTTATCACCACTTCTAGTTCTTCTTCATGTTCTTTTTTTTTTAATTTTTATTGAAATATAGTTGACTTACAATGTTGTGTTAGTTTCAGGTGTACAGCAAAGTGATTCAGTTGTACGTATATATCCCTGGTGGTCTAGTGGCTAGGATCTGGTGCTTTCTTCATGTTCTTGATTCATCGAAATGCAGTGATTTTGATACTTTGAAATCTCATAGTTTTGTTGTGGAGAAGTTGACTATTATTTTTGCCTATAATTACAAAATATTTTCATTGTTTGGCTTATAAAAACCAAGTCAGATGATTGATAACTGTATTTTAAAGTTTCTACATAATCCATTTTTCCAATCAATTCCAACAATTCCAAAATGTTATATACACATCTGCTGTACTAGTAAGGATTTGATCAGAGTAAAAGAATCAATAGAATCTCTCTCTCTCTCATATATATACCAATATATGAGAATATGGATATATCATATATGTATACATGACCAATTGCAAGGAATTGGCTTATGCAATTGTAAGGGTTGGCTTGGCAAGTCCATAATAGGTAGGGCCAGTCATCATAAAGGGCAGTCTGGAAACACTACTCCAGCTGAAGCTGACACTGGTAATTTCTTCTTCCTCTAGAAATTTCAGTTTTGCTCCTATGGAAATTCAATTAATTGGAAAAGACCCACCCAGATTACTGAGGACAGTCCCTCTTACTAACTGCGGATGTTAAACACATTTACAAAACACCTTTACAGCAATACCTAGATTAGTGTTTGATTGAATAATGACCTCACAAAACTGACACATACACGAACCACTACATTTGTCTTCAGCATTTGTGCACTTATGAATCTTAATAAGTAAATTTTGATGCAGGACCACCATAAACATCAAAGAGTACAATCACTTATGATAGTGCCAATTTGTTTCAGAAAATGTCATGTGATACAATCATTCCTGATGAATGGATGAGGATGTCATACATCTCTCTCATTTTTAGAAATCTATCGTTCACTCACTGCTTCTTTCTAACCATTCTTCAGTTTGCATAAATTCATATAGGATATTTTCATCGATGACATATAGTCTGAGATTTCACTTATATGATTAATTTTACCATCATTATTAGTATCTGAAGTATTGCTGTCTCTATGCATTCACATTTTGATTTATATAGTAATTTAGAATATCATTCTCTTGGTCCCTTTAAATAGCATTTGCTATTTAAAAAAGGCAACAACGATCATGTTTCTAAACTTATTTTATAACTTCTTGGAAGATGATGAAATATTTTGTACAATACAATCATAAAACTAAGGGATGATGTAATATTGATAATTTATTTTACCATTGCATCATTCTAGGTGATTCAATTTTATTTTTATTTTAGTCTATTTTAGCATGGTTGGGAATAATTTATGAGTAATGACAAAATAATTTCTAGGATAAGGAAAAGCAAATTATGCCAATAATAAATAAAATAAGATCACTAAGATTATATAGTTTACCTTATATTTATAAAAGTGTCCAATGGACCAATATTGAGGATAATATCCTCAACTTAAAGTTAACTAATTATACATGTTGATTATGTCTACAAAATATTTTCATGGAATTTTTTTTTGAAACTTGAAGTGTTACACTTTACGCTAAAGTGATTATTTTATGTTTATCTTTAGAAGCTCACTAAAAAAGAATAAAAGTCACGAAATATGAATTCTTACAAATAGTTAAACTACTCAGAAAAGAAACTCAAAATCTAAATTTAGGTTCAAAGTGTGTTACACCAAGGGTTAATCCATTCGGATATGATAACCATTGGTGTAATATTCATGTTTGACTTCACCTTGACATATAACTGAAGTTTTGGTTTTTAAAAATTTTTTTTAATAAGACAGCAAAGTAAATGAATCCATTTGTAGAGTTAGAGCATTTGATGAGAAGTGCACTGATGCATCCACCACCCACATTAAAAAGCTTAACATTTCCAGCTTCTCAGAAACACCTCTATTCACTCTTCTGGTCACTACCTCCTCTTGGTAATCATTCTCTTGGGTTCTATCATTATTGGTGAGGTTTGCTTGTTTATAACATTTTTATAGATGAAATAATGCAGGAAATATGTGTTCCTTTTTGCATTCTGTCTTCTTCTGACCAACATTATCTTGGGGTGAGCACTGATTCTATTTTTCTAGAGTACTAGTTTATGAGTATAATAAATGCATTTGCCCATTCTTATGATGATATGGATAGTTTTCAGTTTTTACCGCTACAGTAGTAGTGCTATAAACATTTTTTCACGTCTTTTGATGAACATATTGGTTATTTTTTGTTAGTTTTATATCTAAGTGTGATCCAATTTTAGTTGGTTCTGCTAACTTTCAAAAGCAAATGTATCAAATTTCTATCAGTAGCATATGAGATTTCCTCTTAACACAAATCCTTTCCAGCACTTGGTATTGACAACATTTTTTCTAACCATTCTGGTATGTGTATTGTCTTATTGTGTGTATATGTGATGCATTTTTCTGATGCATAAAGAAATGTAACAGCTTTTTATATGTTTATTAGTTCTTAGAAGATCTTATTTTGTGAAATCCTTTGTCAGGTATGTGTATGGAAAATACCTTCTGTCACACAGACTTGATTTTCATTTTATAGTTGTTATCTTCTTTATACTCAAAGTTTTAAACTTAAATATAACCAATTTATAAAATTTTATTTTATAATTAGATTTTTGTCATCTATTAATAAGAACGATGTCTACTCTTACATTATGAAGCATCTCTCATAATGCTTCTAATTGAGTTATTGCTTAAATGCCATCTCAGTTTTACATTTTACTGGTTAGAAGTGTACAGATTGTAGATAATTATATACACTCTACTTTATTGCAGAAGACAGTTTTACCAAGAGCATCACAGCCTGCCTTACAGCCTTCAATGGCGGTTTCCTTGTTTCCCTCCAGGGGGTCCTTAAGACATCTCCCGGTGTCTCTGCCTCTATAGTTCTGATTTCAGCCCTCCGTTAATGGGCAGTAGTTCCTCTGTGAGTTATGATATGGCAACAACAGCAAAAATAACTCGGTCTTAATGATTTATGTACACCAAGGGTAATTTCTCACTCTCAGCATATCTCTTTGTGTCCTCCATGGCTCTGTACCACATTTCCTCACACTAGAACCCAGGGTGCAGAGCCAACCAGAGTTTGGGAAGTTGCTTGTTATTAAGGCAGAAAATGAGACTGAAGGCTCCTCCATGGGTAATTAGAAGACCAGAGCTGGTCTAAGTGTAATCTTAGTGTGGGCTGAGAGGGTTAAGGTTAATTGACATTATTCATGATGACTAGAGTGGGAAAGTAAGCAAACACATGATGGAGATTCAGTACTCACTCCAGGACCTGACATATAACAAGTTTTCAGTCAATGTAAGAAGTATGATTATTAACTCAACTTACATATTAAAACATAAATGACCATATTCATAATTTCCTTAATATATTTGAGGCATCAGAGAAACTGAAGGGATTCTCAGAAGTAACGAGAAAATTTTTCTAGCCATTTTGTGAAGAATAAATATGCTAAAAATATTCTTAAAACTGAGAATCATTTCTCTGTTTAAAACCTTGGAAAGGAAATGGGCAGTCTCATATTTCTTTAATCTAAATTAATAACCTCACTCAAAGAATCTGCCCCTTTGAATCTGTTAAGTCTCAATGGAGAAAACTAGTTTGATGGAGAAAAATTATTAACACTAGTATGTACATAACATTTTGAAGTTTATGATTTAAAAAAATATTTGCCTCAAATTCATAAACTGTAAACAGGGAAGATATTCTACCTCAACAGATATGATAAATTCTACTCAAACTTACAATTTCAAATAACCTACTTATATTATAACAGCAAATCCCAGTGTGACCTCAAATCCAACATCCCCCAAACAAAACAATCATCCACCTTTCCCTGGCCCACTATGTTAGTTTGGGTCCTCACAGAACAAGATATCAACACAAGTTTAGACAAGCAGAGAATTTACTGGGAGAAATGCTTTTGAGGGGTAAAGGGGAAAAGAGGCAATGGTAGGGAGAACTTCCAGACCCTGCTTCAGGTCTGACACCAGTGAAAGGAAGTGAAGGAAGGGGGCGTTTGAAGGAGGTTAGACTGCAGCACGGTTCTAAGAATGGTCTGACAGGTTGATGGGGGTTTCCCAAGCCAGCAACTCCTTTAGCAAAGTCGCACCCCTTTCAGGTTGGTCCTGTACCACCAGCACAAGCCCTGCTCAAAGTCTCATGCTCAGTCCTTAGCCAAGAGCAGCATGGGGAACTATATCCTCGCATGGACACGGTGGTGGCTTGAGATGGGCAGCACTGAGCTACTTACTGTTCAATACATGCCTTGGAGAAGCACATCTCTGTGGTTGCAGAAAGCACCCCAATCCTATTCTGTAGTAATGGATTGAGTTACTGCCTTCACAGCTCACCCAGGAGTGCAGGTTGTAAACCCTAACTCTGTGTCTAGATTTGCCCATCTCATGCCTTTCACATATGACCTTGAACCCATCCCTCCATTTGTGTTCCACCTGCTACGTTAGGTTCAAGCAATGTCATGGGTTGCCTGGACTGTTGCAAATGCCTGCTTATTCAATATTTACTATCTCAATAAATATGCAGTGATACCTTCTGTCACACAGGTCAGAAATACTCTAAGGCCTTTTGGGGAGTTTCACTCTATTTCTCAGATATGTGTCACTTAGTCCTGCTACTTCTTCCCATATATATATATATATATATATATTCATTTACAGCATTTAGATTTCTGGTTGAGACATGATTTTTTCTCTGGAATAAAACAATGACATTCTAACTGCCCTCAGTGCTGCCAGGTTCCTTCTGCAAACCTATCCTTGGCACTGACCCCAGATTTACTTATTTGAAATACAGATCAAGTCACCCTCATACCTTATCCGCTGACACCTCCATTTCTTTCAGTGAGAAAATAAGGCATCACCATTGGTCTACCATTCAATTTCCTTCACATTTTTATTTGGACATTTCTTATCAGTTTCTTCTCTCACCATTCACTAAATCTACCCTACATTCTACCTGAGATCAGATTCCCATCCCTTCAAAAGCAAGGAGGTACCACAGATAAGTGAACAAGGCTGGCAACAAACAATGGTGAGTGGCTATGTGAAAAGTGTAGGATTCAAGTCCAATTTATAGAAAGCCTTTCCTTGTCAAACTGACCACATCTGTTAGCCAAACAGCATTGAGCTGTTTCCCACCAAGATGGCAAGCTGGTGTGTGCTATGATCCCCAGAATCAACAGTGAAGAAACCAGAGAAACTGATGGGGAAAATGGATTACAGGAACCAGTGAATATTTGTGAAAGCAGAGCAGCTAAATGTTGCCTTTATCTCAGGAATGAAGGAGGTGAGCGAAGGGCCGCCTGATGCAGAGCTGAGGGATTAGATGGGGAAGGAAAATGAATAAAATTTGCTTTTGTTTTTCCTTGGTATCTCAATGAGAAAATCTTTGAGAATTTTTTTGTGGAGATCTGTAGCAATACCTAACACTGGGGTGCTCGTGTCCTCTGAGAAACATCAGAGCTTTTACAAAGACTCATGAGGACGGACAAAGTGTTGATAAAAATAGGAATGACTTGCCATGCTGCCTTTGGACTGTCCCTCTCTACCCTTGTTCCCCAAGCTACTCAGCAGCTCCTTTACTACAGATAGACATTGATTCCAACTTATGCTGTTTTGCCTTAAGCATACAAGAAAACATTAAAGGGAACAATTTAACCAAAGGAATTGTCTGCCACATTAGTAGCAAAGGGAGAGATTAACACGTGTTTCCTTAAATGAACTGACTTGAAACAGGGGAGACCATGGTCACTGGCCCTTGCCTCAGACACATTGTAACACAGGGTGGTGATAACCAACCCCAGGGAAACATCAACCAACAGACCAGAACAGCTAGACAATTGAGAAAAAAAAATAGCTTAAAAGATTGACAAATAAGTGGACAATATGTAGTATCTGAATGAAAACGTGTGGAAAGGAAGGAGAGAGGGATAAATCCAGAATTTGAGATTAACAGATAAAAACTACTGCATATAAAATAGATAACCAACAAGGGTCTGTATTTGATATCTTGTAATAACCTATAATGGAAAAGAATTGGGAAAAGTATATATATGAATCACTTTGCTGTATACCTGAAACTAACATAACATTGTAAATCAACTATACTTTAATTTAAAAATAAATAAATAAAGGGAAAATGTGTGGAAAGGATAAGGAATTTTTAATGTAATATATGTAAGAAGATGAGATGAAATTTTGACATGAACAAGATCATCAAAAGAACTGTGTCTTTCAGCTGTTAAAAATAAAATAGTTGTATAAAATATTATAGATGGAATAAATAGATGAATATAGCTAAAAAAATGAGTTAGCAATTACGGATAGCAGTGATGAATCTCTACCAGAAAGAAACACAAAAATAATGAAGGATAGAAATATAAAAAAATATATTATAGGCATGGAGGGCATAGATAAATACTAACTATATCTAAATATCTAAAAAGTGCAACTATATAATAAAATCCCAGGGTGGGGGAATAATCAATTGAAGGGAGAAAATATTAGGACAATTAATGGAGAGTAATTAGCTGTTGCTCAGAAGTTTAAGATCAAAGTCCTCAGATTGCTCCATAGCTGGTGGGCATGTTCATGGTGGCCCATGCAGTCCCTGTTGTCAGGCACCTGGAGCTAACCTCCTGGTCCACACTCTGGTGACTCACTAGGGAAAGGAGATGGATGCATGTGAAATAGCTATTAAAGAAACAGATTGGGTGAACACATGGTAACTTGATTCCTCCTTAAAGACATAGTGATGATTGGGGAGAAAAGGGAAGAAACAAGTACA
The DNA here is from genome assembly GCF_003676395.1 of Aethalodelphis obliquidens. Lineage (NCBI taxonomy): Eukaryota > Metazoa > Chordata > Mammalia > Artiodactyla > Delphinidae > Aethalodelphis > Aethalodelphis obliquidens. The sequence goes on along the minus strand of NW_020837971.1, from coordinate 20,980,326 downwards.
TACACACACATAATGTGAATTATATACATTAAAATTATAGGCACATAGAATAACATTAGTCATTTTCTAGGAATATTTATCATCACAAAGATATGTATTAAATACATCACAAAGGTTGCATGAGAGACGGGGAAACAGGATATGGCAGAGGCTGTAAGAAAATAATTGTTAGCTAAGAGAATGATTCATCTATAGCTTGTTTACTTAGCCATGAGGGACACGTTGCTTCTCCTCAGCCAAGTCTGCATGTCACCAAGTCCCCCTGACCTTCCTCTGCCCTTGAACCTCCTTCAATATCTCCCTCCATCTTCTTTACTGGGAAGCTCTCCTGTGGCCTGTCTGAACCCTTCCTTCACTTTGAAGTGACCTCTCCTGTATTGTATGTGCGCACTGACCACTGTGACCTTCAACCTGCAGTGCCTCATTTAGAACAAGAGAAAGGTGACAACAAAGAGCACGCCTCAGTCTCTTTGTTGCCCTAATGTCCAACACAATGGCTGCTTTGTGCTCCGTGAAAAATAATATGCTTGAAAAAAAGAGAAGTTGCTAATACTAGAAGGAGACCTTAATCTCCAAGTTGGGTTTTGTTTTCTTAAACCACCTGTTTTTTTCATCAAAGTGAGATCAGAGGTGGGTCAAGAGGAAAGCAAGCAATGGACAGGGTCCTGTCAACCCAGAAGAAGAAGAGAATTGCATGCAGCTCTGTCTCTGATTCTCCATCCAAATGGTTTAGTTGAAAGGCTTTACTTAAGAGGGTCCCTCACATCTTTTACAGAGTTTAACTCGAAATAGACTATAAATCTAAGTGTAAAACATACAATTATAAAACTTCTAGAAAAAAACATAGGAGGAAGCCTTCATGATTTAGATTTCAGCAAGAGCTCTTAGACATGACAACAAAAACATGATCCATGCAAGAAAATAAACTACAGACCCCACTTAGATTTCACCAGTCGTTACCAGCATCTGTGTGTGTGTGTTTGTGTGTGTGTGTGTTTGCATATGTATAGTAATGTGAAATTTTATCACATATAGGAACTACTACCACAATCAAGGTACAGAACCGTTTCATCACCATGAAGAAAAAAGAAATAATCTGTTTCCCATCACTGTAAATTTGTCATATTTAGAATATTGTATAAATGAAATCAAGGGGCATTTTGATATCAGCTTTATTCAATCAGTGTGATGCACTTGAAACCCACCTAAGTTGCTGGATATATCAATGGTTATGTCCTTTTCATGTCTGAGTAGTTTTCTATGGCTTGGATGTACCACAGTTTATATTTTAGCCCCTGGCAAGACAGGAGATGTATTTTTTATTGGCAATTACAAATAAATTTTCTAGTAACATGTGTGTACAGGTTTTTGTGTGGATATATGTTTTCAAATACCAGGTGTAGCAGATCAATAATGACATTTAAATAGCATTTTGAATTAACATCTTCAGTTTAAGGAATTGTATATATATAATGAACATAATACAATTGACATAAGGCAATACGAGATGTTTTTAGTAAAAATTTTATGAAGTTTACTTTGAATGAGAGATTGAGCAGTAATTTCCGTGTGTTTTGGTAAATTTAGTTTTTCTATTAGTATCTTTTTGATTATTCTTTTTGAAAGTAATTTTTGAAATGATCATAATTTAGCTAACTAGAATGAAAAGCTTACACAGTATTTTGCTGATTATTCTATGGTATATTTTAAAATGCCCTTTAGTTTTTTTTTTTTTTGTTTTTTTTTTAAGAATAGTCTTAGGCCCAGCACAGGTGAAACTTCCTGCTCCAACTGGTTGGGGTTTATGCTAACAGAGCAGAGCCAGCAGCACCGGTATGACACAGCAGGAGAGTGAGCAGTTCCTGACAGAGCTGACCAGGCTCTCCCAGAAGTGCCAGTAGTCAGGCAGTGTGCTCGTCACCCTGAAGAAATATGATGGTCGAACTAAACCCATTCCAAGGAAACGTTCTGTGGAGGGTTTTGAGCCCTCAGACAAGTGTCTGTTAAGAGCTACTGATGGGAAAAAGATAAGCACTGTGGTGAGCTCTAAAGAAGTAACTAAAGTTTCAGATGGCTTATTCAAACCTATTGAGAGCTACCATGGATGGGCTGGAGAAGGGGGACGAAAGGAGCCAGAGCAAGAGCAAAGCAGCATGGTGAAGGCACCAGAGTTCCCGCTTTCACCAACTAACCACTGAACTGGTATTTTTCCTTTGGTTTTTACCCTTGGCTGCAAAGCTGGGTTTCTGATTCCCCTACAATAACTCTCTTCATGTGAGATTAGGGTCATTTTGGGATGGAAGAAGGGCTGCAGTGTTTACAGGGTAGTTATAAGAAGCCAGTTTGCTTTAGATTTGGCTAAGTGGCCTGCGTTGTATGGTTGTATATTCCTGGATAATAGTTTACAGTCTCTGTAGCCACCTGTGAAGAGCACTGCATCATTAAACCTGTACTTATCAAAAAAGAATAGACTTAGGAATTATACAGAACTGAGTTCAAATTCCAAATTCTGAGTTCACTGGTTTTATTTTTATTTATTTATTTATTTTTAATTTTTCTTTTTTATTGAAGTATAGTTGATTTACAATGTTTCAGGTGTACAGCAAAGTAATTCAGTCATATATATATATATTATATATATATATTCTTTATATATTTTATATATATATATTCTTTTTCATATTCTTTTCCATTATAGGTTATTCCAAGATGCTAACTATAGTTCCCTTTTCTATACAGCAGGTTCTTGTTGTTTGTCTATTTTATATATAATAGTGTGCATCTGTTAATCTCATACTCCTAATTTATCCCTCTCCCACCTTTCCCCTTTGGTAACCATAAGTTTGTTTTCTATATCTGTGAGCCTATTTGCTTTGCAAATAAGTCCACTTGTACCATTTTTTTATATTGCACACATAAGTGATACCATATGATACTTGACTTTCTCTGTCTGACTTACTTCACTTCGTATGATAATCTCTAGGTCCATCCATGTTGCTGCAAATGGCATTATGTTGTTCTTTTTTATATCTGAGTAATATTCCATTGTATATATATATATATATATATATATATATATATATATATATAAACACCACATCCTCTTTATATATTCATCTTTCAATGGACATTTAGGATGTTTCCATGTCTTGGCTATTGTAAACAGTGCTGACCTTTAGCTTCTTGATGTTTCCCTTATTAGAAATTAAAGTAATCAAATTAAAATTTCCATATTTTTTCTTCTGCTGCTAACTATAAACTTTTTGTATGTTTCCTCAAAGTCTTTTCAATAGTTGTATCATTATCTGTATGTTTCCTTTATTTCACAGCCATATTATTTATAAAAAGAGTTGGAGCATTTCTTAAATTTTCAATACTTATGGGTTCTCTGTGGTATAAATTAGATCTAAGAAGTTTCCTTGTGTCACAATCACTATAAATTGTGGCTTCCCATGCCCCCTAATTTGTCCATAGGCAATACTACTCTCTCCAATAAATACCTATGGCCAGGAGATGGTTTTGATGTTAATTAACATGTAGGATCATCAGAAGAACTAGGCTAGTTCAGAAGAAATTGGACCTGGTGCCCCATGGCAACAACCCCATGCGAAGTTGGGAAAGTGTCCACAGATGTCAACATTGGTTCAAAGAAATTTTATAATATACACGAGCTTAAGACAGAGAAAGTATTTTGTTTAGGTGTAAAAAGCCTCGGGGTGAGGGGAACTCAGAAATAAAATCTTTGAAAGAAAATAGCATAATTACTTGCTCCTTTTCTCCAAGCATTATTTTTCTAAAACTGAGTGATGCTGAAAACTTTGGTTGCCAGTTATTTCTTCCATAGAGATGTAGTTCTTTGTTGTCCCAGACTTTTTCTTTCCTTTTTTTTTTTTTTTTTTTCTCTTCTCCTCTCCTATTCCTTTCTTTTCTTTGGGAAACCTGGACTATACTTTGGAATCATGTCATAGCATTTGGAATAACAGGTACGTCTCTATGCCTAAAGATAGGATTTTCAGGGTCTACATTCAAATATGAACCCTTCAAATGTAAAGATAATACATAGAATAAATGAGTAAAAGGCAATACATGACAGGTTTGAGGGATATTATATAAATCCAGAATTTCATGCCACCTGACTATTTAATTCATATTATACCTGTTCTTCTCACTTGTTTGGTTATTTGTCAATCCTTTAAGGAAATGTAAAAAACTTTGAAATTTACATTGACAATTATTAAAGAGTTTATACAAAGGAAATCTCATTTTAGCAAATGAAAAAGTTTCATTCGCTTCCATAACAGGCTTTTATGGACATTCATGAATCTTTACTGCAGTAGCTCAACAACTTTGAACATAACGATTATGTGTTTGACAGTCATTGTCTTTCAAACACACTGTAGTGTGGAAATCAATTTGAAATATATATGCTGAAGTCACCTTTAATATTTATGTAGAGGGGGAGAGAAGGTAGGCGAGGCTGTGAATGTCATATTTCTCTAAGCAATTTCTGGCTACAAGCACCTTGTTGGATAATCAGTACCTCACTTTTAACACATTACTTGAGAAACTGATTAAATGACCAGGAAACATCAACACTATTAGCAGACACACCTTACTTGAGGAGCACAAGTATCTTCTAACCGTGTATTTCAAGTATGTGTTCACATCACTCGTGGTCACTAGAGGGTATCCTTCTGTTCTGGGCCAATGCAGACTCTGGCACTAGCTTATTGAAACCTTAAGAGGACTTACCATCACCCCTTGGTCAGAAAGCCTGATTTCCATCCTGTTGTACTTTACTTCTCGATGTTCATTCCCCCAGATAGGTCTTTTTCTTAGCTACTGAGATATTGGTAGTATATTCTGAGGTTTATTTTAAAGTTCTACAAAGTATATTGACCATCATGGCAGGGAGCAGTGGAATCTTCCCCTGAAGCACCTTGTCATTCCTCTCTGAATACACTCGCTCTGAGAGTAATAAAAAACACATTGGTCTGTATGTCCTGCACTTCCACCTTCAGTGGGTCCTCATATCCCATCACACAATCACCCAGAGTAGATGACATAAGAGAATGTTCCTCATTCGAAATAGACTTAGTCCTAGCTGAGGAGGAAAAGGTAAGAAAACTGCAGGGAAAACATCCTGGCAAGGTAGTTTGTCTACTCTCATTTCTCAGGAATAAAAGGGACAGGAGGCACTAATACCAGAAAAAAAAAAGTCTTGAATGTATTAGGAATGTGATAGAATGAGGAGAAATAACCAAAGTATTGTTTTTCTGAACAGCAAAATCTTAGACACTCAAAATGATAAAATAAAATATAAAATGAAATTTGTTGACCAAAAGTTTTATTTACTTATTTTAAGGGTAAAATTTAATGATTTTTTTTAGGAAATCCTTTGTACTTGGGCAGCCTTTATAATAAGACAGTTTTAGAACCCTTTCACAGTGATTCTCTTTTCTTCCTGTCAGCCCCAGACAATCACTAATCTCATTTCTGACACTGTAGATTTTCTTCTCTTGGACATTTTCTATAAATGGAATCATAAAATATGTAATATTTTCTGTCTGGCCTCTTTCATCTAGATTAATGTTTTGTTGGGTTTATCTAGGTTATAGCATATAGTGTTTTATTTCTTTGTATTGCTGAAAAATATTCTATTGTTTAGTTATACCACATTTTCTTATCCATTCAAAAGTTAGTGACATCTGGGCTGTTTCAAATTGTTGATCATCAGATACAATGCTGCTATGAATGTACCAGCACAAGACTTTGTGTGATTATATGTTTTCATTTTTCTTGGTACATACTAACAAGCGGAATGGCTGGGCTGTATGGTAAGTTTATATTTCAACTTTTAAGAAAATGGTTTTAAGACAAAGTGGTTTATAAAGTGGCTGTACCATTTTACATTCCCACCAAAAATGTGTGAAGGTACTATTTTCTACAAATCCTCACCAACATTTGTTTCGGGCTGTCTTTATTATTATGCTCATTCCAAGATGTGTGAAAAGATAACTTGTTTTAATTTGCATTTCCCTAATTAATGATACTGAGCACCTGTTTATTAGCCATATGTATAATTTTTTGGTGCAATATCTATTCAAATCTTTTGCCCATTTTTAAATTGTTTTTTTTTTCCTTATTATTGGTTTGAAAAGGTTTACAAGTCTTCTGTCAGATATTTGATTTGCTATCTGTAGCTGACTCTTTTGTCTTTTTAACAGTGTCTTTTGTAGTGTAAATCTTTTAAAGTTTGATGATATCTAATTTAACAATTTTTCTTTTATGGAGTGGGCTTTGGATTTTATTTACAAGAATTCTACCTTGCTTAGGTAGAATTGCGTAGGATCACAAAGATTTTCTTCTGGGTTTTCTTCTAAAATTTTTGTAGTTTTAGTAGGCTTTAGGTTACTAAACTTTAGTTAAGTTAAACTTTAAGTAGTTTTTGTGTACAGTATCAAGAGCAGGTCTAAATTCATGCTTTTAAAATTTCCTTTGTGATATCTCACTTGACTCATCATATATTGAGAAATGTGTTGTCTAATTTCCAAGTAGTTGGGGATTTTCTATATTTTTTATTTATTTCTATTTTATTTAGTTATGTAGTCTAAATTAATTATATATTAAGGAAACAAGGCAAAGGCGCTTCATAGGGTGACTAGTTAAACAAATTGTGGCATATCCATGCAATAGAAGACTACACAGCAATAAAAGAGGAATGAAACATTGATCCACAGTCACTTTTATCAATCTGAAAATCTGAATGGAAGAACCCTCTTTGAAAACATTATATACTCTAAACTCCATTAAATATCATTGAACATACAAAGTTATAATGATGGAGAACAGATAATTGCCACCCAGAATTTAGGAAGGGGAAGAAGTGACCACAAAGGGATAGCACAGGGGATATATTTTTATAGTGAAAAGACTAGTGTATATCTTGATGTGATGGTGGTTACAGGATTCATACATGTAACAGAATTCATAGAACTGTATACACCAAAACTTGGTTGTCTTTATGTTAATTTTTTAAATATATAAGTTAGTAAATGTCCTTCATGTAGTCAGGGAAATAACAATCATCTGCTTGGGATGATTTAGGCTTCCTAATTCTGAGTTTATGCCAGAAATCTCCATTATAATCCCTTTAAGTATGACCTGTCATCACTCTCTCTTCTCAGTTGAGATTCCAACACTCTCATGTCTTGCTCTCTTTTACCAACACTGTGCTAAGGTTAAAGAAAGCATGATCCTTCTGTTCCATTTGACATTTCTCACTAATTCATCTTTACACAAATGATGTATGCTTTTGAGAGATCACAATAAGACTCCTACATTGGGAGTTTCCAAAACCACCCCCAGGTTTGATGATTCACTAGGAAGACTCAGAAAACACAGTAGGTAGTCATACTCACAACTATGATTTATCACAAGAAAAGGATACAAACAAAATCAGCAAAAGATATGGCACATAGGTCACAGTCCAGAAGAATGAGAAGACACAAATGTCTAAGAGTCACACAGGACATGCTTACATCCTCCAGCATTGAATTGCAGCCACCTCTATGAAATGTTGTTGAACAGGGAAGCCCATTAGAGACTCAGTGCCCAAGGATTTTATTGGGATCCAATTATGTCTAACATGTACCAAAGTTCCAGGCTCCCAGCAAGAAAGTATGTGTTTATCATAACTAACACTGTTATGCAAACCATTTAGGAACAGTGAGTACTCTTAACAGTTCTGGAAATGATGGGAACGCTCCTGAAACCCAAGTTCCTAAACACTAGTCAAGGACAGTCCTACAACTAGGTCTTTCTAAGGGTAGCAGCTTCAAGTTTGCTGTGTCAATTATTTTTTGCACAACTGCTCACCTGCAGCAGCACCCACTTTGTCTCTTCTATCTCTTGCGTCTACAGGATCACGAAAACCTAACTTTAATGTCACCTTGGTTTGAAAAAAATATCTTTTGGGGAAAGCCTGTTTCCTAGCTCCATAGTTTTTTCTTAATTCTTGCTTTGGCTTAGAATATGGCAGATTTGTGCATTTTCTGGCTGGATGAACATTTTATAATATTTTATATTTTATTCAGTATTTGAATTTGTTTTCTTTTCATTTGAAGGGTAAACGGCATGACTTATTTCCGGGATTTAAGAACATAAAAATCTATATTATTTTTAATCAAAAAAAAATAGATGTTCAAAGGCATAGACTTACCACCCATAGTCTTATTTGCATGCTGGAAATTTATTAGGAAATGTCCTTGGGATCAATATTGAACAAGGGGAGAAGTTGAACAGAGGTGAAGTCAATACAAATGCCTCAGCTGATCTTAGAGGAGCTCTGGATCTGAACGGCCCTTATGAGTTGTTCCATTTGTGATAAGGGGGCTGGTCTTCACATCGCCTCATGATCCAGCATTGGATAGGCTGGCTCAGGCACATGACCTTGGCTTGGGTAATGGGCTATGTCATGTTCTTGAGTTGAGGGACCAAGGTAAGAGTCATCAGCTGCTCCCACTGTAAGCAGCTGGCAAAATTTCCTCTCCCAGGAGCCCAGTGGAGTGGGAAGAGGATCTGGGCATCAGTGCAGTACATCAGTGCATCTGCTACAGTCTTATGGGAAACCAATAAATTAAAATTAAGAGGCTTATTTTGAAATTTAATGTATATACTTTTGCTTATGTTAATATAGAAAAGTTGCAGTTAAATAGAAGAGACGTAAATTTGTTTTATATTTTACTTTCAACTTTTTAAATGGTTATTATGATTAGCCATGATTTGAGTCATCATCTTTATAATGTTATTTTTCCATAGTTAGAAATTAAGTGTTTTAACTATAATTACAGTATGCCTATGGGTTGATTAATTTTACAGGTTGCTCCAAAATTTGACACTAAAAATCATTGATTATTTCATAAAAAAATTATTGTGTTCTTAATACTCCATTGTGGTTAATAGGAAACTGATTATATTCATGAAATAAATAGAATGTGAATGAACATAGCACAGAATGTCTGAAGTTATTCACCATATGGTGAATCAGTTCTTCTATGCTTTTTCTATTAAGATTGCTGTTTGGGTTTCCCTAGTGGCACAGTGGTTGAGAGTCCGCTTGCCAATGCAGGGGACACGGGTTCGTGCCCCGGTCTGGGAGGATCCCACATGCCGCGGAGCGGCTGGGCCCGTGAGCCATGGCCGCTGAGCCTGCGCGTCTGGAGCCTGTGCTCCACAACAGGAGAGGCCACGACAGTGAGAGGCCCGCGTACCGCAAAAAAAAAAAAAAAAAGATTGCTGTTAAGCCTTCCTTGTTTGGCATGTGGCAACATTGACGTGGCTTAGCCTTCACCGGGTGTAGAAGCAATCATAAACTTATTAGAAAAGTAGCACATTAAACTAACTGGCTTTATGATAGTCATCAAATAGTTAACAATTTGAGTGAATACATGCATTGTTCAGTTTAAAAAACAAATACAAACCATTCAAATTCTGGTTCACTGAGCAATAGGACACACGTGCCTTGAGGAAGAAAACACTAGTCCCTTTTCCCTGACTTAATTGTCTGCCCTAGGCTTACAGAGCACATAGAATTTCCAATTTCATGAACTGCCTTCCAGCTAATTTTGAACCTTCTCTCACAAAGCACAGGAGTGGAGGGAAAAGCCTTCAGAGAAAACAGTTGAGTTGGCTTTCTTGGCATTGGATAAAAGTTAGCTAATATTTCTTTACCAAAGTCACTTAATTCTGTCATAGGATTTCGGAGGCCTTCATAGATAAGTACTAGTAGTTATTTTTGAGGATTGGAATGTAATAGAAAGTTCTGGATCATGAAATACCACTTACTCATTTGGACTAACTGCAGGAAATGGAAGGTCCTGGAAGGTGGGAGTCAAAGCCTGCAGGTTTATCAATGATGAAGGAGGACACAGGGCAGGAGGAGCCACAGACACATTCTACCCACTTTACGATTTTACAGAGGAACAGTCCTGGGGGTGGCAATTTCCAAATTTGGGATCAAAAGATTAAAATTTGGAAAAGAGACCTCTCTAGCTTAAGTTAGGAGAGAGCATACTTAGCAGCAGAAATTCACTGTCCCCAGGGAGCTTTCTCTACCTCTCTTCGTACACTACTTTTGGTTTTATTTCCTCCAGTTCAACTGGTCATGACTTTCATGTGGTCAGAAAGCAAATGCACAGTACCTGGTAATTGCATCACAAAGATGCCTATTAAATCAAAGAATAACAACAACAAACATGCCATTAAGTGACAAGCAGCTAGAAGCTGTTAAGAATATTGTGTCTCTCAGCACTTATGTTCCATTTTTTAAAAGCCTTTAGATTTCTTTGAGTATGGATAAATACCTGCTGTCTAATTTGAACTTAATATGTGACATAGAAGTGTGTATGAGAGTGTATATACTCCAATAAAAATTTTTAAAAATAAAAGTGTCATTTGGCAATAAAAATCTGTATATTTCTAAGTTGTTATGGTTAATCACAATTTTAAGAATTTTTGAGTTTCATTTAATTGAAGTTTAAAGTTTTAAGAAGTATAAAAATAATAAAAACTATGTTTAAGAAGCCTGAGAAAATGCAGATGAAATGCTAATAAGACATTGGATTAAATAAATTAATAGATAAAAGTAAAACTCTGAGATGGCAAAGAAGGACAAAGGACAGTGAAGAGAGAGAAGATGGAAAAGAAGGGCAAAAGGCCATATGCTAGTCAAATAGGAGTTCCCAAATAATCAGTATAACCACTCAGGCTTAGGGGATACACATCCCCTCCCACTGCATGTGAGACATTGCATTTCTGACACAAGTTTTAAAGACAATTTCCAATGGCATTGCTTTCATCCAAGGCTATTGATAAGTTGCAAAATATGCTTATACCATCAAAAACTGGTGTGTTGATACTTAAATCTATTACTAATTTAGCAAAATATATTACTAGTATCTTCTTAACTAATAACCATTAACATTTGAGAGAATGGTCAATTTTTAAAATATACAATGATATTTTACTAATTTTAAATGTGCAATTCAATGAGTTTTGAAAAATACACATGGCCATATATTATATAGAATAATCCTACCACCTCACATATTTAACTCATTCTCCTTTGTACTCAGTCATCTCTCTGAACCTCTCACCTCTGGCAACCACAGATATACTATGCGTCTAGAGTTTTGCCTTTTCTAGAATTTCAAATAAATGGAATTATGCAATATGAGTGATTATGCCATCTTGTGCCATTTGTCCTGCCCATCACAATATGGAAAACTTGGGCTTAGTTTTAATTGGTAGGTGTCCTGATCTTAACTGCACAGACCAATTATATTCCAAGCATTCTGTGCTCACCAGTGAGATTTTCATTTAGGTGTTTTATAACTTCTTATGAAACATAAATGAGTAGGAATTAAATTGTTCATATTAGTGTTGAAATGTAATTGGATCTCTTGCAAAATTATATGACTAGGCAGTTAAATATATATGTGTTTGTGTAAATATATGTACGTGTGTGTGTGTGTGTGTGTGTGTGTGTGTGTGTATGTGAAATGCCTATACTCCATCCTAAGAGAGCAGTGTTACAATTTACTTATTTGGGTTCTCAAAAATAGATATGACTGGTATCAGGAAAATGTTCTTCCTGGATTTGTGGTTCCTGATTCCTGGATAAACAATCTGCAGAGCGATATGGTTGGTATTAGTAGTCTGAGCCTTTCTGCATTTTGAGTAGTTTACTTCATGCTCTACTGTCCTATCATGGGCTAAGGATTAATGTTCATGGATTGGGTTGCAAGCCCTATTATGAGATTATTTCCCTCATATATAATTTGTATCTAATCACATACATTTCTAGAAAGTTTTCTCCTTCCCTCCTCCCTTCTTTTTTTCCTTCCTCCCTCCCTCCTTCCATTACACATCCTTCCTTTCTTCCTCAGGGGATGAGTTTATTAGGGCCGTGTGTAACGTGCGGTCACTTTCTTGGTTTGAACCCTGGCTCCACATTCATTAGTTGAGTGAATGTTGGCATATTATTAGCATCATCATGTCCACGATTACCCATGAAGATAATATAAAGACACTATCAAAGTGGGCTATTAGGAGGATTGCTGGCAAAGAATAAAACATGGTAAGTAATTAGAACAGTGCCTGGCACATAGTAAATATACTATTATTAATTTAACAAGTATGTATGAAGTGTCAAACATGTACTCTAATGATGAAAAATTGTTGAGGTTTGCACATGGAGAGTGGAATCAATTCATAGTTTTGTAGTCTACAGAAATGCCCCCGATCTCCACCATGCTTTCAACACAGAATCCAGGCTCTTGGACGCTTGGAAAATTTCCTTCCACATTGACACTATCCTTGGCCACATGACTAGCTTTGGCTTCTGGGACAAAAGCCAGCATAATGCAGACAGAGACCTTAAAGGTGCTTGTATATTCATTTGGCCCTTCCTTCTCTCTTTCTGCTTACAATAACTGGGCCTCCACCATGATGGGAGGTAGTTAGGCTAGACCTTTGGGCACGTGGTTCAATTTCTTCCATTATCCCTGCTCACCCGCTGCCCACAGCTAGATATATGTGGACCTGCTGGACAGCACAAAGAACTCTACTCAGTACTCTGTAATGGCCTATATGGGAAAGAATATAAAAAGGAGTGGCTATATGTATATGTAAGAAGTTCATTCAGGTTTTTCTGTAAGATGTTTTGGAAAAACTGAAACAAATTTTTTGGCCAACCCAATATAACTGATTCATTTTGTTGTACAGCAGAAATGTACACAACATTGTAAATCAACTATACTCCAATAAAAATTAATTTAAAAAAAAAGAAAAACAGAAAAAACCAGCATCAACCTGCTGACGGCTGACCTGTGAGTGATCCCAGCCAAAACACAGGGAACCAAGATGAACCATCCCAGCTAAGCTAGGCCCAAACTGCTGACCCATAGGGTTGAGAGCCTCTGCCCTTTGAGGTGGCTGGTTATACAGCAAATGATAACTGACATACTTGCTACTTACTTGGTTTTTGTTTTATTTTTTCTGTGAATTTATGCTTGAATGAGGGAGGTCTATCCAGGGCAAGGAATTTTCCTCATACTTGTGAAAACACCCTGAGGCTCCCTCAACAGGAGAAAACCTGATCCAAACTTCCCACCTGCCATCTCTCCAGGAAACACTCCTCAGAATGGTGGCAGGAGGGTTTCACCTCAGGCTAGATGTCCTTTGATGGCAACTATAGGACAAAGTTTCCCAGGTGCTTTTATCTGGCATGTAAATAGGATGTCTGGGGGTGTACAGAAAACAGCAGGCACACTAACATAACCATTGTACTTGGGAGGCTTCCTGCTTTGTTTCCAAAAGGTAAAATTAATCTGAGCACTTAAGTTTTTTAAAACTATACCTCTTCATAATTTATTATGTTTAACTTCTGAAAATTAGCATTCAAGAGATATCAATGTTATTCTTTACCTCCTCAGTCTTCTTTTCTTCCTTTGTTTCTTATTTTTTTAAAGAAGCATGGTCTTATATGTAGCAGAGAACAAACCTTAGATTAAATAAATCTCTGACTATGCATTATTTAATGTCATGTATCTCCTAATTATATAAAAAAGGCAGAACCTAAAAAGAACAAAGGAAACACTGAGGGATGAAATAAGGGATGAAAGTACATGATCTTGAGTAAGTAATGTACTAAGAACTTTCATATATGCATTTAATTTGCTTCTTGCAATGTCCCAATACTGTAGGTATTTTAATATCATTTTTGAGAAGCACAACAATTGCTCTGTATAGACAGTTTATCATTGTTCATGACCTATTGATAGAAAGTAGTGGGAACAAATATTAATGTCCTTGACTTCTCTTTGTCATAGAAAACTCATAAAGAAGACCTCAGAGGAGTGCATTTTAAAGAACAGATACACATTATGTCCTGTGGACTGAATTGTATCTCCTCAAAATTCATATGTTGACACTCTTATCCCTGTTTGACTGTATCTGGAGACAGTCTTTAGCAGGTAGTTAAGTTTAAAAGAGGTCAAAAGTAGGGGGTAAATATTCACATCCCATAGAACTGGCCTCTCCCTCTGTCTCTGTCTCTGTCTGTCTCTTCCAGGTGAGGACACAGTGAGAAGGTGGCCATCCACAAGCCAGGAAAAGAGCAATCCTCAGACACCAAACCCTGTGGACCTTGATCTTAGACTTCCAGCCTCCAGAACTGGAGAAAATTAATTTATATTAAGTCACCCAGCTTATGGTATTTTGTCATGGCAGCCTGAGCTGACATGTCATGCTAAATAGGTGGGTCTATGTCCTCTACATACCAATCGAGGAAGCAGAGGGCAAGGATTTCCCTTCCATTTATTTTTCTGTTCTCTGATTTCACATAACACGTCACTATGAAGTTCTTAGAGTCTGTGTTACAATTTTTTTTGTGCTCTTCTGATGACAGGTACCAATAAAAAAAGAGAGAGCCCCGATTTTTTTTTTCCTGGCAAAATTTACCATAATTTAGCTATTCCACATTTAAGAATTTATACTAAGGAATTAATCAAGGATATATGTGTATGGATACTAATTTTCGCTGAAATGTAATTTACACGGCTCAAAATTTGTACAACTTAATATTAAGCGATATGGGAATTGTTAAGCAAATGAAGATACTCCATAAATGGGAACATCATATAGCATGAAAATAGTACTGAGTGAGGGTATCCATTAATGGAATCAATGCCCATAGTGTTTTGTCACATTACAAATAGTGCATACCATAGTATGCGACAACAAACCTGCACACATGCATGTAAATCTACATATGTACATGCATATTGTGTTTCTACATAGGTATATATTTTAGTGTCTCTATATATTTATCATATATTGATCTTTTGAAGATGAGATTGCTAATTGATTTTTACTTATACTTATCTATTTTTAAGGTATCTTGCTATAAAATAATATTTTTTTATAACTAGAAGGAAAATCTTTAAGAAATACAAATTAAAACTTTTTCCTTAATAATACTAAATGATATTTAGGTTGCAACATAAATCTATTATATAAGAAAAAATAAACAAAGTAGATATAATCTAATATTGACAGGTTTAAGCTGAAGCATTCAAACACTGCTTTTGTCAGTATAAACTTTCTTGTGCTTTCCAGAGAATAATTTTACAGTAAGTATCAACATCATTCAGAATGTGTGTATCTATTGTTTCTTGTAATAGCAAGCAACAAATTTAAAAGAAAAAAAAAATTGGTCAAAGGAATAAAAAAACTGTTCAAAGATTTTTAAAACAAATGCCTATGAAAACAATGAGTAATTAGAAACAGCTCCAATATACCCATATTGGAGCCACATTGTGGACAATGTTCACATTGAATGTGCCAGGTAATGATAGAGTTGTGTGGAATGTTTACAAGTATTAAAAAGAAGCCAAGGAGAAGATGGAAAATATAAATACTTGCAGCTTTGGGTTTATTTTCAGTTTTTATGTGTGTTTCCTAAAAACTAGCTTCTAAAAATAACTGTAAGTACCTCAACATGATAGTAATATATGGCAAAGTGATAACTCTCTTTAAACATTCAGGATTAAAGAGGAAGGACATTGTAGTCTATATACTTTGATGGAAAACATTTTCTTCTAATCTGTGATTTGGGGATAAAAAGTAATCAATCAATGTTTCCACAACCTTTCTTTGCTTGTATTTATAAAATTGGAGGCAGTGAACAAGAATGTGAAGCTAAGAATAATGAGAACAGTGGTGACAGTGTCTGTACTATTCTGAAGTGTGGCACCAGGAGCACACAAATCACAGCCTGAAACATTCAAGACCTTGGATGTTTGCTTTTGTTTATGAACTATAGAGAGTGCTTATTTTCTGCTTTTCATGATGGCAACAACCAATCTTTTCTTACTGTATTTATGGTGCTTTTCTTTCTTCTCTTTTTTTTTAAGTTTGTTTTATACTTGGCAGTATCTAAATGTTGTGTCTGGGGCTTCCCTGGTGGCGCAGTGGTTGGGAGTCCGTCTGCCGATGCAGGGGACACGGGTTCGTGCCCCGGTCGGTCCGGGAAGATCCCACATGCTGCGGAGCGGCTGGCCCTGTGAGCCATGGCCGCTGAGCTTGCGCGTCCAGAGCCTGTGCTCCGCAACGGGAGAAGCCACAACAGTGAGAGGCCTGCGTACAGCAAAAACAAACAAACAAACAAACAAAAAACATATAAATGTTGTGTCTGGAATTTAAATAGGAGAAACTGCATTTTAGCTTTCCCTAAGTAAAAGAAGCCAAGCTCCATGTTGGACTGAGGGTGATTATCCTTAGGAGAGTGAGGAAGGAGGTACACCAAGTGGGCACTGTTGTGACTTGGTGCCTTTCACAGCCCATCTTTTTTTTTTTTTTTTTTTCAATTTTTGCAGTACGCGGGCCTCTCAGTGTTGTGGCCTCTCCCGTTGCAGAGCACAGGCTCCGGACGTGCAGGTTCAGCGGCCATGGCTCACGGGCCCAGCCGCTCCAAGGCATGTGGGATCTTCCCGGACCGGGGCACGAACCCGTGTCCGCTGCATCGGCGGGCAGACTCTCAACCACTGCACCACCAGGGAAGTCCTTCACAGCCCATCTTAGCACCTCTTCACACAACCCTGTGGGCTGAGAGCTGTAAAGCCCAGTTTCCAGCTGAGAACATAGTCAGGAATGGAGCAGGTTTCAACTTTGGCTTATTTGCATCAAAGCCCAGAGTGGGTGGACCAACTGCACTGAAAAGCTTGTATAGAAGACAAAATTATTGTCTAGTTGTTCTTAGATCAACTAGACAGAAAGCATTGCATGAAGATCTCAGGTCAAGAGCTTGAAAGCCACTGAGTAACATTGCATCATACACGCCAACATCCTCTGTCTGGAGTTCTGCCTAAAAGTCTATGTCATACTTGCATTATTTAACTACAATTTGAGGTAATGATCAGATTCTTTAACTGGAATCTAAAATAGTAGTAACTGTCAAATATTTCAACCCATAAGAAAGAAAACCATAGCTTTTAAACAAGCATTTATCTGGGAGTAATAAATACATTGGCAATAAAATATATTTTATATTTATTTTTCCCTGAAAGAAGAATACATAATTTTGGTAGCTTTTGTAGATTCTTCCAAAGCTCCATAATTTATTTAAATTGAAAAGCTGATTATCAACAAATGCTTGTACATACTTTTATAGAGAGTAAACATTCATTCAGCCCACATTTCCTTCTCATTTGCTTTAAAACCCTACTAGGACTTCAACTTCACACCAAGACTGAGAAAAAATAACTGGATTTGACCTCCTACATGAAAAAAAAAAAAAAAAAAAAAAAAAAACTAGAATCTTTAAGAAACGTTTAAGTGTATTTAAAAGAATTCAAGCCATACAACACATGTTCTCTGACTATAATGGAATTATATTGGAATTTGATAACAGAAATATATAAGAAAATCGTCCAACTATTTGGAAACAATATAAAACAGTTATAAATAATCCATGAATAAAATACTATAAGTGAAATTAGAAGATTTTTTAACTGAATAACACTGAAAACACAACATATTAAAAATCGCAACATGCAGCTGCAAGGTACACATATTAGAAAAGGAGGATGGTCTCAAGGTAAAGACCTCAGTTTCTACCTCAAGAACGTAAAAAAAAGAAGAGCAAATTAAAGCCACACAGAGGATCAGAAGACAAAGATAATAAACATGGTCTCAAAAAATCAATTAAAGAAAAAATAATCAATTAAAGAGAGACAAATCAGTTAAAGACAGACAAAGGCAAAAAAACTAGAACGTGGATTTTTGAGAAAATAAATCAAGTTGTTGAAACTCTATCCAAATTTTTCAGGAAACCAAGAAATAAGACACAATTTACCCCATGTTAGAAATAAGAGAGGTGAAATCACCAGAAGATCTACAGACAGTAAAAGGAGAATAACAAAATATTATGAATAATTTTATGACAATAAATTTGACATAGATGAAATGATCAAAATCTTTGAGAGTCATGAACTGCCAACACTCACTCTAAAAGATAGTTCTATATTTATTTTAAATTAATTTTTAGTAAAGCATCTTCTCATAGAAAAATATAAAAAAACAAAAAAGAAAAAGAAAAACAAAAAAACTCCAAGCATGTGCACTTTCACTGGAGACTCTACCAAACATTTAAGGAAATGGATACTGGAGAGAATATTTCCCAGCACAGTCTATGAAGCTGACTTATTCTGATATCAAGACTAAAAAATATACTACAAAATATACATAAAATAAAATAAAACCTAGAGAACAATATAAAACCTATCAAATAAAACCTAGAGAACAATATTTCTCATAAACATATATTCAAAATATCTTAAGAAAATTTTAGCAAATAAATCTAATAACATATAAAAAAAATACACTATGGCAAAGTGGGGTTTATCCCAAGATTATACTGTTGGGTTTAACACTGTAAAATAAATTAATGTAGTTCACCATATTGAATGATTAAAAAGAGCACATTATTTTAAATTTTAATACAATGTTACATTTATCTATCAAAAAAGTGTGGTATTAGCATAAATATAGAGAAAGAAATGAATGGAACAGAAAGGATAGTCCTAAAATAAATGCACATATATAGGTAAACTGATTGTCAACAAAGGCACAAAAGTTACTCAATGGAGAAATAATAAGCTTTTCAATAAATGGAACACAAGATCGAGAAGTAGTTCCAAAGGCTTGAGGAAGTATTTGGGATGATGGATGTGTTCATTATTTTGATTGTGGTGATGGTTTCATGGATGTATCCTTATCAAAATGTATGCACTCCCACACTTTAAATAGGTGCAATTCATTTTATGTCCATCATACTTCAATAAATAAATCCTTCTAAGGTCTCCTTATTTTTAATATTATAATAACGTAGGCAAACCACTTGCATTCAAATTAGCAATTATTAATCACTTCAGTTTTATCTAAACTCACATACTTTCAAAGAGACTCTATGTATAAAACATTATTCAGGACAAAACATTAAAATAATTCACTAAATTTACCAAAACCATATTCTCAGATGTCCATAGAAGGAGGTGGTAATATTCAAACCATGCAACATACTTCACAGTCCACAAGACACATCTGACTACCTAAGGTCAATAAAAGCATTAGTCAGCTCTGCATGGCTGGTCATGAATTACTAGAATATTAATTCAGGTAAAGCATAGCGAATAAGTGTCTTGGAAACTGAAAGGTCCTTAACTTTTCTTTGTGAGGAAAGGTATTGATAACTTTTAAAATGACAGAGCAAAAACACCAAAAAAAGAGATTCTTATTGGTTTTTGTAATGTTTTTCATTTTAATTATAATTACATTTAGTATTCCTTTGCTTTTGACTTTAATTTACAACAACTACATACACATACACACACACTTCACTTTAGTTTGGTTAAAAATGATTCAACACATTTTCATTATTTCTACATGTCAGAGCAATTCTTTCTTATATCTTACTGCATCCTATCTTAGAAAATTAGGGTGTGTCAGCAGTTTTGTGTATGTCAATTTATCTTTTGTGTAACTCAAACTCAATAAACTAAATGATAATTTTAACTCTTCTAAAAGTAAATGCATTTTGAGGGTATAATCCTTTTTAAATGTGTGTCTCCTAAAATGTCTATTTAATGAATACATTGTAGATCAGGAACTAAGAGACACACAGGAATAGATAGATGAGGAATCGTGTTTTATTTTTTATATCTGCTGGGCTGTGATCCACAGTTGAAATTGCAGATGAATATACTCTTGTTCTAGCCATGTGATTTGTCTCATACATTAGCTGGGATGGGAGTTTTCTCTCTGTTCCTGGGATAAGTGGTTGATCTCTAAAAAGGCACTGTGGACATAGTATATAAGGATGATTACAATCTTGGAATCATAAAAGCTCAGAAATAAAATTTTGTTCCACTAGTTATTAGTCACGAAGGAGAGGTTTTTAAAATCTTTGTTAGTCTTAGTTTTCTTATTTTAATATGAGAAAATATTTTGTTTTAGAAGAACAAATCGATGTTTATGAGAATGGTACACTAAATTGTGGTAGAGACCCTTCACAAAATGACTCTCCCAGTGCCCACATTTGCATGGATGCTTCCTGCCCCTGAGATTTCCCTCTTTCTGCTCCAGCTCTCACATGATGGATGAATGCATGGCATCCTTGGCTGCAGAAAGGGTACAGATGACCACAGATGGGCCAGTTTTTGTACCTCACCCTTGGTGCAGGCATTAGTCCAGGAAGTGAGCATGTGAGCTGATGAAGATTAATTGGATGCTCTCCTCAGCTTTCTATAACTGAAACAGAGAGAGAAACTACTTTTTCTCCCCCTCTCACTCAGGTAATATAAGCCTGACTCTGTTAGTGACCTTGTTCTTCAAGACATTAACCTAATTTTGTCTGCAGTAGGAGAGAGTTCATCTGATCTACACAGAGATTCAGAGTAGTCTTATTTGGGGTGGTGGCATTTGAGCCCATATTCCTATTTCTATGGAACTCAGCGATCCTCTGTCATCTGAAGAACCTGAACTGGTCTATCAGGATAGGAAATGAGAGACATCAAATTCTGAGTAAGCCAAGTGCAAGAAGGCAGTACCCACACAATAGTCTGAGATATAAAGACAAGTGTTATACACTTATTGGTAAGGTTGCTGTGATTCCTATTTGAATTTTCTTTCCATTTTGGGAGCCAGTGATTGTCATTCCAGAATATTCTACGTTTTACTTAAATCAGTTTTATTTGGATTTTTGTTCAAAAAGTTTTCTGACAAATATCTGTTGCTTTCAATGCCTTCCAAATAGCTTGCCTGTAATAAGTGTTAAAACATGATCCTAAGCATTTTTTATCTGTCATGATCAATAGTTAAGTTATTTACAAATGTTGTAACTACTCCACAGAAACACAGTGGACCCCCCGCCCCAAACTGGTTAGGATGCTGAGATTAATGACACTACACATGCACCCCAAGAGGGAATTAAAGTGTTTACTGTTTACACAAAGAGGCTTTGTGGGGAGAGAAGGTCAGCCTTCCCAAGCTGGATGGAGAAAGGATTGAAAGAGTGTGGAGAAGAAACCAGTTTGGAATTTTTGTCTTAGTGAGTGGATGACACTGGGGTGAGGATTTTTCTGTGCCTTTGGGACTGGAGCTCATGTGGTTTGAACTTACCACTGGCCAGAAAGGAAAGAACTCTCAGATTTTTTATAAACCTGATCAGATGTAAGGCAAACAGGTAGTAAGGAAGAGTGAGGGATAAAAGCTCACAGCAAAAATGGAGTTGATGGGCATATATGCAGAGAAAACTGTAATTTGAAAAGATACAGGCACCCCAATGTTCGTTGCAGCACTATTTACAATAACCAGGACATGGAAGCAACCTAAAAGCCCATCAACAGATGAATGGATAAAGAAGATGTGGCACATCTATACAATGGAATATTACACAGCCATAAAAAGAATGAAATAATGCCATTTGTAGCAACATGGATGGAACTAAAGATTATCATACTAAGTGAAGTAAGTCATACAGAGAAAGACAAATATCATACTATATCACTTATTGGAATCTACAAAAAGAGATATAAATGAACTTATTTACAAAGCACAAATAGACTCACAGACATAGAAAACCAACTTATGGTTACCAAAGGGGAAATGTGTGTGTGGGGGGGGGATAAATTAGGAATTTGGGATTAACAGATGCACACTAATATATATAAAATGGATAATCAACAAGGACCTACTGTAGAGCACAGGGAACTCTACTCAATATTCTGTAGTAACCTATAAGGGAAAAGAATCTGAAAATGAATAGATATATGTATAACTGAATCCCTTTATTGTACACCTGAAACTAACATGACATTGTAAATCAACTATACTCCAATAGAAAATAAAAATTTTTTTAAATGGAGTTGAACTCTTTGTACAATAAATCACTTCCCTTAGTGATGATGTCTACTGCAGGTGGTATTTATCTCAAGTCAGATCACTGGTCTCTTGTGATATGTCTAAACAGTGACTTGTACTAACTAAGTTATCCAAATGAGGACTTTTTAGCCAATATGTCCATTCAATTATTAATCAAATTGGTAGAAAAATATTAATCTAATGATCTCAATTTCAAAATCTTGCATAGAAACATGGATATTTAAAGCACATTGAATGTGCTCAGTTCCCTCCAAAATGTATTTATTAGCACGAGCAAGGTTCAAATGTGCTGGTTAAATTTGAAAGCCTTTAGTTTAGACATTAATTACTATGTAAAGAGGACTTGATAGCAGTAAATCTGGAAATACAGCCACCTCAGTCTTAATGCATGACTTTCAGCACCTAATTTTATTTTATACTTATGTATATTTTTAAAATGTATAATATATGGATAAGTAGACTCAGTGTAATAATTGAGAAGTGAGGATCGTAGTACTGGAACACAAAAGAATTTTCAGATATGGCTCTGGGCACCAGGAAAGATGTCACAGAGAGATGGTGTTTTGTTGGCATTAAAGAAAAGTTAAGAGTTTCTTCTTGTGATATAACAAGTGTGGTGGAGTATTGCAGGTAATAGAAAAGATATAGTCGCAGCAGGACAGTGGCTTTGGTTGGGATGGAGCTAATGGTGCCTAGAAAACAAAGATTAGGGAGCTGTTAGAATGTCTTGATAAAGGAGAGAGAAAAAATATGGGTGAAAACAACAAGAATTTTTCAAATGAAAAAAAAAATTGAAGAAATAAAAAATGCAAATATTTGAATTATATAAATATACAAAAACAAAGTTAAAACAAGGAGGAAGGTTTGAGAAGGATGGTAGTAAGCTTTGCTGTTGAAAACCCAATAGGAAGCCCAATAGAACCAAACAAATTCATTAAGGGCTTATGATTATTAGATGTATACATTTTACTTCAATTACTTTTCATTAACTTGACATTTTTTTCCAATGCTAGGCAGCCTGGTAGCACAAAGGAAGAAGGTGGAAATACTCATATGGAAAGAAGTGGAGGATTCTAGGCGGTATCCAAAGAAAATACAGATACCAGAAGCAGTTGGAATTACTGCACCCCTACTAAGTTTCAGAGAAGGTGCAGCAAACTAAGCCATAGTGTGGGTAGGTGGGTGTGGAACCCTGCCAGGTAGCAAATCAGGGATCCTAAGTTATGTCCCATATATGATGTGGGGACACTCATACAAGAAGGAGAAATCCTGAAATGTAAAAGGCTGTGGCCAGAAAGAGGACTGTGGATTGTGAGATAATGGGGGTAGAGAGGCTCCTGATGCTGAGGACCCTGAAATGTAGAGGGCAGGGAGGAGCCTATAGAGCATCTGAAGATGAAAGATCTATCTGTTTATTCACTGGATAACTGTTGAGTGCTGGGCATTGCATTGCTGACAGAGCCATACATAAGACATAGATCTTGAAATTTAGTATTGTCCAACCAAATGCATTTTTATCAAAAGCTGGAAATGCATTTTTCACCAGAGCTTTCTCATCCTCTCCTAGCAGGATAGTCGTTATTACATGCACTTTAGAGACAAGACAATGAAGACTTAAAGGTGTTCAGTCAAATGCCCCCAAGCAAGCAACTGGCTAAGGGTCAAACCCTGTAGGAGTCAAAACTATCTCCACTTGGCAGCAAATTCCTCTTCTTCTTATTGCTTTCCTAGAATGAGCACTTCTCCAGATAGCAACCAAAGGATCGATTAGATGCTGATATCATGCCTCATGGCTGTACATTTTGCGAAGATAAACTTAGAATGAAAAATTCATATCTGAGCAGAAAAATCTCAAGTGCAAACAAAATGGCAAGTGACAAGAGATACATGTCCTCAACATCTTTCAGAACTTCAGGTCAATGAAAACAATGAAGATGATCAAAGAAGGTATGATTGAAAGTATCACTTAGATAAAATAAAGGTTCTAAAGAAGTAAGAAAAAGAAAGCATTGTAGAATGAGATTCTCTAGTACTTGGCATTCAAGAAGCAGAAGCAAATGCGTTAAATGTTTGCTTTCATCCAATCATGAATAGATGCAGCACGTAAACTATGAAACCAGTTCCAGGTCAGAGGATTGCTAGGCCCTGGGGATGAAATGGTAAGGTTTTCGGGTGTGGGAGATAAGCACTAAATTTGCTCCTGAGGAAACCCCACTGCTTTAATCTATGAACCTCCCGCCCCAAAATGCACATAGATGATCCATAGACTCCAAAGGTTGCAAATGTACTGCTCATAGCTGTGTAAAAATTTGGTGGGTTAAAACAGAATCATGTGGTGATGCTGTAAGAGTCAGCATCTGGCCAATATTCTCATCAGTATGTGGGACTTTCAAAGACCAGAGGTGGATTCAGGAATATTTTACTCCTTAGAGAGGCTATGTTTTCTGCCAAAGGACACAGGGAGAGGAGACGGCTTGCTTGACAGAGAGGGCTCATTTGATTAAGAGAATTTTCTGTTCTAATAATTGTGAATCTATTTCTACTTCTGTATATAGTATTTTATTTAACCAGCAGATAACTTTGCGTTATGTTATTTCAATTCTGAAGAAATTTAATTAAAGGTGCCTAAAATTCATAACAAATGAGACAATCGTCTATATGTGTCTCTTTTATTGTCGTGTAACTGGTTGTCATAAACTTAGAGACTGAGACAACCACATCTGTAAGAAACTGTTACCTTACAGTTTCTGTGTGTCAGCTGTCTGGGCATGCCTTTACTGGTCCTCCAAGACCCTGGCACACTGACTGCAATTAAGGTCACAGATGGGGCCACAGTCTTACCCGAGGCTCAGGGTCCACTTCCAAGCTTGTGTGGATGTTGGCAGAATTCATTTGCTTCTGGTCTAGAGAGCATGGTGTTTACTTCTAGACCAGCAGGAAAGAGTCTTTGTTGCTTAGAGTTGCTGAGCTTTTAGGGAAGGACTAAACTCTCTTTTAAAATGCTCATCCGATTAGGTAAGACCCACCCAGGTAAATCTCCCTTTGATCAACTCAAAATCAATTGTTTAGATATCTCACATCTGCAAAGTCCTCTCACCTTTACTATGTAACATAACATAATCACCAGTGTAATACCACATTATATTCACAAAACTCCCACAAAGGAGGGGTTATACAATATAATGGTGTAAGTCACTGAGAGACATTTCAAATTCTGTCTACCACAATGTGTCTCTGTAGAGAGAGATCAAGGAAGCATAGTAGTAGAGTTGATTTAAGAAAACTTGGGAAAAGAAAAGAAGAGGGGAAACAAAACCATTTCTGACTTGTTTTCTTGATGTCAACAGAACAAGTTCAACATTGACAAAATAAATTTTAACAATTTGTAAAAAACAAATTTACAAAATATCCACTAATACCTTGTTTTAGGAAATTTTTTAAAGTGGGGAGAAGTATATTTCATGAACTTTGTTAGAATTTCTTCTTTTCATTTTCTTCTTTGTCAGCTTTTCAATTAAATACTAAAATTTCTGCCATTTGCAAAAAAAAGACAAAAAACACTACAGACCTAATTGAAAATAATTGTTTGTGATTAAATTCCCTAAAATAAAAAGAGCTGAGAATCGATGATTGTCCATGTAAAGTTGCATTTCTTTTCCTGGCATATATGGGAAGAGATTTCTTTCCAATTTTAAGGCCATTCACTAAGTTTGTTTCTTCTTTCTCTGCCCAGTATTTTCCATGAGAATAAATAATCAGCTTATAAAAGGCCAATCCATTATAAGTTCTCTTTCTCTGTGCCACTGAAGCAGATACTGCAGCCATATCTGGATTGAAATCACATAACTGATTTGTATTAAATCCATCCCAGGATCTAAGTAATCTAATTCTCTTTTAGAATACTTCTTGAGAAATCAGAGAAAGAATGTAAATGAAAGTAAAAATGTTAAACAAATGGAAATAAATATTTAGGAAATTTTTCAAGTATAAGTGAAGATTTTCAAGGAATGAAAGGCTGTTTAGAAACTAAAATTAGGACAAAGAGCCATGGAGAAATGAGACCTAAAGATACTAACAGAACACATATTTTTGCTTCATTTTCTGTCATGTTGGTAACATGGTGTGATAATAATGTTGATAGCCAAACAGATCCTTTTGTTGTTGCCTTTTAAGGAAGGCAAGTTTGGAGCAAGATGGATTATATCAGTTGATTTATAAATTCTCCAAAACTTTACCAAGTGATTATTGTGTGATCAGCACTGCAGTCATTTTTGTTTGTTTTTTATTGACATATAGTTAACTTACAGTGTTTTGTTAGTTTCAGGTGATTCAGTTATGCATATATATATATATATATATATATATATATATATATATATATATATATATATATATTCTTTTTCAGGTTCTTTTCCCTTGTAGGTTTATTACAGAATATTGAGTATAGTTCCCTATGCTATACAGTAGGTACTTTGCATTTTGTTTTTGTATGAGGAATGAACAATATATTTCTTTAGAGATCTTGATTTTACAATTTTCTTATATGTCTTATCATGAGCACAGACATGTGTGTTATGTAATGTTTAAAAAGTTCAAATATTTAAACCAAATACTGTAGACATAGTTTCATTTACAACCCCCAGAATCTACACTGTCTAACAATGAGTTTAGGGATATTCTCATTCCTTATTCAGAATTCACAGGGACAAAGGTTGCTTTGGATGAAGTAACAGTCAGTAGACCCAAACTCAAAATTGGATCCACTGAGGCAGAGGATACTCTTCAATCCAAGAAAAACTGAGAAGAGGCCAAACTAAATATTCATGCAAAAGACAAATTCAAAAATAAAGCAGTCACTCAAGAGAAAGAGCAGAGAGGCCACATATGGGGAGAAAGTATTTACGAAATACACATCTGATAAAGAACTGTTATCCAAAATATACAAAGAATTCTTAAAACTCATCAATAAGAAAATAAATAATGTGATTATAAAATGGGCCAAAGACTTCAACAGACACCTCATCCAAAAAATAATATACAGATATCAAATAAACATATGAAAAGATGTTCAACATCATATGTCACCAGGGAAGTGCAAATTAAAAAATGAGATACCACTACACACCTATTAAAACACTGAAAATCCAAATCACTGACAACACCAAATGCTGCTGAGGATGTGGAGCAACAGGAACTCTCTTGCCTTGTTGGTGAGAATGTGAAATAGTACAGCCACTTTGGAAGTGC
Source organism: Aethalodelphis obliquidens (assembly GCF_003676395.1). Lineage (NCBI taxonomy): Eukaryota > Metazoa > Chordata > Mammalia > Artiodactyla > Delphinidae > Aethalodelphis > Aethalodelphis obliquidens. Next base: position 20,953,077 of record NW_020837971.1, on the reverse strand, counting down.
TCACAGGATAAATAAGTTTTTCTTTCACACATACAATTTTTCCTATTAATTACGTGACAAATTAAATTTGCTTTTAAAAATGAATATGCATTAGCGTAAAATCCCTACTTTGTATTGTCTTTGGTGAGTTTTGAAATTTCAATTTCAAATATGATTCATCAATTATAATATTTGAGACACAACAATAAGAATGTTTCAGTGAATTCCATTTCCCATATAAAAGCTGGTGTATCTCTTTTGCCTCACTGAAATCAAGACAAGCTTTTTCTCTCCACTTGTGTAGGGTTAACTTTACCCTAAGTAATGGCAATGTGAAAATTGATTGGGATGGACTTTTTTTTTTTTTATCAGATTAGATGGTGTCTATCACTTTAGATTCATAAGGACTGGTAAGTCCCAAAAAAAGTGAAAAATTTTCTAGAAGAAAGTGTATCATACCTTTTTCAATTGCAACTCTTTGTCTGAAAACCTATAATAACCTGTATGAAGTTGCCATGTAGCTGGGATTGTGGGAGTTATTAAAGCGCATAGCCAGGAAAATGTCTGGCACATAATAATTCATAATTAAGATTTTATACAACAAAATAACTGAGCTTACAGAGATAATACTCACATCTCAGACTCTGCCTGCACTGTGGGGACTACCATGACATTTAAAAAAATGACATTTAGGTAACAGCCTCATGTATTCACTCTCAATTTTCCACTAAGATCCATAATCATCAAAATATGAAAACTGATAAGACATCTAAAAATTAGTGCTAAGGGAAATATTACTGCCAGAAACTCAGAGGAATTTGCAGTAAGTATAAGGTCAGGAAACAAGTTGGGACTTACTTACTATTCCTTTTGTTCAAATAATTTTATGAAACAAGCACAAAAGTAATATCACAGATAAAATAAGATGGTCAACATGTCTAAAATATATATATTTTTAAAAAACTAATATGGTACATAAATATAGTGAATATAGATGCAACTACATGAATATCAGACTGAAGATACTGAAGAATCAGTAAAATGAAGTTGAAAGAGTGGGATATATAAGGATCTCTTCCAATAAAACAGCATAGGAAAAAGACATTTTGGGGAAAATATTATCAGAGAGAAAGCATTGGTAGATGACCTACACAATAGAAACAATTCCTGTTTCCCCAGTTTTTATGATTTACATTGATTTGTATGATAATTAATAACTTCTCAGTTTCAAAGTTGGAGATCACTGGAAATGATTAGACTGTAAGTGTAGTCAGGATTCACATCTGAGAGTAAGGTTAAGAGACATCCATAGCAAGAATCTGAAAGAGGTGGATGCCAACATATGACATTAGGTAAGCATTTGTGTACAATAAAGGACTAAACTAGAAAAGAGAAACCTGAGAGGAAAAACTATAGCATTGATAGGGGAGAAGGGTTAAGGAGCTGATGTGGAAGTGAGGTGACTTTTCGAGGCTGGAAAGAGAGTTGAAAATTCAAAACAGAGAATGGCGGGAATCCAGATGTGAGATCAGATGAAGAGGATGTGGGAGCTTGAGGATTGTAGTGTTAGCAATGTGTGGATGTATTAGACATCCATCAAGAGAAAATTCTCAGAAAAGGTGGTCTTGGTGTAGTTGCCAAAACTCTGATCTTGTTAAAATGGCACCCATCATACCTTTGCTCTTAAATGGGACATATGCAACTTCATGACAGAATAGGAGAAAAATGGCTATAAATACATATAAACATATCTGTCATGTTGGTAAGAAGAAGCTTTCTATAAAACATGGTTCTTGTAACTTGATTCCAGTAACTTCCCAGTTGTGGTCAGGGAGCAGTTCTGCCCACCAAAAGACCTAAGGGGGGGGGGGTGGGTTCAAGGTGGAGACAAGACTATTAATGCCACTAGATCCAGGTCTGCAGACCTTGATCCTGGACTTGGACTCTGAAGCACTCCTTGGACTCATTTCTAGCCCCTCTCAGTCACAGTATGGAGCCAGCCCTGCCCACCCAGGAACATACTTAGTGACCTGGTCAGAGTCCTCTTGGGGATTTGACATGAACCACACCTGTTCTTGCACTTGATAACAAGTCCACTGTCTGCAGACCCAACTGTGGAACTTGAAGTAGACATTTGTTGCAGTATCACCCTACTGGACAAAGTTCTAGAAGCAATCCTGTCATCCCAGAGACCACACAGATTCTATACCCACTCAGGCCCTTGGTAACAGGCCCACAAATCACAAATCCCACCACAGACTCAACCATAGTCTTGTGAACTGGCTTTAATTCAGCATGACTGTGATTTGGAAGTAGCCCCATTAGCCCAGGGAATGAACGGGGGAAGTTCCTTACCTGCTAAAAACAGTCTGCAAAGACTGGAAGAGCTATTTGTTCCTTAAAATGCACAAATACCAACACAAGGCTACATGGATCCTGAAGAATAAGGTAAATATGACACAACCAAAGGAAACTCATAAAGCTACAGTAACCAACCCCAAAGAAAAAGAGATCTACAAATAGCCTTACAAAAGATTCAAAATAATTATCTTCAATAAACTAAATAAAATTCAAGAGAACACACATAAACAACAAAATGAAATCAAGAAGACAATATGTGAATAAAATAAGAAGTTTAATAAAGAAATATAAACCACAAAAAAAGAACAAAACAGAAATCCTGGAGATGAAGAATACAATCACAGAAGTAAAAAAACAATCAATAGAGAGTTTCAATATTGGACTTGATTATGCAAAACAAAAAATCAGTGAAATAAAATATAAGTCATTTGAAATTAGTCATTTGGAGAAACAAAAAGAAAAAAGAATGGGAAAGAAGGAATAATTGGGCACCATCACATGTATGAATATTCACATCATGGGAACTCCAGAAGGAGAAAGGAGAAGAGAGAAAGGGGAAGAAAGTTTATTTAAAGAAATAATAGTTGAAAACTTCCAAATCTTAGGAGATATATTGAAATCCCAGTACAGGAAGTTCAAAAAACACCAATTAAGATCAATCCAAAGAAGATTACCCCAAGATACATTATAATCAAAATATTAAAGATCAAAGACAGAAAACTATGTGAAAACAACAAAAGTAAAACAACTCATCACATACAAGGAAACCCGACCCCCTCAAAAAAAAAGGCTATAGGATTTCTCAGCAGAAACCTTGCAGGAGAGGATAGACTGGGATGAAATACTGAAAGTGGTCAAAGAAAACAAAAGTCAACAATGTATATTATACCATGTAAAACTGGAGCTTAGAAATGAAGGAAAGATAAAGACATTCCCAGAGAAACAAAAGTTAAGGGAGGTCATCCACCATTAGACCTGACTTAAAAGGATGCTAAAGGGAGCTAAATGACACTAAGTAACAACATGAAACCATAAAAGTATAAAACTCACTGGTAAAAGTAAATATATAGTCAAATACAGGATACTATAGTATTGTAATGGTGGTGCATAAATCATTTTTACCTCTAACATAAAATTTTTAAAAAATAGTATTAAAAATAACTAGCTACAGTAATTTGTTAATGGATTAACACTATAAAAAGTTGTAAAGTTTTATATCAATAGCTAAAAATGTGGAAGAGAAGAAATGTAGAGTTTTTGTATGCAATGGAAGTAAGTTGTTAGCAGCTTAAAAGAGACTGTTATATCTATAAGATATATTATGTAAGCCTCATAGCAACCACAAAGAAAAAACCTACAGTTGATGCACAGAAGATACAGATAAAAGAATTAAAGGACATCACAACAAAGTATAAATCACAAAGGAGGGCAGCAGAGAAGTAGAAAGGAAAACAAAAATAACACCAAACATTCAGAAAACAATCAAAAAAATGGTAATAGTAAAACCTTGTATAGCAATAATTACTTTAAATGTAAGTCAATTAAATTATCCAGTTGAAAGACACAGATTGGCTGAACAGATCGAAAACATGATTCAACAATATGTTGCCAAAAAGAGAGGCTCACTTTAGCATTGAGGACCTACATAGACTGAAAGTGAAAGAATTGGAGAAATATTCCATGCAAATGTAATCAAAAAAGAACAGGAATGGCTGTATTAAAACAGATTAAAAATTTTTTCATTCAAAATCACTCCAGGAGACAAAGAAAGTCAATATATAATGGTGAAGGGGTCGAGACTGAAGCACCTAAAAATTTAAATTAAATGTTCAAAGAAATGAAGAAAGAAATAGACAGCAATTCAATAATAGTAGAGGGCTTCAATACCCCACCTTCAATATTGATAGATGGTCCAGACAGAATATCAATAAGGAAACAGCACACATGAATAACATTCTAGATCAAATGTACCTAATAGACATGTAGAGAACAGTCCATCCAATAGCAGTGGAATATGACTTCTTTTTAAATACCTATAGAACATTCTCCAGGATAGTTCATGTGTTGAGCTACAAAGCATCTCAACAAAGTTAAGAAGATTTAAATCATATGAAATATTTTTTTTTCTGACCACAATGGCATGAAACTGGAAAACAAAAGGGGAAAAATTGGAAAATTCATAAATATGTGAAAATTAACATATTTCGTAACAACCAAGGGGTCAAAGAAGAAATTAAAAGGGAAATCAAAGAATATCTACAAACAAATAGAAAAAGAAACAATATTCTTAAATTTGTGTGGTGCAGCCAAAGTGGTTCTAAGAAGGAAGCATTTAGCAATAAATGCCTACATTAAGAAAAAAGAAAGATCTCAAATATAAAACCAAACTTTACTGCTCAAAGAACTAAAAAAAGGACAAACTAAGCTAGTACTTAGCAGAAGGAAGGATATAAAAAATTGTAGCAGCTGTGTAGCAGAGTACAAAGAAAACACATTTTTAAAAAAAATCTGAGGGTTTTTTTTAAGATAAAGAAAATGGACAAATCTGTTGCTAGACTGAGAAAAAAGAAAGATAACTCTAATAAAAAAATATAAATGAAAGTGGAGACATCATAGGTTATACCACAGAAATACAAAGGATAATAAGAGATTATAATGAAAAATTATAAATCAATAAATTGGATAACTTAGAAGAAAAAACGGATACATTCTTAAAAACATACACTCTACAAAGTCTGTATCATGAAGAAATTTAAAATCTGAACAGAACAGTAACGAGTAAGGAGATTGAAGAAGTAAACAAAAAAGGAAAGCCCAGAATCAGATGGTTTAAAGGGTAAATTCTACCATACATATTAAGAATTAATGTCAGTCCTTTTCAAACTAAAAAAAATTGAAGACAATGCCCAGACTCATTTTATTACCAGTGTTATCCTCATACCAAAGCTATATAAAGAGAAATGGAAATAAAAACAAAAATAAACAAATGGGACCTAATGAAACTCAAAAGCTTTTGCACAGCAAAGGAAACCATAAACAAGACCAAAACACAACCCTCAGATGGGAGAAAATATTTGCAAATGAAGCAACTGACAAAGGATTAATCTCCAAAATTTACAATTAGCTCATGCAGCTCAATAACAAAAAAACAAACAACCCAATCCAAAAATTGGCAGATGACCTAAATAGACATTTCTCCAAAGAAGATATACAGATTGCCAACAAACACATGAAAGAATGCTCAACATCATTAATCATTAGAGAAATGCAAATCAAAACTACAATGAGATGGGGCTTCCCTGGTGGCGCAGTGGTTGAGAGTCTGCCTGCTGATGCAGGGAACACAGGTTCGTGCCCCGGTCTGGGAAGATTCCACATGCTGCGGAGCGGCTGGGTCCGTGAGCCATGGCCGCTGAAACTGTGAGTCCGGAGCCTGTGCTCCACAACCATGAGCCATGGTCGCTGAGCCTGCATGTCCAGAGCCTGTGCTCCGCAACGGGAGAGACCACAACAGTGAGAGGCCCACGTACGGCAAAAGAAAAAAAAATAATAATAATAATAAAAAAATAAAAAAATAAAATAAAACTACAATGAGATATCATCTCACACCAGTCAGAATGGCCATCATCAAAAGCTCTAGAAACAATAAATGCTGGAGAGGGTGTGGAGAAAAGGGAACACTCTTGTACTGCTGGTGGGAATGTGAATTGGTACAGCCACTATGGAGAACAGTATGGAGGTTCCTTAAAAAAAACTACAAATAGAAATACCATATGACCCAGCAATCCCATTACTGGGCATATACCCTGAGAAAACCATAATTCAAAAAGAGTCATGCACCAAAATGTTCATTGCAGCTCTATTTACAATAGCCAGGAGATGGAAGCAACCTAAGTGTCCATCATCAGATAAATGGATAAAGAAGATGTGGCATATATATACAATGGAATATTACTCAGTCATAAAAAGAAACAAAATTGAGTTATTTGGAGTGAGGTGGATGGACCTAGAGTCTGTAATACAGAGTGAAGTAAGTCAGAAAGAGAAAGACAAATACCATATACTAACCCATATATATGGAATCTAAGAAAAAAAAAAAAAAGTCATGAAGAACCTAGGGGTAAGACGGGAATAAAGACACAGACCTACTAGAGAATGGACTTGAGGATATGGGGAGGGGGAAGGGTAAGCTGTGGCAAAGTGAGAGAGTGGCATGGACATATATACACTGCCAAATGTAAAATAGATAGCTAGTTGGAAGCAGAGTCATAGCACAGCGAGATCCGCTAGGTGGTTTGTGACCACCTAGAGGGGTGGGATAGGGAGGGTGGGAGGGAGGGAGACGCAAGTGGGAAGAGATATGGGAACATATGTATATGTGTAACTGATTCACTTTGTTATAAAGCAGAAACTAACATATCATTGTAATGCAATTATACTCCAATAAAGATGTTAAAAAAAAAAGACACTACAGGAAAAGAAAACTACAGTCCAGTATCTCTGATGAACATAGATGCAAGAATTCTCAACAGAGTAATAATAAATCAAATTTAATAGCACATTAAAAGAACCACACAACAAGATCAAGTGGGATTTATTCCTGGGATGCAAGGGATTGTTCAAAATATCATATCAATAAAAGTGATACACCACATTAATCAAATAAGGAATAAAATATATGATTATCTCAATAGCTTAAGAAAAAAATTGACAAAATTTAATATCCTTTCATTAGAGAAACTCTCAAGATATTAATTATGAAAGGAATGTACCTCAACATAATAAGGCCATATATGAAATCTTGAGAAAGAAGAACAAAGTTGGAGGCATCACACTTTCTAATTACCAATTTTGTACTATATTTTAAAACTATGGTAATCAAAACAGTATGATATTGGCATTAAAAAAAAGAAACATTGGCCAATGGAATAGAATAGAGAAACTAGAAATAAACCGTCATGCATCTAGTTAACTAATCTATGACAGGGATGCCAAGAATATGCAATAGTGAAAGGATAGTCTCTTCAATAAATGGTGATGGAAAAACTGGGTAGCCCCATGCAAAAGAATGAAATTGGACTCATCTTACACCATATACAAAAATCAACTTAAAATGCATTAAAAACTTAAAAATAAGACCTGAAACTGTTAAGCTTTTAGAAGAAGATAAAGGGGAAAGAGCTGCTGACATTGGTCTTAGCAATGATTTTTTCGATATGACACCAAAGTACACGCAACAAAAGCAAAAATCAATAAGTAGAAATATATCCAACTAAAAAAAAATTCTGTTCAACAAAGGACAGCATCACCATCAAAAAACTGCAAAGGCAACCTATAGAATGGGAGAAAATATTTGCAAACCACATATCTAATATGGGATTAATATCCCAAATATACAATGAAACCATATAACTCAGTAGTAAAAGCCCCAAATAATCTAACTTAAAAATGGACAAAAAACCCTGGATAGACGTTTTTCCAAAGAAGACATACAAATGGCCAGAGGGTGCAGGAAAAGGTGCTCAATATCATGAATTAACAAGGAAATGCAAATCAAAACCATAATGATATATCACTTTATACCTGTTAGAATGGTTATTATCAAAAAGACAAGAGATAAGAAGTGTTGGTGAGGATGTGGAGAAAAGCGAATCTTTGTGCACTGTTGGTGAGAATGTAAATTGGTGCAGTCATTATGGAAAAAAGTATGCAGGTTCCACAGAAATTAAACATGGAACTACCACACTATCTAGCAATCCCACTACTGGAGTTATATATATATATATATATATATATATATATATATATACACACACACACACACATACATATATACACACATACATACACACATATACATATATATAAACATATACATATATATTTTACTTTTTAAAAATGTTGTTATTTATCAAATACCTCAAACACCATATATATATGTGTGTATGTGTGTATATATATATGTGTGTGTGTACATATATATATATATATCTCCAAAGGAAATGAAATCAGTATCTCAAGCAAATGTCTACACTCATGTTCATTGTACCATTGTTCACAATAGCCAAGTGATGGAAATGACCTAAGTGTCTGTTGAGAGATGAATGGATAAAGAAAATGTGGACTATATATATACTTATATATAGTATATAATCTATATAGTATATAATATAGTACATATGTTAATATATATATTATATATATATATAATATAATATTATTCAGCCATAAAAAAGAAGGAAATCCTGACATTTGTGACAGTGTGGATGAAATTGGGGGACATTAAGTGAAATAAGCCAGGCAAAGAAAGATAAATACTGTATGATCTCACCTGTATGTAGAATCTAAAAGAAGTTGGAATTATAGAACCAAAGAGTAGAATAATAGTTACCAGCAGCTGGGAAATATGGAAAATGAGGGCTGCTGGTCAAAGATCACAAGCTTTCAGTCTGAAGATGAATAAGTCCTGGTTGTGTAATGGTCTAATGTACCGCATGATGACAATAGCTAATACTACTATATTATATATTGGAAATTTTCAGAGAGTATATCTTTTCCTACCACAGGAGCTGTGCAAGGTGATGGATGTAGCCATTACCTTGACTTTGGTCATTAGTTCACAATGTTTGCACATATCAAGTCAGCATATTGTACACCTGAAATACATACAATCCTTATTTGGCAGTTACACCTCAGAAGCTTTAGGGAAAGAAAGAAAAACTAAAGAAGGTTTCTATACTGTAAAATCTTACTTTTGAGAATGTCCTAAAAGAAAGTTTTAAAATCCTCACAAACTGATATGTGTCCTTCAGTGTGGATGTGGCCGGTATAACATGAAAGAAAATAAACCTGAATACATCGTGAAGACAGAGAGGAGGTAATACATTTCTGGGATGATAAAACAATAAGGGCATCTGAAAGTGTCATCCATATTCCAGTAAAAGGAGATTTGATAGTTAACACTACTGTTAATAACATTTTTATTTCTTAAGTTTTTGGTCAACATGCTGATACTGAAAGTTTGAGTTCTATTAAAAGCACTTGTGCATATTACTCTTGTCAATTAATCCTCTTTTTCTTTAAAATGGAAGGTGGGATTAACATATACACACTACTATGTATAAAATGGATAAGAACAAAGATATAATGTATAGCACAGGGAACTCTACTCAATATTTTGTAATAACCTATAAGGGGAAATAATCTAAAAAGAAAGGTAACTAAAGAGAAAGACACTCAATTGATACTTGCACTTGCTGACCAGGTGTTCAGGTGGGATGGATGAACAAGGACTCTGGTTTGCAAACTGGAGCCCAAGTGCAGACACTGTATGAGAGGGTCAGGCATTTTTTGGTCTCTTGTTTTACACAGGTATCTTTTTCAGCCATATTCAGCCCCAGTGGTAATCATTTCCTCTAACCCATCTATGTCTACTTTTGTTTTCAACAAAGCTCATGTTTTCCTGATCTAAACATGAATTTCTTGATTCACATTTCTTTACCTATATAAAATAACCTCCCACTTCTCACCTGTGAAATTCTACACACTCCCCAGGTTGCTATTAAAATCACACTTGCTCATTATGCTCTCCTAACTGCTTCCACTTCTCACTTTAATGAGGACTTTTCTTTCATTTCAGTTTTATTTTTTGTTACCTTACCTTACTTTGTGGGTTAGATCCAGAAAATCCAGGTTAGAATTATACACACAGTAGACTGTCTATTTTTTTAAAAAAAACAAAACAGCTTGATTTGTGTCTTTAAAAATGCATTTGGTCAAGCTAAACCTGATGGGGAGAAACAAATTTAGTAACATTCTCCATAATTTTGTAAGGGAAATTTCATGGTATAGAGACCCCTGGCATACTCTGCTTAGATATGGATAATTATAATTAATTGGCATTGAGAAGGCAACATTAAAATATGAAAGTTTTAATTTATAAATTTAAAATATTAAAAATAATTCATCAAATTAACCTATTGAACATTCTAACATTTCATGACTGTATAATGTAATTACTGATGTTCATATATAACAGAAGTTAGAAAATTGTCTAAATGAATTTTCAGAATATTTAAGAAACAAAGATAATTCACTCCATGCATAAAATTATCTCTATTTTTATTGAACAACAATTTCTGGTCTGCACCCTTTTTCCCTTCCTCTTATATTAAACCTTTGTAAGAGGGATAAGAGAATATGGAGAAAAGTAGGGTGTGAGAGCTTAGAAATATTGCTATTGATATTTATTCATTTGACTTTAGATCATTTGGTTTGCCCATCTTTTCTCTTTTTTTTTTTTTTCTTTTATTCATGACTTTTCTCTCAACACTAATTAATTCTCTGCTTCACTATTGGATTATCTGTGATGAAAGCCATCTGGTAAGATGCCATTTATTTAAAATGAAATCCTGGGCATCATCTTTTCCATAGGGAGTTGATCACATGAGATAAGCTGTTCATAGGTTAAATGAAAAAATCATAGAATTGTTCTATTTACAGCACCCACATTTTCTCTTCCTTGCAGCTGCCATCTAGGCTTTAACACTTAATAATTCCTCATGGAGAACAAGTTCATTTCTCAAAACTGCAGAAGCCCAGTCTTATGATTAATAACAAGCTTCCATGTTATAATGACATGGCCATTTAACATGCTTAGGTACTAGATGGATTTACATCTCTAGAAAGTTAAAGAAATTATATCTTACTCTCTTTTGCTCTTGGAAATGACATGAATGGGGGGGGAAAGGCTACTGAAGTCAGGTTAACTCTTATTTTAATTTCAAATAATATCTTTATAAAGGATTATATAGTTTTAATTATAAGTTAAATATTTTAAATTTTGTTCTTAATTATTTTAAAGTGAAAATGTTAATCACATATTAAATTTCATATAATAAATATACACCTCTAAAAAGTAAAATTACACTACTGTCTTCTAACCAAAAACATTCTTGTGCTGTCCCCTTCCTATCCAGCTCTAATTCCTGCTTCCTGGAGTCAATCTTTTTCAGATATTTTAACTATATTTTTGCTATATATGCATGCCCAATGTTTTCATATAACTCCTGTAGAGGTACTATTTTCTTTTTAGTTTTATGTAGGTCCTGCAGTCTTCCTAATTTGAAAGCTAAAGTTCTAGTTCTTTTATACACATACCCCCTCCAAGATAAACACACATACACTTTTTTCTTCTATTCCCATAGAATTATATGATACTTCTGTTGTTAAGTCAGTGGTTATATGATGACCATCTGAATATTTTTTCTAGCTATGCCAAATAATATAACATAATTACAGTTCCTTTTGCCTATTTTTAACTCTTCCTCTCTGGAAGATATTAGGATTAAAAAAAAAATCTGGTGTTCTAGAATTTCATAATATTATTCCATAATATGAGAGATGTTTGTTTGTTTTGTTTTTCATTAAAATTGTTAAAAGTTATGTTAATCATAGCAACCATTCTCAGGCTGTCCTGTCAGGCACATTTATTTGAGAAATCCTCACCACTTACTCCTTCAGCCTCATGGGGTTTCAGTACCTCCCAGTGTGTGGAAAGCTCCCTGAAATCAAGTTCTCCAGTGTGCAGCTTGAATTACACGATGAATTTTGTCATCTTCCTTGCTTCTCTTTACATCTCATGCCCTTACATGATGAAATCTCATCCCTTTGTGCTGTATCTGTTTGTGAGCAGCTGAATTTTGCAAGATTCACAAATCTCTAATGGCTAGTCCACACAACCCAGCAATCCTGTTTTGTTTTTTGAAAATGGTTTCTTGTCTCCTCTCCTGAAATCTCTTGATAATGTCCTTTTCTTATTATTTGCACTGAACTTAGTGCATCCTGTCAATCTTTACACTTTCATCTTTCAGTTCTGATCAATTTTTCTCTATTATTTGACAAATTCCCTCATGCTCTTTTCTTTTTTCTTCTTCCAGCATTCCTGATATTTAGATATTTAATCTCCTAAATCGAGTTCATATCTTTCTTCTTCAATTTGCTCTCTTTTATTTTCTAATCCCAGGCAATTTCCTTAACTTTAATTTTTTTCTACTGAATTTTGAATTCCTGCCATCATACTTTTAATTCCAAAACTCTGTTTTTATGTTTTATGGGTTTTACTTTATATTTTATTTTAATAGTGTCTTGTTTCATGGATGAAATATATTATCTCGATGGTTTGAGCACCGTATTTTTCTTTTAACTTTTGTAAGCTTCTTTTCCTTTTGTGTTTCCTCTGGGAGCTTTTTGTTTTCATTGTTTGATTTGGTCCCTGTCTTTATAGTAGAAGTGCTTTCCTACTGTCTGGTGATCGCTGCCTGCTCTCTGACATTGTGGGAAAAAATTGCTAAGACACACACTGGCTGTGTGTATGTGTGTGATTGGCTTCGTCAAACATTGGTCCTCATGTTAGAGAATTGGCAAAGCCAAAGTTGTTTTTTGGAGAAGACTCAAAATTATATGTAATTTTAAGTATTTTCTTTTGTAACAAGTTATTAACACAGAATGGAATCTTACATGATATATCTTAAGACTGTAGTTCTTGCTTCTATCATACCAGAAGACAAATGGGAAGAGGGCTGGAGCCATCACCATTTAATACTCAGAACTTCACCTCTGTTAACTATCTTATTTGTGCTTGGTGTGCCCAAGCCCAGACCTCTCTATTTCACATTCCCAAGAAAGCCATGTACCCTTTTCTCATCAGTGTGGAGGAATGAACAATATCTGGCTGCTTATGACTTGGGAATTAACCTAATATACTTTCCTACAGATAGTCTTCCTTTTTCAAGGGAGAGTCAGCAAACCTCACCTTCTCAGGTATCTGGTGTCTCCAGTTCTGAAGTTTTGCTTATGTTCTGCAAAAGCGCTTTCCGCAACCTTTGCCCACCACAGGCAGTTAGGGTTCTCTTTCTTCTAGTTTCCTGAGACAATCGCTATTATCCATCTACTTCCCAATGCCCACACTGTGTTGATATCTTGAGGGCTGTAATCTTCTTCACAAGAATGTACTTTCCTTGAGGACTAAACACTTATTTCTTTCTTTGAAGTTCTGAGAGAAAGCAGATACAAACATATGAGTTCAAGCTACTGTTCAACCACAGGCATAAATATCCACATACCTCATCATTTTATTTATAAAGTAAAAATGGCCCTGGGCCCGCAACCAGCATCAGATTAGCCCAGGAATTTTCAGTGGCCCCAATTGTGAAAATTAGAACAAGAAACTCTAATACAGAGAACGAAATAGGCTTTCATAATATAACAGGGAAGAACAAATCTGACTCCCTACTGCATCTGTTCCTTTTCCTGTGTTTAGTCATGCTGACTCTGCACCTTTCATAAAAGAATGTTGCCTATAGCCTGAAATATGCAGGGTAGCCTCTTCTCAAGGCTCTGTCATTTAAGAGTGTAGCACTTTTCCATTCATATAGAAATAAAAACTTGCAGAACAGAGAATAACATTTGTCTTGTCTTGTTGGAGAATAAAGTGAAAAACTAGAATTAAGGATTGCAACAAGTGCTAAAGACATTGTAACATAGCTTTCTGTCTATATTCAGTGCAAGGCACAGGGATGAATGAAGACAGAGTGCAAACACAGTAAGCAGGAGCATAAATCTGTCCCTTAACCTGCCTGTAAATCCGAGGGGTGTGAGGTCTTCCAAAAGGAAGCCCAACCTTTGAGTCACATAAACTACATTCCAAGAGAGACAAATGCAATTTCTATCGGTAATAACAGAATTATCAAAGAGCTATAGAAAATCTGCAAAGGAAAAAAAATATTGATTTTTAAAATTTGAAATAAAAGATAGTGTTCAATTGTGTGTCATTGCAAACATTTGCTTATAGAACCTACTATGAAGGAATTGGTTTGATTTCCATTTTTGACTTGGTGAGTAATGTTGCTATGAACTTCATTAATATGCCTCTCGCTATGCAAGCATTTCTGTTGGATATATAACTAAGGTATAAGATATATAACTAACAAATTTCTGACACTTCAGGTATATTTATATTTAACTTTAGAATATAAACTAGTTTTCCAGTTAATGCTTCCACCAACAGTGCATGAAGTTGCTCTGTATTATCACCAGCATTCAGTATTGTCACGCTTTAATTTCGGATATTCTGAAGGGTTAGTAGTGGCATTTCAATGTAATTTTTTATTTTAGTTTGCATCCCCTGTTTATTAATGAGATTGAGTGCCTTTTTGTACATTAATCGGCCTTTTGAATACTTTCTCTCGTGAATCATCTGTTCAAGTCTCTTGCCATTTTTTTTCTCTGGGACCTCCTGACATTTTCTTCTAGAATATTAGGAGCTAATTTTACATTCTGGTTATGAAGCTTCCGTTGGTTATAGATGATGCAAACACTTTTACCACTTTGAGTTTTAATTTTTAACTCTTTCACTTTTTTAGTAAATTTTTAAATGGATAATTAATTTTAATAGACCAATTTATCCATCTTTTATTTTTCATGGTTAGTACTTTTGGGGACTCAAGAAAACTTTCCCTACTCCAAGGTTATAAACAATGCTGCATTTTCCAAAAACTTTATTATTTTGCTTTTTATTTTAAAATCTTGAATGCACCTACAATTTAATTTTTAAATATGAAATGAAGGAAGGGTTAAAATTAATTTTATTCCTGTGGCTATCCAATTGATCCCAAATCATTTATTGAGAAGACTGTCTATTTCTCTCTGCTCTGCAGTGCTATATTTTCACTTATCAGGTATCTACATAGGTGTGAATCTATTTCTGGGTTCTGTATCTCTTAAATTTTTCAGTTTATCTACATTTAGTCAATAGTAAATACTGAGCTTTCTAAGTCTTGATACTCAATATAAAGAAGCCAATCATTGAGTATGTGTACATAAAATATAGGAAAAATATTACATAACTGTGTTAGTTAATTCAAAATGTTATTATTTTTCTGTATTTTGTGATATTTGTATTGTCAACTTTTAAAAGGATATTGAGCTATTATTCAAAATATACATTTATTTTTCTACATAATAATTTTTTTCTATCCTGCATGTGTATTTTGTCCTCAAAATGTATTAGGTTGATTATTGAAGTATAGTTGTAATTTTCTCTCAGAATTTTAAAACTGTTGGCTTTGTCTGACACCTCTTTTATCTGAATTTCTGAGAAAGTAAACTATGTAACCATGTTCCATCCCCTCCACATCCAGCTTCTTTTAGGATTTTATCTTTTACATCACCATAATAGATTTTTAATTTCAGAAATATTTTTCTGAATGTGGGCCAGTTTTATTAATCAAGCTAGACAAACCATAGGCTTTTTCAAACTTAAACTCAGGAAAACATTCTTCTGTCATTTACTTGGTTATCTCTCACTTTCTCCTCTCTTTTCTGCTTGTACAATCGTCAATGGCCCTGAGATACCACTGATTTTGTCTCCATGGATTTAAACTTTCTTCTTTTATTTTTGATAAACCTATTTTTCAAATCTCAGTTATTGGAGATTTCCTTGACTTTTATTGTTACTGAACCAAACTTGGGTTGGTTCTCCTGTGCACAGAAAAGCCAATCTACTGACACTGGGTTGTGGTGAAGGGAAGCACAGTGTTTACTGCAGGTACCAAGCAGAACAGGCAGCTCAGGCTCAAAAGACCCAAATTCCCTGACAGCTTTCAGGGGAGGGTTTTTAAAGGCAGTGTGAGCCAGGGAGCTGCAGGATGCAGGATCGACTTGTGCAGAATTCTTGGATTGTTTGGCATCAAGGTGTGGTTTCAAGCATCATCAGCCTTCTGGTTTCAACCAGCCTAGAGCCTATGTTCTTGAAGTCAGTAGTTTTCATCTGCTGAGGGTGTGCTTCCTGTAAAAACAACTTAGGACTGTGTGTCAGACCTTTACATCTTTCAGAGAACTGGAAGTTCGGTGATTCTGCTATGTGGCAGATTTATAGTCTAAATTATTACCCGTTTCCTGGCCCAACAGCTATTTTTCATTTCTACGTCTTCACATTATCTAATCGTTAACTCTTGAGCCAGCCTGTAGAGACTCAGGCGAGGCCTGGGAGACTAAAGCAAAAGCCCTTTACTTCAAAGGAAAGGGGCACAGGGGCTTGTATACAGTTTCATTATTATCAAAATACCTATCACTGGCTTGGCTTTCAGTCTCATGTAATCAGTAAGTTTAACCTTTGCTTCTTCCTTTATTTTATATATGTACTCAACCATCATGAACACTGTAGGGAAGCAGAATCCCTGGCTTCTACCCACTGGAGACCAATAGGAAAAATGTACCTTGATGTTGCCAAATGTTTCCTGGGGGATTGGTGAGGGGAAGCAAAACCACATGGTTGGGAGCCACGTTCATAGATAGCTTAGAAACTGAGGATTTTTTGGATACTAATCAAAATAAGTTTAAACTCCCTTAGAAACTTTAATTATCTTTGCTTCCTCTAGAGTCTATTGGCCCATTTCTTGAGGGTCTTGGCTTCTTCATACACCTCATGCTCCTTGACTGTTGATTCATATTTATCAATGAAGTACTGAGTGGATTCCTTGAGGGAGCCGTGCAGGTCACTTTTACAATGGGATGCCTTGTTTCCCAACAACACTGCTTCCCTTAGAGCAAAGGGGGACAAATCTTGATTCATCCCTCTTGAGTAGGGTGGCCCTCCTTTGATGGCTTTTACCCTTTTGTGTCTGATGGAAGGACAGAACCACCTGGAGTTGGGTCTGGTTCTTATCGCTTGCCTGGTTCTCAGCTACATCACTCTTCTCTCCCCTGGACTGGCCACTCCCCTTCGATGTGCACAGATTCAGCTGGAGGGAATCCAGACACTGGGAAGAGCCAGTGGAGGAGGAGGAGGAGACAGTGTGATTGGCTCAGCCGCTTGATGGGTGAGGAGACTGGCCCTCCCCTGTCTGTGCATCTGTTTCTTGTGAGCTTTGAGCTCTCACTTTAGGATTTAGGTCTCTTTTTTTTTTCTGCCTCTTTTTCTTCTTCAGTCCAATTCTTGTCTTATATTTGTGAAGATTTCCTCAAAGGTTCTGATGGTCTGCAAGCACCTTTGCTCATATGCTATTCTATTCACAGTTCTTCTGCTTGTGTATGCGTTTATAACCAAGAGGTAAGGTCAATAGATTGTTTACAGTATGTTTATTTAAAAAAAGAGATAAACACAACCAAAAGCTGTGACCAAACACGAAGAGCTCAGTGTGGTATGGGGCCCAGCATTGCTGCTCCGTACACATACAATTTCCCCTTCCCTGTGATGACACAGAAGGGAAAGCTGAGACCCCAGAAAGGTCAAGGAAGTTTGCAGGGCTAACATGACCAATAACTGGCAGAAGGGGCTTTGAAGGCTTAAGAATACCATTCCAAAGCTATGCCCAATGGCACAGTGCCATGTAGAGTTGGCTACTGCTGTACTAGAAAAATCTGTATTACTTAGTATTCAAGATAACCAGGGAGCCACTGCAATCTTAGCCAGAATGACTACTTATCTCACCCAGATCCAATTATTTCCAAAAGAAATGCAAGAAGTAAGATATATCTCTCATCACTCAGCTTTTGTTTGCATCCTTTCCCACTAAACAGCTTTAGACTGACAAGTCACAGCTCGGGAGCTCTATCCCATCCCTTGCACACTTTATTTAGAAGGTGATTTGCATATATGATTTACATAAATCTGCATAATTGCATTCCTTTGAGGGTCCAGAAATGGATTTCTTTAATCAGGAAACAGCTCTCAGGATCTCTTTGTTCATGGTACCATGTATAATTTTACCCTCTGTGAAATCAATTTTTAAAAGAAAAACACAAAATTATTTTGGTAATTTTAAGTAATGAACTGAAACATAACCTTCTTCATGCTGGGGCCAAGGGTGTTCTAGGGAGACCAGGATCATGTACTACTTAGAAAAATCTGCCTGTCTGCCTTCCCCCTTTCTCTTTCCATTGTAAATATCCATTATCCACAAGTGGATTTAGGTCTACTTGGTCCAGACTACAGAGTTCCATCTTAACTCTGGAGAAATTATGTCTTCTATGTGAAATAACTTGAGTGACTCAGCATTGAGTCAATCCAGCCATTCTGACTCAGCAAGAGGGGCTCTGCCCTGAGCTCTGTGCCTTAAATGTTCCTGCTTATCATAAACATTCCCAAAATAAGTTCACTAAAGCTCACTTGTGTGTCCTTCACTGAGCTCAGCCCCAGGCACTGGCTCAGGAAAACTATCCATCTGGGTGCTCTGTCTTCCAACAGTGTCACAGCTGCAGGGAGAGGCTTCTCCAAGGCTCCAGCCATGCTTCTTTGAAATACAAGGTGATAGTGTTTGTGTGTGTATATAGATATATATACCACATCTTCTTTATTCATCTGTTGATGGGCATTTAAGTTGCTTCCATGTCTTGGCTATTGTGAATAGTGCTTCAATGAATATTGGGGTGTATGTATCTTTTCCAGTTATAGTTTTTCTCTAGATATACTCAGCCATAGAAAAGAATGAAATAATGCCATTTGCAGCAACATGGATGAACCTAGAGATTATCATACTAAGTGAAGTAAGCCAGACAGCATAAGACACATATCATATGATATCATTTCTATGTGGAATCTTAAAAATGATACACATGAACTTATATACAAAACACAAATAAACCCACAGACATAGAAAACAAGCTTATGGTTACCAAAGGGGGAAGGGGTACATATACATACTACTATATATAAAATAATCAACAAGGACCTACTGTGTAGCACAAAGAACTATACTCAATATTCTGTGATACCCTAAAAAAATCTGAAAGAAAATATATATATATATATATATATATATATATATATATATATATGAATCCCTGTGCTATACACCTGAAACTAACAAGACACTGTAAATCAACTATACTTCAATTAGAAAAATAAATAAATACAAGTTGATACATCCAAAGGCCCTGAGGCTGCTGATGTGGAAGGAGGACACCCACTCCAAAGGAGGGGAGCTTATGAGCCAGGGAAGAACCCAGAGAAAAGGCTGGTTAGTGACCTTGCCCAGGTTCTGCCCACAAAGACGCTGACCACTGACCACTGATCACAGATCCCTGCAAAACTCAACTTCCTTTCCCAGACCATGTAGGGTCTATTTTCTGCTGCTTCTCCTGTTCCAATTTGGAGTTCTGAAGGTGGGTGGCAACACAGTGTGGAGCCACACTATTGCTCAGGGCTGCAGAGGGATGTCTCTGAGGTGAAATCATTACATCATCACATTTTCTGCCATCTCCCATTTATGTGTGAGGTTAGAGGTCACGTGCATGAACCGCGAAACTGATTTTCCTCATTGACACCTAGACGGATGCAAAAGTTTTATTCTTACAAAAACAGTTCTGATATTCAATTTTTTTAAATAGCCATTTCTTTGTGTTTTGTTTTGTTCATTTGTTTGTTTTGACTGTTCTGTGCAGCGTGTGGGGATTTTAGTTCACCAACCAGGTATAGAGCCCAGGCCCTCAGCAGCGAAAGCACAGAGTCTTAACCACTGGACCACCAGGGAGTTCCCTAATGTTTGATTGTTTTTAAAACCTAAATAAATAGCAGCTTTATTTAAATATTTTGAATTACAATTCATACATTGATCATTTGTATTTGCCTTTTAATTTTTAAGGTAAAATGTGAGGTATAATTGACATACAGTAATTGCACATATTCAAGGTGTACAATTTGAAAGGTTTTCATATATATATATGTTCATGAACCCGTCACCATCATCAAGAACATCATATTGATCCCCTTGAAAAAGTTTTCTTGTGTAAAATATATTCCCCTTGCCCAGTGCCTTAGGAACCATGAAGTTTCTCCAATCTTGTTGCTGGAAAACCATACCCTTCTTGGATTTTTTGTGAGCACCTTTCATCCTCTTGGATGAGTCTTGCCTGGGCCTCAGGTAGTTTTCTCACATTGCAGCTGAATAGGAGAGAGCAATCCTCTGTGAATTGTTGGCTCTCTCTCTGTGAAACTCCCCTCTCCCCATCAGGGTAGCATGAGAATTTGGCCTGGTTCTCAGGCCCCTTTTTACCCACCCAGACCCACACCCTCTCACTGTGCAACCCAGTTTCTCCTGGGGGTGAGCTGGGTGGTGCCAGGCTGCTGAGGTCAGTGTTCCTCTCCCAGAAATCACAGTCTGGTCCTGTCTGATGTCCAATGTCTTTAAAACCTGTTTTAAATGTATTTTGTCTTTTTGCTTCAGCTACTCCATCTTAGCCAGAAACAATCCACATTTTAATTTTAGTAGATAATTTTGAATATTTTAGAAGATCTATAACTTGGGAAATGTGAAAAGATTTTTAAATGGTTTATTTTTTCCATTTGATTTTACTCTTATGGAGTTATATTCTGTCTTTTCACTTTAAATACAATTACATTTAGATGTTAAATTCTTTAAATCATTACAGACAGTATCACAGAAATTATATGAACATGTTGATTCTAATTACAACAGTGGTGAATTTGTTGATATGAAGACAAGAAAATAAATCTTGTGGAGGAAAGATAAAATAATATGATTTATGAATGTTTTTAATTTAATTATCACTCATTCAATCATTGTCAGTTCAAGATCCAGGACTTGGCTACAATCTAGTCATCCTTTTATATTTTACCCATTTTCAATCATAAAGAACCGTAGAGTTAATAGACATTATTTAGTTTTGTCACTAAGAACCTATTTCCGATGAGCAGAATGATAGAGCAAATTTTGTTTATCAGTGTGCTAGCATGATTTATATTGACGTGAACTAGTTAGACATACATGATATAGACTTCCATCTGTGTCCCACTGTGCCCAGGCACAAAAGTGAGAGGCGGTATTGTCCCTGACCTTGTTCACCTGCTCCCCAGCTCAGCTCACTTTATTGCTTCTGGCATGGATCCTGAACCATGGATGGCTCTCGCTCTGAATATGGGGTTACCTTGTTTATACAGTTCTCAAAGGACTTCATTCTTACCTGAGGCCAAGTCTCACGGTTTCTGTTCTTACTGAAGGTGATAAAAAGGAATGTTCACATGTTGAGGTATGGGGAAGCCATTCTGGCTTATCCATGAACTCATGGATAAGCATGAATTTTATGCTAACTAGAACAGCCTGTTGGTGGCCTAGCAAACACACATTGTACATCTGCTTTAATTATTAAAGAAAAGGGCACATAGATCAGAAGTAAAGCATGTCCATGTTAAAAATTAAATGCCTCCTTTCCTGGGACACCAGTTCTTATCCTCCTGTGATGATAAGACTCCCTTTCCAGGTGCCAAGACCATGCTGACACTCTGTGCATGTGCTGGTCTGGTGTTTGTTTGTTTTAAACCTTGAAGAAATGTATCCCTGACTTGATTAATGTTCTTTGTTCTGACAAGATATAAAATTGTGCTGAAAACCATGCTTCTCCTAAGCATTTTCTCAGAGTAACCTGGGAAGCTGTCTTCAAGGATATAGTCCTCAGTTTGGCTCAAAAAAAAAAAAAAAAAAAAAAAAACGATTTTCTATTCCTATTATAGATTGTATATTATTTTTGTTGACAAGGGATAGGAAGACTCCCTGATTCTGGTTTCCAGCTACTTGGATCTCTGCATACCACTGAAGTTGTTGCTTGTCTCTTGTCCCCTTTATTCCGCAGCCTGGGACCCCTGAGACCAGCAGCTTGAAGGAGCTACTGTGTAACAACCATTAACCATCCTCTCTGTGTGCAGCCCTCAATTTCCCTTTCTCTCTGCAATAGGGGCCACCCTCCAGCATTCTGTTTTCTTGGATATAAATCCCACTGTGGACTAAGCATTATTATTTTATTGAAAACCCCATTAATATAAAGCCAGTATCTAAATACAATAGATTAAAACATCAATGTTCAATTGTGCATTCTGTAAATAAATAGGCACTGAGAAAGTTAAAAATATCAAAATTGTGTAGAACAACATTTACATAGTACAGTGCATTTCCTATTTATCAAGACTAAAACTTGGAATTCTCTTTATTTCCATTTTTTTTTTTGTCTCAGTTGAGTAACCTCTGCATAGATTATCAATAGGTCCTTTCAGCTCTGCTTATAAAGTATTTCTAGACTCTCTCCTCTTCTCTCCCTATCCACCGCTGTTACTAAGCCCAAATCACTTTCACTTCCCTTTCTCACGTGGGATTATCACTCTGGTCTTGGAACAGTTCTTGATTTTACTCTTGTTCCCCTGTGTGTATTTCACACAGCATCAGCATATAGTTACCAGGTAAAATTGAAGAAAACCAGTTAAATTGGAAACAGATGAACAAAGAATGTATTTTAAGTATAAATATGTCCGAAATATTGCGTGAGATATATTGTGTTCTGTATTTTTATTTGCTAAATCTGGCAACACTAAACCAGAGTGATATATCATAGGGCTGCTTTCTTCTCATAATGCAAGCCTCAGTTCAAAGATCTCTTCACAGGAAGAGATGCTCCATGTCTCGTGCATGAGCTTTTTCTTATGACTCTACACTGTTTCTTTGTAGCATCTGTCATAATCCAAATTTACAGTATTATTTTTGTGGCATAATTTACTCCTTTATTTATTTACTTTTATTACCCAACTCCACTGCCATCTTGAGCATCCCTCTTATAGAAATATGGAGTGAGTATGGTATTTGAGGAACTGGGTTTAGTTTAAAGAAAGAGTGAGATTACTGCATTAGACAAATACAAAACTGGTAAATGTCTTACAAAGCAAGACGCTCATAACATTTGTTTGGTGTTACCATTTCTACAAAACAAAAAATAAACAAGCTAATAGTCACTTCACAGTGTCTGGAATGTATCCAAACAGAAAATAACAAAGTCAAACATAGAAATAAAATAATGCTTGGTTGGCCTTATTAAACACTGCACCAGTCTGTCAGTGAAAGACCACATTGTACTGTCTTTTCCCTTATCTCCAAATTTTGGATACTTCTCTTCATCTCAATGACCTTTTTAATTGGGTGGCAAGTCATTTTCTGTCATTATCATCTTGTAAGGAAATGGAAGGGTGGGAAAAGACAGAGAGCGGTCTTCTATCTGATTCGGAGAGATTATTATTAGACAAAATGACCAGTACCCCCTAGGATTTGGTGGGAAATTACAATTATGTAATAATTAATGCAAAGGTCTTTGCCAGAGTGGAAGGAGGAATGTTTGTTAGAATTGATTTATATCAGCATTATATATATATATATATATATATATATATATATACACACACTTATATATCTCAATTATTAAACACTTGCTAAACAAGTAGAAAGTGTAGAAGTTTGAACTGAAAAATAATAACCAGTTCTAAGCCAATTTGTTAGAAAACATTAAGCATTTCAAGTTTTTTTTCAAGGCAGGTAAAATGATGAGGACAACCTTTGAGCCAACAACAAATTTTCCTTCAAAGCCAAATTTCTAAAAACTTGGTAAAGGCAATTTTAAGGTATAAAAGGTGGTTAAACTGTCTGTTTACTTTAGTAATTAATTTTGTTTTTATTGAAGTATACTTGATTTACAAAGTTGTATTAGTTTCAGGTGTACAGCAAAGTGATTCTGTTATATATATATATATATAAAATATAATATATATATAATATATATATATATTTTATATATATATATATATATATTCTTTTTCAGATTGTTTTCCATTATAGGTTTTTGTTTTGTTTTGTTTTGGTTTGGTTTTTTTTCTGGTATGCAGGCCTCTCACTGTTGTGGCCTCTCCCATTGCGGAGCACAGGCTCCGGACACGCAGGCTCAGCGGCCATGGCTCACGGGCCTAGTCGCTCCGTGGCATGTGGGATCTTCCCGGACTGGGGCACGAACCCGTGTTCCCTGCAGTGGCAGGCAGACTCTCAACCACTGCACCACCAGGGAAGCCCTATATACCTTTTTTATACGATTATTTCCATGAAAGAAATAAAAATTTAAGCAGCTCAGACTGAAATACATTTTCCTCTTACTGTTTATTTCCAGTCCCAGGTGGCTTCAGTGATGATTGGGTTTTTTGGCTTCAGTGATGATTGGGTTTTTTTTTTTTTAATGGCGATCAGAAGGCAGAAAGATGAAGAACGCACAGCAGTGAAAATGGATTAAAAGGATGAGGAATATCCAGCCTGGAAAAGTGCAGGTTAGAGGAACCACAAAAGCACCCATAGTGCCTGGAGTTCAGTCAGCAGGGAGAGGAGAAAACTCCAACCTTCTAACTGCCCAGGGTTCAGAAACTAGACCCCCACCACAGGAATGGAAATAGTTAGAAACTAGAAGTTTCTTCATGCGATACCTAAGCGTGGACAGTGTGCTTCCAGGTCTACCGATGGACATACACTCTGATTGCTGGAGGATGCCACTGGCAGAGGAAAATAGTAGACTTACCACGCGAGTGAGAGAGGCTGAGCGAGATCGCCAAGGTCGGCGTCCTCAGGTCCCGGGAGTTTTCTAGTTTGTACCTCTCTTCCTTGGTTCTACGAGCTCTTCCAAGATTTTTACCAACTCCAAACATTTTAAAGATAATTATAGGATAAGGGTTATTCTTGTTTAATCATTTTTTAAAAACTATCCATATGAAGTATGTTAGAGCAAAACATATGCACCAAGGTCTGCAGTTAATCTAAATTTAAGTAGCACGTATTGGGAAGACTGCAGGTTCCAAAGGCTGACAAAAATGAGTATGAATGGCAGCTTATTGAGTTACCTGATTCTCAAGTTTGCATTTATAATGTGAAGTTAATGATGACAATTTGAATATGAGACTGTGGAATTTTAGTATATGTAAAGCAAACAGAGTGACTTTTAATCAATCGACTCAATAAATGGAATCTATTATTATGAAACATTATGTTACTTGATATTTTACCATAATAATGGTCATTTGTATGAGACCCTTTGTGTACTGAGCTCCAGAATGCCACCCATGAAACGCCAACTACCTGTCGAGTGGATGTTACCTTAATTTTAGACTATATAACTCAGAAAGAAATAAAATAACCTGGTTGGATAATAAAAACAAAATTAAGTAAAATCTCCAGAATGCACCTCTATTAAAAATGAGCAAATTGTCCTCGCTAGCTCAGTTTCTTTGTCTCAAACGTCATTATTTTTCCTTCTAACTTCAGAAAATAACAAATACATTACAATGTGACTGCTCTTCTAGTGGTCTGCACAAATTGCTACACAAATTCAGATAAGGAAGCCTCTGAATCTTTCTGGTTAGAAATGTTTATTGATGAAGTGGCATTCTAACTGCACCTTGCAGGATGGGGAATGGCTTCCCCAGAAAAACAAAAGAAAGAAAATACAAGAGGAAGAGGGAGTATCTCATAGGAAGCACAATGGTATGAAAGCACATGGAATGCTGTGCACTTAGTAATGGAAACTCAGGGCACATGATTTGGGATGCCTAGAAGTGACTCTAGGAAAAGTGGGGGGAAAAGCTCTTAAACACTGGTAGGAGTTTGAAACTGAAGCTCTAGTCAGTGGATGGCATTAGAGGTTGATAAAGCAGGGGAAAGAGACAACAGATTTTTTTTTTTAGAAAATCACGCTGGTGGCAGCAGTCACAGTAAAATGGGATCCATGAGAATTGAAAAAGAGAAACAAATCTAAGTCATAGTTTTGGAAATTTTAAAAGTTTAGAAGTAAAATTATCTCTCTTCACAGATGATATCATCTTATATGTAGAGAGACCCTCCCTAAAGATTCCACAAAAAATTGATGTTTAAACAAATACAGCAAAGTAGCAGGACACAAAGGCAATACAAAAATCAGTTGCATTTCTGTATACTAACAATGAACAATCCAAAAGGGAAATTAAGAAAACAATTTTATTACAATAGCATCAAAAGAATAAAATACTTAAGAATTATCTTAACCAAGGAGGTGAAAGACTTATACAATGAAAACTACAATACATTGCTAAAAAATTAAAGACAATATCATGAAGATGTTTATAGATTAGAAGCCTTAATATGGTTAAGATGTCAATTCTTCAGATTAAAAAAAAATCTCAATGATGTTTTTTGCAGCAGTGGAAAAAGCCACCCTAAAATTCATGTGAAATCTCAAGGGACCCCAGATAGCCAAAACAATCTTGAAAAGGTAAAACAAACCTGGAGGATTCACACTTCCTGATTTTATAACTTGCTGCAAAATTACAGTAATCAAAACTCTGTGGGACTGGTATAAAGACAGACATATATATCAGCTGAATAGAGTACAGAGCCCAGAATTAAAGCCTCACACATATGGGCAAATGATTTTCAATAGGGTTGAAAAGTAGAATGAAACCCACAGAATGAGAGAAAATATTTGAAATTTACATATCTGATACAGTAGTGATATATAGAGTATATAAAAAGAACTCCTAAAACTCAGCAGGAAGACCCAAACAACTGGATTCAAAAAGGGGCAAAGGACTTGAAAAGACATTTTTCCAAAGAAGATACACAACTGTCTAACAATTACATCAAAATATGCTTGACATCATTAATCACTAGGGGAATAAAAATCAAAACTGCAATAAGATACCATCTCATACCTATTAGAATTACTACTGCAAAAACAAAACAAGGGCTTCCCTGGTGGCACAGTGGTTGAGAGTCCGCCTGCCGATGCAGGGGACACGGGTTCGTGCCCCGGTCCGGGAAGATCCCACATGCTGCGGAGCGGCTGGGCCCATGAGCCATGGCTGCTGAGCCTGTGCTCCGCAACGGGAGAGGCCACAACAGTGAGAGGCCCGCGTACCACACACACACACACACACAAAAAGCCAGAAATTAAGTGTTGGCACAAATGTGGAGAAACTTGTACCCTTGAATACTGCTGGTCAGAATCTAAAATGGTAAAATTGATGCAGAAAAGAGTATGGCAGTTCTTCAAAAAATTAAAAATAGACTCACCATATGAACCATCAGTTCCACTTCAGGGTATATACCCAATAGAACTGAAAACAAGGGCTCAAAGAGATATTTGTACCTCCATGTTTATAGCACATTTTCCACAGTAGCCAAAATATGGAAACAATCCAAGTGTCCATCCATAGATGAATGGATAAGCAAAATGTGGTGTATATATACAATGGAATAATATTGTGTAAAAAAGGAAGGAAATTCTGACATATTTTACAACATAGGGGGACCTTGAAGACATTATTCTAAATGAATTAGCCAATTGCAAAAATACAAATATTGTTTGATTCCACTTAAAAAATGTCCCCAGAGTAGTCAAAAATCATAGAGACAGACAAAAGATTGGTGTTGCCAGGGACTGGGGGAGGGGGAAATAGGAAGTTTTGTTCAATGGGTACAGAATTTCAGTTTTGCATGATGAAGAGTTCTGAAGATTAATTGGACTTTTTTATTGTACTTTTCAAATCCAGAATTTCAAGTTGATTTCATTTTTATAATTTCTCTTTATTGACATTCTTTACTATATGATACAACATTGTCTTCATACTTTCTTTAATTCTTTAGTCATGCTTGCTCTCCTTTAGTTCTGTGAACTTACTTATAATTGTTCTTTTGAGGTATTTTTTTCCTATTAAATCTGATATATGTTCTCATAGGCAGTTGTGTTTTGCTCTTTTTTTGCCAGTGTACGTGTCATACTTATACTTTCATATTTCTTTGCATGATGATAGATAGATAGATAAAGATAGATATAGATAATATTTTTTTAAAAACTGGGCATTTTAGATAATATGTCAAATCTGGTTACTGGTTCCTTCCCCATCCCAGGATCTTGTTATTGTTTGTTTTTTATTGTTGTTCTTGTCTTTTGTTTCTTTTGGGCTTTTTTGGCCATGCTGTGTGGCTTGTGGGGATGTTAGTTCCCCAACCAGGAATCAAACCCAGGCCCCGGTGGTGAAAGAACCAAGTCCTAACCACTGAACCACCAGAGAATTCCCAGGGTCTTGTTATTGTTATTAGCTGGTTTACTTTTTACTAACTGGCTGGATTATTTTAGTGAAGTTTTCCTCCCCATCCCCCTCCATTCCCTACCCCCATCCTGTCCCAGCCCCAGTGTTAAACCTCTGCTGTTGCTTCTCCAGGAAGTGCAGTTTGGTTTATGCCTATCACTCCCCAGCAAGGCAGTGATACTGGTGGGCCTCTCTTTACTGTCTTCCCTGAACACACTCATTTGATGTATTTCTGGCTGATCCTGCTGTTGTTTTCACCAATGTCCCGGAACATTCATTGTTTACAACCTAATCTAATAAAACTATGGCATATGGGAAGGCATTGTTTCTGAAGTCCAATTCAGTACTTGTTCTGACATCAGGAGGGCTCTTTCCAGCTGTCTTATTCCCCAGTTCTCTTCCTCAGACTATGCAGTCTATATGGTCTAGGCTGTATCTTCATTTAAACAAGGAATCTCCCCTAATTGCCTTTCACCATGACCTCCCCCACTGTTCTTGAGGTTACTCTTAGGTTTGAACTTCTTCATTCTCTCTCATAAATGAAGTCTTTTCCTTTGGGAAGAGAAACAGAGCTGTTTTACACCCTGCTTCTCCACCCCCCCAAGGAAAATCTTTGAGCTAGCGTTTTGGAACTAGCGATGCCATCACGTCAAGCTTCTGCCTGAGTGACACACTCATAAAGAAGATGACACCAGTGGAAGGTCTGCAAGCATGAAAGCAGACGGATGCCCTCTCAGGTTCCCTTTCCCGGGGGGCGGGGGGCACCACCACTGTGTGACATGGGCAAAGGCAATGAGTGCCCCAGTATTCTCAGCTGCTGTGCCCAAGGCAAAGCCTCTCTTGCATGAGTGGAGGGTGGGTGGAGGAGGAAGGCCCCACCTCTTGACCACACTCACCCAGGACTTGACCTCAGGAACAGGTTGCAGGGGGAGGGATAAGAAACACTGAAGTCCAGCTTCCTCCATGTAGAAAGGAGCTGAGGGGCGCAGGTGCCCTGTGCTCTTGCTGCTGCATTCTGGAGCAGAGTCTGCCTTGTAGAGCTGAGATGGGGAAAGAGAGAGTACGCTTGAGTCAAACGCCATACTCTCACTTCTTTTGCTGGAATTTCATAGATTTTCTTGAATTGATGTTTCTTCATCAGCTGTTTGTCCTTAGGATCATTTCAAGAGGCTTTAGTTGGTTGATTTTCATCCTTTCCACAGTTAAACTGGGGGCAGGTCAGCAGACATCCACAAGCTGCCTCCACAGATGTTGCTCTTTTTTTGCTATGGTTCTGACTTTTGCAGAATGCCATGGAAATGTAATCATACAGTATGTAGTCTTTTCAGAAATGCTCCTTTCACTCAGAAATATGTACTTAAGATTTACTCAAGTCTTGATAGCTCATTTCTTTATATCAGTGGACAATATTCCATTGCATGGATAAACTAAAATCTTTTTATCTATTTGTCTATTAAAGATGAATTCTGGTAATTATGAATGAAGCTATAATACACAGTTAGCTACAAGTTTCTATGTGGACATAAGTTTTTAAATCAGTTTGGTAAATACCTAGGAGTATAATTTCTGGATCATATCGTAAGATTAGTTTTGGCTATTTAAAAAACTACCAAATTGTCTTCCAAAATTGTTGAACCATTTTGCATTTCCACCAAAAATAAATGAGAGTTCCTGTTACTCCATAATCTTGCCATCAATTGGACTGGCATGGAGAAAAAGAACCAGTAAGATGTATATGTATGTATATATGTATGTATATTAATAAGATATATGTATTTATATATATAATATCTTATATATAAAAGTAAGTTATATATCTTTTATACATATCTTATGTTGATATATATCATATAGATAAAATAAGAAATGCCTTATTTTTATATATGTTACCATTTATCAATTACACAATAACAACTGTAATCTTATTACAATAAGGTACATATCTTACATATGTGATATATATACACATATACATATGTGTGTGTGTATGTGTGTATATATATATATATATATA